>NC_092713.1:96930169-97600608 GCF_047496885.1 Scyliorhinus torazame
AAGGGCTGCTGCTAGTGAGAAGGGTTATCCACTAATGACAGAGCTCATTATTCTGGTTACCAACCCAGGCACATGTACCCAGCATGCTTACAATGAGAGCCATGCTGCCTGCCATAAAACGTAATAGAGTAGATCACCAGTGTGCTGAAGCAAATATTCTGCTGGCTGGGCCACTCTGGAGGAGCCACACAATAGTTGGCTGAGTGCGCTTCTAAATCCATCCAGATATGTTCTCTGCTACATAACTCTGTTACATTGCAAATGCTCTTTCCTGCTGAGGGTGGACAGCAGGTTTATTTTCCATTGAGCCACTGCCATTTCCCCAGGGTGGTACCTCATCAATCCTCATAATCTGAGGACAGATTGCTGGTCTGCTGTGACACCCTGCAAGCCATTTTGAACATTGGCATCCACAGCAATGGTGGCAGCAATCTGAGTTTACATAGCAGTAAATGGTGCCGAGGTGGAGATAGTTGACAGCTTCAAATGCCCAGGCGAACGCATCATCAACAATCTGTCCTGGTCCACCTATGTCTTCGCTACGCTACAACCAAGAAAGCACAACAGCACCTATACTTCCTCAGGAAACTAAGGAAATGTGCACATTGACTCTTTAAAAAAAAAATATTTTACTGAGGCATTTATAGACACATCAAACACCACCATACAACAAAACAAGCAAACAGGGTTGCAAATAATCAAAATAACTAAATACCCAACAACCTACCATCCTGCCTCCCGCTCCCCAATTCCCCCACCTCCTTTTTATCCCCCCCACTGCTAACATCTTAACTATTTTCGAAGAAGTCGATAAATGGCTGCCATCTCCAGGCAAACCCCTCCACAGACCCTCTCAAGGTGAACGTATCTTTGCCAGCCTGAGGAACTCTGCCAGGTCACTCACCCAAACCCCTGGTTTTGGCGGCCCCGAGTCCTGCCATTCCAATATGATCCCTCTCCGTGCTACCAGGGAGGCAAAAGCCAGGACATCAGCTGCCACTGTGCATCAGTGGTGGAGGGAGTGAACGCTGAAGGAGATGGCAGGCGTACCAATCAAGAGGGCTGCTTTATCTTAGATGGTGTTAAGTTTCTCAAGTGTTCTTGGAGATGCAGTCATCTAGGCAAGTGGAGAGTATTCCATTACACTCCTGACTTGTTCCTTGTAGATGGTGGATAGGTTTTGGGGAAGCGAATTATCATCTGCAGAATTCCCCCTCTGAGCTGCTCTTGTAGCCACAATATTCAAGTGCTTGGTCCAGTTCAGTTTCTGTTCAATGATAACCCTTAGGATATTGGTGATGGTGGATTCAAACATTGTAATGCCATTGAATGACAGGAGAAGATGCTTAGATTACTTATTGTTGGAGATGTTCATTGCCTGGTACTTGTGTGGCATGACTGTTACTTGCCACTTATCAGCCCAGGCCAGAATATTGTCTAGGTCCTGCTGCGTATGGAAATGGACTGCTTCAGTAAGTGAAGAGTTGCAAATGATGCTGAACATTGCTCAATCATTGGCAAACATCTCCACTTCCAACCTGATGATGGAGAGAAGATCATTGATGAAGCAACTGAAGATGGTTGGGCAGCATGGTAGCATAAGTGGTTAACACTGCTGCTTCACACCGCCAGGGACCCAGGTTCGATTCCCAGTTTGGGCCACTGTCTGTGTGGACTTTGCACATTCTCCCAGTGTCTGTGTGGGTTTTCCCCGGCTGCTCCGGTTTCCTCCCACAAGTCATCAAAGGCGTGTTTGTTAGGCGAATTGGACATTCTGAATTCTCCCTCTGTGACTTTTCACGGTAACTTGGTTGCAGTGTTAATGTAAGTCTACTCATGACAATAATAAAGATTATTATAGGACATTATGTTTGGGAACTCTTGCGGCAATGTCCTGGGGCTGAGATAACTGACCTCAACAGCCTCAGTCATCTTTCTTTGTGTTAGATATCACTCCAACCAGTGGAGAGTTTTCCTGCTGAATCCCATTTTACTATCGGGCTCCTTGTTGCCATATTCAGTCAAATGCGGCATTGGTATCAGGACAGTCACTCCTCACCTCGAGTCCAGGTCTTTGGTCCATATTTGGACCAAAGCTGGAATGAGGTCCAGAGCTGAGTGGCCCAGAGGGAACCCAAACTGAGCATCAGAGCAGGTTAATTGCTGCGTAAGTGGCACTTGACAGCACTGTCAATGATCCATCATTTTGCTGATGATTGGGAGTAGACTGATGGGATGGTAATTGATTGGGTTGAATTTATCCTGGGTTTTGAGAACAGGACATACCTACGCAACATTCATATAGATGCCAGTGTTGCAGCTGTACTGGAACAGCTTGGCTAGAGGTGCAGCTAATTCTGGAGCACAAGTCTTCAGTACTGTTGCTGAAATATTGTCGAGATCCATTGCCTTTGTTGTATCCAGTGCATTCAGTGCTTTAATATCATTTGGAGTGAATCGAATTGGGTGAAGAATGGCAACTGTGGTGTTGGAGACTTCAGGAGGAGGCCCAGATGAATAATTCACTTGGCACTTCTGGCTGAAGGTGGCTGCAAATCCTTCAGCCTTGTCTTCTGCACTGACACACTGGGGTACCTCCCATCATTGAGGATGGGGTTACTTGTGGAGTCTCCTCCTCCAGCAAGTTGTCCACCACCATTACATTAAACTTTGGTACCACATTTAATACAAATAACTTGGTTCTTTATTCCACTTCACAATTTTAACATTTTTATTGATGTAAAGCTTAATGTGGCTTATGTGGCATTTAAAAAAAATTCTATGAAATTACATTAAGCTTTCTTTTTAAAATGTGCATAATTTGTGGTCTTTTTAAATTTTCAAATTACACTAAAAATGAAAATGACATTAATGCCACAGAAGCCGCATTAAGCTTTTCATCAATAAAAATGTTAAAATTGTGAAGTGGAATAAAGAACCAAGTTATTTGTATTAAATGTGGTACCAAAGTGTTGTTGGCATTGCCATGAAAACAACTTAAATATCTCTATTCCTCGCCATGGCGTGGACCATTTCTCTTTTAAAATACAATTTACAAATTTAATTTTCATTTTCATCCTGTATTTTCACTGTTATTGTGGAAGGAAGTTAAATGTACGATGCGATCCCAGTCACATTGAAATCTCAGTAACTCAGCAACATCCACACATATGCAGCATTGGACTGTGATTGGGAGTGTTGACACGGGTGGATGACTCATGAGGTACATTTCCAAAGATTCCCATAACCTTATGTCAGCTGCTCTTCAAGAGCCAATCTGAGGAATAAGCATCAGTAAATTATTCTATGAGTATGTAACAAATAAAAATTGTTGTTGCTTCTCTTATTTGCAAATTATTGATTAAGAGTCACCATGTTTACTGATTATGCACAATTTAGTTACTGCTGGTGCACAATTTTGACAGGTTTCTATATTTGGGGCAGTAGCTTTACAGCTTTTTCAACACAGTGATAAAGTAATGCAGAAACAGCCCTCAATCTCCTTGCTACCCATTGTCATTCTATTCCAAAACAGGTTTTGGAGCATATCTGGATTGAGTTTGATAAGGATCAACTATCATTGCCAAAAGGGTCATAAATCACGCCAAGAAAAATGTTACATATTTGCCAACCTTTCTAAATTATTATTTGAGCTTTCACTTTCTCAAAATATTATGGCGCTGCTCCTAGAGCCATGGGGCAAAAGAACATTGTGGCACCAGTACCGACTCCAATTATGTAAATAACGTCATTGTTCACTGCTTATACACCCCTCAGATTTGAGACAAGATCATCAGCAGATCAAAACAGAATTCCACTTTGTTCCTCAAATAGGCCTGGAGAATTTATAAACTCTTATGCACATCAGGCATAGGTTGAACATTTCCCTGTACTTCAACACCTTCCTGAATTGTCCTTTTATTTAAAGTATTCACCTTGTAATCTCATCAAGACATACGGATGAGAATTATCCAAAAGGAAATTGCTCAAAGTATATCTATGGCATAAAAATTATTATAGAATAACCAGCAATGACTCAGTCGAGTTTATCTTGTCATAACATATGGCTATGGGGGTCATTACGTTGGTTTCTTCCTTCATAATTCATACAAACACAGCATTCTATTTTTGCAGAGGAACATGACTGCTAATCTTTTTGGAAATAATTCATCAAAAGTTTCAGGAAAATGCAATTGGTTTTGTCAGTTTGTCTGATTAATTTTTTATGATGCATTTTAAACCTCTAATTGTACAAACAATGCCCTACAATTTTCATTTCTACAGCCAGAGAAGAAAATGAATGCAAGTTACCCTATGGTCACCAAACAGAAAAAAGGATAATTGTGGGACAAGATCCAGCTGAATTACGATTTTTAGTTTTACTGCTACTGAAAATTTACCGAAAAATTTGAGGTTATTGTTTCCACCCCATAAATAATAGAGACAGGTATCAAAACTCATAACCATATTTACTCAAAAGGAAATAGGGTGAAAGTTATGACAACAATGCCACCGCCTCCAGGGTCTTGGATGCAATGGACAGCTTATTGGAAAATTGTGAATGCACTGTCTGCAATTCTGTCCATTGATTTTCCATTCCATTAATTTTCTGGCATTGCACCACCAACGATTTTTAAGCAAGACTCTCCTGGCTTGCCAAACCCTGCTGGTATTGTGAAGTCACATTAAATCTCTTCTTTGTGTTTTATTTAGTTTTGGAGAAATTTCAAAACATCCATTCCAAAAGCAGACAAATGACAACCCCAAGTTTAACTTTGGATTGACAAAAATTAATTGCAATTCGTGAAACTTATCATTGATTTCTGGAAGTGATCAACATGACAGCTGTCAGCATTATCCGGGGGAGAAGGGCTTCTGCTTTATTTCACAGATGGACTAATTTTGTTTTGCTTCATTTCCTGTTGATGTCATCAGTGTCACTGGTGCATCAGACATAAAACAGGGAATCTAAATTATGGATCCTTAAAAGAAAACTGACTTCATGAAAATCTGTCTGATGGACTGCATTTCCTAAAAAAATTGAAAAGGTGAAGGTGTGGCAGGGGGATGGGAACCGATGCAGGAAGTTGGAAGGTAGTAAAACAGGGACAGAAACAAAAGGCAGTAAGGGGGAAAGTGTAAGGCAGAGAAGCCATAGTCAAAAATCAAAAAGGGCGACAGTACAAGGTACAATGACTGAGGGTAGCTCAGTGAATAGGACCAGGAATACTAAAAGGAATAAAACGGGAAGTGAAAACATTAATGGTAAGCAAAGCGGCAGGTTGTTACATGAAGACATGGGTTCAACGACAAGGAAAATTAGAACATAGAACATAACAGCGCAGTACAAGCCCTTCGGCCCTCGATGTTGTGCCGACCTGTGAAACCACTCTAAAGCCCGTCTACACTATTCCCTTATTGTCCATACGTTTATCCAATGACCATTTGAATGTCCTTAGTGTTGGCGAGTCCACTACTGTTGCAGGCAGGGCATTCCACGCCCTTACTACTCTCTGAGGAAAGAACCTACCTCTGACATCTGTCTGATATCTATCTATTAGGAGAAAGGTTAAGAGGAAATATAACTTGGGAGAGGTTACTGATCGAGGTGTTAAGATTCAGAACAGAGGTAAAAAAGCCAACATAAGTGTACTTTACCTGAATGCTCGTAGTATTCAGAATAAGGTAAATGAGTTGATGGCGCAAATCATCGTGAATGACTATGATTTATTGGCCATTACTGAAACATGGTTAAAGGATGGTCACGACTGGGAGTTAAATATCCGAGGGTGTCAAACTATTCGGAAGGACAGAGTGGATGGTAAGGGAGGTGTTGTAGCTCTGTTCTTTAAGGATGACATCCGGGCAACAGTAAGGGATGACATCGGTGCTATGGAGGTAAGGTTGAATCCATTTGGGTGGAAATCAGGAATAGTAAGGCGAAAAAGTCACTGATCGGAGTAGTCTATAGGCCACCAAATAGTAACATTATGGTGGGGCAGGCAATAAACAAAGAAATAACGGATGCATGTAGAAATGGTACAGCAGTTATCATGGGGGATTTTAATCTACATGTCGATTGGTTTAACCAGGTCGGTCAAGACAGCCTTGATGAGGAGTTTATAGAATGTATCCACGATAGTTTCCGAGAACAGTATGTAATGGAGCCTATGAGGGAACAAGCGGTCCTAGATCTGGTCCTGTGTAATGAGACAGGATTTATTAATGATCTCATAGTTGGGGATCCTCTCGGAACGAGCGATCACAATATGGTGGAATTTAAAATACTGATGGAGGGTGAGAAGGTAAAATCAAACACTAGTGTTTTGTGCTTAAACAAAGGAGATTACAATGAGATGAGAGAAGAACTAGCTAAGGTAGACTGGGAGCAAAGTCTTCATGGTGAAACAGTTGAGGAACAGTGGAGAACCTTCCAAGCAATTTTTCACAGTGCTCAGCAAAGATTTATACCAACAAAAAGGAAGGACAGTAGAAAGAGGGAAAATCGACCGTGGATATCTAAAGAAATAAGGGAGAGTATCAAATTGAAGGAAAAAGCATACAAAGTAGCAAAGATTAGTGGGAGACTAGAGGACTGGGAAATCTTTAGGGGGCAACAGAAAGCTACTAAAAAAGCTATAAAGAAGAGTAAGATAGATTATGAGAGTAAACTTGCTCAGAATATAAAAAGATAGTAAACGTTTCTACAAATATATTCAACAAAAAAGAGTGGCTAAGGTAAATATTGGTCCTTTAGAGGATGAGAAGGGAGATTTAATAATGGGAGATGAGGAAATGGCTGAGGAACTGAACAGGTTTTTTGGGTCGGTCTTCACAGCGGAAGACACAAATAACATGGCAGTGACTGATGGAAATGAGGCTATGACAGGTGAGGACCTTGAGAGGATTGTTATCACCAAGGAGGTAGTGATGGGCAAGCTAATGGGGCTAAAGGTAGACAAGTCTCCTGGCCCTGATGGAATGCATCCCAGAGTGCTAAAAGAGATGGCTAGGGAAATTGCAAATGCACTAGTGATAATTTACCAAAATTCACTAGACTCTGGGGTGGTCCTGGTGGATTGGAAATTAGCAAACGTGACACCACTGTTTAAAAAAGGAGGTAGGCAGAAAACGGGTAATTATAGGCCAGTGAGCTTAACTTCGGTAGTAGGGAAGATGATGGAATCTATCATCAAGGAAGAAATAGCGAGGCATCGTGATGGAAATTGTCCCATTGGGCAGACGCAGCATGGGTTCATAAAGGGCAGGTCGTGCCTAACTAATTTAGTGACATTTTTTGAGGACATTACCAATGCGGTAGATAACGGGGAGGCAATGGATGTGGTATATCTGGATTTCCAGAAAGCCTTTGACAAGGTGCCACACAAAAGGTTGCTGCATAAGATAAGGATGCATGGAATTAAGGGGAAAGTAGTAGCATGGATAGAGGATTGGTTAATTAATAGAAAGCAAAGAGTGGGGATTGATGGGTGTTTCTCTGGTTGGCAATCAGTAGCTAGTGGTGTCCCTCAGGGATCAGTGTTGGGCCCACAACTGTTCACAATTTACATAGATGATTTGGAGTTGGGGACCAAGGGCAATGTGTCCAAGTTTGCAGACGATACTAAGATAAGTGGTAAAGCAAAAAGTGCAGAGGATACTGGAAGTCTGCAGAGGGATTTGGATAGGCTAAGTGAATGGGCTAGGGTCTGGCAGATGGTAAACAGTGTTGACAAATGTGAGGTTATCCATTCTGGTAGGAATAACAGCAAAAGGGATTATTATTTAAATGATAAAATATTAAAACATGCTGCTGTGCAGAGAGACCTGGGTGTGCTAGTGCATGAGTCGCAAAAAGTTGGTTTACAGGTGCAACAGGTGATGAAGAAGGCAAATGGAATTTTGTCCTTCATTGCTAGAGGGATGGAGTTTAAGACTAGGGAGGTTATGCTGCAATTGTATAAGGTGTTAGTGAGGCCACACCTGGAGTATTGTGTTCAGTTTTGGTCTCCTTACTTGAGAAAGGACGTACTGGCACTGGAGGGTGTGCAGAGGAGATTCACAAGGTTAATCCCAGAGCTGAAGGGGGTGGACTACGAGGAGAGGTTGAGTAGACTGGGACTGTACTCGTTGGAATTTAGAAGGATGAGGGGGGATCTTATAGAAACATATAAAATTATGAAGGGAATAGATAGGATAGATGCGGGCAGGTTGTTTCCACTGGCGGGTGAAAGCAGAACTAGGGGGCATAGCCTCAAAATAAGGGGAAGTAGATTTAGGACTGAGTTTAGGAGGAACTTCGTCACCCAAAGGGTTGTGAATCTATGGAATTCCTTGCCCAGTGAAGCAGTAGAGGCTCCTTCATTAAATGTTTTTCAGATAAAGATAGATAGTTTTTTGATGAATAAAGGGATTAAGGGTTATGGTGTTTGGGCCGGAAAGTGGAGCTGAGTCCACAAAAGATCAGCCATGATATCATTGAATGGTGGAGCAGGCTCGAGGGGCCAGATGGCCTACTCCTGCTTCTAGTTCTTATGTTCTTATGTGTATTGCTATTTTTGTCACATGTGCAAACAATATAATAATGCATCTTGGCATATTGATGTCATTACTTTTCTTTTTTTGTAAAGAGTGGGGGCGATTCTCCGATCGCGGGACGAAGTGTCCGCGCCATCGTGAATGCCGTTGCGTTTCACGATGGCGTGAAACGGGCACGGGGACGAGCGATTTTGTCCCTCACAGGGGGCCAGCATGGCGCTGGAGCAGTTCACGCTGCTCCAGCCACCCTTCCCGGCGCCAAATGGGCGTCGCGCCAACCCGTGCATGCGCAGGGGACTTCTTCAGCACGCCGGCCCCTACGCAACATGGCGTGGGGGTTCAGGGGCCGGCCGCGCAACAAGGTAGGCCCGGGGGGGGGGGGGTGGGTGGGAGGGGCTGGTCCGTTGATCGGTGGGCCCCCCGGTGAAGGAGCGCTTTTCCCTGCCCCACAGGCCGCCCCCTGACCCTTTGCGCAGAGTTCCTGCCAGCAGCGACCAGGGGTGAACGGCACCGACGCGACTCTGCTTTTTCCGTGCGGCCGATCGGCCCATCCGGGCTGGAGAATCGGCGGCCCCGCCAATTGCAGCGGCCCGCGGCCAGCGCCACGTCAAATGCCTCGGCGCAAATGCCGCCAATTCTCTGCACCTCGGAGAATCGCGCGCCGGCGTCGGGGCTTCGTGGTGCGGTTGCAGCAATTCTCCGGCCCGGTGCGGGGCTCAGAGAATCGCGCCCTGTGTGTCCTTTTAATTTTATATCGTGACAATTTTATTTGCCAATGATAAATGTTGGCTTGAGAAAAGGTATATTGCTGTTGATATTTAAAATTTGCATGTTTATTGCTGAAAACCGTTGTTTTCTTTTAGAAAAATGTTCTTCCTGCACCCACTTAGGTGAAGTGTGACGGAGCTGACAATGTGACAGAACCATTCCAATGTACGCTACTGCCTTTAAAAGAGCAAGGAACAAAAAGCAAGGACAAAATAATGAAGAAACTGCACTCAAAAGAAGAGAAAGCACTCCTTATTCCCATTATACCCTAAAACAGTTTTTGGGGCCTGCCAGGGTCGAGTTTCAGAAGAATCAACTGTATGCCAAGATGATCATACCTCAGACCAAGAAAAAAGTGTTACAAATTTGCCAACTTTTGACATGTTCAGGGTCAGTCTTTGAGCCCTCTCTCAAAGTATTATGGTGTTTCTCCTGGAACCTTGTGGACCAGAACAGACTCCAATTATGTAAATGACTTTCTTGTCCCTTCCCGCTCCCTGAAAGGAGAAAGGTGTATCAACACATCAAGGCACATGTCCAGACATTGTACACATCAGGCAGATGTTGTAAACTCCCTGCACTTCATTACCTTAAAAAGCATTCACCTTGTAAACTCATCAAGGAAAATATCAAAAAGTATACCCTAAGCAGAAAAATATGCAAGAATTCAACAATAAGCCTTCTGACTTGTGTAGTTCTCTGTTTTGCTTTACCTAGATGGCTTGGATTCATAGTGTTGAACAAAGTACAACAAGCTTTGTTAACTAACAAAACTAATTTATTAACATTACTATTATAAGATTTGTACGTATTCCTAAAGTATAAGGTTACTACATTAAACTATGCTATCTCTAACTGCAGAACTCTCAAATACAAACTGATTTCTCTTATGCCCTAAATACCCAGAATCCCAGAAGTCACATGATATTTATATGACTGTTCTGTGGTTCCCTCAAGTGGTAAGAAGCATTAACATTAACTTGTTAACTCTTTACATGCCAGTCAATATACATATCGTGACATCCCCCTTTCTTTGAAGATGTTTGGGGATTGCTACAAACATATGTATAGTAAGAGCATTGTATGTTCTTTACATGTAATTGATTACTGATATTGTACAGTAGTTAACAATATTTTAACGTTTTTACAGTCCACAAATTGAGTCCGTGCTCAGTCTTCACTGTGTTAGTGTGGTACATAACCAACAAGTCATCAGTTCCATTGATCAGGTTGTTGACTGGTTGAACCACTTTTGTTGCCTGACGTGGTCTTTTTTCTGTGCTTGTGGTGTTGCTGTCTCCTTTACCATAAAAACTGATTTGCTTTCTGTTTTTTTAGCACCTCTTCTAGACTGTAGGAATGATGTTTTTCTTTCTCCGTTTCTTCCTGGCATCAGCACTATCATAACTGAACTTGGTATGGTGTACACACACATCTGTCTGTGTTATCACAAATGGTAGATGTTTTTCACACACTGTCCTGCAGTCCCTTGCTCGGTTGCCATTTGGATTGTTTTCCAGACTGTATGGTTTGTCAAGTCCAAAAACATTGTTTCCATTGAATTGCAATGTGTTGGTTAGTTGTCCTTTGGTTTCAAAGTCGTACATTTGTGTAAATTATGTTCTGTAGTTACTCTTTGTGTTCTCAAGATCAGTTCCTTTTGACTTATCTGATTCATTTTCAAACTTTTTACTACCAGTTTCCTTTGGATTATCTGATGGACCTTTGATCTTTTTGATATCAGTTCCCTTTGGATTAGTTGACCTATCTTTGAACTCTTTGTGCTTCTCATCTGGAGTCAACTTCTTGACATGACTATGACAAATCAGCAACAAAAAACAATTCACAGGAAAATCTTGAACAAACTAATGAACCATACAGTGGTTTTCTTTGCTAGATTCAATAGGAAGAAGAACAAGCCCAAGATCTTTCACAGCTTAGATGGTTACTTTTTGAGAACAAAATAATAAATATATATTGCAGAAATTATTATTTTTTAAAAAAAAAAACTTTTATTGAAGTATTTGTAAAATTTTATAACAAAAACAGAAAGAGAACAATAAACGTTAAACATTAACGTAGCGTAAAAATAGATATTTCCCCGAACGGCTCTGTCTTCACAGACCACCTAAAATAACAAAAAACAAACAAACACAACACTTACCTCCCCCCCCCCCACCCCCTCGGAAAGCTGCTACTGCCAACATTTTAAATTAAATTTCCCCAAGAAAGTCGACGAACGGCTGCCACCTCCGGGAAAACCCTAACATTGATCCTCTTAAGGCAAACTTTATTTTCTCGAGGCTGAGAAACCCAGCCATGTCACTAACCCAGGTCTCTACACTCGGGGGCTTCGAGTCCCTCCACATAAACACGATCCGTCTCCGGGCTACCAGGGAGGCAAAGGCCAGAATGTCGGCCTCTTTCACTCCCTGAACTCCCGGGTCTTCTGACACCCCAAAGATTGCCACCTCTGGACTCGGCACCACCTGTGTACCTAGCACCTTGGACATTGCCCTGGCAAACCACTGCCAGAACCCTTCAAGCTTCGGCATGCCCAAAACATATGGACATGGTTTGCTGGTCTCCCCGCACACCTCGCACATCTGTCTTCTACCCCGAAAAACTTGCTCATCCTCGCCGCCATCATGTGTGCCCGGTGTACCACTTTAAACTATATTAGACTGAGCCTGGCACATGATGAGGAGGAATTGACCCTACTTAGGGCTTACGCCCATACATCGGACTCCAACTCCCCTCCTAACTCCTCCTCCCACTTGCCTTTAAGCTCCTCCACCGGGGTTTCCTCTGCCTCCGACAGCTCCTGGTAGATATCCGACACCTTCCCCTCCCCCAGGTACCGGAGACTACAATATGGCGTTGTCATAAATGTAAAAATAAATGATTCAGCTGTGGACTTTTCTTTTATTCTTTTATGGGATGTGGGCAAAGCTGGCATGGCCAGCATTTGTTGCCCATCCCTAATTGTCCTTGAAAAGGATGTGGTGAGCCACCTTCTTGAACAGTAGTCGTACCTATAGTCCATCTAAGTATTTATGCTCTGGACGCAGGGGAATTGCACGAATGCACCTTACTTCACTTACTCTTGCTTTACGTTGCCACGCGAGGGAGATATTAGGAAATTGGATCCAGAAATGAGATCCCAATGTAGCAGGCAATTTAGGGGTTAGACAGACTGAGGGGAAAAAAGACCTGCTAACATAGAGTCAGAGGGATATAGCCACACCTTACATGAGTTACATTGTCCCATTCAGACTTAAATTCATGAGTGGGGATACATAGGATGGCCCGGTTCAGTAAGGGTTAGCCACTCGAAATCCATTGTCCTCCAGGACATTCCTTTCTGACCAGCTACAGCCCATTACAGAGTCTGAGGCCTCTATGTCCATCAATAGTTGCATATCAATAGAATGGCTCTGTTTTTGTGTGTGAGCGGCTGGGAGGAGCTTAGTGAGAAAGACAGAGAGAGTGGGAGAGAGGCAGAGGGAGAGACAGAGAGAGAGAGAGAAGTGCTGTTTTCAACAAGTACAGGAGAAGGCATTGGAAATTGACCAAAAAGGTTATGGCATTTTGCCACCGAGGCAGGCTTTGGAAAAAGGGTTCAGAACAAATGTCCCAACCAGCAGAAAAACTGCTTCGTAAATGCAAGTATTTCCTTTGCCTTCCTGTGAAAGTGGCAGGAAAGCTACATGGTCTGTTTATTGTTTAATGGGAACTAGTGTGTTAAGGTTAAGCAACTGCATGTAATCTGTTAAGACCATAAAACCATAAGACATAGGAGCAGAATAAGCCCATCGAGCCTGCTCCGCCATTCAATCATGGCTGATACTTTTCTCATCCTCATTCTCCTGCCTTTCCCCATAACCCCTGATCCCCTTATTAATCAAGAACGTATCTATCTCTGTCTTAAAGACACTCAGTGATTTGGCCTCCACAGCCTTCTGCTGCAAAGGGTTCTACAGATTCACCACCCACTGACTGAAAAATTCTTCCTCACCTCTGTTATAAAGGATCGTCCCTTCAGTCTGAAGTTGTGCCCTCTGGTTCTAGTTTTTCTATAAGCGGAAACATCCTCTCGACGTCCACTCTATCGAGGCCTCGCAGTATCCTGTAAGTTTCAAAAACATCTCCCCTCATCCTTCTAAACTCCAATGAGTACAGATCCAGAGTCCTCAACCATTCCTCCCATGACAAGCTCTTCATTCCAGGGCTCATTCTTGCGAACCTCCTCTGGACCCTTTCCAAGGCCAGTACATCCTTCCTTAAATACAGGGCCCAAAATGTCTCACAACACTCCAAATGGGGTCTGACCAGAGCCTTATATGGCCTCTTATGTGCATCCCTGCTCTTGGATTCTAGCCCTCTCAACATGAATGCTAACATTGCACTTGCCTTCCTAACTGCCGACTGAACCTACATGTTAACCATAAAAGAATCTTTAACAAGGACTCCTAAGTCCCTTTGTGCTTCTGATTTCCTAAGCATTTCTCCATTTAGAAAATAGTCTATGCCCCCATTCCATAAGACCGTAAGACATAGGAGCAGAAGTAAGGCCATTCGGCCCATTGAGTCCACTCCACCATTCAATCATGGCTGATTTCAACTCCATTTACCCGCTCTCTCTCCATGGCCCTTAATTCCTCAAGAAATCAAGAATTTATCAACTTCTGTCTTAAAGACACTCAACGTCCCGGCCTCCACCGCCCTCTGTGGCAATGAATTACACAGACCCACCACTCTCTGGCTGAAGAAATTTCTCCTCATCTGTGTTCTAAAGTGACTCCCTTTTATTCTAAGGCTGTGCCCCCGGGTCCTAGTCTCCCCTGCTAATGGAAACAACTTCCCTACGTCCACCCTATCTAAGCCATTCATTATCTTGTAAGTTTCTATTAGATCTCCCCTCAACCTCCTAAACTCCAATGAATATAATCCCAGGATCCTCAGACGCTCATCGTATGTTAGGCCTACCATTCCTGGGATCATCCGTGTGAATCTCCGCTGGACCCGCTCCAGTGCCAGTATGTCCTTCCTGAGGTGTGGGGCCCAAAATTGCTCACAGTATTCTAAATGGGGCCTAACTAATGCTTTATAAAGCTTCAGAAGTACATCCCTGCTTTTATATTCCAAGCCTCTTGAGATAAATGTCAACATTGCATTTGCTTTCTTAATTACGGACTCAACCTGCAAGTTTACCTTTAGAGAAACCTGGACTAGGACTCCCAAGTCCCTTTTCACTTCAGCATTATGAATTTGGTCACCGTTTAGAAAATAGTCCATGCCTCTATTCTTTCTTCCAAAGGGCAAGACCTCGCACTTGCCCACGTTGAATTTCATCAGCCATTTCTTGGACCACTCTCCTAAACTGTCTAAATCTTTCTGCAGCCTCCCCACCTCCTCCATACTACCTGCCCCTCCACCTATCTTTGTATCATCGGCAAACGTAGCCAGAATGCCCCCAGTCCCGTCATCTAGATCGTTAATATATAAAGAGAACAGCTGTGGCCCCAACACTGAACCCTGCGAGACACCAGTCGTCACCGGTTGCCATTCCGAAAAAGAACCTTTTATCCCAACTCTCTGCCTTCTGCCTGACAGCCAATCGTCAATCCATGCTAGTACCTTGCCTCGAATACCATGGGCCCTTATTTTACTCAGCAGTCTCCCGTGAGGCACCTTATCAAAGGCCTTTTGGAAGTCAAGATAGATAACATCCATTGGCTCTCCTTGGTCTAACCTATTTGTTATCTCTTCAAAGAACTCTAACAGGTTTTTCAGGCACGACCTCCCCTTACTAAATCCATGCTGACTTGTCCTAATCTGACCCTACACTTCCAAGAATTTAGAAATCTCATCCTTAACAATGGATTCTGGAATCTTGCCAACAACCGAGGTTAAGCTAATTGGCCTATAATTTTCCATCTTTTTCCTTGTTCCCTTCTTGAACAGGGGGGTTACAACAGCGATTTTCCAATCCTCTGGGACTTTCCCTGACTCCAGTGACTTTTGAAAGATCATAACTAATGCCTCCACTATTTCTTCAGCTATCTCCTTTAGAACTCTAGGATGTAGCCCATCTGGGCCCGGAGATTTATCAATTTCTAGACCTCTTAGTTTCTCTAGCACTTTCTCCTTTGTGATGGCTACCATATTCAACTCTGCCCCCTGACTCTCCTGAATTCCTCTCCACCCTCCCCACAGCTTTACACCCTCCTTCTTCCCCCCCCCCCCCCCCCCCACTCCAGACTGAGTCCACACCTGGACTGACGCCAACTACGACCACACACCCCCACCCACCCCTCCGCGCCCAGCAGCTACTGCAGAAAAAAGGGGGCATGGCTTATCTCTCTGCACCCCAGTTACTCCATGACGATCCTGCCCCGGGCACGCTTCGGCTTCACTGCTCCTGTCTTACCCAGCCTGAGTGAGGAAGGTTGGGTGAGACAGGGTCTTTGGAATCCCAGCAGAGGTAAGTCTGGCAAGCGTGGCAATCTCAGTGAGGAAGTTACAATCCTATTAATTTAGTGAAATGAAAGTTGCCTTCAACAACACATGCTGACTGTTGTTGAATAATTGAACTATTTCTCATTTGACCTTGAATTATGGATTCTAAGACTGGAATATTCCGGCAGTTTGCACCCCCGATCCACCATCGCAGGTCCCACTGGCGGGTGGCGGTGGGGAGGGGTGTGTGTGTGTTTGTGCATAAAACAGGAATACATGACAGCGGCAGGAATCGGCCAATCCTCCGAAAGAACACTTGACCGAGGTCCACTTCTATCCCTATAGCCTAACTGGCACATCCCTGGACACTCAGGTACAATTTAGAATGGCCTAATCCACCTCATCTGCACATTTTGGGCTGTGGCAGGAGACAGGTGGAAACCCACGCAGACACGGGGAGAATGTCCACACTCCACACAGACAATGAGACAAGGCGGAATTGAACCTCGGGTCCCTGGCACTGTGAGGCAGCAGTGCTAACCACTGTGCCACTTTGCGCATGTTTCACATTGTTCAAATATCCTGAGATTTGCATTAATTACACAAACATCCACAAATAGTAATTCTGTCCTATTACTCAAGAGCATAGAAGAACTTGCACCTGATCGGGATATTCCAAAGTAACGTTCTGATAATGGATAATTTTTAAATACAATCACTGTTATTTTATATGTAAGCACAACAGCAAAGGTGCATAATGCAAAGTCCTTCAAACAGCAAATGACTGACTTGGTAATTATTTCTGCTAAGTTTGTTGAGCTAGGAGACCGGGCAAATTTCTTGTTTTTAAATCGTGCTATGGGAACCTTTACTTTCCACATAACTTAGGGGAGAGAACTGAGGAAATAATCAGACTCTTTCGTCACATATTTAGCAGAAATACTTGCCAGCTATCATTATCCATTTAAACCTCATTTAAATCTATTATATTCAATGCTTCCATAATTTAAAAACACTCAAACCTCTTCCATGCAAGATCTAAACTTTTCAGACTAACACTAACTTTCAGTCAATCCTCATGATAAAGAGTCATTTCCCTCTTTACAATCTCTAAAGACTTAATATTTATCAAATATGAGAAACAGTATTGGATGCAATACTTAAAAATGTAAAGGTGCCAAAGCCTTACCGACATTCTAAGTGTAACAATATTTTAGTTTGTTTTAAACATAAGAATAATAACATAGAAATGCAGAAGACCAGAAATGAGAATTTGACTCCAGCTAGCTACCTCCAAATTCAGAAACAGAAGATTAGAGTAAACAGTCAATGTTAGAGTACAGTACGAAGTCTTACAACACCAGGTTAAAGTCCAACAGGTTTGTTTCGATGTCACTAGCTTTCAGAGCGCTGCTCCTTCCTCAGGTGAATGAAGAGGTCTTCATTCACCTGAGGAAGGAGCAGCGCTCCGAAAGCTAGTGACATCGAAACAAACCTGTTGGACTTTAACCTGGTGTTGTAAGACTTCGTACTGTGCTCACCCCAGTCCAACGCCGGCATCTCCACATCAATGTTAGAGTAAATCACGACCAGCTTCACAGTGATTTGAGAAGATTCAGAAGGGGTGAGTGGAAACCAGCGTCCTCTTTTGGGTACTGAACATAGTACCACAATAGGACAGGTGTGAATCTTCAGGATGTTTTCTGCTGCCTCATTCAGTAAATGGATATTCACCTATACAAGGTTAAAGTTCAACAGGTTTGTTTGGAGTCACTAGCTTTCGGAGCGCAGCTCCTTCATCGTGATGAAGCTTCGAAAGCTAGTGACTCCAAACAAACCTGTTGGACATTAATCTGATGTTGTAAGACTTCTTACTGCACCCACCCCAGTCCAACGTTGGCATACTCACATCACACCTATACAAGGTAACACAGCAAATTAGTTACATTCCTCGATTAATTTTCTTGCAAAATGTCTCTGCAACTCAATGTTCCATCAATCAATTCCCTTTACCTATAGTTACCCCACATTGTCTTTGAATCTTTAGTGATTGGTCAATGATTATTCTCAAGTTATTTTCCTACATTGTAACTTTTATTGGGCATTCATATACAGAATAGTCTGGCCCCAAGTACATTGCCTTCACTTAATCTTCTTGGCTTCTTAACAACTTTCCCTTAATTATTCCCACTTTCATTCACATAATAACGCCTTCTCCTTTGCAACTTAGCCTAAAACTCCAAAATATTTTGCAATCTTTTAGCTGTATTTGTGATTCATAGTTGATGTTAAACTATGGGTGGAATTTTCCCAAAAAATGGCAAGTGTCAATTTTGTTGTGAAAACAGGTGGGATCCCAGTGGCCCCAGCGACACGATCTGGACCACAATTTTTAAGCACTAAGAAAAAATATATTTTCCCACGTGAAAAATGCTGCGTCTCAGGTGCAAAGTGTCTGATTCATCCACCAAGGTGTAATCTGAGGACTCCGCATTTAAAGTGGTCCACAGCACTTGCTCTGATTCAAGCGAAGAGGATGGTAGTGAGAAAACTAGCTCCTCGATTCTCGGACGAGGCTCTCATCTATATGCTGGATGCTGTGGAGGAGAAATGGGCTCAATATGCCCTCAGCTCACAGGAGGCCCTCTAGCAAGGTGATGAATCCCGCCTGGAAGACAATCACATCCCTGGTCAGTGCCAGCAGCCTGACCAAGAGGATGGATGGTAAGGGCGTTCTGTACCGTCTCTGCATTCCACTTTGCAATCACCCCTCAGAATGTCACCTCGCGCCCACATGCTGACACCTTGCGGGGCCCCAGCACCCGAAATCCCACAAACTTCCTCATATCCTGCACCCTGGCACTCCTCAACAGAACCCCTCCCTGCTTTGCACGCAGTGCCCACATATGCCAGATTTCATCGACATCTGATTCGCCAGGCGGCCAGCTCATATCATCCCCTTTGTGTTCCTGAAGGAGAAGATTTCTCACAACCGCCGGGAGCAAGAGAAGATGGGTGGTGGGATATCCGAGCTCACGTTCCTGACTCCTTTCGAGGAGAGGGTGCTGCAGCTTGCAGGGTGGAGCAGGAGCGGGCCTTGGAAAGGGTCCAGTGGAATGAATAGCTTGTCATATGAGGAGCAGTTGAGGACTCTGGGTCTGTACTTGTTGGACTTTCGAAGGATGAAGGGGGATCTTATTGAAATTTACATAATACTGAGAAGCCTAGATAGAGTGAACGTGGAGAGGATGATTCCACAAATGGGAAAAACTAGAACCTGAAGGCACAGCCTGAGCCTGATGGAATGATCCTTTAAAATAGAGATGAGGAGGAATTTCTTCAGCCAGAGGGTGGTGAATCTATGGAACTCTGCCACAGAAGGCGGTGGAGGTCAAATCACTGTGTGTCTTTAAGACAGAGATAGCTAGGTTCTTGATTAATAAGGGGATCAGGGGTAAATAATAATAATATTATAATCTATATAAGTGTCACAAGTAGGCTTACATTAACACTGCAATGAAGTTACTGTGAAAATCCCCCAGTCGCCACACACCAGCGCCTGTTCGGGTACACTGAGAGAGAATTCAGAATGTCAAATTCATCCAACAAGCACGTCTTTCGGGACTTGTGGGAGGTAACCGGAGCACCCGGAGGAAACCCACGCAGACACGAGGAGAATGTGCAGTCTCCGCACAGACAGTGACTCAAGCCGGGAATCGACCCGGGTCCCTGGTGCTGTGAAGCAACAGTGCTAACCACTGTGCTACCATTCAGCCCATTATGGGGAGAAGGCAGGATAATGGGGATGATAAAAATATCAGCCATGATTGAATGGTGGAACAGACTCGATGGGCCAAATGGCCTAATTCTGCTTCCATGCCTTATCGTCTCATGGGCCTGTGCTGAGAGTGAGGCGAGCCTGCGAGAGAAAAATGAGAAGCCACGGTACGTTCGTCCAGATGACCAAACGCAAGAGAGTTCTGTATATTCCAAACCCTTGATCTGGACATGTACTAAAACCATGTCCTGTGTCTTGCAGGAACATCAGCCGAACAGCCTGGCCCACCCATCAGAAATGTCCCACCGCCCACCCTCAACAAGAGGTCGAAAGAGGACAATGAAGAAGCATCATGGCTATCACCCGCACCATCCACCACTGCAGAGACACACACCTCGGTGGGCAACATTAGTAGGCTGGCTTCTGGGTCGCTACCTAGTGCACACTGCTTCTGATGCACATAAGGTGGAGGCAGAAAGGATCGGACAGTTGGAGGTCTGCTGGATCCCTGGACTCAGTTGTGTCCTAGCTAGGTGCCGTGCCTCTGTACACATTTGTCCCTCAGTTGTTTGAGATGCAAAGACAAAGCTGGGAAGGAGGTCATAGAATCATAGAGGTTTACAGCACAAACTTCAGTCCAACGGGTCTGCACCAGTCAATGATACAGCTGCGACTGCAAGGTGAAAATGGATGAGTCCCAAAGCCTCTGCCGCAGGAGATGGTGCCAGCAATGCGTGGCACTGAGAACAACACTGCAACAGTGGTGCCCAAGTGGAAAGCCTGGAGCAAGAGATCAGATCCATGACCAAAGAACTCCAAAGACTTGCTAGCCCCCGAGGACCATGGCTGAGGGCTTCAATTGTATGGTTCAGACAATGGTGGACCTCCAAGACAGGCAGTGCTAGTTGACGTTAAGGCTTCTTGATAATATTCCAGCTTACTCTCTATCCCATGGAGTAACCCAAGAGCCTGGAGGGAGGATCCACTGGAGCACAGCCTTCCACCCAGGAGACCCTGTGAGTGACCAACAAATCTGAATCCCCCTTTCAGAAACCAACGCAACTCAGGCACAGCGGTCAGAACAAGGTGGTGCGACACCAGTTCCACTGAAAGTAGGCCAGGATCCTCCAGGTCACAGCAAGGCAGAGAAAAGGCATCTCAGGTAACAAGGCATGGGAGGCAGCAAGCCACCTCCAGTTCTAAAGTGCATGCTTAGAACAAACCTAGATGCGGTGGGATGGTACGCAGGTTTAAGGAATTGTAGGATCACAGCATGGGCATGAGAGTGACGTTAGGCACCAGTACTTGGGGGGCATTGTCACTTGTAACATTTGGATATGCCAAGAATTAAATATTATTGTTGTTCACCACCTTAACACCTCAGAATCTTTAACCCTCCTCACAGTGACATTATGCTTCTCCCTATTGGGACACAGTTGTTCTCAGTTATCCTCCATGCCCGCCAGATAGTTAGGCCCTCTCAGTGCAAATGTTTCAATTGCAGTGGTAGGACTTGGGCATGATTCAGGGCGAGATCAACCCTCGCCCTAATCCCCCTCTAGAGCAAAGGGACAAAGGATGCCAGGGCAGGACATAAGCTGGGGAGTCAGCATGCTGGCAGCAGACAGACTGGAGTCAGATATATGCAGTAGCGGAGGAGCATCGCACACCAATCCTCACTGCGGTGAGCGGGCAGCAGGCACTAAAGGACTTCCCTACCCCAGCACCCTGATGAAGTCGCCTTCATCCCCTGGCCCCAGAGGGGTCATGATGTACTGGGGGGAGGGGATGCTTAGAAAATGCATGGCGATATTGTTATGAGCGAGGCGTTTTCAGAACCCCAAAATGTATCATGGAGTTCAACCAACCTCTCCCTTTAATGAATTTGTTGCTTTTCCTAGGTGTGGGATTACAATTATGGACACGTGGGTTTTTAAACACAAAACACTTTATTCCATGAACTCAAGTTAACATCTTAAATAAACACTGGATCTCTTAATACCCCTTACTTCAAAGATTACTCAGAAAATATTGCAACAGTAAATAATTCCTTAAAATGTTCCTTCAAACTTCCAAGAGACTTAACACCTTTAAACAGTATCACATCAGGTTAAATTATATATATTTTCTGTAGACTGGCAAAGATATATTAGCTTGGTTGACTTCAGCTCCAGCACCTTGCTTTCTTCCTGCAGCTCTCTGGACACACAGACACGCGCAAACTGCTTTTTCAAACTCGCTTTCTCTCTTCAAGCAACTCACAGCAAACCAGAACTTCTCAAGCTGCTGTCTCAAACTGGCTTTCTCCTTTTAATCAACTCACAGCAAAACAGCCAGGCACTTTGAAGCTGCTCTCAGCAAAACCAGCCAAGCACTTTTTAAAACTGAAACTTCAAAATGGCTGAACTGAGCTGAGCTCCACGCACTCTATGACATCACTGTTTTCTTAAAGGTACTTTGCTTAAACATCATGTCTTAAAGGTACTCTCACATGACACCTCCCCCCAAGAAAAAAAAACCCATCAACTTCAAGATGGTTTCATCTTTCACTTTTGCACCATCCACTACGAAATGCACACAGTAAATATACATTTTCATTTAAAGAAAACAACACACTCAAACAAGTATAATAATATAGTCCATTTTTCTTTGCTCTTCTTCCTCCGACCGAAATCTTTCTCGATTGACAGTCTCTTTGAACAAGGTCTCTGTACGATCCATCCATTCCTCTACTCCTCGGCATTTCTCTTTCGAATCAGATACTTTAGTTCAATCTGACCACAGAGTCCCTTGCAATTCTCCAATACAGGAACTTTGGTGATCACAGCTTTCAGGCAGTCAAATGCCTGTTGAAAGTACGCTGTCCATTGAATTTTTTTACGTTTCTTCAGCAATTCCATCAGTGGAGTAATCACTCCACAAAACCTTTGCACAGCTGTTCGATCAAATCCACTCATGCTAAGAAATCACATTATTTCCTTTCATCTTGAGTATAATGGAAACTCCGCAAGGAAAGTGATTCGGGCTTCTCCAAATCCATTTTCGGCTAGGTTCTTCACCAAACCCGCCTCCTGAAGTCGATCGAAGAACTCCATATGATGTTTTAAATGTTCTTTCCATGTCTGGAAGTTGTAAATAAAAGCAGATTGTCCCAATTTCTCAATGCAATCCTCCAAATGTGGGATAGGATAAGAGTCCATTCTTGTAACTGCATTCACCTTTCGATAGTCCACCCACAACCGTTGGGTAGCGTCTGGTTTAGGTACCAGCACTATGGGTGAGCTCCATGGCTGCAACCCACTTCACTTATGCCTTTCTTCAGCATACTCTCAATCTCTCTGTTAACCTGTGCCAATTTTAAAGGATTAAGTCTATATGGATGTTGTTTGATAGTAACAGCATTTCCCACATCTACATCATGTATAGCCATTTTAGTACTTCCCAATTTATCTCTACAAACTTGCCCATGTGATACCAATAACTCTTTCAGGTCAGTTTGTTTTTCCTCTGGAAGGTAACTTAACAATTCATCCCAATTTTTAAGAACATCCTCATTTTCCAATTTAATTTGAGGTATGTCAAATTCACAGTCATCTGGATTTGGTTTGTCACTTTGAGTTAGAATCATTAAAACCTCCTTTTTCTCTCCTTCCCTTTCAAAGTACCGTTTAAGCATATTCACATGACACACTCGGTGAATCTTCCTTCTATCTGGTGTTTTTAACCACATAATTCACCTGACTTAATTTCCTTTCAATCTGATACGGTCCACAAAAGCTAGCTTTTAAAGGCTCCCCTACCACCGGTAATAACACTAAACCTTTATCCCCACTGGCAAAACTACGAACTTTGGATTTCTTGTCCGCTACCCGTTTCATCACATTTTGTGCAACTTTCAAATGTTGTTTAGCTAATTCACCTGCTCTATTTAATCATTCCCTAAAATTTGACATGTAATCCAATAGTGTAATTTCCGATTTCTCACCCACCAATTTTTCCTCAATCAATTTAAGTGATTCTCTTACCTCATGACCAAAAATTAGTTCAAAAGGACTAAATTTGGTAGACTCATGAAGTGCATCCCTAATTGCAAACAATACGAATGGGATTCCTTTATCCCAATCCTCTGGATAATCTTGACAATACGCCCTCAACATTGTCTTTAATGTCTGATGCCACCTTTCTAACGCTCCCTGCGATTCTGGATGGTACACAGTTGATTTAAATTGTTTTATTCCTAAGCTATCCATAACTTCTTTGAATAACTTTGAAGTAAAATTTGTTCCTTGATCCGATTGAATTTCTGTGGGTAGTCCATATCTAGTAAAGAATTTAAGTAACTCCTTCACAATCCATTTAGCTGTAATATTACGTACTGGAATGGCCTCTGGAAACCTAGTAGACACATCCATTACAGTCAAAAGATATTGATTCCCACTTTTTGGTTCAGGAAGCGGTCCTACAGAATCGATTAGGACCCTTGTAATAGGTTCCTCAAATGCTGGAATGGGTATTAAGGGCGCTGGTTTTACCACTGCTTGAGGTTTCCCTATCACTTGACATGTGTGACATGATTGACAACATTTAACTACACCTTTATGTAGTCCAGGCCAATAAAAATGTTTCTGGATTTTGCTTGAGTTTTCCTTATTCCCAAATGACCTCCCACTGGTACCTACCGGCAATACTACTTGATGAACTTCTGCCCACTTTTCATCTGCCTGCATAGGTACAGGTCTCCATTTTCTCATCACGACATCATTTTTACGGTAATAACACTCTGGTATACACTCAGATTCCTCTTCCGTATATGCTTTCTGATATATATGTTTTATTTCTACATCTTTCTGGTGTAACTCCGCCAATTTTCCTGAACAAAAAATATCCGCCTCATCCTCCACCTGTTCTTGTTCTTTTTCAACCATCTGATCAAAAATCGTTTCTGATAATTGCACTTCAACTTCATCTTCACTCTTTGATTTATCCTCTTGTCGTAACCTGTGACTTTGCAACCTTGTTACTACACAATCCGGAAGAATCCCAGGATATTCGTCCTTCAACACTTCAGTTGACTGATTTTCCACTGGCTTATCAACCACAGTAGGCATCACTCCCACCTGCGATCCAGCTATATCATTACCCAAGATAAACTGTATTCCTGGACAAGATAGTTTATCTATTACTCCTACTACCACTTCACCACTCTTCACTGGACTTTCCAACCTTACCTTATATAATGGAACGCTACTCCTCTCACCCTGAATTCCACATATCACCACCTTTTCTGGCAATATTCTTCCCAAACTACAGAATTCCTTATCTCTTACCATTAAAGATTGACTAGCCCCTGTATCTCTTAAAATTGTGACTTCTTTACCTGCTCCTCCTGATACACAGGAGTAAACTTTACCCACACAAGTAAATTCTTTAAAGACATCTGGCACCTTCTTAACAATTACTTCTTGGACAGGCTGTACAATCGTTTGCACCTCCTTCACTTCCCTTGGGCTTTCCTTTACCACATTAACAAACCCCACTGTCTTATCCTGTTTTACCACATCAGCCTTCCCAGTGCTTTTCTTCAACCACCAACACTGTGACTTTACATGGCCTAGTTTATTACAGTGAAAACATTTGAAACTTTTCATTTCTTTTCCACCCTTTTTTAATCTGAGGTACACTCTCTTTATCGTCTCCCATCAGATCACCCTTTACCACTTGAGTATTTCTCATGTCACCAGTTTCTATCCCTCACAGGCTGAAACTGATGTCAGAAACCAAACTTTGATTTATGAACTAATTCATAATCATCTGCCATTTCCGCTGCTAATCTCGCAGTTTTAACCCTCTGTTCTTCCACATGAGTTCTCACTACATCAGGAATTGAATTTTTGAACTCCTCCAAAAGTATAATTTCTCTGAGAGCTTCATACGTTTGGTCTATTTTCAAAGCCCTTATCCACTTATCAAAATTACTCTGTTTGAGCCTTTCAAACTTCATGTATGCCTGACCAAATTCTTTCCTTAAATTTCTAAACCTTTGTCTGTAAGCTTCAGGCACTAGCTCATATGCACTGAAGATGGATTTCTTCACCTCCTCATACGATCCAGATACTCCTCCAGCAGTGATGCAAACACTTCACTAGCTCTACCTACAAGCTTTGTTTGAATCAGTAACACCCACATGTACTCTGGCCATTTCTTTTGTTTAGCTACTTTGTCAAATGAAATGAAAAAAGGCATCTACCTCCTTCTCCTCAAACCTTGGCAATGCTTGGACATATTTAAATAGATTCCCACCAAGCCTTCGACTATGACGCTCTTTCTCACTATCCTCATCACTATCATCCAACTGTACGTTTCCCTTTATGTCTTCCAATTTTAACTGATTGTCATGTTTCATGGCCGTTTTCTGAAGTTCAAACTCCATCTCTTTATCTTTTTCCCTGATCTGTATCTCCCTTTCTTTTTCTTTTTGTTCTGCTAGGGCTATTTTTTCTTTTCTCCTTTCTTCTCTCTCCTTTTCTTTTTCCTCTCTCTCTCTTTCTCTTTCTTTTTCCTCTCTCTCTCTTTCTCTTTCCTCTTTCTCACTCTCGTGTGCCAGCCGCTTTAGTTCTTTCTCATGTTCCATTTGTTTAATTTGCAATTGAATTTTTGCCATTTCCAATGAGTCAAACTCTATCTGAGGCAACTTTAAATGCTTAACCACCGCCATAATTACCTCATCTTTTCGCATTTTGTCAGGTAATGTTAACTGCAATATTCTTGCCAAATCTAACAGTCTGCTTTTCATTTCTGTCCGTAAAGTACTCCGTGTGACATTCTCCACCCCCAAAAACTTCTGAGCCTCTGAAAGAGCCATTGTTCACAATACTCACCCCACTTAAACTAAAATACCACACCGGAAAAGCAACAATCATTCACTGTCTTTCAGTTCACAAAAGCCAATCCAATAGATAGACTTTTATCCCCCTCGAGCCCCCAATTGTTATGGGCGACACGTTTTCAGAACCCTAAAATGTATCATGGAGTTCAACCAAGCTCTCCCTTTAATGGATTTGTTGCTTTTCCTAGCACACGGCTTTTTCCCTAGGTGTGGGATTGCAATTATGGACACGTGGGTTTTTAAACACAAAACACTGTTTATTCCATTAACTCAAGTTAACATCTTAAATAAACATTGGATCTCTTAACAACCCTTACTCCAAAGATAACTCAGAAAATATTGCAACAGTAAATAATTCCTTAAAATGTTCCTTCAAACTTTCAAGAGACTTAACACCTTTAAACAGTACCACATCAGGTTACAGGATATATAAATTTTCTGTAGACTGGCAGAGATATATTAGCTTGGTTGACTTCAGCTCCAGCATCTTGCTTTCTTCCTGCAGCTCTCTGGACACACACAGACACACGCAAACTGCTTTTTCAAACTCGCTTTCTCTCTTCAAGCAACTCACAGCAAACTAGAACTTCTCAAGCTGCTGTCTCAAACTGGCTTTCTCCTTTTAATCAACTCACAGCAAAACAGCCAGGCACTTTGAAGCTGCTCTCAGCAAAACCAGCCAGGCACTTTTTAAAACTAAAACTTCAAAATGGCTGAACTGAGCTGAGCTCCACCCACTCTATGGCATCACTGTTTTCTTAAAGGTACATTGCTTAAACATCATGTCTTAAAGGTACTCTCACACGACAATATACTGTTAATACCAAATGCTGTGCATAAAGTGTACCATTTAGTATAAATCAAAGCACTAATCAACAGAATTATTCCCTGAAATCCCATGCACCTTTCCACTGTAACAGTTACATAGTGCTGAATTTTGTCACATTGGGGTGAACTCGTTGTTCGAAACCCAGAAGAGTGAGTGGCATAATGTAGGATCTGGTTTTCCTAAAGGCGGCTAATTAAGAAGCTGCCTCTGCTAGCTCAATGAAATTAGGAATTGCGGCTGGTTCCAGGTTTGGGAGGTCCAATCTGTGCAGCTCACAGAGGAAACTTCAGTGGGAAGGAAGTGGCTGGCAATGAAGCATTAGTCTCTATGAAGTGGTTGCAAGAACCACTGTCTAGCCAACATATCCTGTCACCTTCCTTTGACCTATCTACTCTCATGACTGTCTCTTTTATATTACACTAAATGCCCAGGATTCAAGATTATTTCAGACAGTCTTATGCAATGCCTTAAAACTTTTTGAATTTTCATGGGACTTTGACCTTGATGAATGCCAATCTCCCAGCATTTAAAGCTTTCAAGAACGCATTAAAAAAATCAAACTAATTGTAATCCCTTCTCGGACAAGGAGACTACCAAACAGCACGCAAGATATTTTGAGATTCCTCCCAAATTGATAAGTGTAAGGGGCTTTCCTGTTTGTTCCTATTTATTCCCTGTATATTCCCTTATTTCCCCTTTCTTTTATTGCTGCTGTACTTTTGTTCCATTGATGATTAACGGACCTGTGACTTTAAGGCTAAGCAGCTTGTAAGTGGTCTGTGCCTTTAATGCAAGCAGAGAATTTCAGTAGCAGGAGAGATCAGCAATGACTCGGTTTGACTGATTTGGGTGGTGGCCAATCAATAGGTCTAAAAGGTGGTGATTTGCCTGGTAACAGGTGATATTTGGATCTGATCCCATTGAGATGTTTTTCAGAGTCACAAGGCTGGTTTTGGTTTCAGTTTGGTTTCTTGCAGCTCTCCAGAAAGCTGTCAAAAGTAGTGAAACTGCATTCTTGAAACCTCAGAAAATCTGACTGAATAGGTCCACAGGAAAGTCATCACAGGCTGTAGACAAAGAAAAGATGCGGGAATCTCCCCTACCCGGCGGGGCGGGGGGACCCGGCAGGATGGAGTGGCGTGAACCACTCCGGCGTTGGGCCGCCCCGAAGGTGCGGATTGCACCGCACCTTTAGGGACTAGGCCCGCCCCGGAGTGGTTGGCGCCCCGCCGGTCGGCATGGAAGGCCTTTGGCGCCACGTCAGCCGGGGCCGAAGGGACTCCGCCGGCCGGCGGGAGTCCGCGCATGCGCAGGGGGGCGTCACCTATGCGCGGCCATCGCGGAGACCTACACGGACGACGCGTAATAAAAGAGTGCCCCCACGGCACAGGCCTGCCCGCGGATCGGTGGGCCCCAATCGTGGCCAGGCCACCGTGGGGGCACCACCCGGGGCCAGATCGCACCCCCCCCAGGACCCCATAGCCCGCTCGCGCCGCCAGGTCCCGCCGGTAAGGGACCTGGTTCAATTCACGCCGGCGGGACCGGCATTGCAGCAGCGGGACTTTGGCCCATCGCGGGCCGGAGAATCGCCGGGGGTTGGGGGCCCGCCAACCGGCGCAGCGCGATTCCAGCCCCCGCCGAATCTCGGGTGCCGGAGAATTCGGTGGCCGGCAGGGGCGGGAAAGGTTTTACTTTTTCTCCAAAGAGACGGTGAGTGTTTATCTCTGAAACCACATGTACCTGAATGAATCTACACGAAACGTCTTGAACTGAAGGCCAGGATTGAAGTAAATCTACTGAAGAACCTACCTTTCTGAAACAAATACTCCTATCTTTTGACTTTTATCCTTATTAATTTTCACATTTTCCATCCCCACTGTGTTTGTCTGCCTTGAGTATGTGGGTGGGGATTGGAGGAATTAAGAGGGGAGAGTCAGGTGTTAAAGGACATTTAACCAACTGCATTCACTGCATATTTCATATTTGTTGTGTTATAAATAAATTGTGTATCAACTTACAAAACTGGGCGCGCGATTCTCCGACCCACCCATCGGGTCGGAGAATCGCCGGGGGACGGTGGGAATCCCGCCCCCGCCCTGTCCCGAATTCTCCGCCACCAGAGATTCGGCGGGGGTGGGAATCGCGCCGCGCCGGTCGGCGGGAATCGCGCCGGTCGGCAGGCCCACCCCCGGCGATTCTCCGGCCCGCGATGAGCCGAAGTCCCGCCGCTGTCAACCCTCGCCTGCCGGCGTGGATTAAACCTGAACGGTTTTCTGAACGGCGGGACAAGGCGGCGCGGGCCTGGGGCCCACCAGTTTAGTGAGATTTTATGTAGCATCTCATTGATTACAGCTTGATTTTTATCAGAGTATATTGCTGAAATGATTTTCATCTGCAGCGTTCATAACTACAATGCTCACATTTTCACACATGCCTGTCATATTCTGTAGACTGGCCAAAGTGAATGATGAACTACAGAACATCTCATAGAATTTACAGTGCAGAAAGAGGCCATTCAGCCCATCGAGTCTACACCGGAAAGAGCACTCTACCCAAGCCCACACCCTATCCCTGTAATCCAATAACCCCAGCTAACCTTTTTTGGACACTAAAGGGCAATTTAGCGTGACCAATCCACCTAACCCGCACATCTTTGGCTGTGGGAGGAAACCGGAGCACCCGGAGGAAACCCACGCAGACATGGGGAGGACGTGCAGACTCCGCACAGACAGTGACCCAAGCTGGGAATCGAACCTGGGACCCTGAAGCTGTGAAGCAACTGTGCTAACCACTGTGCTACCGTGCTGCCCTATTTTAAATCTATTTTAAATAATTTATTATGGAACAACTGTGTGATAAGATAACTCGGATACATGAAATAATAAACTGCTAACACTAATTAACTATTGTAAAGCTGCTGCAAAATATGTCTATCCTTCAGCACAACTACTCCCAACTCCCCGACTGCAGGGTCACTTGGTGGGTTTACCCTGCCACCTAGTGACCGTGCATAACATTATATACAAACTTGCTTTATGCGGATCATCACAATGCCGAAACATCATTAGCAAATTAATCGATGATAATCATAGAATTTACAGTGCAGAAGGAGGCCATTCAGCCCATCGAGTCTGCAACGACTCTTGGAAAGAGCACCCTACCCAAGCCCACACTACCCTATCTCCATAACCCAGTAACCCCACTCAACCAACACTAAGGGCAATTTTGAACACTAAGGGCAATTTAGCATGGCCAATCCGCCTAACCTGCACATCTTTGGACTGTGGGAGGAAACCGGAGCACCCGGAGGAAACCCACGCACACACGGGAAGGACGTGCAGACTCAGCACAGACAGTGACCCAGCCGGGAATCGAACCTGGGACCCTGGAGCTGTGAAGCAATTGTGCTAACCACTATGCTACCGTGCTACCGTGATAAGGTGAACAAACTGACTATTTGCATTTTGTCTCAGATTCTTATCACCTGACGGCATTAACACTTCTTTAATATTCTGATTAGGTTTTGTTCAGCAGATGCAATAACAGCCTGTTAGGTAAATGGCAAATTCACTGATTTCCGACAACAATTTCTTTGTCACGTTCCATGTCCAGCTTCACTTGTGCGTTTTTCATGGAAGGGGATCTCAGCAGACACTGCATCAGTATTAATGCAGTGGTTACTCCAGCTACTTTGCATGGAATCACCACTCTTTTCAGTGACCTCAATGTGCTGTCCTTGCTGGACCTGAAACAAGTCGAGCTTTCATTCTCAGGGCAGAACATTTCCTTTTTCAGGCAGTGTCTCAGCGGGTAAGAAAGCGTTGCTTTGAAGCTGTAAGCCCCAACAGCGGCTTTCTCCATGGTTTTGTTCGAAACTTAGAAAAAGTAAGTCAAGGGGGCGGGTCTCACAACATCACGCTCGCAGAACCAACCTCAGCAGCAATTATTTTTTTTTAAAATCAGGGCCCCAGAACTCCCCAGTGTACAAAATGGAGCTATGTGAGGCCTTGGCCGTGCGTTCCCTGCTGAGGCCCCTTATGCAACGCGAGTCGTATTATATAGCCATGTGTTTCTTGGCACTGCGAGCGCTGGAAAACACACAGCTAAATGCGCTCGCTATGGGACCTTTTTCCCCATTCAGTTTAATCGAGCCCCATGGCTGATCACCAAATTTAAATCCCTGATCCCACTTTCGCCCCCATATCCCTTGATCTGTTTAGACCCAAGATTTATCTAATTCCTTCTTGAAATCACACCACGTTTTGGCCTCAACTACTTTCTATGGTAGTGAATTGCACAGATTCACCACTGTCTGGATGAAGAAATGTCTCCTAATCTTAGTCCTAAAATGTTAACCCCCCTTATCCACAAACTACAATCCCTAGTTCTGGACTTCTCCACCATCCGGAACATTCTTTCTGAATATACCCTGTCTAATCCGGTTAGAATTTTATATATTTCGATGAGATCCCCTCTCACTCTTCTAAACACGCAATGAATATAATCCTAAACGACTTAGTCTCTCTTCATATGACAGTCTCACCATCCCAGGAATCAGTCTGGTAAATTTTTACTGCACTCCCTCGATATCAAGTACATCCTTCCTCACATAAGGGTACCAAAACTGCACACAATACTCCAGGTGTGTCCTCACCAACGCTCTATACTATTGCAGTAAAACACCCCTATTCCTATCCTCAAATCCTCTCCCTATGAAGACCAACATACAATTTGCCTTCTTTATTGCCTGCTGCACCTGCATGTTTACTTTCAGTGACTGATGCGCGAGGACACCAGCTGAGTACCCATCTCTCTCAATTTACACCCATTCAAATAATAATCTACCTTCCTATTTTTGCTACTGAAATGGATAACCTCAAATTTATCGACATTGTACTGCATCTGCCATGCATATGCCCACTTGCTCAGCCTGTTCAAAGCCCGCTGTACCATCTCTGAATTCTTCTCACAGCTCATCCTTCCACCCAACATTGCATCATCTGCAAATTTGAAGGTAATACATTTAGTTCCCTCATCCAAATCATTAATATATAATGTGAACAGCTGGGCTCCTAGCACAGATCCCTGCGGTACCCCACTAGTCAAATCCCTGCCAATCGGAAAAAAGACCTATTTATTCCAACTCTTTGCTTCCCGTCTGCTCACCAGCTTTCTATCCATCTCAAGACACTACCCGTAATCCGTACCCGTACTCGTGCAAATGAAGGCTCGGCAGCTGCTTCACCTTCACCGTGCTCGCCGTCCCCCGCTAACAAGGTTCAGCAGCACTTAAGCTGCAATTTCTCAACCAACCACAGCCAGCTCGCAATAATGGTGCCCAGGGGCCGGGCCCAAGATTCGGAGATGATGACCTGGTGAGGCTGCTAGACGCCATGGAGGCCAGGAGGGATCTCCTATTCCACCCCCCCCCCCTCCCCCTTCCCACCGCACGTCCCGGAGACTCAGCCAGAAGGCAGCCAGTGCTACTTGAGATAAGGTGGCGGCAGCTGTCAGCTTGGGGTGTATGACCAGGAGGACTGGCCTTCAGTGCAGGAAGAAGTTTAATGGCCTACACCGGGCGCAGCCAAGAGTGAGGCACAGTGAAGAGTGAGTTTGGGAATTTGAAGGTAGGTGAGAATAGAATTGAATCAGTAAGATTGTTCCTTTTTAAATTTCAGGAAATTAATTTAATCTAGAATTGTCCAGTGAAGGTTAACAAGGGGCTGCCCCACCCACTCACACAACTGGTTGGCAGTTAAGTGTCAGTCACCTTAAGCTACTTTGATCTAAAAGCAGGTGGGGAGAGAGTCAACTCAGGCCAATTTAAAAGAGCAACTTCTCCCAGTGAGCCAGTGAAGGCACAAAAACTGGATGGGGAGGATGTTCTTTTTATCCCTGGTAAGTGACTGGTAAGTAGTTTTTTCTTTTCATTTGACTATTTATTTATTTACTTTGTTTTCCGGGAGCGGGAGAGAGCCGGGGAGCAGCTTGGGAACAGGTAATTGATATAAAAACTTACCTCCAGGTTCCAGCGGCCTTCATTTCCGGGAGTGAGAGAGAGAACCGGGGAGCAGCTTGGGAACAGGTAAGTGATATAAAAACTTACCCCCAGGTTCCAGCGGCCTTCATTTCCGAGAGCGGGAGAGAGAGAGAGCTGGGGAGCAGCTTGGGAACAGGTAGGTGATATGAAAACTTTCCCCAGGTTCCAGCGGCCTTCATTCCGGGAGCGGGAGAGAGAGAGAGACAGCCAGGGAGCAGCTTGGGAACAGGTAAGTGATATAAAAACTTTCCCCAGGTTCCAGCGGCCTTTACTTCCGGGAGCGGGAGAGAGAGAGAGCCAGGGAGCAGCTTGGGAACAGGTAAGTGATAGATATTCTGCTATTCACAGTGTTCCGGCTTTGGGGAGGGGGGGAGGGGGGGGCTGAAAAGTGACATCACAGGAAAGCTGTGACCTGATTGGCTGGTAGGGAATCTACACTAAATTTAAAAATTAAACATTGTTAAACTCGTTAAACATAATTAATTAATTACTTAATCATAATTTCGAGGGGTATCTAAGCCAGAGACCGGAGGGTACTGTATTTAGCATTTACATTTATAGTAGAAATCTAGTGCTAAGAAACATATAGTTAACAGTAACTTTTAGTTTTTTGGGTTTTTTATATTAATTAGTTAATGTAATGTCAGTCAGAGGGAGCAGTGCTCTGACTGTGAGATGTGGCAGGTCCAAGAAAGTGCACACAACTGCAGCTCCTCACAGACCACATGGATTGGTTGAAGCAGCAGTTGGATGCACTTCGGAGCATGCAGGTGGCGGAAAGCGTCATAGATAGCAGTTATAGTGATGTGGTCACACCCAAGGTGCAGGCAGAGAGATGGGTGACCACCAGAAGGGGCAGGCTGTGAGTGCAGGAATCCTCTGTGATTCTCCCCCTCTCGAACAGGTACACCATTTTGGATACTGTTGGGGGGAATAGCCCATCAGGGGAAAACAGCAGCAGCCAGAGCAGTGGCACCACGGCTGGCTCTGATGTTCAGTAGGGAGGGTCAAATCGCAGAAGAGCAATAGTCATAGGGGACTCTGTAGTCAGGGGCACAGATAGGCGCTTCTGTGGACGTGAAAGAGACTTCACGATGGTATGTTGCCTCCCTGGTGCCCAGGGTCCAGGACCTCCAGAACGAGTAGCGGGCATTCTGAAGGGGGAGGGCAAACAGGCAGAGGTTGTGGTACATATTGGTACTAATGACATAGGCAGAAAGGGGGATGAGGTCCTGCTGCAGGAGTTCAGGGAGCTAGGCAGAAAGTTAAAAGACACAACCTCGAGGGTTGTAATCTCAGGATTACTCCCTGTGCCACGTGCCAGTGAGGCTAGAAATCGGAAGATAGAGCAGTTAAACATGTGGCTAAATAACTGGTGCAGGAGGGAGAATTTCAGTTATCTGAACCACTGGGAGCTCTTCCAGGGCAGGTGGAACCTGTATAAGAAAGTCGGTTTGTATCCAAACTGGAGGGGCATAAATATCCTGGCCCGAAGGTTTGCTGGTGTTACACGGGAGGGTTTAAACTAGTATGGCAGGGGGGTGGGTACCGGAGCAATGGGGCAGAAGGTGAAAAAACTGAGGGAGAACTAGGGAATAGGGCCAGTATGGCTCTGAGGAAGAGCAGATGTTGCTGAAAACAGTGGGACTGGTGGCCTGAAGTGCTTATGTTTTAATGCAAGAAGTATAACAGGTAAGACAGATGAACTTAGAGTTTGGATTAGTACTTGGAACTAGGATGTTGTTGCCATCACAGAGACCTGGTTGAGGGAAGGACAGGATTGGCAGCTAAACGTTCCAGGATTCAGATGTTTCAGGTAGGATAGGGGGGGGATGTAAAAGGGGTGGAGGAGTTTCGCTACTAGTTAGGGAGAATATCACAGCTGGACTGCGGGGGGACACCTCAGAGGGCAGTGAGGCTATATGGGTAGAGATCAGGTATAAGAAGGGCGCAGTCACAATGTTGGGGGTTTACTACAGGCCTCCCAACAGCCAGCAGGGAGATCGAGGAGCAGATAGGTAGACAGATTTTGGAAAGAAGGAAAAGCAACAGGGTTATTGTGATGGGAGCCTTTGACTTCCCCAATATTGACTGGGACTCACTTAGTGCTAGGGGCTTGGACGGGGCAGTATTTGTAAGGAGCATCCAGGAGGGCATCTTAAAACAATATGTAGATCGGCCAATTAGGGAAGGGGCTGTACTGGACCTGGTATTGGGGAATGAGCCCGGCCTGGTGGTAGAAGTTTCAGTACGGGAGCATTTCGTGAACAGTGACCACAATTTAGTAAGTTTTAAAGTGCTGGTGGACAAGGATAAGAGTGGTCCTAGGGTGAATGTGCTAAATTGGGGAAGGTGAATGAAAACAATATTAGGCGGGAACTGAAGAACCTAGATTGGGGGTGGATGTTTGAGGGTAAATCAACATCTGACATGTGGGAAAGCTTTCAAATGTCAGTTGCAAGAAATTCGGGACCGGCATGTTCCTGTGAGGAAGAAGGATAAATATGGCAAATTTCGGGAACCTTGGCTAATGAGAGATATTGTAGGCCTCGTCAAAAAGAAAAAGGAGGCATTTGTCAGGGCTAGAAGGCTGGGAACAGACAAAGCCTGTGTGGAATATAAGGAAAGTACGAAGGAACTTAAGCAAGGAGTCAGGACGACTAAAAGGGATCACGAAAAGTCATTGGCAAATGGGTTCAGGAAAATCACAAAGCTTTTTACACGTACATAAAAAGCAAGAGGCAAGGGAAAGGGTTGACACACTGAAGGATTTTACACGTACATACGAAGCAAGAAGGTAGCCAGGGAAAGGGTTGGCCCACTGAAGGACAGGGGAGGGAATCTATGTGTGGAGCCAGAGGAAATCGGTGAGGTACTAAATGAATACTTTGCATCAGTATTCACCAAAGAGAAAGATTTGGTGGATGTTGATTCTGGAGAAGGGTGTGTAGATAGCCTGGGTCACATTGAGATCCAAAAAGAAGAGATGTTGGGCGTCTTGAAAAATATTAAGGTGGATAAGTCCCCAGGGCCTGATGGGATCTACCCCAGAATACTGAAGGAGGCAAGAGAGGAAATTGCTGAGGCCTTGACAGAAATCTTTGGATCCTCACTGTCTTCAGGTGATGTCCCGGAGAACTGGAGAATAGCCAATGTTGTTCCTTTGTTTAAGAAGGGTAGCAAGGATAATCCAGGGAACTACAGACTGGTGAGCCTTACGTCAGTGGTAGGGAAATTACTGTTGAGAATTCTTTGAGACAGGATCTACTCCCATTTGGAAGCAAGTGGACGTATTAGCGAGAGTCAGCATGGTTTTGTGAAGGGGAGGTTGTGTCTCACTAACTTGATAGAGTTTTTCGAAGTCACAAAGATGATTGATGCAGGTAGGGCAGTGGATGTTGTCTATATGGACTTTAGTAAGGCCTTTGACAAAGTCCCTCATGGCAGGCTGGTACAAAAGGTGAAGTCACACGGGATCAGAGGTGAACTGGCAAGATGGATACAGAACTGGCTCGGTCATGGAAGGCAGAGAGTAGCAATGGAATGGTGCTTTTCTGATTGGAGGACTGTGACTGGAGGTGTTCCGCAGGGATCAGTACTGGGACCTTTGCTGTTCGTAGTATATCTAAATGATTTGGAGGAAAATGTAACTGGGCTGATTAGTAAGTTTGCGGATGACACAAAGGTTGGTGGAATTGCAGATAGCGATGAGGACTGTCAGAGGATACAGCAGGATTTAGATCGTTTGGAGACTTGGGCGGAGAGATAGCAGATGGAGTATAATCTAGACAAATGTGAGGTAATGCACTTTGGAAAGTCTAATACAGATAGGGAATATACAGTGAATGGTAGAACCCTCAAGCGTATTGACAGTTCGAGAGATCTAGGTCTACAGGTCCACAGGTCACTGAAAGGGGCAACACAGGTGGAGAAGGTAGTCAAGAAGGCATACGGCAATCTTGCCTTCAGTGGCTGGGGCATTGAGTATAAAAATTGGCAAGTCATGTTGCAGCTGTATAGAACCTTAGTTAGGCCACACTTGAAGTATTAGTTTGGCCACACTTGGGAGTATTGTTTTCAATTCTGGTCGCCACACTACCAGAAGGATGTGGAGGCTTGAGAGAGGGTGCAGAAGAGATTTACCAGGATGTTGCCTGGTATGGAGAGCATTAGCTAGAGGAGAGTTTGTTCTCACTGGAACGATGGAGGTTGAGGGGCAACTTGATGGAGGTCTACAAAGTTATGAGGGGCCTGGACAGAGTGGATAGTCAGAGACTTTTTCCCAGTGTAGAGGGGTCAATTACTAGGGGGCATAGGTTTAAGGTGCGAGGGGCAAGGTTTAGAGGAGTTGTACGAGGCAAATATTTTACACCGAGGATAGTGGGTGCCTGGAACTCGCTGCCGGAGGAAGTGGTGGAAGCAGGGACGATAGTGACGTTTAAGGGCAACTTGACAAATACAAGAATAGGATGGGAATATAGGGATCCGGACCCCGGAAGTGTAGAAGATTTTAGTTTAGATGGGCAGCACGGTTGGCACAGGTTTGGAGGGCCGAAGGGCCTGTTCCTGTGCTGTAACTTTTCTTTGTTCTTTGTTCAGAGGCAGATGTCAGCATCACTCCAGCAGATCCATAACTGCTTGGAGGAGTCGCAGAGGCTGGGGAGCACCAAATGGCGTCGGCAACGAGTGGCACCAAGGCGAACACTGCAAGGGGGTGACTGCAGTGGAGAGCCTGGTGCACAAAATTGGCACCATGAGTGAAGGTGTCCAAGGCGTTGCGCAGTCTCGGCAGAATGTCCGACTCACTGGGGATGTCACCTAGTACCAGGCCGACCTTGATGAGGTTCTGTGGGACATATCGCACTCTCAGATGGGCATGGCCGAGGCGCTGCAGAGCATGGTCCAGTCACTGAGGAGCATCGTCAAAGGCATCAATATTATGGTGCAGACCACAGGGAACTGCCATGGCTGGCAGAGCCAGATTATGCAGGGGCAGCCGGGGCTGTAACCAGCTGCCCCTTCATCCCAAGTTAAACCATCGGGAGTGGGGTTTGTACAGCATATTAAGCACCTTTTCGCACAACCATTATTATGCCTCTGTCACTTCCATTTTGCAATGTGTGCTGATCCCCGGACCCTTTTCCCATCTCTCCAGGCATCCCCTCCCTGTGCTGCTCTGCCACCCTCATGACTGATTGGGATGCTAGGCAATGACCCCTGACATGCTACTTGGCATGTGTGAAATGCTTACTTAACCGCAATTGCCAACTCCCGATTAGCAATAGCCTTCAGCAGGCAGGGGCGGGGGGTGTTATGGGTGGTCATCGGGGCAGACGGGCAGGGACAGGGGTGAGGTGAGCATGATGGTGCCTCGAGCGGTTGCCCCCCAGCCCACCCCCCCATCCCCCCATGACTGCCCACCCCTGCAGAAGGTCCCCCCACCGAGCACTGGGGTGGCAAGCCCAGCATCTTCCGAGCCAAGATGGTGACTCACCTCCTCGGCAGAGGAGGTGAGTCACCTCCACAGAAACCTTCCCACCAGGACATGTTTTTCAAAAGGAGCACTAATCGGCGCAGCGTGAGCACTTGCTGGAGAGGCCTCTGAATGACAGGAGGCGGTTGGATATGGGGTGGCTCTCGTTAATTGTATGGAATGGGGCTTAAATGGTGATAATTGGTTTCTCGCCACACTCAGGCGAATTCCCAATTTTGCTTACGGGAGCCGGCTGGTTGAATCGTAAACTGTTTGTTGCCTGGCGTGAATCTAATTTTTGACCACTCCAGCTATTCACCGGCCTTGTTGCGCTTGAGCGAGGGTGTAATGAAGCCGGAAAATCCTGCTCACTTTCTCTACTAATTTCCTTCAGCTCCTCGTTGTGTTTCTCAGAATTTCTGGTACATTATTTATGTCTTCCTTTGTGAAGACAGAAGCAAAGTACAAATTTAGTTCCTCAGTCATTTCTTTGTTCCTTGTTATGAATTATATTGATGTGGAGATGCCGGTTCTTGGTGAGCGAGTGTACAAGGTGGTTGAGGAGTGTGAGAGAGGTGCGACGGCAGAGTCTCTCAGCGGAGTCTGTGTTCTAGGTCGACTTGAGTGAGTTTGTGAATTACATTAATGGGCCCCTTGCCACATGATTTCCCCTTCAGTAAACATTTACACCATACCAGTGAAGTTTACAACCAATTTGACCAAACGAAAATCAGTTGAGGAGATACCTCCACCTCCAGCTGCACGGAGGTAAGCTTAGCCCCTGCATGGCAGGGGAGAAGCAAAGACATATTCCCCCATGGTACAGGTTGGAAATGCCAGGTTTGGCACCGTGCCAACATAGCATTGTCAACCGGTGCCAGGAGGCAATTCCTAGTCAGAGCCCCATTAGCGGGGGGGGCAGGAGTGGTAAAGGGTCATTTATGTGTGGTGGGAAGGGGATTGCTAGTGATGCTTCTGTGGTGATGGAGGAGGGGAATACCAGCAATTATTGTCATCCGTATGGCGCAGGTGGGGGTGAGCTCCCGCTGCATCCTGAGCCTGGGGACTGTTAGGTCTAAGTCCTGTTCACGGCACTCTTGAAAGAGGGCGCACCTATATCTGTGGAGCTGGTTTCCAGCTCTATCAGGCCCTTCCCTGCCAGAGTGATGGCATAAAACCATGCCCAATCATTTTTTTTTCTTTAAAGAGGCTCAATATCTGGAGAGAAAATTGGTCTGTGCAATTGGAGAGTTGCACATCAGTGTCCAGTCTGAGTATAGAAACATAGAAAATAGGAGCAAGAGGAGTCCATTCTGTTATTCTAGCCTGCTCTATCTTTCATTTTTTTTTTCTTTTCTTTATAAACTTAGAGTACCCAATCCCTTTTTTCTAATTATGGGGCAATTTAGCGTGGCCAATCCACCTACCCTGCACATCTTTTTGGATTGTGGGGGCGAAACCCACGCAAACACGGGGAGAATGTGCAAACTCCACACGGACAGTGACCCAGAGCCAGGATCGAACCTGGGACCTTGGCGCCGTGAAGCAGCAGTGCTACTCACTGTGCCACCATGCTGCCCTGCTCTATCATTCATTATGATCGTGGCTGATCATGCAACTCAATAGCCTGATCCCGCCTTTTCCCTATATCCTTTGATTCTCCATTCACCCTAAGTGCTATACCTATCTGCTCTTAAAAACATTCAATGTTTTGGATTCACTACTTCCCACGGTAATGAATTCCACATGCTGAACACTCTGGGTGAAGAAATTTCACCTCATCTCTGTCCTAAATGGTCTACTCGTATCCTCAGACTGTGACTCCTGGGGCGGGATTCTCCGACCCCCCGCCAGGTCGGAGAATCACCGGGGGCTGGCGTGAATCCCGCCCCCGCTGGTTGCCGAATTCTCCGGCAGCGGAGATTCGGCGGGGGCGGGAATCGCGCCGCGCCGGGTGGTGGGCCCCCCCCCCCAGCGATTCTCCGGCCTGGATGGGCCGAAGTCCCGCTGCTGGAATGCCTGTCCCGCCGGTGTGGATTAAACAACCTCTCTTACCGGCGGGACAAGGCGGTCATACCTATCTGCGGCTGGCTCCGGGGGGCGATCTGGCCCCAGGGGGTGCCCCCACGGTGGCCTAGCCCGCGATCCGGGCCCACCGATCCGCGGGCGGGCCTGTGCTGTGGGGGCACTCTTTTCCTTCTGCCTTCACCATGGTCTCCACCATGGTGGAGGCGGAAGAGACCCCCTCCACTGCGCATGCGCGGGGATGCCGTGAACGGCCGCTGACGCTCCCGCGCATGCGCTGCCCGGCAATGTCATTTCCGCGCCAGCTGGCGGGGCACCAAAGGCCTTTCCCGCCAGCTGGCGGGGCAGAAATCAGTCCGGCGCGCGCCTAGCCCCTCAAGGTTAGGGCTCGGCCGCTCAAGATGCGGAGGATTCCGCACCTTTGGGGCGGCGCGATGCCGGACTGATCTGCGCCTTTTTTGGCGCCGGTCGGCGGACATTGCGCCGATTATGGAGAATTCCGCCCCTGGTTCTGGACACCTCCACTATTGGGAACATCTTTATTGCATCTAACTGACACTTCGCCAAATTCTGGTAAGATACCACTCATCGGCTTTATTTCTGGAGAGTGAGAGATCGAAGAGTAGGGTTAAACTTTGGTTAGGTCATCATATTATTTTAAAAATTACAGACATTGGAAAGGGTGCAGAGAAGATTTACAAAGATTTTGCCATAAATACATGGGTATATATATCAGGAAATATATGACAGGCTGGATCTCATCACCGCCAAAAAGGCTGATGGGTCACCTGATAGAGATCTTTACAATTACAAAAGGTTAGTGGTTACAGAGAATGTTTCCTATTGTGGGTAAAGGCATGATATCAATACAAAATGGTCACCACAAAATCCAATAATGAATACAGAAGAAATGTATTTATCCAAAGAGTGGTAAGAAGGTGCAATTTGTTACCACAGGGGATAGTTGAAGCAAATAATGCAGGTGCATTTAAAGGAAATTTAGACAACATAGAACATTACAGTGCAGTACAGGCCCTTCGGCCCTCGATGTTGCACCGACCTGTGAAACCACTCTAAAGCCCATCTACACTATTCCCTTAACGTCCATATGTCTATCCAATGACCATTTGAATGCCCTTAGTGTTGGCGAGTCCACTACTGTTGCAGGCAGGGCATTCCATGCCCTTACTACTCTCTGAGTAAAGAACCTACCTCTGACATCTGTCCTATATCTATCTCCCCTCAATTTAAAGCTGTGTCCCCTCATGCTAGACATCACCATCCAAGGAAAAAAGCTCTCACTGTCCACCCGATCCAATCCTCTGATCATCTTGTATGCCTCAGTTAAGTCACCTCTTAACCTTCTTCTCTCTAATGAAAACAGCCTCAAGTCCCTCAGCCTTCCCTCAGATCTTCCCTCCATACCAGGCAACTTTCTCGTAAATCTCCTCTGCACCCTTTCCAATGCTTCCACATCCTTCCTATAATGCGGCGACCAGAATTGCACGCAATACTCCAAATGCGGCTGCACCAGTGTTTTGTACAGTGCAACATGACCTCATGGCTCCTAAACTCAATCCCTCTACCAATAAAAGCTAACACACCGTACGCCTTCTTAACAACCCTCTCAACCTGGGTGGCACCTTTCAGGGATCTATGTACTTGGACACCGAGATCTCTCTGCTCATCCACACTGCCAAGAATCTTACCATTAGCCCAGTACTCTGTCTTCCTGTTATTCCTTCCAAAATGAATCACCTCACACTTTTCTGCATTAAACTCCATTTGCCACCTCTGAGCCCAGCGCTACAGCTTATCTATGTCCCTCTGTAACTTGTAACATCCTTCTGCACTGTCCAAAACTCCACCGACTTTAGTGTCATCTGCAAATTTACTCACCCATCCTTCTACGCCGTCCTCCAGGTCATTTGTAAAAATAACAAACAGCAATGGCCCCAAAACAGATCCTTGTGGTACACCACGAGTAACTGGACTCCAGTCTGAACATTTCCCATCAACCACCACCCTTTGTCTTCTTCCAGCTAGCCAATTTCTGATCCAAACTGCTAAATCACCCTGAATCCCATGCCTCCGTATTTTCTGCAGTAGCCTACTGTGGGGAACATTATCAAACGCTTTACTGAAATCCATATACACTACATCAATGCTTTACCATCATCCACCTGTTTGGTCACCTTCTCAAAGAACTCAATAAGGTTTGTGAGGCACGACCTACCCTTCACAAAACCGTGTTGACTATCTCTAATCAAATTATTCCTTTCCAGATGATTATACATCCTATCTCTTATAACCTTTCCAAGATTTTGCCCACAACACAAGTAAGGCTCACTGGTCTATAGTTACCGGGGTTATCTCTACTCCCCTTCTTGAACAAGGGGACAACATTTGCTATCCTCCAGTCTTCTGGCACTATTCCTGTAGACAAAGATGAAATAAAGATCAAAGCCAAAGGCTCAGCAATCTCCTCCCTAGCTTCCCAGAGAATCCTAGGATAAATCCCATCCGGCCCAGGGGACTTATCTATTTTCACACTTTCCAGAATTGCTAACACCTCCTCCTTATGAACCTCAAGCCCTTCTAGTCAAGTACCCTGAATCTCAGTATTCTCCTCGACAACATTGTCTTTTTCCTATGTGAATATTGATGAAAAATATTCAGTTAGCTCCTCTCCTATCTCCTCGTACTCCAAGCACAACTTCCCACTACTGCCCTTGACTGGCCCTACTCTTACCCTAGTCATTCATTTATTCCTGACATATTTATAGAAAGCTTTAGCGTTATCCTTGATCCTACCTGCCAAAGACTTTTCATGTCCCCTCCTGGCTCTTCTTAGCTCTCTCTTCAGGTCCTTCCTAGCTAACTTGTAACTCTCGTGCACCCTAACTGAACCTTCATGTCTCATCTTTACATAAGCCTCCTTCTTCCTCTTGACAAGTGTTTCGACTGCTTTAGTAAACCACGGTTCCCTTGCTCGACCACTTCCTCCCTGCCTGACAGGTACATACTTATCAAGGACACGCAGTAGCTGTCCCTTGAACAAGCTCCACATTTCCATTGTGCCCATCCCCTGCAGTTTTCCTCTACATCCGATGCATCTTACGTCTTGCGTCATCGCATCATAATTGCCTTTCCCCCAGATATAACTCTTGCCCTGCGGTATATACCTATCCCTTTACATCACTAAAGTAAACATATTATAGGTGGCCCTGGAACTACATTTGTGCTCCTATATTACTTTTGAATAGTTCCGATGAAGCAAAAGATATTCATTGGCTTAGATGCCTGTTTAGAAGAGGCAATTTGTAGAAATAGATAGTGTATACACAATGCTGTTATTATCAGAAAAGACACAAAATGGCTTTAGCTATTTTGTGATATTAATGACACAAAATGGCTGAACAAGCCACATTCCCTGTAAACTGTCTCATGAAAACCAACCATGGGTATGTATAGGGAGTATCCCAACAGCTGCTGATAACAGCTTCACAGAACAAGACATGCAATGTATCCTTGATAAAGCTCAAGGTCTACAGCTGTAGACAGGACACATCCTTATGTTAGTTTTGAATGACTTCTGTATGAAGTTAGGGGCGGGTAAGATAACACCCACTTTAACCATTTATGTGATAACTGGGATGCAAGGAAAATTGACTGACTGCATGTAAGAAGTGTGATGCGAATATAGTTGATTGTTTGTATGTAAATGAGAATAAAACTAATTCCGCCCCTTGAATCTGTATATTAACCCATGTGAGCCGTAGCTGAAGTGAGAAAAGGTGCTGTCAAAGGCTGTGGAGTCTCAGACCTTGTCTCCCAGAATTCTGACATAATAAACTGCTTTTTTTTACTCATACTCAGGCCTTCATGTGAATATTTACACCTCTAACATTTGGCGTAGTCGGCAGGATGTTGCTGAGCCAGACACCGCTCAAGCCAGTGGGCAAGGTGAGTAGTCAAACCTTTGACCGCCAGAAATTAGAGTCACACGGCGAGACGGACGGACGGCGAAGCAACATCAAACAAATCTGGTATCAAGGCCAAGTGAGTAAAAACTCAGGTTAAAATTTCTTTTTTGGGGTTTTGTTTTGTTGGTCCGCTAGACCATTTTCTTTAGTACTAATTGGCTGCTAGAGGGCCCATGCTGAGCCTGAATTAAGGGGGCCATTGAGCTCTCACGTGACGGCCAGAGTTAGTTGGGAATCCGAGACGCACAGACTGTTGAGTGAATAACGGGTCGCAAAATTTATCGTGACACAGTGCCAAGCAACAGGACCTCCACCCTACGGGAGCGGACAGTAGGTAAAGCCTCTGAGCACAGTCGCCAAGTCACACCGGATACGCGGGTGATAGAGACGACACGGTTAACACATCATGGAAAAGAGAGGCATGAGGCCGCTTTCCTGGGGTCCCCCGGGATCCATGAATCTGGCTTTTGGGTAAGAGCAAAATACTCAGGTACAAAAAAACAAAGATCAAAGATGGGTGGGATCCCGACGCAGCCCCCTGTGGAACAGAGAAAATGGTGAGATACACAGAAGCGAGATAAGACAAATAAAGCAGGAGTCATCTTAGTTCACCAGTTAGAAGAACAAATGGCAGAAATTAAGCCTTCACACCCATTTAAAAAACAGGCTAGTTCAAAGGAATTGAGCTCTCACTCTCCCATATTCACAACAAATCATTTTAAGCATAGCAATAAAGCGAGTAAAAATAGCGGCATTACAGATTGTGCAAACTGGCAAAGAATCACAGAAAATTGCTACAATTACAGCTAAGGACTGTCCTGGAATGTCTCAAGGAGAGGGGAAAGAAACAGGCTCCATGGGAATGGTCATTTTTTTTTTTTTAAATATTTTATTGAAAATGTTTGGTCAACCATCACAGTACATTGTGTATCCTTTACACAATAATATAACAGTATAAATAACAATGACCTGTTTTATAAACAAAGAATAAATAATATATAACAAAAACGAAAACTAAAACTAAATGGCAACTGCCTTGTCTCAGATAAACACTCTCCAAAAATATGATTTAACATCCAATATACAATTATTTATAGCAACGACCTATACATATTATACATATATATTAACAACCCTGAGAGTCCTTCTGGTTCCTCCCCCCCCCCCCCCCTCCCAACACCCCCCCCCCCCCCCCCCCCCCCCCTGGGCTGCTGCTGCTGCCTTCTTCTTTTCCATTCCCTCTATCTTTCTGTGAGGTATTCGACGAACGGTTGCCACCGCCTGGTGAACCCTTGAGCCGATCCCCTTAGGACGAACTTAATCCGTTCCAGCTTTATAAACCCTGCCATGTCATTTATCCAGGTCTCCACCCCCGGGGGCTTGGCTTCCTTCCACATCAACAGTATCCTGCGCCGGGCTACTAGGGACGCAAAGGCCAAAACATCGACCTCTCTCGCCTCCTGCACTCCCGGCTCTTGTGCAACCCCAAATATAGCCAACCCCCAGCTTGGTTCGACCTGGACCCCCACTACGTTCGAAAGCACCTTTGTCACCCCCACCCAGAACCCCTGTAGTGCCGGACATGACCAAAACATGTGGGTGTGATTCGCTGGGCTTCTCGAGCATCTCGCACACCTATCCTCTATCCCAAAAAATTTACTGAGCCGTGCTCCAGTCATATGCGCCCTGTGTAACACCTTAAATTGAATCAGGCTTAGCCTGGCACACGAGGACGATGAGTTTACCCTACTTAGGGCATCCGCCCACAGCCCCTCCTCAATCTCCTCCCCCAGCTCTTCTTCCCATTTCCCTTTCAGCTCATCTACCATAATCTCCCCCTCGTCCCTCATTTCCCTATATATATCTGACACCTTACCGTCCCCCACCCATGTCTTTGAGATCACTCTGTCCTGCACCTCATGCGTCGGGAGCTGCGGGAATTCCCTCACCTGTTGCCTCGCAAAAGCCCTCAGTTGCATGTACCGGAATGCATTCCCTTGGGGCAACCCATATTTCTCGGTCAGCGCTCCCAGACTCGCGAACTTCCCATCCACGAACAGATCTTTCAGTTGCGTTACTCCTGCTCTTTGCCATATTCCAAATCCCCCATCCATTCTCCCCGGGGCAAACCTATGGTTATTTCTTATCGGGGACCCCACCAAGGCTCCCGTCTTTCCCCTATGCCGTCTCCACTGTCCCCAAATTTTCAAAGTCGCCACCACCACCGGGCTTGTGGTGTATTTCTTCGGTGAGAACGGCAATGGGGCCGTCACCATAGCTTGTAGGCTAGTCCCCCTACAGGACGCCCTCTCCAATCTCTTCCAAGCCGCTCCCTCCTCTTCTCCGATCCACTTACTCACCATTGAGATATTGGCGGCCCAGTAGTACTCACTTAGGCTCGGTAGTGCCAGCCCCCCCTTATCCCTACTACGCTGTAAGAATCCCTTCCTCACTCTCGGGGTCTTCCCGGCCCACACAAAACTCATGATACTCTTTTCGATCCTTCTGAAAAAAGCCTTCGTGATCACCACCGGGAGGCACTGAAACACAAAGAGGAATCTCGGGAGGACTACCATTTTAACCGCCTGCACCCTCCCTGCCAGTGACAGGGATACCATGTCCCATCTCTTGAAGTCCTCCTCCATTTGTTCCACCAATCGCGTTAAATTTAACCTATGCAATGTACACCAATTCTTGGCTATCTGAATCCCCAAGTAACGAAAGTCCCTTGTTACCTTCCTCAGCGGAAAGTCCTCTATTTCTCTGCTCTGCTCCCCTGGATGCACCACAAACAACTCACTTTTCCCCATGTTCAGTTTATATCCTGAGAATTCTCCAAACTCCCGAAGTGTACGCATTATCTCTGGCATCCCCTCCGCCGGGTCCGCTACATATAACAAATCATCCGCATACAGAGATACCCGGTGTTCTTCTCCTCCTCTAAGTAATCCCCTCCACTTCTTGGAACCCCTCAATGCTATTGCCAGGGGCTCAATCGCCAGTGCAAACAATAATGGGGACAGAGGGCATCCCTGCCTTGTCCCTCTATGGAGCCGAAAGTATGCAGATCCCCGTCCATTCGTGACCACACTCGCCACTGGGGCCCTATACAACAGCTGCACCCATCCAACATACTCATCTCCAAAACCAAATCTCCTCAGCACCTCCCACAGATAATCCCACTCCACTCTATCAAATGCTTTCTCGGCATCCATCGCCACCACTATCTCCGCTTCCCCCTCTGGTGGGGGCATCATCATTACCCCTAGCAGCCTCCGTATATTTGTATTCAGCTGTCTCCCCTTCACGAACCCAGTTTGGTCCTCATGGACCACACTCGGGACACAATCCTCTATCCTCATTGCCATTACCTTGGCCGGAATCTTAGCGTCTACATTTAGGAGGTAAATAGGTCTATGGGACCCACATTGCAGCGGGTCCTTTTCCTTGTTTAGGAGAAGCAATATCGTTGCCTCAGACATAGTCGGGGGCAGCTGTCCCCTTTCCTTTGCCTCATTAAAGGTCCTCATCAGTAGCGGGGTGAGCAAGTCCACATATTTCCTGTAAAATTCAACTGGGAATCCATCCGGTCCCGGAGCCTTCCCCGCCTGCATGCTCCTAATTCCTTTCACTACTTCCTCTATTTCAATCTGTGCTCCCAGTCCCACCCTTTCCTGCTCCTCTACCTTGGGAAATTCCAGCCGGTCCAGAAAGCCCATCATTCTCTCCCTCCCATCCGGGGGTTGAGCTTCGTATAATTTTTTATAAAATGCCTTGAACACTCCATTCACTCCCTCCGCTCCCCGCTCAATCTCTCCTTCCTCATCCCTCACTCCCCCTATTTCCCTCGCTGCTCCCCTTTTCCTCAATTGGTGGGCCAGCAACCTGCTCGCCTTCTCCCCATATTCGTACTGTACACCCTGTGCCTTCCTCCACTGTGCCTCTGCAGTACCTGTTGTCAGCAAGTCAAATTCTACGTGTAGCCTTTGCCTTTCCCTGTACAGTCCCTCCTCCGGTGCCTCCGCATATTGCTTGTCCACCCTCAGAAGTTCTTGCAGCAACCGCTCCCGTTCCCTACTCTCCTGCTTTCCTTTATGTGCCCTTATTGATATCAGCTCCCCTCTAACCACTGCCTTCAGCGCCTCCCAGACCACTCCCACCTGGACCTCCCCATTATCATTGAGTTCCAAGTACTTTTCAATGCACCCCCTCACCCTTAGACACACCCCCTCATCTGCCATTAGTCCCATGTCCATTCTCCAGGGTGGCGCCCTTCTGTTTCCTCCCCTATCTCCAAGTCCACCCAATGTGGAGCGTGATCCGAAATGGCTATAGCCGTATACTCCGTCCCCCTCACCTTCGGGATCAACGCCCTTCCCAAAACAAAAAAGTCTATTCGCGAATAGACTTTGTGGACATAGGAGAAAAACGAAAACTCCTTACTCCTAGGTCTGCTAAATCTCCACGGGTCTACTCCTCCCACCTGCTCCATAAAATCTTTAAGCACCTTGGCTGCTGCCGGCCTCCTTCCAGTCCTGGACCTCGACCTGTCCAGCCCTGGTTCCAACACCGTATTGAAATCTCCCCCCATTACCAACGTTCCCACCTCTAGGTCCGGGATGCGTCCTAGCATACGCCTCATAAAATTGGCATCATCCCAGTTCGGGGCATATACGTTTACCAAAACCACCGTCTCCCCCTGTAGTTTGCCACTCACCATCACGTATCTGCTCCCGCTATCCGCCACTATAGTCTTTGCCTCAAACATTACCCGCTTCCCCACTAATATAGCCACCCCCCTGTTTTTCGCATCTAGCCCCGAATGGAACACCTGCCCCACCCAACCTTTGCGTAGTCTGACCTGGTCTATAAGTTTCAAGTGCGTTTCCTGTAACATAACCACGTCTGCCTTAAGTTTCTTAAGGTGTGCGAGTACCCGTGCCCTCTTTATCGGCCCGTTCAGCCCTCTCACGTTCCACGTGATCAGCCGGGTTGGGGGGCTTTTTACCCCCCCCCCTTGTCGATTAGCCATCCCCTCTTTCCAGCTCCTCACCCGGTTCCCACGCAGCTGTGTCCCCCCCAGGCGGTGCCCCCCCCGCCCATCCCACCCCATGCCAACTCCCCCCCTCTCCCCAGCAGCAGCAGCCCAATAATTCCCCCCTCCCACCCCCCCCCGCTAGATCCCCCACTAGCGTAGTTACACCCCCCATGTTGCTCCCAGAAGTCAGCAAACTCTGGCCGACCTCGGCTTCCCCCCGTGACCTCGGCTCGCACCGTGCGACGCCCCCTCCTTCCTGCTTCCCTATTCCCGCCAGGATTATCATAGCGCGGGAACCGAGCCCGCGCTTCCCCCTTGGCCCCGCCCCCAATGGCCAACGCCCCATCTCCTCCACCTCCTTTCCTCCCCCCACCACCTCCTGTGGAAGAGAGAAAAGTTACCACATCGCAGGATTAATAACATAAAACTCCTCTTTCCCCCTTTTTACCCCCCTCTTCGCCCCCCATACTCGCCCCACCACTTTGTTTCAAACGTTCTTTTTTTTTTAAAATAACCCGCTCATTCCAATTTTTCTTCCACGATAAAAGTCCACGCTTCATCCGCCGTCTCAAAGTAGTGGTGCCTCCCTTGATATGTGACCCACAGTCTTGCCGGTTGCAGCATTCCGAATTTTATCTTCTTTTTGTGAAGCACCGCCTTGGCCCGATTAAAGCTCGCCCTCCTTCTCGCCACCTCCGCACTCCAGCCTTGGTATACGCGGATCACCACGTTCTCCCACTTACTGCTCCGAGTTTTCTTTGCCCATCTAAGGACCATCTCTTTGTCCTTAAAACGGAGGAATCTCACCACTATGGCTCTAGGAATTTCTCCTGCTCTCGGTCCTCGCGCCATCACTCGGTATGCTCCCTCCACCTCCAGCGGACCCGCCGGGGCCTCCACTCCCATTAACGAGTGCAGCATCGTGCTCACATATGCCCCACGTCCGCTCCCTCCGCACCTTCAGGAAGACCAAGAATCCTTAGGTTGTTCCTCCTCGCGTTGTTCTCCAGCACCTCCAGCCTTTCCACACATCGTTTATGGTGTGCCTCGTGCATCTCCGTCTTCACCACCAGGCCCTGTATGTCATCCTCATTTTCGGCAGCCTTTGCCTTCACGACCCGAAGCTCCCGCTCCTGGGTCTATTGCTCCTCCTTTAGCCCTTCGATCGCCTGTGATATCGGGGCCAACAGCTCCTTCTTCATTTCCTTTTTGAGTTCTTCCACGCAGCGTTTCAAAAACTCGTGTTGTTCAGGGCCCCATATTAAACTGCCACCTTCCTACGCCATCTTGGTTTTTGCTTGCCTTCCTTGCCGCTGCTCCAAAGGATCCACCGCAATCCGGCCACCTTCCTCTCCTTTCTTCATCCGTATCCAGGGGGGATTCCCTTCTGGTTCACCGCACAGTACTTTTAGCCGTTAAAATTGCCGTTGGGGCTCTTATTAAGAGCCCAAACGTCCGTTCCACCGGGAGCTGCCGAAACGTGCGACTCAGCTGGTCATCGCCGCACCCGGAAGTCGGGGAATGGTCATTTTAAATTACATAAAAGTTTAGACTTGTCCAAAGGAAAAGAAAGGAAAAAAATCAAATAAAGTAAAGTCCAGAAGATCAGAAAGGGGCTGAAACGCTCAATCAGCTTTTTGTTCAGAAATATCTGAGGATGACAAATCCCCTCCCAAAGTGAAAAAGAAAATGGGGAGTAAAGTCAATACAAGATTAAGGTTACAAACTTAACAATGGATTCTTGTCGAGAATAACTTCAGATCGTTTCAAGCCGTCCAGATAAACTTGGCAGTAATTCAATTCATTTGAATCAAAAAAAAAATAAACACCCAGTAATATCTCTTTCAAACACTGGTTAAATAGCGAACATTGAAAATTGATTCAGTTCAAAGAACAAGAAAGAAATTTGAGTAACATTAAAGGAAAGAATAAATAATGTTTGAGATCACGTAACAGACGCATATGGCATCATTCCAAGTTGACAAAAATGTAACCATTTCAGCAAGCAGGTCATCTGCACAAAAAAAAGATACGTCTCAAAGAATAGTTAATGCCTGTAAAATTAATCAGTGGAAATTGACTTAAATGGAATAACACAGATAAAGTTTTATGACGAAGGAGAATGGAAGATTTTGTTCAGTATTTTAATTAAGTGATTGTGAAATTGCTGTCTCCTTACTCTGATATTTGCGACCTGTGAGAATGTGTGTGTGTGTTTGGTCTGTGAATGTTAATATCTCTCTGCTAAGATTTATCTTCTGAGAAAGTAACCTTGGGTTTATAATCTGGAATTTTAGAATAGGCTCCAGAAGGATTTTTACCTAACTTATTTTGGCGTGTCGTCTGACATTTTGATTTAAAGATCATAGTTTGAGTGTACATAGAACATAGAAAAATACAGCACAGAACAGGCCCTTCGGCCCACGATGTTGTGCCGAACCTTTGTCCTAGATTAATCATAGATTATCATTGAATTTACAGTGCAGAAGGAGGCCATTCGGCCCATTGAGTCTGCACCGGCTCTTGGAAAGAGCACCCTACCCATAGTCAGCACCTCCACCCATCACTAAGGGCAATTTTGGACACTACGGGCAATTTATCATGGCCAATCCACCTAACCTGCACATCTTTGGACTGTGGGAGGAAACCGGAGCACCCGGAGGAAACCCACGCAGACACGGGGAGGATGTGCAGACTCCACACAGACAGTGACCCAAGCCGGAATCGGACCTGGGATCCTGGAGCTGTGAAGCAATTGTGCTATCCACAATGCTACCGTGCTGCCCTTAAGAACAAATAAATCTACACTATATCATTTTACCGTAATCCATGTACCTATCCAATAGCTGCTTGAAGGTCCCTAATGTTTCCGACTCAACTACTTCCACAGGCAGTGCATTCCATGCCCCCAATACTCTCTGGGTAAAGAACCTACGTCTGACAACCCCCTTTTTCTTCCACCATTCACCTTAAATTTATGTCCCCTTGTAATGGTTTGTTCCACCCGGGGAAAAAGTCTCTGACTGTCTACTCTATCTATTCCCCTGATCATCTTATAAACCTCTATCAAGTCGCCCCTCATCCTTCTCCGTTCTAATGAGAAAAGGCCTAGCACCCTCAACCTTTCCTCGTAAGACCTACTCTCCATTCCAGGCAACATCCTGGTAAATTTCCTTTGCACCTTTTCCAAAGCTTCTACATCCTTCCTAAAATGAGGCGACCAGAAATGTACACAGTACTCCAAATGTGGCCTTACCAAAGTTTTGTACAGCTGCATCATCACCTCTCGGCTCTTAAATTCAATCCCTCTGTTAATGAACGCTAGCACACCAAAGGCCTTCTTTACAGCTCTATCCACTTGAGTGGCAATTTTCAAAGATGTATGAACATAGACCCCAAGATCTCTCTGCTCCTCCACATTGCCAAGAACTCTACCGTTAACCCTGTATTCCGCATTCATATTTCTCCTTCCAAAATGGACAACCTCACACTTTTCAGGGTTAAACTCCACTTCTCAGCCCAGCTCTGCACCCTATCTATGTCTCTTTGCAGCCGACAACAGCCCTCCTCACTATCCACAACTCCACCAATCTTCGTATCATCTGCAAATTTAGTGACCCACCCTTCAACTCCCTCATCCAAGTCATTAATGAAAATCACAAACAGCAGAGGACCCAGAACTGATCGCTGCGGTACGCCACTGGTAACTGGGATCCATGCTGAATATTCGCCATCTACCACCACTCTCTGACTTCTATCGGTTAGCCAGTCTGTTATCCAACTGGCCAAATTTCCCACTATCCCATGACTCCTTACTTTCTGCAGAAGTCTACCATGGGGAACCTTATCAAATGCCTTACTAAAATCCATGTACACTACATCCACTGCTTTACCTTCATCCACATGCTTGGTCACCTCCTCAAGGAATTCAATAAGACTTGTAAGGCAAGACCTACCCCTCACAAATCCGTGCTGACTATTCCTAATCAAGCAGTGTCTTTCCAGATGCTCAGAAATCCTATCCTTCAGTACCCTTTCCATGACTTTGCCTAACACCGAAGTAAGACTAACTGGCCTGTAATTCCAAGGGTTATCCCTATTCCCTTTTTTGAACAGGGGCACGACATTCGCCACTCTCCAATCCCCTGGTACCACCCCTGTTGACAGTGAGGACGAAAAGATCATTGCCAACGGCTCTGCAATTTCATCTCTTGCTTCCCATAGAATCCTTGGATATATCCCGTCAGGCCCGGGGGATTTGTCTATCCTCAAGTTTTTCAAAATGCCCAACACATCTTCCTTCCTAACAAATATTTCCTCGAGCTTACCAGTCTGTTTCACACTGTCCTCTCCAACAATATGGTCCCTCTCATTTGTAAATACAGAAGAAAAGTACTCGTTCAAGACCTCTCCTATCTCTTCAGACTGAATACACAATCTCCCGCTACTGTCCTTGATCGGACCTACCCTGGCTCTAGTCATTCTCATATTTCTCACATATGTGTAAAAGGCCTTGGGGTTTTCCTTGATCCTACCCGCCAAAGATTGTTCATGCCCTCTCTTAGCTCTCCTAATCCCTTTCTTCAGTTCCCTCCTGGCTATCTTGTATCCCTCCAACGCCTTGTTTCCTCAGCCTTACGTAAGTCTCCTTTTTCCTCTTAACAAGACATTCAACCTCTCTTGTCAACCATGGTTCCCTCACTCGACCATCTCTTCCCTGCCTGACAGGGACATACATATCAAGGACACGTAGTACCTGTTCCTTGAACAAGTTCCACATTTCACTTGTGTCCTTCCCTGACAGCCTATGTTCTCAACTTATGCACTTCAATTCTTGTCTGACAACATCGTATTTACCCTTTGTAGTTAACAAATTTTCCTTTTCAAAGGTTATCATTGACATTTCCAGGGTAATTTTGATACACGAGGAATTTTAATCAGGGTACAAAATCACGTATGTAAGAATAAGAAAATAGTAGTTTTATGGTGTTCATTGGAAGTTAGGATAGTTGAAATACATATGACATATGACCAAACTGGTGTTTCATTAGTTCAGGGTCAAAACTTCTCTGACACAACACAGGTATATTAATTCTGAGATTGCAGAATTAAGTGTAAAGGGCAGATGGGTAAATAAAATATGTCCATGATCATGTTTCTTGTTTAAACAAAAGAAGGGTGGTGACAAAATGACGTCTGGTAGAGTACTCTGGTAGAGAACCAAGGTACAGCGCAAAATTGGTTCAGTCATATGTTCAATAACTTATTGTGTTTGATATTTTAAAATAAATGTTTAAAATTAGCTTGGAAATTAAAACTTCAGACAATGTGGAAGCTGTTTTTTTTACACACAACTCTGATTAAACGCAAATCTATATTCCCCAAATAAAAACATCGTTCTAAGGCACTTGATAATGGGAACTTGGCAGCAATCCAACTTTTACTCCACCCCCTTTTCAAACCAGCAGAGAATTGACCCGTGCTGGGTTTTGCACCTGTCCACACTCTGAGCTCTGGCTTTGTAATTCTGATAAAGTAATTACAAAAAAGCAGCTGAAGATGTATTTTTAATTGGAACTTATAAATCTTAAGTTTTGAATTGTCAGATATAATCAGATTAGTTAACCCACTCTGCCCCATGTAGAATGGAACATTGGTGTTAGAACATAGGACATACAGTGCAGAACTTTACAAGTAACTACAAGTGCCACAATATTTGCAGTAGCTTCAGGAATTTGAGACAGTTGAGTTATTGTAATCTGGCTAATTAACCAGGTAAAAGCACATCAAGGTCGGGTTCAAATGCAACAGAATTAGGAAAATAGATATGAAAGGTTGTAATGTATAAGAACTACTAACCCCTGAATAACATGCGTGTTCGGTCCATACAGGAAAATCTTTATACAAACAACATTTAACACCTGGTGACGACCTGGCCACTTTTCCTTTAAATTTTTAGGTTAAACATTCAAGAAAGGCTGGCACGGCAGCAGCAGCTGTGGGGACTCGTGATGACTCTTGAGATCTCAGAACAACTACAAGCACTTCAAAGAGCAGGAACATCACTGATTCCACAACAAACACAGGATTAACGTAGCTATATAAACTATGGTGCTTTATATAATTTTATTGACGGGATGTGCATCCCAGCAGCCAGAGACTGGAACAATGATATAGCTTATTTAATGGTTGGTTGCAGCTACTTTCGGGGAAAGACATCGAATGTGTATACAACTTATGTCTGTACTTCTCGCACGTTCCGGTATTGTTTATAATGTGAAATAAATATGTACAGTGTTTTAAGTAAGGTTGTTATGAAGCAGGCGGCCAATGACAACCTACACAGGGTTAAAAGAGGCATAATCAATGATGCAGTAACATGACTTAACACAGAAACTTCTATGGTAAAGTCACTAGACATACGAAGGTTAAATGCGAAGGTGGAACAACTAACAGGAATTAGGAAGAGAATATTAGGGAAAGCAGAGAAAGGTCTAGTCTGCTTGGGGAAGAGGGCCTGGATATACAATTGAATAGGACAACAGTGTTAGGTACACACACTAAGACATTCAACATTAATTAACAAACTCATCAACCAAGAAAGGGAGACAGTCGGAAGGCTCTGACAGGGGCAGCTAAGACACAACCTTGCTCCGATCTAAAGGGGGGAGGTGCCTGATTGAATAGACAGCCCGCAACTGGCTAAACTAGCCAAATGACAAGGGACGCTGGACAACTGTACTCTGAAGGGAGTAACCAGAGTATACTCAGCGATCCCCGACTGTAAAATGGACGAGATAACGGGGGTACAGATGGTCCTGATGATCCCTATCGTTACACCGGACTCAGGGCCATACCCTCACAACCAACTGGAGGACATTGGAATCGTACAGACTAACACCTCCCTCTGGTACTATCTCATCGAGTCCTCTGCTATGCGCAGTGATAATATATGGGATCTCCCTCATGTTGCCCCCACCCGGTGGGACAGGAAGAGTTGGATGAATGTGGGTTAATCAGAACTCATGGTGTGTCTTAGAGATTTATCAATGACTTGGAGGAGGGGGCTGAAGGGTGGGTCAGTAAATTTGCTGATGACACCAAGATTGGTGGAGTAGTGGATGAGGTGGAGGGCTGTTGTAGGCTGCAAAGAGACATTGATAGGATGCAGAGTTGGGCCGGAAAATGGCAGATGGAGTTTAACCCTGATAAGTGCGAGGTGGTTCATTTTGGTAGAAAAAATTTGAATGCGGATTACAAGGTCAACGGCAGGGTTCTGAGGAATGTGGAGGAACAGAGAGATCTTGGGGTTCATGTCCACAGATCTCTGAAGGTTGCCACTCAAATGGATAGAGCCGTGTAGAAGGCTTATAGTGTGTTAGCGTTTATTAACAGGGGGTTTGAGTTTAGGAGCCGCGGGGTTATGCTGCAACTATACATGACCCTGGTGAGACCACATTTGGAGTATTGTGTGCAGTTCTGGTCAACTCATTATAGGAAGGATGTGGAAGCATTGGAAAGGGTGCAAAGGAGATTTACCAGGATGCTGCCTGGTTTGCAGGATAGGTCTTATGAGGAAAGGTTGAGGGAGCTAGGGCTTTTCTCTTTGGAGCGGAGCAGGATGAGAGGCGATTTAATAGAGGTTTATAAGATGATGAGGGGGATAGATGGAGTGGACGTTCAGAGACTATTTCCTCGGGTGGATGTAGCTGTTACAAGGGGGCATAACTATAAGATTCAGGGTGGGAGATATAGGAGGGATGTCCGAGGTAGGTTCTTTACTCAGAGAGTGGTTAGGGTGTGGAATGGACTGCCTGCTGTGATAGTGGAGTCGGACACTTCAGGAACTTTCAAGCGGTTATTAGATAGGCACATGGAGCACACCAGAATGACAGGGAGTGGGATAGCGTGATCTTGGTTTCGGACAATGCTTGGCACAACATCGAGGGCCGAAGGGCCTGTTCTGTGCTGTACTGTTCTATGTTTAAACCTGCCCTCATGCATTTTAAGTTCACGGAAGAAAAGGAAAATACCGTAACCTCCCATCGCTATAACTTTTGTACCCCTTAGACCCACCACTATAGGCCGAGCAAGGATCATTTGAGTTAGGAGTATAAATAGCCAGAGATGGTCCCACATCTTGCAGAAACTCTGAGGGAACGAAAACTCAAGATCAATCAATCAGTTACGCTTTACCACCAGTTAACAAAAAAAATCCACGCTTTGAAAAATAAACACACAGAGGATCTACTTCAGAGTGACAGTTAGTGGCAGCGAGTATGGGACTGTTAGATGAGCTTACTTGAAAACTGTTATGAATAACATAATTTCATGACAGACAGCAGAGTTAGTCAGGGAGGCAGGAATGATTGATATCAAGACATTAAATGTGACATATATGGGTTCGTTTGAGGGGTGATCATACGTAGGGAACATCTGGGAGGTTACGTGCCCAAAAGGCTGTATTAAACGCACCCTGCAGCCCTCATATCATTTCATTGTGGTCAGTTGGAGTTCTGTAAACATCTTCCATGACCAACAGAAGGGCATGTTGGAGGGCATTTTGTGATACTGGACTATGATATAAATTATAGGTGGCCCTGTAACTACATTTGTGCTCCTATATTACTTTTGAATAGATCTGGTGAAACAAAAGGTACTCATTGGCTTAGATGCCTGTTTAGAAGAGGCAATTTGTAGAAATAGATAGTGTATACACAATGCTGTTAATATCAGAAAAGACACAAAATGGCTTTAGCCATTTTGTGATATTAATGACACAAAATGGCTGAACAAGCCACATTCCCTGTAAACTGTCTCATGAAAACCAACTGTGGGTATGTATAGAATCATAGAATTTACAGTGCAGAAGGAGGCCATTTGGCCCATCGAGTCTGCACCGGCTCTTTGAAAGAGCACCCGACACAAGCCCACACCTCCACCCTATCCCCATAACCCAGTAACCCCATCCAACACTAAGGGCAATTTAGCATGGCCAATCCACCTAACCTGCACATCTTTGGACTGTGGAAGGAAACCGGAGCACCCGGAGGAAACCCACGCAATAGGGAGTATCCCAACAGCCGCTGATAACAGCTTCACAGAACAAGACATGCAATGTATCCTTGATAAAGCTCAAGATCTACAGCTGGAGACAGGACACATCATTATGTTAGTTTTGAATCAGTTCCGTATGAAGTTAGGGGCGGGTAAGACAACACCCACTTTAACCATTTATGAGATAATTGGGATGCTAGGAAAATTGATTGACTGCATGCGATAAGTGTGACGCGAATATAGTTGATTGATTGTATGTAAATGAGAATAAAACTAATTCCGCCCCTTGAATCTGTATATTAACCCATGTGAGCCTTAGCTCAAGTGAGAAAAGGTGCTGTCAAAGGCTATGGAGTCTCAGACCTTGTCTCCCAGAATTCTGACATAATAAACTTTTTTTAAACTGATACTCAGGCCTTCGTGGGAATATTTTCACCTCTAACATTTTTTCCCAGAGCCTGAGTGGGGCAGCCAGCAAAGCCTTTCTGCGAGGCCAAAGCAGGTCTGCCCATGTTTTGACAACAGAAGAGACCTTTCAGGGATGTCCATAGCCTTTCTTTATGGGGCTCAGAGATACAGGAATGCAGTGTCTGCTGCTCTGGACTTTCGCCCTTTACGTCCTGCCTAAACCACCCTCCCCAACATTTATCTGGAAGCCTGCAGACCTGTTCTTTTTCTGACGGCCGGCATACTGCATTCTGTTCATGCTTTTCTGGTAGAAATTGGTCAGGAGGCCTGGTATTTAAATTGCTGTGGCTTCCTGTTGCCTCCAGCAGGTGGAAAAATAACTTAAGAATATTTTCCCATCAGTAACCTGCTCAGTGTTAAAATCTTCCCCATATAAACCTCCAAACCGTCTATCTCATCTTGCAAACTGATGATGAAATGGCTGAAAAAATTATTTATTCTTTAAAAAATTTTTTTAAAGTTTCAACTTCAGGAACCAAGAAAGTTCTCATAATACTGGCAGAATGCTCTGCAAAGATAAAATAGCCCCCAATATGCACCCCCCACTGCAAAATATTCCAAAACGCACCCATTTGGCTGGAGTAGGATAACCCAAAAACCCACTTCTCCTGCTACAGCAGAATAGAGACACCTGAGGCAAAATAAACCTCCTATTCTAGTCATCAAAATCCACTCACCCTGCTCGCGTAAAGCCAATGAAAAGCTGTAATTCGACATTCACTCCTGGTTCTCCTCACTCTATTAGGAAATAAAATAAACTTCCCAGCTCCACTTCCTATTTGGTTGACTCAGTTGGAAAGCAACCACCACCTCCCGACTGAGACTGATCATTAAAATAGCAGTCTGGCCCTGTACGATGTCCCCAGAGGTCAGTCAACGTTCAGTCCCATTAATTTATCCAGTACTACTTGTTTACCAATACTAATTTATTCAGTTCCTCATTCCCACTCCCTTGGTTCTCTGTATTTCTGGAAGGATTTTTATATCTTACACCGTGAACACAAATAGGTTCAGTGAAGTCTCCCTGGGGGTTCTCATCCAGATCGTTAGAGAAAGGCAGGAAGTGCTCTTTCCCACAGATGGCCTCAAAGGTCTTTGTGCCCAACCCAAGTGGCCTGGATGGTAGTCGCAGAAGAGGTGGCTGACTATGAGTTAATAAACTGAACCTGGGTTCAATGCAGGTAGCAAGTCAATGACTTACTCCGATCCACCAGGGTAGGTGCCAGTACCACACCTTCACAAGGAGTCTCTCATGAGGTCATCGGTGATGTATATTTGAGAGTGGGCAGCTATGCCAAAACAGTGAATGCATGATCAGCCTTAGGTCTACATGGCAACTGAGACCAAAGCATGTGGGAGTCTAGCTTTGGTATGCACTTAATCAATGATTGACAGACCAGTATGTATGATGGGGATGAATGCAAACAAGGTATCACTGACGTGTCATTATTAACTCTACACTTCAATCATGCAGGGCGAGCAGACCCATAATGTAAGGGAGAGGAGCTGGATAGATGTGAAGGGGGGGAACCTAAGGTTCCTCATTGCTGGGGAAGAGGGAGGGACATCCTTTATGAATGGCAAGTCTGCTCTGGCTAGGCATGAGGAGGAGGGATAACCATCCTGCTGGCCCATAAGAATACCGGAGGCACGCAATACAATATCAAGCGCTCATACTGTAGTGATTTTTACTGTGTTTCTGCTTGTTGTCCATTACAGGCCATGAAAGGTCAAGTTTCAACAATACTGTTAAGCCAGGGGACAGCCTCCCTCAGCTGCCTCTGGGGACAATGAAACCAATGCTCCAGATGATGCATTGTCACCTGCCTCATCAGCCTTTTCCAATGCAGTTACTCCCACATGCAATACACATAGCTCACATTTCGATAGGGAGCATAATCTGGTGAGCACAACACAGCCACATCCCAGCAGCTGAGGGAGGCTGTGACAGCCAGATCCCTAGACAATCGAAGGACTGCTGTGGACCAGGCCCCTGTTGAGCCCCACTCTGATGATGAGCCTCTAGCTGTGGCCGCAAGTAGCCTGCTGGGCATGCAACAGAAGTTTGGGGAAAATACAGAGGTGCCAGAGATTATTAGCAATGTTGCATGGAGCATGGAAAAATCCTTGCTAGCCATGAGTTCTTCCATGTCTTCGGCATATTAACACACTGTTTCCTCTCTGGAGTGGATGGTCACTGCCATGAAGAGCCACATCAGCATTTGTCCCATGGTCACTCAGACCTGCATTCTATTGCCCTAGTCAGGAGCTCCATGCAGCTGTGGTGAGCGAGAGGGGGCTGAGACCTCCCAGACAGAGGAGGAGCACATGCAACTGTCCCAGGGCTTTCAATTCAGGACACCACTCCAGGGCTTAGCAGCATCTCCTCATCCCCTTCACCACCTCCACCGCTGACCTCTAGTTTCAGCAGACAAGGCCGAGCAGGATGCCCCTGCACCAGTGCAGGAGATCCCAAATACTGAGATTCAGGCTACTAGACTAGAAGGGCTTGAGGTTCATAAGGAGGAGGTGTTAGCAATTCTGGAAAGTGTGAAAATAGATAAGTCTCCTGGGCCAATTGGAATTTATCGCAGGATTCTCTGGGAAGCTAGGGAGGAGATTGTGGAGCCTTTGGCTTTGATCTTTAAGTCATCTTTGTCTACAGGAATAGTGCCAGAAGACTGGAGGATAGCAAATGTTGTCCCCTTGTTCAAGAAGGGGAGTAGAGACAACCTCAGTAACTATAGACCAGTGAGCCTTACTTCTGTTGTGGGAAAAATCTTGGAAAGATTTATAAGAGATAGGATGTATAATCATCTGGAAAGGAATAATTTGATTAGAGATAGTCAACACGGTTTTGTGAAGGGTAGGTCGTGCCTCACAAACCTTATTGAGTTCTTTGAGAAGGTAACCAAACAGGTGGATGAGGGTAAAGCAGTTGATGTGGTGTATATGGATTTCAGTAAAGCGTTTGATAAGGTTCCCCACGGTAGGCTACTGCAGAAAATACGGAGGCATGGGATTCAGGGTGATTTAGCAGTTTGGATCAGAAATTGGCGAGCTGGAAGAAGACAAAGGGTGGTGGTTGATGGGAAATGTTCAGACTGGAGTCCAGTTACTAGTGGTGTACCACAAGGATCTGTTTTGGGGCCATTGCTGTTTGTTATTTTTATAAATGACCTGGAGGAGGGCGTAGAAGGATGGGTGAGTAAATCTGCAGATGACACTAAAGTCGGTGGAGTTGTGGACAGTTAGGAAGGATGTTACAAGTTACAGAGGGACATAGATAAGCTGCAGTGCTGGGCTGAGAGGTGGCAAATAGAGTTTAATGCAAAAAAGTGTGAGGTGATTCATTTTGGAAGGAATAACAGGAAGACAGAGTACTGGGCTAATGGTAAGATTCTTGGCAGTGTGGATGAGCAGAGAGATCTCGGTGTCCATGTACATAGATCCCTGAAAGTTGCCACACAGGTTGAGAGGGTTGTGAAGAAGGCGTGCGGTGTGTTAGCTTTTATTGGTAGAGGGATTGAGTTTCGGAGCCATGAGGTCATGTTGCAGATGTACAAAACTCTGGTGCGGCCGCATTTGGAGTATTGCGTGCAATTCTGGTCGCCGCATTATAGGAAGGATGTGGAAGCATTGTAAAGGGTGCAGAGGAGATTTACCAGAATGTTGCCTGGTATGGAGGGAAGATCTTATGAGGAAAGGCTGAGGGACTTGAGGCTGTTTTCATTAGAGAGAAGAAGGTTAAGAGGTGACTTAATTGAGGCATACAAGATGATCAGAGGATTGGATAGGGTGGACAGTGAGAGCCTTTTTCCTCGGATGGTGATGACTAGCATGAAGGGACATAGCTTTAAATTGAGGGGAGATAGATATAAGACAGGTGTCAGAGGTCGGTTCTTTACTCAGAGAATAGTAAGGGCGTGGAATGCCCTGCCTGCAACAGTAGTGGACTCGCCAACACTAAGGGCATTCAAATGGTCATTGGATAGACATATGGACGATAAGGGAATAGTGGAGATGGGCTTTAGAGTGGTTTCACAGGTCGGCACAACATCGAGGGCCGAAGGGCCTGTACTGCGCTGTAATGTTCTATGTTCTAAATCGGCAGAAGCACTCAAGGCCAGAGGACGGTTCCGTAGTCTCCCAAGGCAACAGGACAACACAGTGAGCAGACTACCTCTACCTCAGTTGCTATACTTGGGTTTGCACCTCAAAGTAGCACCAGAAATCTATGCTTAAAATATGATGAGCACAAAGGTGGCGTGGGTGATTTAAAATATATTTAACTTGTAAATACATTCACAGTGTACTCTTTTCTCTGTATTTATGTGAAAATAATCATAATTTTGGGGGGTTTCCATAGTTTGAGAGCTAAACTTACTGGCTTTGATGGTTCCAGTAGAGTTAGGAATATTGCCTTTATTGTTGAAGATGATGTTTTGCATTCTGTGCAATATTTATTGAATGTTCATGGGAGTTTACAATTTTGTATTTGTCAGTCTGTTGGATATGGCTTAAGATGCAGGCTCAATTAACTGCCCACCTTCTCCTTCTTCTACCCCCCCTCCCCCGCCCCCTGCCCCAAACCTGGCCAACACCCTCCTCCTTCTATGCACTCTAAAGGAGATTGGCCCAGATCACCTTGAAAGGTATAACTGAGACAGTTATGGGTGCACTCAAAGCACTTTAAAGATGGGACTGAATCATATTAATTGGTCATAGTAGACATGTGTATCCAAGTATGGGAAAGATGTCTTTGGTATCAATCTTCACTACCAAGAGTGTGTGACAAAACTCTGCCTCCCTGAAGGGGGAGGGCAAACAGGCAGAGGTCATCGTACATATTGGTACTAACGACATAGGCAGGAAGGGGCATGAGGTCCTGCAGCAGGAGTTCAGGGAGCTAAACAGAAAGTTCAAAGACAAGGCCTCTAGGGTTGTAATCTCAGGATTACTCCCTGTGCCACGTGCCAGTGAGGCTAGAAATAGGAAGGTAGAGCAGCTAAACACGTGGCTAAACAGCTGATGTAGGAGGGAGGGCTTCCGTTATCTGGACCACTGGGAGCTCTTCCGGGCAGGTGTGACCCGTATAAGAAGGGCGGGTTGCATCTAAACTGGAGAGGCAAAAATATCCTGGCCGCGAGTTTGTTAGTGTCACAAGGGAGGGTTTTGCTAGTGTCTTTGGGGGGTATACTAGTATGGCAGGGGGGTGGTTATCGGAGCAATAGGTCAGAAGGTGAAAGCATTGAGGGAGAACTAAGGAAAGGGCTAGTATGGCTCTGAGAAAGAGCAGATAGGGAGATGTTGCTGAAAACAGCGGGTCTGGTGGCCTGAAGTGCATATGTTTTAATGCAAGAAGTATAATGGGTAAGGCAGATGAACTGAGAGCTTGGATTAGTACTTGGAACTATGATGTTGTTGCCATTACAGAGACCTGGTTGAGGGAAGGATAGGATTGGAAGCTAAACGTTCCAGGATTTAGATGTTTCAGGCGGAATAGAGGGGGATGTAAAAGGGGTGGCGGAGTTTCGCTACTGGTTGGGGAGAATATCACAGCTACGGGAGGACACCTCAGAGGGCAGCGAGGCTATATGGGTAGAGATCAGGAATAAGAAGGGTGCAGTCACAATGTGTCAATAGTTCAACTAGGGAAGGAGCTGTACTGGACCTGGTATTGGGGAATGAGCACAGCCAGGTGGTAGATGTTTCAGTAGGGGAGCACTTCGGGAACAGTGACCACAATTCAGTAAGTTTTAAAGTGCTGGTGGACAAGGATAAGAATGGTCCTAGGGCGAATGTGCTAAACTGGGGGAAGGCTAATTATAACAATATTAGGCGGGAACTGAAGAACCTAGATTGGGAGCGGATGTTTGAGGGTAAATCAACATCTGACATGTGGGAGGCTTTCAAATATCAGTTGAAAGGAATTCAGGACCGGCATGTTCCTGTGGGGAAGAAGGATAAATACGGCAAATTTCGGGAACCTTGGATAACGAGAGATATTGTAGGCCTCGTCAAAGAGAGAAAGGAGGCATTTGTCAGGGCTAGAAGGCTGGGAACAAACGAAGCCTGTGTGGAATATAAGGAAAGTAGGAAGCAACTTAAGCAAGGAGTCAGGAGGGCTAGAAGGGGTCATGAAAAGTCATTGGCAAATAGGGTTAAGGAAAATCCCAAGGCTTTTTACACGTACATAAAAAGCAAGAGGGTTGCCAGGGAAAGGGTTGGCACACTGAAGGATAGGCAAGGGAATCTATGTGTGGAGCCAGAGGAAATGGGAGAGGTACTAAATGAATACTTTGCATCAGTATTCACCAAAACGAAGGAATTGGGGGATGTTGAGTCTGGAGAAGGGTGTGTAGATAGCCTGGGTCACATTGAGATCCAAAAAGACGAGGTGTTGGGCGTCTTGAAAAATATTAAGGTAGATAAGTCCCCAGGGCCTGATCGGATCTACCCTAGAATACTGAAGTAGGCTAGAAAGGAAATTGCTGAGGTCTTGACAGAAATCTTTGGATCCTCACTGTCTTCAGGTGATGTCCCGGAGGACTGGAGAATAGCCAATGTTGTTCCTTTGTTTAAGAAGGGTAGCAAGGATAATCCAGGGAACTACAGGCCGGTGAGCCTTACGTCAGTGGTAGGGAAATTACTGGAGAGAATTCTTCGAGGCAGGATCTACTTCCATTTGGAAGCAAACGGACATATTAGCGAGAGGCAGCATTGTTTTGTGAAGGGCGAGGACGTGTCTCACTAACTTGATAGAGTTGTTCGAAGAGGTCACAAAGATGATTGATGCAGGTAGGGCAGTGGATGTTATCTATATGGACTTCAGTAAGGGCTTTGACAAGGTCCATCATGGCAGACTGGTACAAAAGGTGAAATCACACAGGATCAGGGGTGAGCTGGCAAGATGGATACAGAACTGGCTAGGTCATAGAAGGCAGAGAGTAACAATGGAAGGGTGCTTTTCTAATTGGAGGGCTGTGACTAGTGGTGTTCTGCAGGGATCAGTGCTGGGACCTTTGCTGTTCATAGTTTATATAAATGATTTGGAGGAAAATGTAACTGGGCTGATTAGTAAGTTTGCGGATGACACAAAGGTTGGTGGAATTGCGGATAGCGATGAGGACTGTCAGGGGATACAGCAGGATTTAGATTGTTTGGAGACTTGGGTGGAGAGATGGCAGATGGAATTTAATCTGGACAAATGTGAGGTCATGCATTTTGGAAGGTCTAATGCAGGTAGGGAATATACAGTGAATGGTAGAACCCTCAAGAGTATTGGCAGTCAGAGAGATCTAGGTGTACAGGTCCACAGGTCACTGAAAGGGGCAACACAGGTGGAGAAGGTCGTCAAGAAGACATACGGCATGCTTGCCTTCATTGGCCAGGGCATTGAGTATAAGAATTGGCAAGTCATGTTGCAGCTGTATAGAACCTTCGTTAGGCCATACTTGGAGTATAGTGTCAATTCTGGTCACCACACTACCAGAAGGATATGGAGGCTTTAGAGAGGGTGCAGAAGAGCTTTACCAGGATGTTGCCTAGTATGGAGGGCATTAGCTATAAGGGGCGGTTGAATAAACTCGGTTTGTTCTCACTGGAACGATGGAGGTTGAGGGGCGACCTAATAGGGGTCTACAAAATTATGAGGGGCTTAGACAGAGTGGATCGTCAGAGGCTTTTTCCCAGGGTAGAGGGGTCAATTACTAGGGGGCATAGGTTTAAGGTGCGAGGGGCAAGGTTTAGAGGAGATGTACGAGTCAAGTCTTTTTCACAGAGGGCAGTGGGTGCCTGGAACTCACTGCCGGAGAAGGTGGTGGAAGCAGGGACGATAGTGACATTTAAGGGGCATCTTGACAAATACATGAATAGGATGGGAATAGAGGGATACGGACCCAAGAAATGTAGAATATTTTAGTTTAGACGGGCAGCATGGTCGGCACAGGCTTGAAGGGCCAAAGGGCCTGTTCCTGTGCTGTACTTTTCTTTGTTCTTTCTTTGTTCTACTCTAGGTAGCAGAGATTGCTGATTTATAGGTTACTCCACAAGAGAGGAAGACGGGGCTAGGTCTGCATCCCAGGAAGATGATGGAGTTCTAATGATGGGGCTGTGGTCATGGAGATGCCTCACTTCTGGATGAACCACACATCAGGTTGTCCCTCAATCCCATGTAAGTCTCTCCATGGACCTGGTATATTTTAAAGGGTTATACGCATTTATGACCTCCTCTTTCGGCTCATTCTACTCATTCTCATCTGAGGGGTGATGCTCCTTGCCTTTGTCCCGTTGCAACATGTGACCACATTGCAAGGCCAAGTCATGCAGTGTACAGCAGACCAAGATTTTTCATGGAAATCACTATGATGCATACGGCAGACCCCCTCCAGACTGGCAGTGAAAGCATATTTTAAGCAAGCGGCTAGTGAGCTTGATGATGGCTCTGGTGGAGGCATGAGCTTGATCGTAGCTCTTTTCTGCTGCACTTGGGATCATCAACCACATCCACAATGAACAGCCCTTGTCACCCAGAATCCAGTCATCAACCTGCGTGAGATCCTCAAAAATCTCTGTGAGCTGTGAGTGGCAGGAAATTCATGAAGACTCCTAATGTGCATTCTCTCTCTTCCACACGCATTGCATATACACAGGAGATCTATGAAGAACAGCTTACAAATTACTGTGGGTAATATTTCAGTGCTTAAAGCCACAAACATCACGAGCACTATGCAAATAGTGCGGACGACCAAAAAGCAGATAGTCCAGTCAAAGTAAACAGTTGCTAACTAGGTTTCGCTGTCAAATGGTTCATCAAAGTAAACAGTTGCTAACTAGGTTTCGCTGTCAAATGTTTCATTTAAAAAAAAATTTTGAGTACCCAATTCATTTTTTCCAATTAAGAGGCAATTTAGCGTGTCCAATCCACCTACCCTACACATTTTTGGATTGTGGGGGCGAAACCCACGCAAACACGGGGAGAATGTGCAAACTCCACACGAAGAGTGACCCAGAGCCGGGATCGAACCTGGGACCTCAGCGCCATGAGGCAACAGTGCTACTCACTGCGCCACCGTGCTGCCCGTCAAATGTTTCATGATATAGGCTGTCACAAAATTATGCTTTCTGTTTTAGACTCGCATTCAGGTAAGATCGACCATAAGTACAGCCACTACTCATAACACATCTTTTAATTTTTATATGACAGGATCTGTCCTGTTCAAGCCATAATTGGTGAGATTTGCCATATTAGCAAGTCTTTAATCAAGTACAACATAAAACAAGTCACAGAGTATTGTTTACAGAGGAAACATTGTTCTACTTTTCCACATAGAAAGCAAACAACAGCACACAAGGGTACATTATTTTCACAAAGTGGCAGGCTTTCTAAAACTGTTTCATTGATGGCAGTCAAGTAGCCCTCAAGGAAATAACAACGTCCATTATGAACAGAAAAGGTTTTCTGTCAAACCACAGAAACAAAATAAGTTAATCTAAAATAAAACATTGTAGTATTATACATCAAATCATTGTGCCAGTATTATTTGTAAGAAAAAGCAGACTGCTACAGGACCAATGCTATCTCCTGGAATCAGTGTAATTGAAGAACCCCTCCAACCGAAATTGAGAAAAATTACAACTTGACTCCACCAGAATTCTGATACAACAGGCATGCTGAGTAGGTCAGAGGAAGTATTGCCCTAAAATGTTAAAAAGGTCTGAATTATCATGCCTTTGACAGAAAGGAGGTGGGGGTTTTGAAAATGATGCACAAGACCCACTTCTGGGGTTCCTGCCCATGTTCCTGGCATTCCCAATTTTCAGTGGTGTGGGTAAGGGTGTGGGTTATGAGCCAGGCCAACTGTAACTTGGGGGTTGGCGTCTCCTAGTCATCACCCTGTACGCTACAATTTTCATGGAGTCAGGCTAGCTTCTTCATGACTCATGGTTCATGCCCTTCAGAGGAATTGTGAACCATAGTCTGGATTTAGGAGCATTTGAACGGTCATGTTAAAAGGTCTCACCATGCCCCGCAATCCCTTCCAATAGTCCCTCATACAATCCATGCCAACTGAAGCTCCCACCCACTCAAAATGGCCCCTGACACCCTTCTTGCCAACTCATACCCCCCCCCCCCACACATTCCCAGTGATCCCTTCCATGCCTATTCACCCAGTATGCACTCTCTACAGAACTAATAAACCCAATAACAACAATGACATGTGGAACTGCTTAAAAACTTCCATTTATAATTGATTGCCCTATAAAGTGTCAATCAACCAAACCTTTAAAGTATCAATAACAGAAACTGCGAGCACTTAAAATCTCTTTACCTTGTGCAAATAAACATTTAGCTATTGAGAAAAGCGATCACATAAAAAATAATGATTAACTTGATAATTAACTTGGTCAATCTGCCAAGGTTTTCCCTTCTCCCCAACTGTGTCAACAAAATAAAACATTTAATGGGAGTCTGGGCTCTCAGTCAAGCCTCATTTGTTTCCTGTCACTTTTTGGATCAGCTTGCCACTTGTCTTTTGATCCTATGGGCTTTTACTTTTCTGAACAGTCTGCCATTGATGGCTTTGTCAAAACTCTTGTTAAAATCAATGCAGACTATGTCAATCACCTCCCTACAATTATTGCCTCAGAAACGTCATTCACCTTAGTCAGGCAAGACTACCTCTGAACAAATACATGCTGACTGTCATTGCTTTATTTGTGCTCTTCGAAATGAAGTTCATCTGTCTCCTGGCAGACTGTCCGAACATCTGCTTTCAAAGAATGAATGAAAATCGCTTATTGTCACAACTAGGCTTTAAATGAAGTTACTGTGAAAAGCCCCTAGTCGCCACATTCCGGCACCTGTTCAGGGAGGCTGGTACGGGAATTGAACCGTGCTGCTGGCCTGCCTTGGTCTGCTTTAAAAGCCAGCTATTTAGCCCAGTGTGCTAAACCAAGGGCTCCCCTCTGGCACAAATTCTATTATGACTAACCCTCACTGTTGCCCCTCGTCCAACAGAGCAACCAAAGACTTCTTCTTGAAGGGGAAATTCTACCCATTCCTTCTCGGCTCTACTTTGCCTGGGTAGATAGGGTGACATTGGGTATGGGTCAAATGCCAATGAAGCAAAGAGAGGTTGAGGATCTGAAAGGAATGTTGTTGGGGTCATCTGGTAAGGAGGGGAAACAATCACAGAGGGTTTATGAAAGGTATGGGGGAGCGGGTGGAGAAAATTGTGAGCCATAAAAGGGATTAGAGGATAGCCAATCATTGTGGAGGTTCACAGGTTTGCTTGATGGGCTGCAGGGGAGAAACATTCCTGCACTCCTGATTTAAAAGCATGTGAAAAAAGCACTTAACTGTTCCTTGCTGCAGTCCTTACTTCTATTTAGGTGTTGGGTTTCTCGAGGCCCAGGAAACCTGGCTAGCCAGTATTAAAGCTGGGGCAAGAAACAAAATTAATATATTTAAATGATGGATCCTGCTCATAATAACAGGTCGGCTGCAGTGGCTCACCACATTTCTATTAAAACCAGATGTGGGTGGGTTGGAAAGTTTAAAAATGTTTAAGTTTCCACTTTCCACTCAACTGAACCCATTCGTTTTGGAGTGTTAACATTTTCCTCAGAGTGGCAAAGGGCTAAAGTAAACAAAAAACAATTCAATGTCAAAATTGCCCCGAAAAATGGTTTAGGTTTGACTAGAATCTCCAATTTACAGTAATGGGGCGAATGTATTACAGGCAGGGTTAAGCGCGAGATTAGCAGACCTACTTTGTTGTTTTCTTTCTCTTTGGTGATAGAGACACCAGGTTGCGTATACTTATTGATAGAGCCCAAAACAGAGGAATACCGATTAAAAACAAAAAATGCTGGAAATACTCAGCAGCATATGTGGAGGGAGAATTAGAGGGCATGATTTAGTGGGCATGTTAGCTGTAGGTGCAAATTCCATTATGGCTGCTAAATCTTGTGAGAGGACCAAAATGGGATTTGCACTGATGGGAAAGATGGCCAATATTGTGATGATAAAAGAGACCAACAGATTTGATTGTGTGAAAAACTGCCTCTTTGCAGAAAGAACATCATGGGAACAGACAGAAAAAATATTTTGTTTTGGAACATCGAGAACATGGTGCTCTCAAAGTCAAATGATGCCTAGAAACTAAAGGGATGTTTAGCTTAAACACTATAAAATAGCAGGAACTTCCGAGATTCAACAGCAATAATCCCTGGATCAACCTTTGCAAGATCAGACCCGAGTTTGGAAGCTCACGGCCATACACCCTTCAGAGCAAGCCTGGCCAAGTTCTCTCTATCTGAGTAGTATATTTCTGTTCAAATCGTGAGTCTTGAAATTCATGTAACTGTTTAACTAAACACATAGCTAAAGAATTGAGTTAAATAAAGTTATTGATATAAAAGTAAATCAAACTTGCAGTGAGTATTCAATTTATCAGTTTTCGTCAGTTGATGTCAGCTGAGTGCCCTGATACATCCGTGGTGGGGATGGCACCCAAAGCTTCATGGGGTTGGATCGGGGTCCTTCATGGCCTTGGGGGAGGGGGAAGAGGGAGTTTGTTTTTTTTGCAGACTGTTGAGTGGGGTGTGGGGAGGGATAGCAAGAACAAAAGAAATGATCTGTGATAGGTCGAGGGTGGAACAGATTAAATGACAGATGTTATGGAACGAAAGCCAAAGGGAGTCATAATGGTTATGGGTGAAGAAACAAAGCATTTGTCCGGAGTGAGTATGAATGGAAGAATAATAAACAGTTGTGACTGAAAGTAAAACAAGAAAAACAGAATGGCAAATGGCAAAAAAAAAAAATTAAATTGGGGAGCAGAGTTCATGGTCTGAAATTGTTGAACTCAATGTTGAGTCCAGATGCCTATAAAGTGCCTAATCAGAAGAGGAGGGGCTGTTCCTTGAGCTTGCATTGAACTTCCCTGGAACATTACAGCAGGTCAAAGACAGGGCTGTGAGCATGCATGCAAGGTGGTGAATTAAAGTGGCATGCAATTGGAAGATCAGGGTTCTGCTTATGGACTATATAGTTGGATTGCATAGTTGAGATTATCTAGCTTTTTTGCGAGTCCAGATTTAGAACGGCAGAAATGCCATTACTTTTTCATGGAACGAAGAATGGTATGACTGCGAAGATCATAATTTGTTCATTCATGTATCTTCTTTTATCTGTTTAGATAGAATAGAGCTTGAATTGTACTTTAATTTCTTGGACATAAGTTTGCATGCAGATCAACGAGACCAAGGTTTTTTCTGCCAAGTGGAGGGCCCAATGTGTCCATCATAGTTTCCCACTGGGCAAAAACTATCTATAATTCACATGAATTAGCTATTTCGCTGAGATAGACTGGACACAAGAAATAAGAGGAGTAGACCATATGGCCCCTCGAGCCTGCTATGCCATTCAATACGATCATGGCTGATCTTGGGCTTCAACTCCATTCCACAAATCCCTTAATTCGCTGAGATCGAAAATCTCTCTATCCCAGCCTTAAATGTATTCAGTGATGGAGAATCCACAACTCACAAGGTAGAGTATTGCAAAGATTCACAACCCTTTGAATGAATTAATTTCTCCTCATCACAATCCTAAACTATCTGCCCTTTATCCTGAGTTCTTCATTCCCCGACGATCAGAAACAATCTCTAAATTCCTACCCTATCAATCAAACCCTTCAGAATTTTGTGGGTTTCAATGAGATTGCATCTTGGAAGACTTGGTGTTTGAGTAATAGAAGCACCATATTGCTGCATAGAGCAATGATACCCAGGGTAACTAGGGATGGGCAATAAATGCTGGCTGAGTCAACAATGTCCACATCCTGTAAATGAATAAAAACAAAAGAGTGGGCATATATCAAAAACAAGTAATTAGAATATTCAGTTACAAAAAGAAGTTCTCTATTCAAGAAAATTCAAGCCACCCAAGCTTGAAAATTTGCAAGTGTCACCCTCAGTTCCTGGGTCTGGAGGACTGGTGGTGGCAGTTTCCTGATTGGTGCATTCGAGGAGGAGTCTTTTCCAATCCTTTGGGCCTTGTAACTTTAAAAGGTTGAGAGTGAATAGAGATCAAAATAGGCATTGTGCATAAAAATGAAAGAAACCAGCAGATCCTTTGCAGGCAACGGTAAAAAGCTAGTGTAAAAGACCTCTACAATAGAGAATACTCAGCTTGGGTTCATATAATTTGCTTGGACAAAATAGAGGCTGATGAATATGCTGATTCTGGATACCAGAATTCGTAAAATGTTCCATTCTCACCATTGGCAAAGTACTAAAATTACTATGCAAACCTAGCAAAACTTATTACAATCTACTTGCATAGTTTGATTTTTTTAATTTTGACGACAAATGCCAAGCGTTCACACACTTTATCCAAGCTCAAAAATAAATGGGTATAACTATTAGTTGACTGCACAGTGTAAAATAATAGATGGAAATATATCCATTGCACGTAACACCTACACAGTATATTACTTTAATGGTATCCAAGTATATTGCCTAGCTTCTGCTGAATGCTTATTCATTGAAGTACAGAGGAAACTGATTCTATGCTCCATAATTCTATCAAGTCCAATGTTGGTAGCCAATGACCATCTGCTATTTTGTTTCATTAAGTTCACTATATATTGATAATATGATACTGCAGAAAGAATAAGCAAATTAGTTCACCCAATGGCCTATATTTCAAAGTCATCACATAGTCACGACAAAACCATATGGATCAGAATGTTCAAAATTTAATTTCTACTGTTTGCTAATTGATTAATCTCAGCTCGCGCTTGTAATTACTATCCAGTGACACTTATTGTCTAATGAATGTTTGGGAACATTGTAAAAAGAGTGGACTGCAACTGGATCCTCGATTTTCTGACCAACAGACCACAATCAGTAAGAATGAACAACAACACCTCCTCCACAATAGTCCTCAATACCGGGGCCCCACAAGCCTGCGTACTTAGCCCCCTACTCTGCTCCCTGTGCACACACGACTGCGTGGCAAAATTTGGTTCTAACTCCATCTACAAGTTTGCTGACGATATGACCATAGTGGGCTGGATCTCGAATAACGACGAGTCGGAATACAGGAGGGAGCTAGAGAACCTAGTTGAGTGGTGCAGCGACAACAATCTCTCCCTCAATGCCAGCAAAACTAAAGAGCTGGTTATTGACTTCAGGAAGCAAAGTCCTGTATACATCCCTGTCAGCATCAATGGGGCCGAGGTGGAGATGGTTAGCAGTTTCACATTCCTAGGGGTGCACATCTCCAAAAATCTGTCCTGGTCCACCCATGTCGACGCTACCACCAAGAAAGCACAACAGCGCCTATACTTCCTCAGGAAACTAAGGAAATTCGGCATGTCCACATTAACCCTTACCAACTTTTACAGATGCACCATAGAAAGCATCCTATCTGGCTGCATCACAGCCTGGTATGGCAACTGCTCGGCCCAGGACCACAAGAAACGTCAGAGAGTCGTGAACACCGCCCAGTCCATCACACGAACCTGCCTCCCATCAATTGACTCCATCTACACCTCCCGCTGCCTGAGGAAAGCGGGCAGCATAATCAAAGACCTCTCCCACCTGGCTTACTCTTCCAACTTCTTCCATCGGGCAGGAGATACAGAAGTCTGAGAACACGCACGAACAGACTCACAAACAGCTTCTTCCCCGCTGTTATCAGACTCCTAAATGACCCTCTTGTGGACTGACCTCATTAAAACTACACCCTGTATGCTTCATCCGATGCCGGTGCTTATGTAGTTACATTGTATACCTTGTGTTGCCCTGTTATGTGTTTTCTTTTATTCCCTTTTCTTCCCATATACTTAATGATCTGTTGAGCTACTCGCAGAAAAATACTTTTCACTGTACCTCGGTACACGTGACAATAAACAAATTCAATCCAATCCAATCCAAGAGTGCAGTGCTGTGATTGCCATATATAAAGAAATAACTTGCATCTATATTTTGTTTTTTTCCCCACAATATGTAAAGCATTTGATAGCCAAAAATGTATTTTTGAGTTATGGTTGCTGCAGCAATTAAGAAACACAATAGTCAATTTCCACAGTTTCCCACAATGAATAATGAGATAATGATCACAGGATTTTCTTTTGGTGATGTTGAGAATAGATAAATATTGGCCAGGACGGCAGTTTGAGCTTCCCCACTCTTCTTCAATTAGGAGCATGGGATCCTTTATGTACACCAGAAAAAGCATTTGGAACCTTGGCTTTAAGTCTCATCCAAAAGACTGGCCCCTTGATAGTGCAGCACTCCCTCAGTACTACACTAGATTATGTGTTCACATCTTTGAAGTGGGACTTCTGACTCCAAGGCAAGAATGCTACCATTGAGGTTGACAACATCAGACAGAGTTGGGAGGAAACCAGAGCACCCAGAAGTAACCACTGCAGACACGAGGAGAGCATTCAACCTCCATACAGTTACCCAAGGCCATAATTGAGCCCGGGTCCCTGGCACTGTGAGGCAGCAGTGCTAACCTCTGTGCCACACAGTACCGGCTAAGTAAAATCAAAAGTTGTAGCTTTCCATTTAGATTAGACTGTCTGAGAAGAGTAAAGTCAGAAATCTAATTAGCAGTGACATTGGACTGAGGATGTTGAGCAACCATCAGACAGTACAGCCAGCTGAAATTGGAAACTAAATCATATTATAGCAGAGACATCATTTGCCTTGTTAGCAGACAAGAAACTTGGCCGGGATTTTCTGAAATCCCCGCTAAGTGCTGACGCTGGCGTAAACACCGGAGTGTTTCATGCCGGCGTCAACGGGCCTCCTGGCCCAGCGATTCAGCGGCCTTCAGGGGGCCAGCATGCCGGCGGAGTGCTCCACACAGCTCTGGTGCCGATACACGGTCCTGCACCTCCGGCGCGGGTCCGTGCATGCGCGAGGTGGCCGTTTCCGCGCCGGTGCCGCGCAATATGTCGGAGCCCTGCAGTGGGCCTGCGTGGAAAGAGGTAGGCCCCTCCGATCGGTAGCCCCCGATCGCGGGCACCCGCTGATTGGTAGCCCCCGATCACGGCTCTGGACATCGTGGAGGCCACCCCACCAGAGTCTCATCCCCCCGCCCTCCCACCAGGACGGCCACAGCGACCGCGGGCCCGAGCTCCCGCCGGGTGATACCAGGTTGGAACCATGCCGGCGGAACTCGGCGGGAATTCAGCTAGTCGACCGCGGAGAATCGCCGTGGGGGTCTCTTTCAGTGGGCCCCGACCGGCGCCGCGCTGACCACGCGGGCGCGACTGCCGCCAATTTACCGGTCGGCGAAGAATCACGTCCCAGCGGCGTGGTGGGAATTTACCGCGTCACCAGCGATTCTCCGACCCGGCACAGGCTCGGAGAATCCCGGGCTCTTATCTTGAAAGTTTTAGGTAATGTTATTGTTAATCAGGTCACAACAAATCTCAATGTGCTAACTTCAAATAGTTGGGGTAGAAAAAAAGCATTTGAATTAATTCAAGACCTGCACATCTGAATTTTTTTTTTTGAAAAGAGAAAAGTTTAGGAACCCAAATTTATTTTTCCTGCACTGAGAAAATAAAAATATTTTACAGTCTCCGAGTGAATTAGATTGAAACTATCGACAAATAAAACAACAACTTGTCATTATAGCCCTTTTTAAAATATTGCTTCATTTTCCATTTAAAGGCTGAGAATAGTTGACAATGATAACACAGCTAATTTTAACTTCTGATCAGTATCAGTTCTAGCTTTCAAAGTAAGGCTTTCTTATAAAATGTAGGGATCGATTCAACCAAATGGGAACAAAGTCACATAGCAAGCGTGTTTAGCTGCGTGCTTCCCGGCACTCACAGTGCCAAGAAACACATAGCTATTCAACGCAACTCACATTGTATAAGGGGCATCAACAGGGAACGCGCGGCCAAGGCCGCACATGGCCCCATTTTGTACACTGGGGAGCTTCGCTTGCCGGAACTCTCCAGTGTAGCGAGAGAGCGGGACGCCGTTTGAAAATGGCATCCTGATCTCCAAGGCCCCCGAAGCGATCCCCGACCTCCTTCCCAGCCCAAACGCACTATAGGGCCGCCCCCGAACCCCCCAACACCCATGCAGGGCACACCCGGCCTGATCCCGCACTCGCAAAAAATGCCAGCTTGGCACCTTGGCAGTGCCAACCTGGCACCACTGGCCATGCCACCTGGGCACATTGACCAGATGGCACTGCCAGGGTGCCAGGTTGGCACTGCCAGGGTGCCAGGCTGGCACTGCCAGGACAGCACCCTGCCTAAAGGGCATGCAGCTGGGGGCCTCCCATTCCTTGGGAGACCCCCATGAGTGCCATTCAGTCTGGACCCCGTTTGTGGGGACCAGTGCTGAACAGCACTCGCCCGGGGTCAACGAGACTAAGGGGATGAATTCCAAAGCCTCAGATACCATGGGAATTTGCACATTAATATGCAGATTTGCCAAAACGTGCTCCCGCCCACAATGGGCGGGATTTACATCGCAACATCTTGCGAGATCGCGTTGGATCTCACAAGTCGGGTAGATCCTAGGAGTGGGGTCTCCCGGCTTTTATCAGGCTCAGACCATCTCAACATTTAACTCACCCTAGAAAGTCTCTATCCCTTATGAGGTTGCTTATTTCCTGCAATTGTACTGCCAGATAAGAGTCATAGATGTTTACAGCATGGAAACAGGCCCGTTAGGCCCAACCTGTCCATACCACCCAGCTTCTACCACTAAGCTAGTCCCAATTGCCCACATTTGGCCCATATCCCTCTATACCCATCTCGCCCATATAACTTTTTAAAAGACAAAAATGTATCCGCCTCTACTACTGCCTCTGGCAGCTCGTTCCAGATACTCACCACCCTCTGTGTGAAAAGATTGCCCCTCTGGACCTTTTTTGATTCTCTCCCCTCTCACCGTAAACCTATGCCCTCTAGTTTTAGACTCCCCTACATTTGGGAAAAGATGTTGACTATCTACCTTATCTATGCCCCTCATTATTTTATAGACCTCTGTAAGTTCACCCCTTGAGGCTCCTACACTCCAGGGAAAAAAGTTCCAGTCTCTCCAGCTTCTCCTTATAACTCAAACCATCAAGTCCAGGTAGCTTCCTAGTAAATCTTTTCTGCACTCTTTCTAGTTTAATAGTATCCTTTCTATAATAGAGTGACCAGAACTGTACACAGTATTTCAAGTGTGGCCTTACTAATGGCTTGTACAACTTCAATAAGGCGTCCCAACCTCTGTATTCAATGTTCTGACCAATGAAACCAAACATGCTGAATACCTTCTTCGTCACCCTGTCCACCTGTGACTCCACTTTCAAGGAGCTGGACTCTTAGATCACTTTGTTCCATAAATCTCTCCAACTCTCAAGCTTCCCTTTATATTGCTCTTGATCAAGCTGCAAATAATTATACAAAAGCAGGCAGGTGATTCACAATTGATGCACATTCCTTGAATGTCCATTCTTCATGCTCCCCATAACACTGCAGACATCCAGGATTTGTGACATTATTGAAAAAAAATTGAACTAGAAAGGGTGGAAGTGATTTCACAACTAGAGGTCATATAAAATGGTCACTAACAAAGTTTAAAAAATATATATATATTGTATTAAAGTTTTTCGATCAAACAAAAATTTCCCATTTTACAACTTTGTAATAATATATACATTGATCGTTTTTAAAATAAATAATATGCTAACTAATGGCAACTGCCAACAACAAAATAAGAAACAACAGAAATAGTAACTTCGTAACATCTAATATAAATAACTAATATATATAAACACACACATAATACCCCTGAGGACCCAAATGAGCCCTCCCCCCCCCCCCTCACCCCTGGGTTGCTGCTGCTACCTTTCCTATTTTCCCTTATCGCTCTGCGAGATAGTCGAGGAACGGTTGCCACCGCCTGGTGAACCCTTGAGCCGAACCTCTTAGTGCGTACTTTATCCGCTCCAATTTTATGAACCCTGCCATGTCGTTTATCCAGGCCTCCACGCCCGGGGGTTTAGCTTCTTTCCACAGAAGTAGAATCTTTCGCCGGGCTACTAGGGACGCAAAGGCCAAAACATCGGCCTCTCGCCTCCTGCACTCCCGGCTCATCTGCAACCCCAAGTACAGCCAACCCCCAGCCTGGTTCGACCCGGACACCCACCACCTTTGAAATCACTTTTGCCACACCCACCCAGAACCCATGCAATACCGGACATGACCAAAACATGTGGGTGTGGTTCGCCGGGCTTCCCGCGCATCTCCCGCACCTATCCTCCACACCAAAAAATCTACTCAGCCTTGCTCCAGTCTATGCGCCCTGTGTAGAACCTTGAATTGTATCAGGCTGAGCCTGGCACACGAGGACGAAGAGTTTACCCTACTTAGGGCATCTGCCCACAGCCCCTCCTCAATCTCTTCCCCCAGCTCCTCCTCCCATTTTCCCTTCAGCTCCTCTACCATCGTCTCCCCCTCGTCTCTCATTTCCCTATATATATCTGACACCCTACCATCACCCACCCATGCCCCCAAAATCACTCTGTCCTGGATCTCTTGCGCCGGGAGTTGCGGAAATTCCCTCACCTGTTGCCTCACAAATGCCCTCACTTGCATATAGCGAAATGCATTCCCAGGTGGCAACCCATATTTTTCTGTCAGTGCTCCCAGACTCGCAAACGTCCCGTCTAAGAACAAGTCCTTCAATTTCGCAATTCCTGCTCGCTGCCAAGATTTAAGTCCCCCATCTATCCTTCCCGGGACGAACCTATGGTTGTTCCTTATCGGGGACCACACTGAGGCACCCGTCACTCCCTTATGTCGTCTCCACTGCCCCCAAATTTTCAGAGTTGCCACCACCACTGGGTTTGTGGTGTATTTTTTCGGGGAGAACGGTAACGGCGCCGTCGCCAGTGCTTTTAGGCTAGTTCCCCTACAGGACGCCATCTCCAGTCTTTTCCACGCCGCTCCTTCCCCTTCCCTCATCCACTTACATATCATTGACACGTTGGCGGCCCAATAATAATCACTTAAACTCGGCAGTGCCAGTCCCCCTCTGTCCCTACTGCGCTGCAGGAACCCCCTCTTTACTCTTGGGGTCTTTCCAGCCCACACAAAGCTCATAATACTCTTGTCCACCTTCTTAAAAAAGGCCTTTGTAATCAGTACAGGGAGGCACTGGAACACAAACAGAAACCTCGGAAGGACCACCATTTTAACCGCCTGCACCCTGCCCGCCAATGACAGGGGCGCCATGTCCCACCTCCTAAAGTCCTCTTCCATCTGCTCTACCAGTCGTGCCAAGTTAAGCTTATGCAAGGTTCCCCAGTTCCTGGCCACCTGGATCCCTAAATACCGGAAATCCCTTGTTACCCTCCTCAACGGTAAATTGTCTATTCCCCTGCCCTGTTCCCCGGGGTGCATCACAAACAGTTAACTCTTCCCCATATTCAATTTATATCCTGAAAATTCTCCAAACTCCCTGAGTGTCTGCATTATCTCAGGCATCCCCTCCACTGGATCCGCGACATACAACAACAAATCATCCACGTATAATGACACCCGATGCTCTTCTCCTCCTCTAAGTACCCCCCTCCACTTCCTAGAGCCCCTCAGCGCTATGGCCAGTGGCTCAATTGCCAACGCAAACAGTAACGGGGACATCCCTGTCTTGTACCCCTATATAGTCGGAAGTGGTCAGATCGTTGCCTATTTGTAATCACACTTGCCACCGGGGCCCTGTACAGGAGCTGTACCCATCTAATGAACCCCTCTCCAAATCCAAATCTCCTCAGTACTTCCCACAGGTAGCTCCACTCCACTCTATCAAATGCTTTCTTTGCATCCATCGCCACCACTATCTCCGCCTCCCCCTCCGGTGGGGGCATCATCATCACCCCCAGCAGCCTGCGTATATTAGCATTCAATTGCCTCCCTTTAACAAACCCCGTTTGAACATCATGCACCACCCCAGGGACACAGTCCTCTATCATCGTCGCCATCACCTTGGCCAATAGCTTGGCATCTACGTTCAAGAGGGAAATAGGCCTGTATGACCCGCACTGCAGCGGGTCTTTGTCTCTTTTCAGGATCAGCGTTATCGTCGCCTCCGACATCGTCGGGGGTACTGTCCCCCTTTCCCTAGCCTCATTAAAGGTTCTCGTCAGAAGTGGGGCCAGCAGGTCCACGTATTTCCTATAGAACTCCACCGGGAACCCATCCGGACCCGGAGCCTTCCCTGCCTGCATGTTCCCAATTCCTTTTACCACCTCCTCCACCTCAATCTGCGCTCCCAGTCCTGTCATCTCCTGTTCCTCAACCTTTGGGAACTCCAGCTGGTCTAGGAAACGCATCATTCCCTCTTTCACTTCCGGGGGTTGAGCCTTATATAGCCTCTCGTAAAATACCTTAAACACCACGTTCACCCTCTCCGCTCCCCGTTCCATCTTTCCCTCCTCATCTCTAACCCCTCCGATCTCTCACGCCGCCCCCCTCTTCCTAAGTTGTTGGGCCAGCAGCCGGCTCGCCTTCTCTCCATATTCATACTGCACTCCCTGTGCCTTCCTCCAATGTGCCTCCGCCTTACCCGTGGTCAACAAGTCAAAGTCCGTGTGCAATCTCCGTCTTTCCCTGTATAGCCCTTCATCTGGAGCCTCCGCATATTGACTATCCCCTCAAAATCTCCCTCAACAATCTCTCCCTTTCTTTACCCTCTTGTTTCCCCTTATGGGCCCTTATGGAGATCAGCTCCCCTCTAACCACCGCCTTCAGCGCCTCCCAGACCACTCCCACCTGTACCTCTCCGTCATCATTAATCTCTAGGTACCTTTCAATACATCCCCTCACCCTTACACATAACCCCTCGTCCGCCAACAGTCCCATATCTAATCTCCAGAGTGGGCGCTGCTCCTTTTCCTCTCCTACTTCCAGATCTACCCAATGTGGGGCATGATCTGAAATGGCTATAACCGAATACTCCATTCCTGCCACCTTCGGGATCAGCGCCCTTCCCAGGACAAAGAAGTCTATCCGGGAGTACACTTTGTCGACATGGGAGAAGAAGGAAAACTCTCTACTCCTTGCCCTAGTAAATCTCCAGGGATCCACTCCTGTCATCTGCTCCATAAAGCCCTTAAGCACCTTGGCCGCTGCCGGCCTCCTCCCGGTCCTAGATCTGGACCGTTCCAGCCCTGGGTCCAGCACCGTGTTGAAGTCCCCCCCCATTACCAACTTTCCATTCTCCAGGTCCGGGATGCGCCCCAACATACGCTTCATAAAGTTCGCGTCATCCCAGTTCGGGGCATATACGTTCACCAACACCACCGCCTCACCTTGCAATCTGCCACTCACCATCACGTATCTACCCCCACTGTCCGCCACTGTGGTCTTCGCCTCAAACAATACCCGTTTCCCCACCAGTATTGCCGCCCCTCTATTTTTCGCATCCAAGCCCGAGTGGAATACCTGACCCACCCATCCTTTTCTTAATCTGACCTGATCCGCCAGTTTCAGTTGCGTCTCCTGAAGCATGACCACATCTGCCTTTAGCTTCTTTAGGTGCGCAAGTACCCTTGCCCTCTTAATCGGCCCATTCAACCCTCTCACGTTCCACGTGATAAACCGGGTTGGGGGGCTCTTTACCCCCCCCCCCCTTCGTCGACTAGCCATCCCCTTTTTTAGACCAGCTCCTCACCCGGTTCCCACGCACCCGCTTATCCCCCGACGGTGCCCTCCCGTCCCGACCATCCCATCCCGTAACAGCTCCCCCTCCCCCTTAGCAGCAGCAACCCAGTTAACCCCCCCACCCCACACCGCTAGATCCCTCTCTAGCTTAGTTGCTCCCCCCATATTGCTTCCGGAAGTCAGCAAACTCTGGCTGACCTCGGCTTCCCCCGTTTATCCTTAGCCTCCCATTATGTGAGGCCCCCTCCTTCCTGCGCCCCCTTTTCCCGCCACAATTTCCATAGCGCGGGAACAAAGCCCGCGCTTCCCTCTCGACCCCGCCCCTGATGGCGTAGCTCCCTCTCTCCTTCCCCCTCCCCTTCCCCACCGGCGCCCACATTTCTTTGTGTCCCCCCCCTTTGAGGGGAAAGAAAATTTTCCCCCATCTGATTCACAGTCCCTTGCCACCACCTCACTACTTCATTTCAAACACTTTCTCCAATCTAGTCCAACTTCTCCTCTTCAATAAATGTCCACGCCTCTTCTGCCGTCTCGAAGTAGTGGTGTTTACCCTGGTGTGTAACCCACAGTCTTGCCGGCTGCAACATTCCGAACTTCACTTTCCTCTTATGGAGCACCGCCTTGGCCCGATTGAAACTCGCCCTCCTTCTCGCCACCTCCGCACTCCAATCCTGATACACGCGGATCACCGCGTGCTCCCACCTGCTGCTCCGTGTCTTTTTTGCCCATCTCAGGACCATCTCCCTGTCCTTGTAGCGGTGGAACCTCACCACCATTGCTCAAGGTATTTCTCCTGCCTTTGGTCTTCTCACGAGGACTCGATACGCTCCCTCCACTTCCAGGGGGCCCGTCGGGGCCTCAGCTCCCATTAAGGTATGGAGCATCGTGCCCACATACACCCCAACGTCCGCTCCCTCTGCTCCTTCGGGAAGACCCAAGATTCTTAAGTTCTTCCTCCTCGAGCTATTTTCCAGGGCTTCCAGTCTCTCCATACACACTTATGCAGTGCCTCGTGCGTCTCTGTCTTCACCACCAAGCCCTGTATCCCGTCCTCATTTTCGGCAGCTTTTGCCTTCACTCCACGGAGCTCCATCTCTTGGGTCTTCTGCGCCTCCTTTAACCCCTCAATCGCCTGCAGCATCGACGCCAGCACCTCCTTCTTGAGCTCCTCCACACATCGCCGGAGGAACTCCTGCTGTTCCAGGCCCCATACCAACTGGCCTCCTTCCACCGCCATCTTGCTTCTCACTTCCCTTCTTTGCCGCTGCTCCAGAGGATCCTCCGCAATCTGGCCACTATTATCTCTTCTGTCCATTCACATCCGGGGGGACTCCCTTCTATGTCGCCTCACAGTGGGTTTAGCCTTCGAAAATTGCCGTTGGGGCTCCCGATAAGAGCCCAAAAGTCCGTTAAAACGGGAGGTGCCGAAACGTGCGACTTAGCTGGTCATCGCTGCACCCGGCAGTCTCTGCACTAACAAAGTTAATTGGGAATTCAGGAGGATCTTATTTACTCAAAGAGAGAGAATGTGGAACTTGCTTGATGTGAATCGTATAAATCTGTATAAGGAAAACCAAGTTAACAAATGAGGGGGAAAGGAATGGAAGAATATGCTGATAAAGTTAGATGAAAAGGGATGGCAGAAGTCTCATGTGGAGCATAAATGTGGGCATGGACTAGTTGGCCAAATGAACCTGTTATATGCCATTTACTCTTGAGAACTATATAGTATGTATATGTACCACACCAAGATTCAATCTTGGGGTGTGGGGTGGAACGTTGTTTTTATAGATGAGACCAACTTATGATGGACTCCATGGCCAACAGTTCGCTGCAGAGCACTGGTGAGGTTTGCAAATTATGATATTTATTAACATCACCTCAAGGTAAAGAACCCGTAAAAAATGATTGAAAGTTATATTATTTATATATACAATAAGTAATGCTTACATTTATGGTGAAACGTTTTACATCAAAACATTTCAAAGCACATGAAATACGAATTGCTTTTGAATTGTAAAAACTGTTATTGTGCAGACCAACTTGCTGATCTCCAAAATAAGACAGTGAACCATACATTGAGAGATGGAAATTGGATCCCATTGGACCCATTTTTCAGACACCAGCAATTTGGAAAGCTGTCAATGAAGAAGTGACAAGCACCTGCAGACCAACTCAATAATTCTAACAAGACTCAATGCCCAATTTCAACCCATCTCTCATTTGAGGTACATATACTGTATGGACCCAAGGGAATTTCCACCCCTGTGCCTAACACCTTCTGGCACAACGGGTTGATGTTCCATTGTTTTACAATACTTGCAACTACTTGCTCTTCCAATTAGACCTTACTCCCTGATTTTTTTCCGTAAGAGACAGCACAAGGACTTGTCATATATAATGTATCTGTAGTTGAAATATTGGGAATGTGCAAGAGGTTAAAAATTGTTTCATTACATAGCCAGCATTTGTCATTATGTCAGGAATGTTAACGCACTCCAACACCAGAATGTGAATTAGAAAATCATACAATCATTTACTTAATATTAGATTTATTTACAGAATGCCGAATTACATATCCCTGCCTCCTCCTTTAACAACTTTCATGTCCCAACAGTCTCTATTTGTACTCTTTTGAGGTAAACAATAAAAAAGTGGGCAAATTATCAAATCAAAGTGATAACCCCTTAGGGAACATAGTAAAAAAAAGATAAATCTGAAAGGAAACTTAATGGGTGGGACTCTCCAATAATGGGGCTACGTCCCCACGCCCGCGAGAAAACGGGCGCGAATCACTCCGGACTTTTTTCGACAAAGTCTGGGGTAATTCTCCATTTTTAAGGGGGCTTGCAGGGCCCTGGAGTGCTTCACACCGCTCCGGCTGCCAATACAGTGCCCTGCACTTCCGTCGGCGGGTCCGCGCATGCGCGTGGCGCCGGCCCTGCGCGACATGGCGGACCCACACAGCGGGCCGGCGCCGGAGAAGTAGGCCCCCTCCCAGATCGCGCATGCCCACCGATCGGTGGCCCACGATCACAGGCCTGATCGTCATGGAGGCCACCCCCCGGTGATGGATACCCTGTCCATTCACCAGGACTGCCATTGCATCGGCGACTCCAAGCTCCCGCCGGGTGGAACCATACGTGAACCACGCTGGCGGGAACTCGGCCGGTCATCTGCGGAGAATCGCCGCGGGGGCCTCTTCCAACAGCCCTCGACCGGCGCCGCGTCGACTGCACGCGCGCGACTGGCGGCAATTCTCCGGTTGCCGGAGAATCGCGGGAAGGTGTCGCGTGTCCGACGCCCCATTCTCTGCGCCGGGTGAGATTGCGGCGCAGAGGCTCGGAGAATCCCGGCCAATAAATCAAATTAAAATATGGTTTTGAGGGTCAATGATATACTGTAGTTCCTGCGGTGCCTGTTGGTATATTTTTTTGAGGACATATAGAAACAATTAATCAAACAAACTGACAGCTGTTAAAGGGGCACTGTAACAAGGAAAATATTTAAAGGAAACTCCAAATGAAATCAAAATGTCATTTTGGTAGCCGATGATACATTCCAACCCCAGGATACCCACCAGTTACGGAAGGCCAGTCTCTATTTATCTGTGCTCTAGATTCCGAATTAAACAATGCCTGAATCATGTGTATCCTTAACCTTGATGATATCGTTAACATACCACTAAGAAGGAAAACAGGCAGGCATAACTTCAGCTGAGGAATCATTGATGTCTGAGGTGGAAGTTTAAACACTAATATGATGAAAACTTGCAGTTGCAAATGATTCACTTTGTAAATGGAATTGAGCTATACACATCAGGAATACTCTAGGTTTGATTTCTGCTAAGTGCTGAGTTAGTTGATTGCTAGCAGAACATCGAGAACCTCAGCACTACTGGACAAGTGGAGAGGAAACAGTCAGGGTTCCTGCTCTTAATATCTATCCAGGGATTTAGCTGTGTAATTTGAATGGACAAGGTCAGGTTTGGTAAGATTCCCCTTATCTCTCGCTCATAGGTAAGGTCTCAGTCCGGTTGAATAGATACTCAAAGCACTGATTATTTCTGTAAGAACGCATTTTGGTACATTTTCACAAAATTGAATCAAAAAGCTTTTCTGTGTACATTCAAATATCCTTGAGACACTGAAGAGTGAAAGCAAAAACTTCAAAAAAATAGTGACTCCAGATTTACAAATTAAAAGTCATTTCAACAAAAGGCCTTTTTAAAAGTAATTTTCACGAATGCTTCAAGGACCTCCGACGGCTAAAATTCTTCTCACTAACCAGTCAAACGGATCACATTCTTAAGGGAATCCTTATATGGGTTTAGCCCCTTACTTAGTTTTATTGGCCCTAATTCTCAGCTGAGAACCCCTTGATTTGTTCAGGAAAGTGTCAGTCACTTAACAGGCGATTGGTTAATTAGACATTAATCAATTACTCCAAATTAATTATCTTTCTCACGGCTCTTGTCCCACGTTCAAACTCCCTACATTGCATCTGGTGTCAGTTACGAGATTGTTCCAAACTCGTTGAATGTACCCTCATGCCACGTTCAAACTCCCTACATCATGTCCCGTCTCAGTTACGAGGTTGTTTCAAACTCATTGAATGTACCCTCATATCGCAGCACAGGGAGCAGCACAGTAGCACAGTGGTTAGCACAGTTGCTTCACAGCTCCAGGGTCCCAGGTTCGATTCCCGGCTGGGTCACTGTCTGTGCGGAGTCTGCACATTCTCCCCATGTCTGCGTGGGTTTCCTCCGGGTGCTCCGATTTCCTCCCACAGTCCAAAGATGTGCAGGTTAGGTGGATAGGCCATGCTAAATTACCCTTCGGTTAGGCGGGGCTACTGGTTTACGGGGATAGGGTTGAGGTGTCGGCTTAAGTGGGATGCTCTTTCCAAGAGACAATGCAGACTCGATGGGCCGAATGGCCTCCTTCTACACTATAAATTGTATGATCAGTTACTTGCAGTACATTATTCGCAACATTTGAGACAGTCATGGACAATGTTCAAAAGTTTAGCCTATTTTATAACTTACTCATATTTCTACAAATTCAATAATTTTCAAGAACCATTCTATTTTCCAGTATATTTTAGCTAATATTTTAAAGGACCCCCTCTAAAATTGTTGAATCCAACAGGTATAATCCAAATGCCATTAATCAACATTGAAAGGCCATTTGGGGAAGATACCAGCATGACTATTCAGGCCTCATAAAAAGAAAAATCATAGGAGAACAAAAAGTTGTTCACTGAAGTTTATAATAATGAGGTTGACAGGTATCCTTTTAGTCACAGGTGAAAAGGTCAACTGCCAAGGGAATCCTTGGGATGAATTACCATCAATCAAATTATGCTGAGTAATGTTGAGATGCGCATACAAAAAAAACTACACTTCCACTGATCTGTCTCCCTTCAGCATGCAATTACATGACACCTTCGTCTTTAATAGGTTATAATATGATAGATGTGTTATCACAGAGCAAATGAAAATGCTTGAGTTGACAGGATATATTTGTCATGAATTAAATATACCTACACAGGGAAAAACCCACATCTTATCAAATGGCAGAATGTGTGATTACAGGACTGTGTTGAGGGTGTGATAATACAATAAGCATCAGAGTAATTCTCCCTGACCTGTTCTCAAGAACCATTAATCAAAATACATTAGAGTGAAGGACTGCATTTCAGATGCTGTTAAAATTGTGCATTCGAAATCTGTTGAACATCTGTACAACTTTCTGGTGCTTCTGATTAAACTAGTTGCTCTTAAAGTAAATATCGCACAAAACAACATTGACATTAAATTATAAAAATTAACTTTGAACAAAATAATAGCCAAAAGTTAAGCATTCAAGTATTTGGAAGGCTCCACTAGGTAATATTATAAATTGAACTTTAAACAGGAAAAGCCAGTCACATATTCTAATTTTTCACAATGTTGATTTTTTTTCAAAATGTTCATTTTGAGGCACCCTCGTGGTCTCCTGCCTGCCTTAGCAGAATCCACCTCTTCCAGTGGGACTGCCGGCCAAACATCGCCAAAGGGCGTCCTATTGAGCCTCCCTCTTTCCTGATCCACCAGCCATCCATAATTGGCATCCGGAAAGCTCTCAACCAACATCCTGCTGTGGTCACTTTGGTATTTCCAACCTTACTTTGAGGCCAAGGTCAGGATCTTGATTCAACTGAGAAAATTCAGCTTAACTGTTTGGGCACGATTCTCCCAAAAGAGATCAAAGTCCCCGAGAGAGCGCATTTATCTGCGTGTTTCCCAGCACTCACAGTGCCGAGAATCACATGGCTATTCAAAGTGACTCGTGTTGAATAAGAAGGCTGAACGGGGAATGCGCGGCTGAGGCACTACATAGCCCCATTTTGCACAGTGGGGAGCTCTACTCGCCGGAACTCTCCATTGTAGCGAGAGATCAGGATGCAATTTTAAATTGCGCCCCAATCACCGAGACCCCCAAAACAATCCCCCAACCTCAGCCCGAACGGAATGCGGGAGTGGCCCCAGCAGCCCCCCCACCCCGCAAACACACATGCCAGCAACTGTGGTCTGGTCGCATGTGCGCAAAGATTGCCAGTTTGGCACCTTGACAGTGAGAACGCCCCCCCCGCCCGGGTTATTATTCTTTTGTGTCCTGGGCCACTCTCACCCCTATCATGTCTATGCCCTTCAACTGCATCTTAGAGATGCCCGAGTGGAAATAGCGACCAGTTCCATGACTTAATGATAACTCCTTGCATATTTTCCTTCACGTCATTAGGGATGGTGAGAGATGCTCTTCCTACAGTTGGCAACAGAAGACCCTCCTGCCTGACCAAGTATCTAGGGCTGAGATTGCAGCGGAGGTGAGGAATCGTGGGGTCCACGAAAGCTCCTGAGTACAGTGCAGGAAAAGGGTCAACAACCTGCCCCAATCTGCCAGGCTAAGCAGTTAAATCACGTTCACAAAGGGGCTCTCGTGGTCAAGTAAGTAAGTGGGCATTTAGGTCACTTGGGCGAAATATGTGATCAGCCTCAGTGTTGTATGGCAAATGAGGCCAAAGCATGTGACAGTTTGGCTATTGTAAGCCTTTAGATCCAACATACCGTTGATGGGCCAGTATATGTAATGGGGATGCAAGCAAACAAGGAGGTTAGGTGTCACTTGACATGTCCTCAAATTTGCATGTTGTCTTGCAGGAGAGGCTGACCCACTATTCGAAGAAGAGGTTAAAAAGTGGAGGTGGAGTGTGTTATGGGTCAGAGGTTAGAGAACCTCAAAAAGTGTAGCATGGAGTTCAACTGACCCACAACTTTTAATAGATTGTGGTGTGGGGAGCACACGGCGCACTCTACAGGTATGATACAGCATAAATGGACAAGTGTTTTTTAAAACAAAACAATGTTTATTCTATCAACTCAAGTTAACCTTTTTAAAACAACCATTGAATATCTTAACACCCATTAATTCAAAGGTAACCCCCAAAGACTAAGTAATCATTTCAGCTGCCCTTTTAACATCCAAAAGACTTAACCAACCTTCAAGCGGGAACACATTAGGTTACATTCAATATATATAGTGAGAAAGGGTTCAAGCGTGCTGCTGCTTTTGGTTACTTCAGCTACAGCACCTTTGTTTTCTTCATGCAGCTCACTGGAAACACACAGACACACCCAAGCTGCTCTCTCAAACTGAAACTCAAAAAGCAGAAGTATAGCTCAGCTCCCCCCACACTCTGACATCACTTCAGTAACATGAGCAGTTCCATTTCTTAATGGCACATTTCTTAAACACCCATTTCTTAAAGGTACTCTCACATGACACCTCCCCCCAAGAAAAAAAAAAACCCCATCAACTTCAAGTTGGTTTAATTTGTCACCAATGCACCATCAATCAAGAAATGCACACAGTAAAAATACTTTATCGGTTCAAAAAAAAACAATAAACGCAAACAGGTATAATAATATAGTCCATTTTTTTCCCGTCCTTCTTCCTCCAACCGAAATCCTTCTGTTCATCACATTTGTGACAAAGCATCGGCTATCATGTTTTCCCGTCCTGCCACATGTACTATTTTAAAATGAAATGGCCACAACAATAAACTCCAGCGAAATAGCCTTGCATTGTTTTTCCGGAACCGCTTCAAAAAAGTCAACGGATTATGATCAGTACATATAGTGGTGTCAGACGGATTGCTGGTCACATAAATGTGAAAATGTTGAAAAGCCAGCACCAAACTCAAAGTCTCCTTCTCAATCGTCAAATACTTTTTCTGGTGAGAATTCAATTTCTTTGAAAAATAACCAACAGGCCGCTCTCGCCCTTCATCGTCGTCTTGTAGAAGCGCCGCACCAAACCCACATCACTCGCATCAACAGCCACTTTGAATGGTCTGGTATAATTTGGGATGACTAACACAGGAGCAGTGGTTAACACAGCCTTGAGGGCGTCAAATGCCTGTTGGCACTCCGCTGTCCACTGGAATTTATTATGTTTCTTGAGCAAGTCCATCAGTGGAGCGAGCACACTGCTAAAATTTGGTCCAAATTTCCGGTAATATCCACTCATACCAAGAAATCGCATTATTTCCTGTGGTGTCGAGGGTATTGGAAAGTCCCCAATAACTTTCATTTTCACATCCCGTGGGACCATTCGACCCTGTCCGATTGTATGACCGAGGAAAGTGACTTGGGTTTTTCCAAATTCACTTTTGACTAGGTTTATCACCAAACCCGCCTCCTGAAGTTGATCGAATAACTCCATCAGATTCTTTAGATGTTCTTTCCTTGACTGGCTGAAAACTACAAGATCGTCGATGTATACCGCACAATTGGGTAATCCTGAAACAACTATATTAGTTAACCGTTGAAATATGGCTGGGGTGTTTTTCATTCCAAGTGGCATAACTTTGAATTGGTATATATAATCTGGAGTCACAAAAGCTGAAATCTCCTTTGCTCTTTCGGATAAAGGTACCTGCCAGTAACCTTTAAGTGAATCCAATTTGGAAATAAAAGCGATTGTCCCACTTTCTCAATGCAATCCTCCAAACGTGGGATAGGATAAGAGTCTGTTCTTGTAACTGCATTCACCTTTCTATAGTCCACACGCAACCATTGGGTACCGTCTGGTTTAGGTACCATCACTATGGGTGAGCTCCATTGGCTGCAACCCACTTCAATTATGCCATTTTTAAGCATACTCTCAATCTCTTTGTTAATCTGTGCCAATTTTAAAGGATCAAGTCTATGTGGATGTTGTTTAAACAAAGAACAAAGAAAAGTACAGCACAGGAAAAGGCCTTCGGCCCTCCAAGCCCGTGCCGACCATGCTGCCCGTCTAAACTAAAATCTTCTACACTTTCTGGGTCCGTAACCTTCTATTCACATCCTATTCATGTATTTGTCCAGATGCCCCATAAATGTCACTATCATCCCTGCTTCCACCACCTCCTCCGGCAGCCAGTTCCAGGCACACACTACCCTCGGTGTAAAAAACACAGCAACAGCATTTCCCACATCTACATTATGTATAGCCATTTTAGCCCAATTTATCTCCACAAACTTGCCCATGTGATATGAATAACTCTTTCAGGTCAGTTTGTTTTTCCTCTGGGAGGTAACTTAATAATTTATCCCAATTTTTAAGAACATCCTCATTTTCCAATTTAATTTGAGGTATGTCAAATTCACAGTCATCTGGATTTCGTTTGTCACGTTGAGATAGAATCATTAAAACCTCCTTTTTCTCTCCTTCCCTTTCAAAGTACCTTTTAAGCATATTCACATGACACACTCGGTGATTCTTCCATCTATCTGGTATTTTTACCACATAATTCACCTCACTTAAATTCCTTTCAATCTGATAAGGTCCACAAAACCTAGCTTTTAAAGGCTCACCTACCACTGGTAACAACACAAAAACTTTATCTCCACTGGAAAAACTACAAACTTTGGATTTCTTGTCCGCTACCCGTTCCATCACATTTTGTGCAACTTTCAAATGTTGTCTAGCCAATTCACCTGCTCTATTTAATTGTTCCCTAAAATTTGACACATAATCCAATAATGTAAGTTACGATTTCTCACCCACCAATTTTTCTTTAATCAATTTAAGTGGTCCTCTTACCTAATGACCAAAAATTAGTTCAAAAAGACTAAATTTGGTTGACTCATTCGGTGCATCCCTCATTGCAAACAGTACAAATTGAATTCTTTATCCCAATCCTCTGGATAATCTTGACAATAAGCCCTCAATGTTGTCTTTAATGTCTGATGCCACCTTTCTAACGCTCCCTGCGATTCTGGATGGTACGCAGATGATTTAAATTGTTTTATTCCTAAGCTATCCATAACTTCTTTGAATAACTTTGAGGTAAAATTTGGTCCTTGATCAGATTGTATTTCTGTGGGTAGTCCATATCTCGTAAAGAATTATTTATATCCACAATCTTTTTAGCTGTAATATTACATACTGGAATGGCCTCTGGAAGCCTAGTAGACACATCGATTATTGTCAAAAGATATTGATTCCCACTTTTTGTTTTAGGAAGCGGTCCTAAACAATCAATTAGCACCCTTGTAAAAGGTTCCTCAAATGCTGGAATGGGTATTAAGGGCGCTGGTTTTATTACTGCTTGAGGTTTCCCTATCACTTGACATGGGTGACATGATTGACAAAATTTAACTCCATCTTTATGTAGTCCAGGCCATTAAAAATGTTTCTGGATTTTAGCTTGAGTTTTCCTTATCTCCAAATGACCTCCCACTGGTACCTTACGTGCAACTCGCAACACCTCCTTTCTATACTCTACCGGCAATACTACTTGATGAACTTCTGCCCACTTTTAATTCGCCTGCATATGTACAGGTCTCCATTTTCTCATCAAGGCATCACTTTTACAGTAATAACACTCTGGTATACACTCAGATTACTCTTCCGTATATGCTTTCTGATAAATACGTAGAAATAAAACGGATGTATGTTGTAACTCCGCCAATTTTCTTGAACTAAAAATATCCGCCTCATCCTCCACCTGTTCTTGTTCTTTTTGAACCATCTGATCAAAAATCATTTCTGATAATTGCACTTCAACTTCATCTTCACTCTTTGATTTCTCCTCTTGTCTTAACCTGTGACTTTGCGACCTTGTTACTACACAATCCGGAAAAATCCCAGGATATTTGTCCTTCAACACTTCAGTTGTCTGATTTTCAACTGGCTTATCAACCACTGTAGGCATCAATCCCACTTGCGATCCAGCTTTATCATTCCCCAAGATAAACTGTACTCCTGGACAAGATAGTTTATCTATTACTCCTACTACCACTTCACCACTCTTCACTGGACTTTCCAACCTTACCTTATATAATGGAACGCTACTCCTCTCACCCTGAAGTCCACATATTATCACCTTTTCTGGCAACATTCTTCCCAAACTACATAATTCCTCATTTCTTACCATTAAAGATTGAGTAGCTCCCGTATCTCATAAAATTGTGACTTCTTTACCTGCTCCTCCTGATACACGAGTAAACTTTACCCACACAAGTAAATTCTGTAAAGAGATCTGGCACCTTCTTATCAATCACCTCTTGATCAGGCTGTACAATCTTTTGCATCTCCTTCGCTTCACTTGGGCTTTCCTTTACCATTCTAACAAACCCCACTGTCATATCCTGTTTTACCACATCAGCCTTCCCAGTGCTTTTCTTAAACCACCAACACTGTGACTTTACATGGCCTAGTTTATTACAGTGAAAACATTTGAAACGTTTCATTTCTCTTCCACCCTCCTGGATTTCATTTTTAATCTGAGGTACACTCTCCTTATTATCTCCCATCAGATCACCTTTACCTTTACCACTTGAGTATTTCTCATGTCCCCAGTTTCTATCCCTCACAGGCTGAAACTGATGTTGGAAACCAAGCTTTGATGTATGAACTAATTCATAATCATCTGCCATTTCTGCTGCTAATCTTGCAGTTTTAACCCTCTGCTCTTCCACATGAGTTCTCACTACATCAGGAATTGAATTTTTAAACTCCTCCAAAAGTATAATTTCTCTGAGAGCTTCATACGTTTGGTCTATTTTCAAAGCCCTTATCCACTTATCAAAATTACTCTGAGCCTTTCAAACTCCATGTATGTTTGACCAAATTCTTTCCTTAAATTTCTAAACCTTTGTCTGTAGGCTTCAGGCACTAGTTCATATGCACCTAAGATGGATTTTTTTCACCTCTTCAAATTTTTCAGATACCTCCTCCGGTAGTGATGCAAACACTTCACTAGCTCTACCTACCAGCTTTGTTTGAATCAGTAATAACCACATGTCCTGTGGCCATTTCATTTGTTTAGCTACCTTCTCAAATGAAATGAAAAAGGCTTCTACCTCCTTCTCGTCAAACCTTGGCAATGCTTGGACATATTTAAATAGATCCCCACCACGTCTTCGACGATGACGCTCTGTCTCACTATCCTCATCAATCTCATCCAACTGTTCGTTTCTCTTTACGTCTGCCAATTTTAACTGACTGTCATGTTTCATGGCCATTGTCCGAAGTTCAAACTCTCTCTCTTTATCTTTTTCCCAGATCTGTATCTCCCTTTCTATTTCCTTTTGTTCTGCTAGGGCTATTATTTCTTTTTCTTTTTGTTCTGCCAGGGCTATTCTTTCTTTTTCTCTCATTGCATATTCAAGCTGCTTTAATTCTTTTTCATGTTCAAGTTGCATAATCTGCAACTGGAGCTTTGCCATTTCTAATGAGTCAGAATGTATCTCAGGTAAATGTAAATGCTCAGCTGCCGCGGTAAGTACCTCATCTTTTCGCATTTTGCCAGGCAATGTTAACTGCAATGTTTTTGCCAAATCTAACAGTCTGCTTTGAGTCTCTGTCCGTAAGGCACTGCGTGTTAACGTGTCCACCCCCAAAAACTTCTGAGCCTCTGAAAGAGCCACTGTCCACAACACACTCCCCACGTAAACTAAAATACCACACCTGAAAAGCAACCACACTATATGCTCACCCCTCACTGACTTTAAGTTCACTTAGCCAATCCAATAGATAGGCTTTTATCCCCCTCGAGCCCCCAATTGTTTTAGGTCAGAGGTTAGAGAACCCCAAAGTGTAGCATGGAGTTCAACTGACCCACAACTTTTAATAGATTGTGGTGTGGGGAGCACACGGCGCACTCTACAGGTGTGATACAGCATAAATGGACAAGTGTTTTTTAAAACAAAACAATGTTTATTCTATCAACTCAAGTTAACCTTTTTAAAACAACTATTGAATATCTTAACAACCATTAATTCAAAGATAACCTCCAAAGACTAAGTAATCGTTTCAGCTGTCCTTCTAACATCCAAAAGACTTAACCAACCTTCAAACAGGAGCACATTAGGTTACATTCAATATATATAGTGAGAAAGGGTTCAACCGTGCTGCTGCTTTTGGTTACTTCAGCTACAGCCCCTTTGTTTTCTTCATGCAGCTCACTGGAAACACACAGACACACCCAAGCTGCTCTCTCAAACTGAAACTCAAAAAGCAGAAGTATAGCTCAGCTCCCCCCACACTCTGACATCACTTCAGTAACATGAGCTGTTCCATTTCTTAAAGGCACATTTCTTAAACACCCATTTCTTAAATGTACTCTCACATGACAAGTGCCTGAACTGAAGCTGTTCATTCCTGTAAAAGAGACACTGCAGATCACAGAAGAGGAGGACGGCTGAGCAGTCACTGATCATGAGGTTGGAATGGCCAGGTATAAGAGTGAGTTTGCATCTGATTTTGTGCTGGCATGTGGGCACAGGAGACGCAGGAGGAAAGATGATGTGCTCATAGACTGTGCTGATCCTTAATATGGTTTTGTCTGCTCTAGACTACAGATCCTTGCAATCCCAAGTCCAGATGAAAGACATGGCAGGAGCCTGAAAACACCACCCTGGAGTCAATGGCACCATTGCACCACTGATCCTGAGGATGCATTGCCACTATAGCCCCTTTAAGCACAGTGACAACCACATGGGTGGCACAGTATTCACATTTAGATTTGAGAGCACAATCTGGTGAGCACATTGCACACATAATAAATAAATAATCTTTATTATTGTCACAGGTAGGCTTACAGTAACACTGCAGTTAAGTTACTCTGAAAATCCCCTATTTACCACACTCCAGCGCCTGTTCGGGTACACTGAGGGAGAATTCAGAATGTCCAATTCACATAACATCAAACAGGAATCGAGGATGAGAAGTGTGTGCCTGCCACCCACGAGGCTTCCTTTCAGAATACTCTTAGGGGTGCAGCCTCTCCTCATTCAGTCAACTATTAACCCCATTGCCTCCAGTAGGCAAGACCATGGTGGATGTCCGTGCACCGGTGCAGGCGGCACCTTCTTTCTCCCCACAATTAGCCAAAGCGATCAAGAGGAGTCCTTGGATCTATAGAGGAGATTACCACACAGTGGTCAAAGGAAACAGGACAGTGCAATGAGCAAACTGCCTGGATGTTTTAGAAAAACTAAATTTGTCAAGTAAATATTGCACATTATCTTGGTTTCACTTTATTCATGTGGGGACGAGCTTAGTGAGAGAGCTGAATATATTGGCAAGTTTCATGGTTGCAAGCATTTGAGTTCGGGGCATTTCCTTCCTTGTGGAGGGAACAATGTTGTGTGTCTTTGTGTTCAGTCTTATTTATGTCCAGATTTCCAGTTGCCAGTGTGTGGGAATTGGCTGAATGTGCAGACTCAGTTGGCCCTCCCTAATATGTATTGTCCATGAGATTGTCTGTGATTACCAATGGGGATAATTGTACTATTGTGGGTGCACTCAAATCCTTATAGTGACGGTGTAGGATCTGAATTCTCGGTCATGATAGGCTGTATGTACAAGTTCAAATGTTGTCCTTGGGACCAGTATCCACTAACAGGTGGATGTTAAAAAGGTCCACCCCCCTTGCTCTTCTAGATGGCAGAGAATGCAGATTCCAGGACATTGGCTGGCAGGGCTTAGTCGACATGCTGAACAGGTAATGGAGTTCTGGCAATGGGACAATGGTCATGAAGATACCTTGGGCAGGACTTTATGTTGGCTGACGCTGAAATCGGGAAAGGCGATTTGGCGGAGAATTGGTTCCGATGCCAAAATTGCGGTGGGCGTCGATTTGAAGCCAAATCGCAATTCTCCGGCACCTGGACAGCGGTGTCAGTGTGTTTTGGAACGCAGGTACAGTAAACATTGTTTGCTTATCATTAGGGGGCTCGACTTGGTATTCTACGGAGCCTCTGCGATTCTCCGCCTCTGATGGGCAGCGTTCCCGATGGCGCGGCTCACTTGCGCTTTTAAAAATTGTGAAACCAGCGTGGTGGCCGTTGAGAGAGAGGGGTTACGGAAAATGCCCAACATTGCAATAGTTTGCTGACAGTTGTGCCGCTGCCCAAGGGACTTTTGCCAGTGCTGGGGGCAGTAGCGGGAGGTGGGCTATGGGGTCAGGGTGGACAGGCACCGAACACCATTGCCGTAGCTGGCAAGGCAGCTATGCAGCTGCGCACGCCGCTGTGAACACGGGTCATATAGGTGTCCCACTAGACCAGCCCCCTGGGTGTCCTCTGGTCCCAGCCGACCCATCAGCTGAATGGGCACACTCCAGTGCAACCAGTGCTATCTTGTTGGCTGGGATGAGTGTGTGTAGGTATTGTAATGTATATGTGCGGCTGCAGCTTGTCAGCCTCCCGAGTGTCAATCACGGACCCGGCGAAACCCGCACCGTTTTTCATTGGAATCAATTGTATTACATGCGGCGCTGGTGCTAGCCCCTCCACAGTAGCGGAATCAGTCCAGGTGTGGCGTCAGTTTTTCTGTTGTGAAAGTCCACGAATTCTGGGTTCGCATTAATACTTATTCTCAGAAACGGAGAATCCCACCCCTTATGTTGGGCAAATCTGGTGTATACATTGTCCCTGATATCCATTGTGTATCTCTCCATGGCTTTGCAGGCTCATGCACATTCACGGCCTCATCCTCAGGCTCATCCAACTCATCCTGATCTGAGGAGTGCTGCTCCTTTTCATCCCGTAGCAATTATTCTCCACATTCCATATCTCCACTGTACAGTGCAGAGCAAACCACGACTATTTGTGATAGAATATGTGATTCGTACTTCAGAGCACCCCCCAGAGCAGTTAAGGTAGCAGAACTGCGTTTTCAGCAAGTGAATGGTTTTCTTGATGATGGCTCTGGTGGAGGCACGAGCTGCATTGTATGCTCTACCGCTGTACTTTGGGCATGACTCAATTTTGTCATCAGGGTGGGAAAGGATAGAACGTAGAACATAGAACAATACAGCGCAGTACAGGCCCTTCGGCGCACGATGTTGCACCGAAACAAAAGCCATCTAACCTACACTATACCATTATCATCCATATGTTTATCCAATAAACTTTTAAATGCCCTTAATGTTGGCGAGTTCACTACTGTAGCAGGTTGGGCATTCCACTGCCTCACTACTCTTTGCGTAAAGAACCTACTTCTGACCTCTGTCCTATATCTATTACCCCTCAGTTTAAAGTTATGTCCCCTCGTGCCAGCCATTTCCATCCGCGGGAGAAGGCTCTCACTGTCCACCCTATCCAACCCCCTAATCATTTTGTATGCCTCTATTAAGTCTCCTCTTAACCTTCTTCTCTCCAACGAAAACAACCTCGAGTCCATCAGCCTTTCCTCATAAGATTTTCCCTCCATACCAGGCAACATCCTGGTAAATCTCCTCTGCACCCGCTCCAAAGCCTCCACGTCCTTCCTATAATGCGGTGACCAGAACTGTACGCAATACTCCAAATGCGGCCGTACCAGAGTTCTGTACAGCTGCAACATGACCTCCTGACTCCGGAACTCAATCCCTCTACCAATAAAGGCCAACACTCCATAGGCCTTCTTCACCACCCTATCAACCTGGGTGGCAACTTTCAGGGATCTATGTACATGGACACCTAGAGCCCTCTGCTCATCCACACTTTCAAGAACTTTTCCATTAGCCAAATATTCCACATTCCTGTTATTCCTTCCAAAGTGAATCACCTCACACTTCTCTACATTAAACTCCATTTGCCACCTCTCAGCCCAGCTCTGCAGCTTATCTATATCCCTCTGTAACCTGCTACTTCCTTCCACACTATCGACAACACCACCGACTTTAGTATCGTCTGCAAATTTACTCACCCACCCTTCTGCGCCTTCCTCTAGGTCATTGATAAAAATGACAAACAGCAACGGCCCCAGAACAGATCCTTGTGGTACTCCACTTGTGACTGAACTCCATTCTGAACATTTCCCATCAACCACCACCCTCTGTCTTCTTTCAGCTAGCCAATTTCTGATCCACATCTCTAAATCACCCTCAATCCCCAGCCTCCGTATTTTCTGCAATAGCCTACCGTGGGGAACCTTATCAAACGCTTTGCTGAAATCCATATACACCACATCAACTGCTCTACCCTCATCTACCTGTTCAGTCACCTTCTCAAAGAACTCGATAAGGTTTGTGAGGCATGACCTACCCTTCACAAAGCCATGCTGACTATCCCATATCATATTATTCCTATCTAGATGATTATAAATCCTGTCTCTTATAATCCCCTCCAAGACTTTACCCACTACAGACGTGAGACTCACCGGTCTATAGTTGCCAGGGTTGTCTCTGCTCCCCTTTTTGAACAAAGGGACCACATTTGCTATCCTCCAGTCCTCTGGCACTATTCCTGTAGCCAATGATGACATAAAAATCAAAGCCAATGGTCCAGCAATCTCTTCCCTGGCCTCCCAGAGAATCCTAGGATAAATCCCATCAGGTCCCGGGGACTTATCTATTTTCAGCCTGTCCAGAATTGCCAACACCTCTTCCCCACGTACCTCAATGCCATCTAATCTATTTACCTGGAGCTCAGCATTCTCCTCCACAACATTATCTTTTTCCTGAGTGAATACTGACGAAAAATATTCATTTAGTATCTCGCCTATCTCTTCAGACTCTACACACAACTTCCCATCCCTGTCCTTGACTGGTCCTACTCTTTCCCTAGTCATTCGCTTATTCCTGACATACCTATAGAAAGCTTTTGGGTTTTCCTTGATCCTTCCTGCCAAATACTTCTCATGTCCCCTCCTTGCTCATCTTAGCTCTCTCTTTAGATCCTTCCTCGCTACCTTGTAACTATCCATCGCCCCAACTGAAACTTCACACCTCATCTTCACACAGGCCTCCTTCTTCCTCTTAACAAGAGATTCCACTTCTTTGGTAAACCACGGTTCCCTCGCTCGGCACCTTCCTCCCTGCCTGACCGGTACATACTTATCAAGAACACGCAGTAGCTGATCCTTGAACAAGCTCCACTTATCCAGTGTGTCCAACACTTGCAGCCTACTTCTCCACCTTATCCCCCCCAAGTCACGTCTAATGGCATCATAATTTCCCTTCCCCCAGCTATAACTCTTGCCCTGCGGTGTATACTTATCCCTTTCTATCCTTAACGTAAACGTCACCGAATTGTGGTCACTGTCCCCAAAGTGCTCACCTACCTCCAAATCCAACACCTGGCCTGGTTCATTACCCAAAACCAAATCCAATGTGGCCTCGCCTCTTGTTGGCCTGTCAACAAACTGTGTCGGGAAACCCTCCTGCACACACTGTACAAAAAACGACCCATCTAATGTACTCGAACTATATCTTTTCCAGTCAATATTTGGAAAGTTAAAGTCTCCCATAATAACTACCCTGTTACTTTTGCTCTTATCCAGGATCATCCTCGCCATCCTTTCCTCTACATCCCTAGAACTATTTGGAGGCCTATAGAAGACTCCCAACAGTGTGACCTCTCCTTTCATGTTTCTAACCTCAGCCCATACTACCTCGGAAGATGAGTCCCCATCTAGCATCCTCTCCGCCACCGTAATACTGCTCTTGACTAGCAGCGCCACACCTCCCCCTCTTTTGCCTCCTTCTCCCTTACCCTAAAACTACAATCCAGGTTCCCATGCCCCTGCTGCATTAGTTTAAACCCCCCCAAAGAGCACTAACAAATCTCGCCCCCAGGATATTTGTGCCCCGCAGGTTCAGATGTAGACCATCCTGTTTGTAGAGGTCCCACCTTCCCCAGAAAGAGCCCCAGTTATCCAGAAATCTGAATCCCTCCCGCCTGCACCATCCCTGTAACCACTGGATGGCTCCAGTCAGCCAGGATCAAGCCTTCAAACTGGGCTGGGGCCTCAAAAATCAGGGGGAATCTGTGAGTTGTGCAAAATGCTCAGAAATTAGAGCTCCCCGGAGCACAGGCATGCATGATTCATTGTCTGTGGTTGCATATGTAAAGAGTGAAAGACATTGAGATTCACATATGCCACTGGCAGGTCCCAGGGAGCTCCAATGGCTACTTGAGTGCACTTGATGACCCCTTGAACTCGAGGGAAATGCGCAATGACCTTTACTGCATATGTTCTTGCCACCTGCCTGTCCACATCTGTGCAGTAATTGATGAATTTATTCACACAATGGAAGAGGGCATTGGTCATCTCCATTATGGCACCTGTGTGTGTGGCAGCCTGAGAAAAGACATGTATCACCTGCAGAGCCCAGAGAACAACCACTGGTGAAAGAAATGGAGCACCACAGTCAGTTTGAGGGCCACGAACATGAGATTGTCAAATTTTGCATTCCACTTATTTCTTCCCGGATTTCCCAAGACTGCAGCAACCATCTCTAGCATTGCCTCCCCGACATTTGCAGGTAGTTGTCATCCTGAAGAGGCAGTGATGTCTTCCACAACTCATTCCCTGGATGCCAGCTTCCTGACCAGCCTTCCCCCTTTGGTGCTGCTTGCTGCTGGCCTTTCCGCCTTTACCGTTGGCTGGTGACAGACCACCTTTGTCACATCCACTGAAGTTGCTGAAGTTGTAAGAATATTGGGTGTATCAGTCCCATAGGGATTTCACCAAGTTAACTGTGTGAAGAAGGCGATCTGAGAACCTGTGTTTCTGACTTTCATCTGTACAGCTGCTGAGCAATGAGATTTTAAAATCCCCCCTTTTGGCACACCAAAAATTCCTCACAAAGTCTCCCCTCAACACCTGGAATGGATTTCCAGATACGGTGATAGAGATCAAAATCCTGGATTATTTAAGAAATGATTGGATGTAGTAATGGAACATGTTTCTGGAAGAACTAATATGAGCAGAATGTAATTATGTTGTGTTCTTATAATTTATTAGTTCAGCCACTTGCTGAACCATTAATGGAGCCCTTGCAGATGAGGTTCTCACTTCGACTGGCGGTCTGTAATTGCAAGAATTAAGTGTTAATTATAAATTAAATGACTACATAGTACAGTTTTATTTAACCATCTCTAAATGAAGGGTGAGAACTAGAATTTTCTGGATGCTGTGTCGACAAGCTTTTAAAAAGGAAAGAACACTTTTGAGAAAAGGTCCAAGGGTTAATTTTCTAGTTTCTTATTCTCTGTGGGGAGCATTGTCAACTGAAAACAGCTATCAGAAATCTGGGATGTGAAGTTTGTTGTGTTATGCTGCTTCGGATAAAACAGGCTGCTGCTTGATGCAGTCTTAACTAAAGGATGCTCCAGACGCTGAAGTGAGTTCAAAGTGTTTATTGACCTATTAACACAGTTCTCAAATGAGTTCGACTCTCTGCTAATCTAACTGTAGTAACTCAGTCTAACTGTACCAGCTTGCTCTAAGCCACGTGCTGGGGTGTGATGCTGCTGAGCGACCCTGTCTAACTCTCTAGATGTCTGTCTGTGGAAAGAGGCAGGGTGTGAGTGCCTCATCCCTTTTATAGTGTTTATGTCATGCTCCCTTGTGGTAATAACACCTCTGAGTGTCCTGACTGCCCTTGGTTGTGTCCTATTCTGAGTGTCCATTGGTTGCATGTTTACATATCATGACATCTCCCCCTTTTTTTTGTGTTTTTTTTAACATGTATATACATGTGAATGTGTTTGTCTAATGTGACTGACTGAGGAATACAGAACAGAACAAACAAAACAAATGCTCATAAGTCCAGTCTCTGAGGCTTGCGTCTGATCGTCGTCGACCGCTGGAGAGGTGGTGGAGGGGATGACGGTGTCTTGACAGGCGAGTGGGAGGCATGACTGGTGGCCTCGTGGTTCGAGGTGTCTGGAGGTGGCAATTCGACATGAGGAAATGGAGGGGAAAGTGGTTGTGGGCAAGCAACTTTTCGCAGTGCCCTTCAATTCCTTCACACAATGGAGCCATCAGCCATATAGAACATAGAACGATACAGCGCAGTACAGGCCCTTCGGCCCACGATGTTGCACCGAAACAAAAGCCATCTAACCTACACTATGCCATTATCATCCATATGCTTATCCAATAAACTTTCAAATTCCCTCAATGTTGGCGGGTTCACTACTGTTGCAGGTAGGGCATTTCACGGCCTCACCACTCTTTGTGCAAAGAGAATGACATAGGGTCTGGGCGTGGCCTGTCGAACAACGACAGCCGGAGCAGACCACCCACCATCCGGTATCTTGATCCTGACCGTGTCTGCCGGGGATAGCCGTCCAGATCAGTGGCATGTGCGTCATAGCCCTGCTTCTGGCTGTCGCGAAGCTGCTGCATCTTCTGCAGCACCGGGAGGTGATCAAGGTTGGGCAGGTGTATGGCTGAAAGCGAAGTCCGCAGGTCCCTGTTCATCAGCAGTTGAGCTGGCGACATGCCAGTGGACAAGGGAGTCGCCCAGTATGCAAGTAGTGTAAGGTGTATGTCGGACGTGGAGTCCGAGGCCTTGTGGATGAGCTGCTTAACGATGTGCACCCCTTTTTCGACTTTGCCATTGGACTGCGGATAGTGCGGACTGGAGGTGACATGCCTGAAATTGTAGCTCTTGGCAAACGTGGACCATTCTCGAGTATGGAAACACGGGCCATTGTCGCTCATGGCGGTGTTCGGGATGCCATGCTGTGAGAATGTCTCTTTACATGCTTTGATGACTGCCCGTGAGGTGAGGTCTGGCAGCTTCAGCACCTCAGGATAGTTCGAAAAGTAACCGATGATTAAGATATAGTCACGACCATTCGCGTGGAATAGGTCAATGCCAACCTAGGACAACGGAGAGGTCCCTAGGTCATGTGGTTGGAGCGTCTCCTTGCTCTGCGCTGGTTGGAACCTCTGACAGGTTTCGCAGTTCAGGACCATATCCGTGATGTCCTTGTTGATGCCGGGCCAGTAGACAGCTTGCCGGACCTTGCGTCTGCACTTTTCTACGCCCAGGTGTCCCTCATGAGTCCGCCACAGCACCATGCTCTGGAGACGTAGCGGGATGTCCAGCTTGAGCAGGATGCTGTTGATCAGCATCAGGTCGTCCTTGACGTTGTAGAATTTAAGGGCATTGCCCTTTCTGCCAGCCATTGCTGAGGTTGTGGATGACTAGCTGCAACAGGGGGTCTTAAGCCGTCTCTTCTCGGATGAGAACGATCTTCTCATCTGTTGCCGGGAGAGTGCTTGCACACAGTTGTACCTGCAATTCAATGTGCTGGATGATCTCCAGTGGTTCACTGGGTGAGCTGACGGAGTGGGACAATGCATCAGCGATGATGAGCTCCTTGCCATGTGTGTACACCAAATTGAAATCATACCTCCGGAGTTTGAGCAGAATTCTCTGCAAACGAGGCGTCATGTCGTTCAGGTCCTTTTGGATGATGTGGATCAGAGGCCTATGATCCGTCTCAACAGTAAATGTTGGCAAGCCGTGAACATAAGCATGAAATTTGAGGATGCTGGTGAGAAGACCTAAACACTCCCTCTCAATCTGCGCATATCTGGTCTCAATAAGTGTCATTGCCCGTGACGCGTATGCTACTGGTACCCAGGATGACGTGTCCGCTCTTTGAAGCAACACCGCCCCAATGCCATCCTGACTCGCATCTGTGGATATCTTGGTCTCTCGGTCTGGGTCAAAGAATGTAATGACGGGTGCAGTGGTGAGCTTGGCTTTCAGCTCCAGCCACTCTGTTCGGTGCTCCGCCTTCCACTCAAAGGCGGTTGATTTTTTCACCAGGTTGCGTAGGGCCGTGGTGTGTGTGGCCAAATTCGGAATTAACTTGCCAAGGAAATTGACCATTCCCAGGAAGCGCAGTACTGCCTTCTTGTCCTCGGGGACTTTCATTGCCTCGATGGCTTTAATTTTGTCTGTGTCCGGGTGCATACCGTGTTGCGAAATCTGATCGCGCAGGAACTTCAGCGTAGATGTCCCAAAACAACACTTGGACCTGTTTAGCTTGAGGCCATGTTCATGTATGCGTCGGAATACTTTCTTGAGTGCGACACATGTTCCTCTGGGTTGTGGTCCAGATTATGATATCGTCAATGTAGACATGAACACCTTCTATTCCCCCCATCATCTGATCCATGATGCGATGGAAAATCTCTGATGCCGAGATGATGCCAAATGGCATTTGGTTGTAGCAGAATCTGCCAAAAGGCGTATCGAAGGTGCAGAGCCTTTTGCTGGATTCTTCAAATTGGATTTGCCAAAATCCTTGGGATGCGTCCAATTTTGTGAAGAAGCGCGCGTGTGCCATCTCACTCGTGATTTCTTCCCTCTTCGGGATGGGGTAATGATTTGTTTAGATCCTTGGGGTCAATGCAGATGCGTAGGTCCCATGAAGGCTTCTTTACGCACACCATCGAGCTGACCCAGTCGGTTGATTCAGTGACTTTGGAGATGATGCCTTTTTGTTGTAGACTCGTGAGCTCTGCCTTCAGGCGTTCTCTCAGTGGAGCAGGGGCACGTCGTGGTGTGTGGACCACTGGCGTGGCATCAGGCCGCAGTTGAATCTTGTATTCGTACGGCAGCGTGCCCATCCCGCTAAATACATCTGGGAACTGGGTTAGGATGTCTTTGATGTTGGCCTGAAGATCCGAATGGGGCGGCTTTGTGGTGTAGACCCTTTGAATGAGGTTCAGTTGCTTGCAGGCGTGCACACCTAGCAGGGACGCCCTGTCTGGTTTAACAATCTCGAAGCGTAAGCTTGCTTGTGTGTGTCAGCTGGACACCTGCAGATGGCAGGAGCCCAGTGCCTTGACTGCGTTTCCATTGTAGTCCAGGAGTTTGCAGGCAGCTGGAAGGATTGTGGGGGGCTTCTTGATTCTCTTGAAGTCCACCTGCAAAATCAGGTTGGTGGAGGCACCTGTGTCCAGTTTGAACTGGATGGGGCAGTGGTTGACCTTCATCACTGCATGCCATTCGCCTTCGGAATCCACGGCCAGGACTGATTGGACTGGCGATGTGTCCGGTGTGGCGTATTCGCACTTCGTAATAATGCCCACACGGTAAGTGTTGTCCAGGTATTCATCATCTGGATCCGTCGCACTGCCTGGATCAGAGTCATGCATTCGGTGTTGCACACTTCTGATGTGCCACTGTCGGAAATGGGAGCGCTGGCTCTTGACTGGTGGTGCAGATCTGCAAAGGGCTGCATAGTGGTTTGGTTTCCCACAGTTTAAACAGTGTTTGCCTCTTGCAGGGAAGTATTTTTTAAAATGGGCGGTGCCGCAGTTCGCACATGTCATGACGTCGGCATCATGATGCTCAGTGCGTCGTTGCGCGGTGCGGTTCTCGGACGTCTGCATCTACGGCCGCTTCGTGTTCCCGATTTTCGGCCGCTTCGTGTTCCCGATCGCATTGCGCATGCGTCGGGCCCCGGGAAGAGGGCGCGAAATGGCCGCTTTCGTCAATGTGGAGGCGCTGCATCTGGGAGATGGCCTGAAAACTCTCCACCTCGTGGGAGGCTTCTTTTTCACTTTCTGCCATTTTGTACTGTGAATAGCGATTTTTAGAGTGCTCATGCACAGTACACGTTTCAATCGCGACTGGCAGGATCATGTGCTTGATTTTCAACAATTGCTCTCACAGAGGATCAGAGTGGACTCCAAAAATGATTTGGTCTCTGATCATGGAGTCAGTGATCTCACCGAAGTTGCAGGATTGCGCTAGCAGTCTAAGGTTAGTTGGGTAGGAGTTGAAGGATTCGTCTTTACCTTGCATCCTCTGCTTGAAGATGTGGCGCTCGAAGATTTTGTTGGTGTCCACCTCACAGTGGCTGTCAAATTTGTCCAGGATGGTTTGGTACTTCGTTTTGTCCTGCCCTTCGGAAAAGTGAAAGGAGTTAAAGATCTCTATCGCATGGCCACCCACAGTGGTGAGTAGAAGAGCTATCTTCCGAGCATCGGTCGCGCTATTGAGGTCAGATGCCGCCACGTACAGTTGAAATTTCTGCTTGAATGATCGCCAGTTAGCACTAAGATTGCCGGTGGTCCTGAGCTGATGAGGAGCCTGAATCTTGTCCATTGTGCCTGTATTCAGAAGCTGGTTGTCACGAATCTTGCTGAGTTGAACTAAATAGATTGAACAATCACTCCTGGTATCATGTTGTGTTATGCTTCTTCGGATAACACAGGCTGCTACTTGATGCAGTCTTAACTAAAGGATGCTCCAGACTCTGAAGTGAGTTCAACATGTTTATTGAACTATTAACACAGTTCTCAAATGAGTTCGACTCTCTGCTAGTCTAACTGTAGTAATCAGTCTAACTGTACCAGCTTGCTCTCAGTCACGTGCTGTGGTGTGATGCTGCTGATCAACCCTGTCTAACTCTCTAGATATCTGTCTGTGGAAAGAGGCAGTGTGCGAGTGCCTCATCCCTTTTATAGTGTTTATGTCATGCCCCCTTGTGGTGATGCCACCTCTGAGTGTCCTGGCTGCCCATTGGTTGTGTCCTATTCTGAGTGTTCATTGGTTGCCTGTTTGCATATCATGACAAAGTTAACAGAGTATTTCTCAGAAATTCCACTGTGACAGTAGTCAGAACGCACTTCTGATAGGAGTGTCAAAACCTATTTCCAACTATTCACAACCAGCAAATGGATGTTTGATAAAAAAAGAGATTTGGAAAAGTAAGAGGCCCGGGAATGAAAGGAAAACGATCAACTTGTGCAAAAAATTAAATACTCATAAGTGATGTTCCCTATAAGTTGTACACATGTGTTTAAGCAACACAGAAGGCATCGCATAGGCTGCAATTTTCAAAAAGGGACATAAATCATGCTGCAGAAACTATTGTAGTATTTCCCTCTTGTCCATAACAGGGGAAATCCTAACATGCATTCTCCTGAATCCCTACTTCCTGCGGCTGAGGAAATCCTCCCAGAAATACAATTTGGCTTTAGGCCTTCCAGAGGAACCTCCGATACAATCATTGTTGCTGGAAATCCAAGAAAAGATGTTAAGAGCACACCAGGAACTCTTCATTGCATTCATCACTCCTGGACAATACATTTGACTCAGTAAATCGTCAGGCTGTGTGGATTGTGCTCCAATAATTTGGATGTCCAAGAAATTTCATCGCAATCCTGCAATTGCTCGATGATGATGCAACTGCAACTGGCTTAAGTGGGAGGTCTGAAACAGACGCCTTCAAAACATGGATAGGGGTCAAGCAAGGTTGTGACCTGATAGTGGCTATTCACCTCATCAAAGTTCACCTGCCTCTGGTATCGGCATTAAATACTGTCTGGATGGAAAACACTTTAATCTCAATTATCTTTGTGCCAAAACTAACTGACTTCCATAGATATACCTGATCTACAGAGTGCAGATGGCTGCAGTGTTTTTGCCCACTCTATATCACTATATCAGTATTCCAAGCAACTCTGAATCTCTTAAATTCTGAATATAAGAAACTTGACCAGTTTTTGAATGTTGGCAAAACAAAACTCCTATCAATCCACATGACTAAAGAGAGGGAGAAATATGATGGATTTTATACTGTGTAAGTGGGGATAGAGCAGGTGGAGCAAAATAGGTCAGTGATAGGTGTGAGCTAGGAGAAATTGTGCAAAGATGTTAAGGGTATAAGATAAAGGAAGTGTTAATGACAGTGCAGAGGTCTATAGAAGGTCAAATAGTGGCATAAAGGTAAGATCACAGAATGTATTAATTGGACAAAGCAAAAAAGGACAAGTGTCAGATGGCCCTGTGGGGGGGGAGGGGGTTGTATTGCGATAGAAAACTATTTGGATTTTTAAAAAAGCTTCAAGATGGACGAGAAAGTTCACAGTCTAAAGTTGTTGAATTCTATGTTAAGTCCAGAAGGTTGTACCATACCTAAACAGAAGGAGGCATATTTCCACCAATTTGCATTGGGCTTCATTAGAACATTGCAGCAGGCCAAAGATGGACATGTGGGCATGAGAGTCAGATGGTGAGTGGAAATGACAAGCGACAGCCGCTGCCGCTGCCAACCGTCACGCAGGCTGCTCATAAATTGTCTCCTTCAAGATTCCTCACGTATATGTCCATGCACAAGTATCTAAATGACTGCACATTGAAATCATCTGCACAATGGAAAAAAAATCCATTCAGCATCCCTGACAAACTTCCTCAAAATCTTATGTTTCAATAAGTTAATCTCTCGTTCTTCTGAACTCCAAGGAGTATTGGCTCAAACTGCTCAACCTTTCCTCATAAGATACATCCCTCATGACAGGAATCAGCAAAAAGTGAATTTTCTCTGAATTGCCTCCAATGAAAGTATGTGCCTCGTCATGTCCCTAAGACATCAAAACACCATAACCGGTTAAATCAAACCTTATCATTTTGCTTTTTTAAGAAGTGGGCTTTGTTAAATCAAGAGGTGGTTGATTCAGGTCACATGAATCACAAATTGGCTATGGTTTTTGGAAATTTCCAGCAGTTACAGAACAAAAGCTCAACCCTCACCGTTGTGGAATTTCATACCTCTCATTGTGAGGACACCTTACAATCAATGAAACCAAGGACCAGGAGACAATCCATATCCCCAGCCTGATCCTATAACAAAGCAGAAGCCATCTAATCTCATTATATCTGCAAAGGCAATAAAAGCCACTGTTTATTTCCTAAAGTGGACAATGGCTTTTGACCAGAGGTATAGATACTGCTTGTTAGCCTGAATGATCCAAGCTTCTGGCTTTTGCAATATTTTAAAATTACATATTAAGGTTCGCAACTCAGTCTTTGTTTAGACACCAGCCTGTTAACATCAAAGCCAAACTCCAGACTGACCAACAGTCTGATTAAGTCTAAATCTCTCAAACCCTGTTTCTCTGGAATATTCCTGCCATTGCCTGCCGAGCAGACCAAGTAACCTCATCTCAATACATCACCATCAGCTTGAAAGGAATTCTGCAAAATCCTGCTTCAGTTAGCTGAAATTCCTGATTTGGAAATATATCATCATACCTTCAATGTCACTGGATCAACATCCTGCAACTCCTTCCCTAACAGCACTTTGGGTGTACCTACACTGAATGAACTGCAGTAGTTCAAGAAAGCAGCTCACCACTACCTTCCCAAGGGCAATTATTGTGCGTTTGTGTTTGTGCATGTACATGGGACCGTTCCCGGGGTTTGAATGTGTGAATAAACGATACTTCTGATTGAACCATGAAGAGAGTTTGCAGTGAGTCACTTTAAAAATTGACCACATAAACTGAGGAATTGGGGAAACATGCCACAACCCATTAAACAAATTAAAACACCTCTGCTTACAGACAGACAGCAAGAAAATAAAGTTCAGTTTTGATCAGAAAAGTGATGAAATCTGTACAAAATATTCTAGGTGTGGTCTCACCAATGCCTTGTACAGTTGGACAAGACTTCACTACTCTCATACTCCACTCCCCTTGCAATAAAGGCTAACATTTTGTTTGCCTTCCCAATTGACTGCTGTACCATCCATGCTATCTTCTTGGGCGGATTCTCTCACCCCGGGGCCGAGTCGGGGAATCGCCGGGCTGGGCATGATTCGCGCAACACCGCACTGACGCCGGTTCGCCGATTCTCCAGTGACTGGAGAATCGGCACCATTGGCGCCAGCGCGGTCGGCACCGGTGCGGACTCCCAGCGATTCTCCATCGAATGGCCGCCAAGAAAGCCTGAATCCCACCAGCGCCGTTCACATGTGGTCTTACTCGGCGGGACCTCAGCATCTATCCTGCCTGCGGGTGGCGGCCTGGTGGGGGTGGGGCCTTTCCCCGTGGCCTGGCCCGTGATCGGGGCCTACCGATCGGCAGGCCAGCCTCTCCAGGTGTTAAACAGGGGCCGGCCTCTCTTTTCCTCTGCGCTGGCCCCTGTAGCCCTACGCCATGTTGCGTCGGGGCCGGCACGGAGAAGGAAGCTACCGCGCATGCGTGAATTCACGCCGGTCGCAGCGCGCATGCGCAGACCCGCGGCGCACGTTTGATGCAGGTATCGGCAGTCGGAGCAGCTGAGTCGCTCCAGTGCCGTGCCGGCCCCCTGTAGGGCAGAGGATCGCTACACTTAGCGGTCCGATAACGCCGTAGTTAAACTCTCCGTCAACACTCTGCCATCAGAAGGGAGAATCCCGCCCCTTGGGTTTCATGTACAAAGACACCCAGATGATTGCAGTATTCTGTAATCTTTGAGCATGACCCTTTCGGTCATCCCTCGTTGAGATTTTTGATTATCATCTGCAGAACTTCATCCTTTTTGGTTTCCTCGATTATTAGCTTTGATTTTTTAGTATTTTATAATCTCGGTTATCATATTGACATGCACTTGCACATCTTCGTCAATGGTTTTCTTCCACAGCTGTAGCTCTTGATAGTGCATCTGCAACTAGGGTATGCTTGCCAGGAGTGTAAATGAGATCAAAATCATACCCCTGGAGCTTCATCATCCTCTGGATACGTGGTGACATCTCACTTAAATTTTTTCTGACAATGGCTACTGATGGTCTGTGATCCGTTTTGACCTGAAACGTCAGTCGGCCATACACATAGCTATGAAACTTTTCCAAGCCATTAACTAATCCCAGACATTCCTTCTCAATTTGAGCATATCGACACTCAGATGCATAAGCGCCTGGCTTCCAATCTTCTCCATCTTCCTGCTGTAACAACACTGCACTTAACCCATCTTTCAACGCATCAGTCGAAATTTTTGTTCTGTTGGTCGGGTCGAAAAATGTTAGCAACGGCGCTGTTGTCAAAGCTGTTTTCAGAGTAAGCCATTTTTGCTTATGCCTCTCTGACCATTCAAAAATATTAGCCTTCTTTATAACTTCTCTCAGTCATGTTGCCTTGGTGGACAAATATGGAATAAATTTGCCTATAAGGTTGATCATTCCTAATATCCTCAGAACTCCTTTCTCGTTTGACGGTCGTCTCATATTCAGTATTGCCTGCATCTTCACTTGATCTGGTTGTACGCCTTAAGCAGACAACTTGTCCCCCAGAAACACACTTGGCTTTGTTCAACCTGAGCCCATACTTCTTAATACTGCGTAGCACTTTGATACCTAGTACTTTGATGAGTCTGTCGCTGTGTTCTTCCTTGGTGGATCCCCATACTATAATATCATCAACATACACATGAACTCCTTTCAAAATGTGCTCCATTGACCTGTGAAAGATTTCAGATGTGGATATTATCCCAAACGGCATTTGAAGAAAACAGTAGCGCCCAATGGAGAGTTAAATGTACAAAGCGATGTATCTCCTCATCCAATTTGAGTTGCCAAAAACCCTGCGATGCATCCAGTTTACTGAAGCATGTCGCACCTGACAATTCGCCCGTAATTTCTTCATGTTTTGGTATTGGATAGTGTTCTCGCTTGATGTTGGCATTGAGATCTTTAGGATCCATGCAGATTCTTAATTTGCTTTTGCATTTCTTAACGCACACCATTGAATTTACCCAATCAGTTGGTTCTGCAATTTTCTTAATCACCCCCAGATTTGTCATTATATCAAGTTCATCTTTCAGCCGATCCTTTAATGGTGCTGGTACCTGACTTGGTGCATGTATTATGGGTTGTGCAATATCCTTGAATTGAATTCGATAAGTAAATGGCAAGACCCCAAAAACTTGAAAAATTTCTGGAAATGCTTTTACTATTGAATCCACCGATGCACTGTGCGCAGTCAAACCACAGTCAGCGCTGTATACTCTTTTGACTAATTCAAGTGTTTCACAAGCTTCCACACCCAGTAACGACTCATGATCTGTGGCTACAATTGAAAATTTCACTTTATAGACTCTATCTTTGACTTTAACTTCAAGTTCACACACGCCTCGAGTATTAATTCATTGACCATTGTAATCTTTTAAAAATACCGGTCTGATCAAAATCTTGGGTGTGATTCTCATTGCTTCAATATCTGAGATACTGATAAGATTGGCTCTCATCCCTGTGTCGAGCTTTACATTTATCACGTTTGATTGATCAGTAAAGAAACTGTTCTGTTGTCTTTATTTATAATCAAAATTTCATTATCATCGCTTCTGATTTTCGTTGAAGACATTTTATTTTACTTGACTATGTTGGGCCTGTCTTCATTAGACACCATCGATGAAGAATGTATCTTCTAAATTAATTTCGTCAACAGCATTTTAGATTTTTGCACTTCGATTTTCTTGCTGGAAAAACACTGCTTAGCAGTGGTTTTTTGCCTTTACATTTGGCACAAATTTTCCCAAAGGCAGGACATTGCCTCTGCAAGTGTCTATTTCCACACTGCTTGCACAAAATAGTGGCATCTGGCAATCACTTAAAATAGCCTCCGCTGTTGAGACCGCATTTTCCTTTTGGGTGCACCACAACATCTATGGCGTCGGCTTCATTCTCGATTTTCATGCCTAAAATGTTCATATTTAATGTGTTGATTTGCTACGCAGCTAATTCTCTGGCATGGCAAATTTTTAATTGCATATTTGAGCTGGAGTTCAGTCTCCCTCTAAAGACGTTCACACACTGTATCATTTTTCCTGCCAAATACAGTTTGATCCCAGATCATTGATGACTGCAATGTGCCAAAATTACAAGTTTAAACCTTTAATTTTAAATCTGTGAGAAAACTGTTGAACGACTCGCCTGCCTCCTGCGTCCGCATTCTGAAAATGTACCTTTCAAAAGTTTTGCTCTTCTTCGGGGTACAATGCTCATCAAATTTTTTAACGACGGCACTAAAGTTTTCTCTATCTTCCTCTCTTTCAAATACAAATGTATTAAAGATTTTGATCACCTGTGGACCTGCCCACAGGCCTGTGGAGCAGCAACGCTATTTTTCGCTCATCAGGCTGTGCCTGTATACCTAGAGCCGCTACGTATAAGATAAACTGCTGTTTAAAAGTGCACCAATTTGCATCGATGTTACCAATGACACGAAGACTTTGTGGTGTTTTCAAACTATCATCTTTTGCTTCACTGACCAGTTGAGCGTTGAGATGTATTCTTTTGATGCTCTTCATTTGTAAGTAAATGTTCTTTTCGTAGTACTGTTTCCTAATTCTTCACTTTAGATCTTCAATCCATAGATTACCATTTCTGGTACCATGTTACATTCTAGAGCATTGAAATGATTGAGCCAGTGCATCAGAGAAAGTCTAGTTTGTGACTAGTTAAAGATTTATTCAATTACAATAAGGTGGGAAGGAAAACAATGCTAATATTACTTAACTATGAACGGTTAATTACCAGAATATGAGAGTTGACACTAAACACAACTATCCACGACAACGTCTAAACCCAGACCCCTCGAGGCTGCAGTATCATGTGGTACATCTCTACTGCCACCTGCTGGTTGGAGGTCTGACATGTTAACATATAGAATTGTTTATGCATATCATTACAGCAGACTTGGTCGCCTTACAACCTTGTCTCTGTAACGGCTATCATATCATGCTCATCTATTCATGCTATCAATTCATCTATCTTATTACCTGCACCTAATCGGTGGTCCCAGCATCGGGATGAGGGATGGGGGGAGGGATGACTACTAAAAGCCATTCCCCTGCTCTTGCTGCTGACCCTCCTTCATTTCTTCCTGAGACATCCACCATGTCCTCCTTCCCACCAATACTCACCTATGCCTGCGTCCTTCTCGATCCAAGGCCTTGGATAGGTGTAGTACCCGATGGCACTGAATGCCATTGGCTTCTGATTGGCCAACAGCTCTTGGCAGGTGTGACTTTGGCCCCCTGTCCTTGATCGTGGGGCAAGGCCCACCTTTGGCGTGCTAAGTGCCGGGATGGCATATGATGTGGCAGGCCTTCGTGAAAAGAGGTAATGCAGGATCATGCAAGCTCTTCAGGCGATAGTCGAGGCCTCCATCACCTCCACACGATTACATCCATAACATCCTCCAATATTGAGACAACCACTAAACCTCTGAACAATTCTTATAAATTCACTTTTTTTTGCTAGTGATCATCCTTTGTTCAAAATAAATGGTAAAAAATTAACTTGACTGGAAGTATTACACAAGTTTTTTATACTCAAGATTATTATACTAAGTTATAATGCCCAAAACACTCTTCTTCAACATCCAAATCCCTCAAAATCAACAGAAACCAAGCACTGGAAAAGTAGCAGGCTTGATTCCTGAATGTTTAATAATGCTGCAATATATACATCTAAGCCAACAGTTTATTGTCCACATATATTCAGTCCCATAAACAGCTTGTGAGTGATACCTACTACTACATAGTCAACGTGATCTCCTAAGGAATAAAAAAAGTACCAATAAAAAGTCATAATGTTTGAAGAAATCCAATAAAACAGATCAGTAACATGCCATGAGAGAAGGGGCATTCTCCATTAAAAGCTTGGTTGTGTTACATTAATCCATGTAAGTTTCCATGATGGGCTAATGGGCAATTGAATAAAAAGTGATTTTACAGACCAAATTGACATCACACATTTGACTGCAGACCAGTGGTGAGTTAGGTAACTTCAGCTAGAATAGTAATTAAAATTCTACAATTGCTTTTAATGCACCTGAAGTGGGGAGAAAATAAAAATCAGTTTGGATTTCCTACTTGTTAGCCAGTGACTCCATGCTGCAACGACTATACAAGTGAATTTCAGGGAACACCAGCTTAGCTGTCATTTGCTCTACAGCCGAATACCCACTAATATTCATTGCCTACTATCATACATGAGAAATTAATGTAAATGCCCAATTAAATATTCAATAGCAAAACCCTTTTTTCAACATTATTCCTTTCTCTACAGATGCTGCTTAACCTGAACGTTTTTAGCATGTTTTATTTTTGTTTCAGGTTTCCTCTTCATTGTGCAAGAAACAGCTAAGTTCCAAACTTTAGGATGCCAGACCAGACCCTAGTTTTTGTTTGGGTACCAGACCAGAAACTCCAAATATTTTGCAATTTATAAAACTTTGAAGAAAGGATACTTTACCCCAGGGGTGATGACTCTGATCAACTGGTATCTTTGCGTTAAAACAAGTTTTAATTTAAACACAGAATTAACCACATTATCAAAGGAATAGATTTACAATCAACAGTTAAAGAGTTATTCAGTAGAAGGAAAAAACTTTATCTCACTATTTACAAGTGCACTACATCATTTCCAACTAAGCAACCTAATACAATTCAAAATCCACTAATAAATAAAGTTAGCAAATCAGGTTGCTTGCTAATCTCTGTGCAAACCTTTGGAGACACACCCTTTCAGGAACAAGCTGAAAATCCTTCTGCCTTGTCAGACTCAAATCCTATAGCAAACTGCTGTTCAACTTAAAATCTTATAACTGACTGCAAACCTACAGACAGACCTGGTTCCTCCCACTAATTACATCCTCTGTATCCAACTAAGATGTCCCATGATTATCTACATCCCAGGGAATTTCCTTTCTATAAACAATATTCTATCAGCCATCTCTCTGCAAAAAATGCAAATGGTTAAAATCAATGATTACCTCACTTTTTACAACTGCTTAATCACTGCTTTAGCAGACACACTGCTTGTATGTGTTTTAACCCAGGGTTTTTAATAACATTACTACAACAAAAGTATGAAATATAATATATAATAATTTCCTACATTCATCACTCAAGCTTTTGGTCAACCTTCCAAATGACCCTTCCTTTGGTCAACATGTATATATTTAAGAACTGTACAAAATACCTTGGGATATTTTTCAATGATAGATCTACTAAGATTGCTGTTATTGCACCTTTTAAAACAGAAATGTGCAAATTATGAGCTGTGTGAAGCAGAATGGGCGGCATGGTTGCTTCACAGTGCCAGGGTCCCAGGTTCGATTCCCGCTTGGGTCACTGTCTATTCGGATCTGCACGTTCTCCCCTTGTCTGTGTGGGTTTCCTCCGGGTGCTCCGGTTTCCTCCCACAAGTCCGGCAAGACATGCTTGTCAGGTGAATTTCACATTCTGAATTCTCTCTCCGTGTACCCAAACAGGTGCCAGAGTGTGGCGACTAGGGTATTTTTCACAGTAGCTTCATTGTAGTGTTAATGTAAGCCTACTGTGACAATAATAAAGATTATTATTCTTTAAAAAATGTTCAACTTGGATAGTAAAGGAAAGAAAAATCATGGAATGCAATAAAATCAAAATAGCAGAACTGGGCTGAAATTGGATCGCTCCTGGGTTGGGGTGCAAAGGTCATGATTTGTAATTTGGTTGCACCCAATACTATTGAGGAATTAAAGCAGCATGTAAACCTCCTGCTGTCTCCTCATCCGAATGATTGCACGGTTCAGCCGAACACAACCCTCACTTCTGGTTGACTGCGGTGGTTTACGTGGCAAACATACATGTCATAGAATCACAGGGGTAGGCCATTCGGCCGATTGAGCCTGCTCCGCAATATGTTCATGGCTGATCCTATATCTTAATACCATACTCCTACACCCTCTTCATACACCTTGGTGCCTTTATAGAGTCTAGAAATCTATCTATTTACTTCTTAGATATATTCAGTGACTTGGTCTCCACAGACTAAGTGGTGGACTTATCACTTTAAGCTCAGAAATGGCGATTTATATTCTCTAAATAAATAAATAACCAGAAAGAGCAGACTGCCTCAGGATAAAAATGCTGTGTCTGCTGCCAGGATAGTGGACATTCACCAGCATGCTTTCTTGGCAGAGTCACACATTGATGGTGCATTAATGGAGTGGAACCCTTTGCAGTTCCTATCTTTATCCTTGCTTACAGTTGAAGACTGCAGAGCCACAAGTGTGCAGCCAATGACTCCCAACTCCATTGGAAATTCTGTTACCCTGGGAAGGCCATGTGCCTATTCATTCTGCTTCACTCTGGTTCATGAAAAGACAATGGAATCCCCTCTCCTGGATTACAGGGTTTCTGGCAACTCTTGGATGCAGTAATGCACAGTGAACTGGGAAAGTTTAGCAATTATTTGTTTAGCAATGATTTTGTCTTTCGACAAATAAATGGATGGGATGGGTAGAGAGGGATATGGCACTGGGAAGTGTTGTGGGTTTTTGCCAAGGGTGGTATCATGACCGGTAGAGTCTTGGAGGGCCGAAGGGCCTGTTTCTGTCCTGTATTGTTCTTTGTTCTTTCTTTGATGCCACTTCTCACCCAAATGGAATACGGTTGCTGACAGTACAACAACTGGCAGCAGCAGCCCAACCCTGCTTTCAGGTCCTGTTAAAGGGGCGGACAGCAGTTTAGTGACTACCCCCTAGGTGAATCACAGGCATTGCTCTAGGCATTGCTCTGGGCAGAGAAGTGCTCCCTGGAAGTTCATGATGGTCGGACAGCCCTCTTCCTCCTCGTTCTGCAGCCTCAACCTCATCATTCTGTCATGCTGCAGGCCAAGAGGGATTGCAATGATAACTCTCAGAACTGTAGCAGCCTGTGGTCAAAAGACACCTCTGACCATTCAGGGTGCAGCAATACTCCCTTCAAAAGCCAACACATCACCAAAACTCCTCCCTGAACACACCACAGTACTTCCATGAAAGATGCAAAAATAGAAATAATACTAAAACGCCACACCTGCCAGATGAATGGCTGGTGATTTAAATAACACTTGTTGAAGGGAAGGTTCTCTCGTGCAGCTACAAGAATGATCAGGAGAGAAATCTAACTAGACCTGCTTAGTACAAGTTTGCTGAAAGTGCATCAAATCAGCCTGAGAGGATATTTTACAACATGATCTGTCCACTGTCAAAGCTTCCAGCATCTGCATTGCGTGCTTTTACACACAGCTTTCCAAACATGGGGTGCCACAGGCTATACTGAAAATGGCTGTAAGTGCTGCACACGCCTTTTTGGAGGAGTCCAGCTTCTATAGAACCAACAGCACCATGGAGCTAACGTTTGCAGCCTTGGTCTTTGGGAGACGTTTCTGTTTGCAAAACTTGCTTTTCTCTGATCAATGTACAAAATCGGATAATTAAGCAGAATTTTAAAGGCTACGACATGGCGGCACAGTAGTTAGTACTGCTACCTCACAATGCCAGGGAGCAGGGTTCAATTCCAGCCTTGAGTGACTATGTGGAGTTTGTACTTACTCTCCGTGTCTGCATAGGTTTCCTCTGGGTGCTCCGGTTTCCTGCCACAGTCCAAAGATCTGCAGGTTAGGTGGATTAGCCTTGCTAAATTAACCCTTAAGTGTCCAAACGTTGCCTAAATTTCTCAGAGGTAGAGTGGGCTTAGGTGGGGTGCTCTTTCGGAAGGTAAGTGTAGACCCGATGGGCTGAATGGCCTCCTTCTGCAATGTAGGGATTCTATGGGCACGATTCTCCGGAAAACATTCTAAGTGTGGCAGCGAACGTGAATTGCCATGACCATCCCAGTGCTAGGCCCAGCGAGGCCAGCAACACAATTCAATGTTAATTGGTCCATTTAACGAGGCTTCTCGCCGTAAATGAAGGCTTGCCAGCTGATTCGCCGGGACCGCGCCTGCCAGCCCCACACTAACAAGGTCGAGCAGCAGTTAAGCTGCACTTGCTCAGCCAACCCCAGTCAGCTTGCAATAATGGCGCTGAGGCAACCAGCCCCAAGATTCGAGGACGCAGCTCTGGGGTGACTGTTAGACGCCATAGAGGGCAGGAGGGATGTCCTGTTCCCCCGATGGTCCAGGAGAGTCAGCCACAAGGCAACCAGTGCTGCCTGGGATGAGGTGGCAGCAGCTGTGAGCTGGGGGAGTGTGACCAGGAAGACTGGTCTTCAATGCCGGAAAAAGGCCTTCACCGGGTAACACGAGTGAGTAGACACTAATGGCCCCCCCCCCACCCCCAAAGGGAGCATCCACCCCCCCCAACTTCCCATGGGACCCCCAACCCTCCCTCCATCCCCTTTGAGTCTCCTCAGGAACAGCTCTCCCATAATCGACAGGAGAGGACCCAGCCTGGCGGAGGTGTGCCGGATGAAAGAATGCGCACCTCCTTTGAGGAGCATGGCCTGGAGATGACTGGGGTGGCTGAGGGCAGGGCGGTCACTCAAGCGTAGGATAGCAGATACTGCATTGGTGAGGAACCACCAGGCTCCACCCGGAAGACCTGTGAAAAGTGAGTTGTTATTGCCTTACTGACTGACCCATCCCTCCCACTGACCATATGTTCATTCTCCCAAAGGTCCTCCAGCCGGCAGCACCGGCCCATCCCGGGCGTCACCATCTCCTGACTCACAGGAGAACAGATGCAACCACTATAGTTGCGGCACAGCTGTCATTCCCACCCTCCACCAGCACTGATTCACACACCTTGGTGGAACACATTAGTGGTCAGGCTTTGGAGGCACAATCTGGTGAGCACCACACTGCTGATGATGCACTTCAGGTGGAGGCAGGAACCCTCAGTCGGAGGGCTGCTCGATCCCAGGGCACAACTGGGTCCCAGCATAATGCTGAGCCTGTGGTACAGAGGTACCTGGAGCTGATTGAGATGCAGCCCGGACATTCAGAAGGAGATAGCAGGGTCACTCCAGGAGATTCATAGCCACTTGGAGGAGTCCAAGAGGGCACGGGAGATGTCGCTGACAATGCGTAGCACCGAGGCCAACACTGTTAGGGTGGTGACCGCAGTGCTGAGCCTGGTGCATGACTCCGGCACCATTAGTGAAGATGTCCAAGGCGTCATGCAGTCAGTGACAGCCATGGCTGAGAGTCGAGCCAGAATGTCTGACTCGCTCAGGGATGTGATCCAGTACCAGGCTGACCTTGATAAGATGCTGCGGACATGTCCCACTCCTCAGATGAGCATGGACGAGGCACTGCAGAGCATGTCCCAGTCACTGAAGAGCATCGGCAAGATCATCGACACCATGTTGCAGATATTGGGAACCGCCGGGGTGGCAAAGTCAGATGATGCAGGGACAGCCGGGACTCGAACCAGCTGCCCCTCCGACCCAAAGTGAATCCCAGGGCCCTATGGGCACCGACCAGGAAGAGTGGGCACTGGATGCCAACCAGGTCTCGTCACCTGGAGTGGGGATGGTGGCTTCTACCCCTCTGATAAGGCCGTGTCTCGAAGTCAGCACACGGTACAGGACAGCACGGCTGTGCATGTGACGTCGACAACGGTGCCGGGGCCCTCCAGCCTCAGAGCCCCCAGAGGACGCCCGCCGGGGACATAAAAGGCCATGGGACGAGGTAGGCAACTGGCTGCCTCCACCTCAAGATGTGCATCCTGGGGAAACACATAGATGTAGTGGTAGAGCTAGGAGGATAAATCACGGGGGAATGTAGGGGGTGGGGAGAGGGTGGGTGTTGGGTGGCGGCACCATTGGGTGAGTGGGGAATTGCAAAACACATTAAACACCCTTGTGCACAACCAGTATGATGTCTGTCGCTTTCTTCCGCAATGCGGGCCGACCTCCCATCTCTTGGCCCATCTCTCCAGGAATCCTCCCATCACCATGCCACCCACACACCCTCTGGCTGTGAACATGTCCCTGAAACTGTGTCCCATCCTCTGGGTATTCGGATGTTGGCTGCTGTGTGTGCGGTGTTGCCTCCCGCAGTATTCAAACACAGTATCCAGACATCAAGGTGTGATTGGGTTGCCAGGCAATGACTCCCACATGCACTCTGGCCCGCGCACCCACGGGAACCCACTTGGGATGTGTGAAGTGCTCACTTAACCACGATAGCCAATTCCCTATCAGCTAGCCTTAAGCCGCATGGCCAGAGGCCTCGGCAGTCAGTGGGGGCTATGGGTGGTTGGTGGGGCAGATGGACAAGGACAAGGGTTGCCCCAGGAATGGGTAAACGATCCAGGGGTTGGCATGGACGTGCCATGAGCATTTGCTCCCAGTCGCCCCCCCCCCCCCCCCACCAGCGCCCCTGGGCTCTTGGCCTGTGAGCAAAGATGACGACTCACCACCTCGGCTCCCCACGGAAGCCCTTCCGCTAGGTTCACATTTTTAAAAAGAAGCATTAATCGGCTGCTGGGGAGGCTGCTGAATGACAGGAGGCCATTGGATGTGTGATGGCTCTCATTAATTGTAAAGAAATTGGGCTTAATTGGTGATAATTGTTTTCTCGTCTCACGACAATGAGATCCCAATTTCGCCTACGGAAGCGGGCCGGTTACATCGCTAACTGTTTGGTGCATGGCACGGTTCTTGTTTTTGGCCACTCCTGCTATTCACAAGCCTTGTTTCGCTTGAGCGAGTGTGTAAGGAGGCCTGAAGATCGCACCCTACGATTCTACATGGGATCTAGAGCAATAGCAATGTTTTGCATCCATACAGTAATTATTCAGCTACATGTATGCATAATATATTCCATTACAGTTTGTGGTAGTATGCATTAGGGGTCATGTGAGACTGTGAAGCCGTGATGCCATTGGCTGACAGATCCCGGGTCCTGGTTGGCTGTTGATCTCTAGCTCTGAAGGCGGAGTATAAGAACCAGGAGTTCTCCCCGCAGCTCCAGTCTGTTGCTGAACTGCGGGGAACAAGTCACGCTTAATAAAGCCTCATCGACTTCGTCTCTATTCGTCTCTCGTAAGTCATTGTGCGCTACAATTTATTAAGCGTGCTTAAAGGACTATGGCGCTCAGGATCGTCCCGGAATGCCTGAGGATCAGCCCCCACGCAGTGAACTCAGCAGCAATTTTTAAACACTGGCAGACTTGTTTCGAAGGCTACCTCTAAACGGCCCCCGGCCGGATCACAGAAGACCAGAAACTGCAGGTCCTGCATTCGAGGGTAAGCCCGGAAATTTTCCCTCTCATAGAAGATGCAGAGGATTTCCAGACGGCGTTCGCAGCACTAAAGAGCATCTACGTTTGCCCAGTGAACCAGGTCTACGCACGCTACCAACTCGCAACGAGACGGCAAAGTCCCGGAGAATCGCTAGACGAATTCTACGCCGCGCTGCTAATTTTGGGACGGGCCTGCAGCTGCCCGCCGGTAAACACGGCTGAACACACGGACATGTTAATTCGCGATGCGTTTGTGGCAGGTATGAACTCTCCCCAAATCCGCCAAAGACTGTTAGAAAAAGAGTCGCTAGGACTCTCAGAGGCACGGGCCCTTGCAGCGTCCCTAGATGTGGCCGCGCAAAACGCCCGCGCGTACGGCCCCGACCGCGCGGCAGCCCCTTGGGCTCCGTGGACCCCCGTCGCGACAAACCCCCCCCCCCCCCCCCCTCACAGGCTTGCGTGGTTCAGATGGCAGGTCATCCCGGGGGGGCCTGCTGCTATTTCTGCAGCCAGGCGAAACACCCCCGGCAGCGCTGCCCGGCCCGCGCAGCGATTTGCAAGAGCTGCGGCAAAGAGGGCCATTTCGCGGCTGTGTGCCGGTCCCGGGGGGTCGCCGCTGTCCCCGGAGAAGAAAGAGTCCAGCGCATCCCAAACGCTCCCCAACCCCCCCCAGCGCCCCATGTGCGACCCGCAGGCGCCGCCATTTTGGGTCCCGGCCACCACGAGGGGAGAATGGGCGCTGCCATCTTGTGACCCCCCAGCTATGTGCGATGCATGGGGCGGCCATTTTGTCCACCCCCGCCGCCATCTTGGGACCCCCCAGCCATGTGCGATGCATGGGGACGGCCATTTTGTTCACCCCCGCCGCCATCTCGGACGACAACAATGGACCCCAGCATCGACGGCTCCACGGGGTTCGAAGAAGACGCTGAGACACTGCGACCACGTCTGGCCTCGGTGACGCTGGACCAAGCACGGCCCCGGACGCTCCAGACGACGACAACAACGGTGCTGATCAACGGACACGAGACACCATGCCTGATCGACTCCGGGAGCACAGAAAGCTTCATCCACCCTGACACGGTAAGACGCTGTTTTTTGACCATCCGTCCCAGTACGCAGAAGATTTCCCTAGCTGCAGGATCCCACTCCGTACAGATCAAAGGGTTCTGCATAGTGACTCTAAGGGTGCAAGGGAGGGAGTTTAAAAACTACAGGCTCTACGTCCTTCCCCAACTCTGCGCGCCCACATTACTGGGATTAGACTTCCAGTGCAACCTGCAGAGCCTAACATTCCAATTCGGCGGCCCAATACCCCCACTCACTATCTGCAGCCTCGCAACCCTCAAAGTTGAACCCCCATCCTTGTTTGCAAACCTCACCCCGGATTGCAAACCCGTCGCCACTAGGAGCAGACGGTACAGCGCCCAGGAACGGACATTTATTCGGTCCGAAGTCCAGCGGTTGCTGAAGGAAGGCATAATCCAGGCCAGCAGTAGTCCCTAGAGAGCACAGGTGGTAGTAGTAAAGACAGGGGAGAAGCAAAAGATGGTCATAGACTATAGCCAGACCATCAACAGGTACACACAGCTAGATGCGTACCCTCTCCACCGCATATCCGACATGGTCAATCGGATTGCCCAATATAAGGTCTTCTCCACCGTGGACCTCAAGTCCGCCTACCACCAGCTTCCCATCCGCCCAAGTGACCGCAAGAACACAGCCTTCGAGGCAGACGGGCGACTATACCACTTCCTAAGGGTCCCATTTGGCGTCACAAACGGGGTCTCGGTCTTCCAACGGGAGATGGACCGAATGGTTGATCAACACTGGTTGCAGGCCACGTTCCCGTATCTCGACAACGTAACCATCTGCGGCCACGATCAGCAGGACCATGACGCCAACCTCCAAAAATTCCTCCAGACCGCTAAAGCCTTGAACATCACATACAACGAGGACAAGTGCGTGTTTAGCACAAACCGGCTAGCCATCTTGGGATATATAGTGCGCAATGGGATAATAGGCCCCGACCCCGAACGCATGCGCCCCCTCATGGAATTTCCCCTCCCCCACTGCTCCAAAGCCCTGAAACGCTGCCTGGGGTTCTATATTCCATTACAGAATGTGGTAGTATGCATTAGGGGTCATGTGGGACTGTGAAGCCGTGATGCCATTGGCTGACAGATCCCGGGTCCTGGTTGGCGGTTGATCTCTAGCTCCGCCCTGAAGGCGGAGTATAAGAACCAGGAGTTCTCCCCGCAGCTCCAATCTGTGGCTGAACTGCGGGGAACAAGTCACGCTTAATAAAGCCTCATCGACTTCATCTCTATTCGTCTCTCGTAAGTCATTGTGCGCTACACAGTTTTCTTCCCACCATTCCCTACTTGTACTCTTGTGTTAAGAAAATGTTATTGATTAGTTAGTGGACAAATAACCAGATCAAAATGTACCTTTTTTCTGGATGAATGATGCAATTAAAAAGCTGTTTATTTTTACAATAGTTCAATATTTTTTTAATATAAATTTAGAATACCCAATTCATTTCTTCAAATTAAGGGGCAATTTAGACTGGTCAATTCACCTACCCTGCACATCTTTTGGGTTGTGGGGGCGAAACCCACGTAAACACACGGAGAATGTGCAAACTCCACACGGACAGTGACCCAGAGCCAGGATCGAACCTGGGATCTCGGTGCCATGAGGCAGCAGGGCTAACCCACTGCGCCACCGTGCTGCCCCATAGTTCGATAGTTACTGGACTTAATATTTTTGTCTAGCAATAAAGACAGGAAATGCATCAGCAGTAACTCATATAAATAATTAACAGTGCATTTCTGTTTATTTCAGTTCCCACCCCTGTCCCCTCCCCTCCCTATGCCCACCTTCCATTGTCTCCAGCAGGAAGTGACTCAAATTGGGTAAAAAAAATAGCATATAGTATTTCACTGCCCAAATGTCAGCAAGATATTTGAATACATGGACATCACCTAACAAACACACACATGCACGTTTCTGCAAGAATTTAATGGAAAAAGAGAGCAGGTTTGGGAATCCTGGATGTTTTTTTCCTCCTCCTTTGCTGGGGTCAGCCAACTGAAACATATCAAGCATTGATGAGCTAATTAGTATAGACTAAGGATGGGAACTATACAAATTACCAGTTTGAATGGCTCAGTACCACATGCATGCAGTGCAATTATCCACTCAGTTATCTGAGTCTATTTTTATCCTACATTTTCAAGACCAGCAGAACACATTTTTTAACAAAACAAACAAGATGGTATTTCATTTTACATGCTTGGTTTCCAATATAATGAGAAACATCTAAAATATTTGAGAGGGCTCATGTTCTATTTCTGGATGAAATAGTAATACCATTAAATAAATATATTTGTTATGTTTAGAATATTGTAGAATAGGCATAATACTTAAAACATACAGAACATTTTATTTTTAAAGAGTTTCAAAAAAAAGATCGGCAGGATTCTCCGTTCCGGAGACCAAGGGCAGAATTCTCCGATTGCTGACGCCAAAATCGCATTCGGCAATTGGGCGGAGAACCTCTTTTGTTGCCGAAATCAGGGCGGTGCTTATTTTCAGATGCTCCGCCCCCTCCAAAACAACATCATCGGTGAGTACGCCGCACGCCGTTGGGACGGCCTCAGAACGTCACCTGACGGCCGTCCCTTGATACTCTGTCCCGATGGGCTGACTTCCCAATGCCGTGGATCACTTGTGGTCTGAGGTATCGTCAACCTCGGGAGGCGGCTGTGGACTGTGTCCAGTGCCATCACAGTTGGGGGGGAGCCGTTCCACTGGCCCAGCGGGGCTTCGGCGGGGGCTGGGGAGAACGGTGGGGGGTGGTGAGGGGGGTTACAATGGGGCACTATCTGGCAGGCCGGGTCTGCTCGCGGGCGGCGCCATGTTGTACGGCGCGACCGCTGCAGGTCACTGGAATGTGCATGTGCGGCCACAGACCCGGCAATTGACCGGTTGTAACTGCACAGAAATCCAGGGCTTTTACGTGGCGCGGTTGCTAGCCCACCACCGGGCGTAGCATCGGTTCAAGGGCGCCGCCGACCTTTTGGTCGTAATAATAGAGACATGCTCCAGACAAAATCAGAGAATCCAGTCCTAAGTGTTGACGCCGGGGCAGGTTTCATGGACTTCTACGACAGTAAAACTGGCACTGCATCTGGACTGAATCAGAGACCGTGGAGGGGCTAGCACCGGTGCCGCATAAAACACAATCGATTCCAATGAGAAATGGTGCGGGAATCGCCAGGTCTGTGATTGACACTCGGCAGGCTGTTAAGCTGCAGCCACACATACACAACACTCCCCACAAATACTCATCCCATCCAACAAGATGGCACTGGTGGTGCTGGAGCGCGACCATCCCGCTGATGAATTGGCTGACACCAGAGGGCACCTGGGGGGGGGGGGGGGGGGGGGGGGGGGGAGACACCCATACGACCTGTGGCCCTAAATTCACAGAGGGCAGTCAGCGGTGTGCGCAGCCGAATGGATGCTTTGTATACCGCTGCAATGGTGTTCCATGCCCATCCACCCTGACCTTACAGCCCACCTCCTGCCCACCACCGTTACTCCCCTCAGCCCTGGTAGAAGCCCCGGTCAGTGGCTCAACTGTCAGCAAACTATTGCAATGTTGGACACCTTCTGTATCCCCTCTCTCTCCCTCAGCATCCGCGGCGCCTGTTTCACAATTTTTAAAAGAACTAGTGAACCTAGCCATCGGGAATTCACCTCAGTGGAGGTGGAGCATCACGGAGGTCCCGGAGAATACTGGGTCAGGCCCACTAATGATATGCCAATGGCGTTTACTGTACGTACGTTCTGGAACGCATTGGCGCCGCTGTTGAGGCACCGGAGAATTGTGATTTGTCGTGAAACAGCTGCTCGCCACTATTTCAACGTCAAAGCCGATTCTCCACCCAATCGTGTTTCCCAATTCTGGTGTCGACCGATGGGGAGACTTCAGGAATTTTTTCCTGCCAGCTACCCATATCTCATTGAGAAAGAGTGGAAGATCCGGAGGGTGGGGGGCGCTGTTCCATTGCCAGCCAACCAACTGATGCATTCTTCCCGATGGGCCTGTGTGGATGAGCAACTTGCTGACCTATTATGCTCAGACGGAGTGGGTGCTGACATATACAAATTAGGATTGAATGCCAATCATCTGACCCCTTTTACAAAGTTCAGGCGCAAATAGCTGTTCGCTCTGATTCTTTTCATCAAATGTTGAATATAACCAACAGTTCTTAAACCAATCCTGAGCTAATAAGTGGCAAGTAATATTTGCATCGCACAAATGCCAGGCAATGGCCATCTCCAAACGACCTCATTGCATCCAACTCGGTGACGTGACAAGGCCATTAAGTCTCACTAGAGGCTTAACGAGATCTTTCGAGCTGTGAGGTCTGGATCTTGCCTTTGCTGGGCGAGATGCTGATTAACATATTTAAGTCAGCCATTAAGCTCATTTAAATATGTTGCTGCCCGATTTTCCTGAGGCCGATGAACAAATGCCCGCGCCGGGGAGACCTCCCGTTCAGCACTGGTCCATAGACACATGGACCTGGTGTAACGGGACCTGGGGGGTCTCCCAGGCCATCGGAGGCCTCAGTGTGCTTGGGCTCTGGGCAAGATGGTACCCTGGCACTCCCGCTGCCACCCGGGCACTGCCAGCCTAGCACCTTGGCAGTGACACATGGGAACCCAGGCAGTGCCACCTTAGCACTTGCAGGGTGCCTGGATGGCACTGCCAGCCTGGCAGAGACACTGCCAGAACATAGAACATAGGACATTACAGCGCAGGACAGGCCCTTCGGCTCTCGATGTTGCACCGACTTGTGAAACCACTCTAAAGCCCATCTACACTATTCCCTTATTGTCCACATGTCTATCCAATGACCATTTGAATGTCCTTAGTGTTGGCGAGTCCACTACTGTTGCAGGCAGGGCATTTCACGCCCTTACTACTCTCTGAGTGAAGAACCTACCTCTGGCATCTGTCTTATATCTATCGCCCCTCAATTTAAAGCTATGTCCCCTCGTGCTAGACATCACCAGCCGAGGAAAAAGGCTCTCACTGTCCACCCTATCCAATCCTCTGATCATCTTGTATGCCTCAATTAAGTCACCTCTTAACCTTCTTCTCTCTAATGAAAACAGCCTCAAGTCCCTCAGCCTTCCCTCATAAGATCTTCCCTCCATACCAGGCAACATTCTGGTAAATCTCCTCTGCACCCTTTCCAATGCTTCCACATCCTTCCTATAATGCGGCGACCAGAATTGCACGCAATACTCCAACTGTGGCCGTACCAGAGTGTTGTATAGTTGCAACATGACCTCATGGCTCCTAAACTCAATCCCTCTACCAATAGCAGCTAACATACCGTACGCCTTCTTAACAACCCTCTCAACCTGGGTGGCAACTTTCAGGGATCTATGTACATGGACACCGAGATCTCTCTGCTCATCCACACTGCCAAGAATCTTACCATTAGCCAAGTACTCAGTCTTCCTGTTATTCCTTCCAAAATGAATCACCTCACACTTTTCTGCATTAAACTCCATTTGCCACCTCTCAGCCCAGCGCTGCAGCTTATCTATGTCCCTCTGTAACTTGTAACATCCTTCCGCATTGTCCACAACTCCACCGACTTTAGTGCCATCTGCAAATTTACTCACCCATCCTTCTACGCCCTCCTCCAGGTCATTTATAAAAATGACAAACAGCAGTTGCCCCAAAACAGATCCTTGTGGTACACCACTAGTAACTGGACTCCAGTCTGAACATTTCCCATCAACCACCACCCTTTGCCTTCTTCCAGCTAGCCAATTTCTGATCCAAACTGCTAAATCACCCTGAATCCCATGCCTCCGTATTTTCTGCAGTAGCCTACCATGGGGAACCTTATCAAACGCTTTACTGAAATCCATATACACCACATCAACTGCTATACCCTCATCCACCTGTTTGGTCACCTTCTCAAAGAACTCTATAAGGTTTGTGAGGCACGACCTACCCTTCACAAAACCGTGTTGACTATCTCTAATCAAATTATTCCTTTCCAGATGATTATACATCCTATCTCTTATAAACCTTTCCAAGATTTCTCCCACAACAGAAGTAAGGCTCACTGGTCTATAGTTACCGGGGTTATCTCTACTCCCCTTCTTGAACAAGGGGACAACATTTGCTATCCTCCAGTCTTCTGGCACTATTCCTGTAGACAAAGATGACTTAAAGATCAAGGCCAAAGGCTCAGCAATCTCCTCCCTAGCTTCCCAGAGAATCCTAGGATAAATCCCAATAGGGCCCAGGTGACTTATCTATTTTCACACTTTCCAGAATAGCTAACACCTCCTCCTTATGAACCTCAAGCCCTCCTAGTCTAGTAGCCTGATTCTCAGTATCCTCCTCGACAACATTGTCTTTTTCCTGTGTGAATACTGACGGAAAATATTCATTTAGCACCTCTCCTATCTCCTCGGACTCCAAGCAAAACTTCCCACTACTGTCCTTGACTGGATGCCAGGTTGGCCAATGCCAGGTGGGATGACGGGGGTTTGAGGACCCCCTAAGAGGTAGGTTGGGGCAGTGGGGCAGGGGTCTGGAGGTGGCGGTGTGGAGTCCGAGGGGGTGGTTATAAATGCGGCACCGATCTCTTCCTCTACAAACATGCTAAGCTCAGTTCGTGCAGGAAATGAGGTAAGTGCGGTCTCGGCTGGGCCAAAAAAAACGAGTCACATTTGATAGCGGGGCCGTTCCTGGCATCTGTCCTGGTCCACCCATGTCAACGCTACCACCAATAAAGCACAACAGCCCCTTTACTTCCTCAGGAAACTAAGGAAATTCGGCATGTCCAACTGACTCTTACCAGGTTTTACAGATGCACCATAGAAAGCATCCTATCTGGCTGCATCACAGCCTGGTATGGCAACTGCTCGGCTCAAGACCGCAAGAAACTTCAGAGAGTTGTGAACACAGCCCAGTCCATCATACAAACCTGCCTCCCATCCATTGACTCTATCTACACCTCCCGCTGCCTTGGGAAGCATAATCAAAGACCACTCCCACCCAGCTTACTCATTCTTCCAACTTCTTCCATCGGGCATGGGATACAAAAGTCTGAGAACACGCATGAGAACACGCACAAACAGATTCAAAAACAGTTTCTTCCCTGCTGTTACCCAACTCCTAAACAATCCTTTTATAGACTGACCTGATTAATAATACACTCCTATATGCTTCACCCGATGCCGGTGTCTATGTATTTACATTGTGTACCTTGTGTTGCCCTATTATGTATTTTCTTTTCATGTACTAAATGATCTGTTTGAGCTGCTTGAAGAAAAATACTTTTCACTGTACCTCGGTACACCTGACAATAAACAAATCCAATCCAAACCCCGCTATGCATGTCTCTGATTTTTGCACGTTTAATCACACCCACCCATAAATATTGTGACTATAAGAGCAGGTCAAAGGTTGGGAATTCTGTGGCAAGCTCACCTCCTGATTCCCCAAAGCCTGTCCAGTATCCACAAGGCACAAGTAAGGAGTGTGATGGAATACACTTAGCCGGATAAGTCCAGCTCCAGCAACTCCCAAGAATCTTGGACCCTCCATGACAAAGCTTCCTGCTTGATCGGAACCCCATTCACCAACTTAAATATTCACTCCCTGCAGCACTGGCAACTCCAGCATTGTGTACCATATTTCACTGCAGCAACTTGCCAAAGGTCGTTCAACAACACCTTCCATATTCGTGACCTCTACTACCTCAAAGGACAAGAACAGCAAATGCATGGGAGCACCACCACCTGCAAGTTACCCTGCAGGACACACAGCATTCTGATTTGGAACAATATTGGCATTCCTTCACTGTCACTGGATCAAAATCCTAGATCTCCCTTCCAAACAGCACTGTGTAGGTGTATCTGCACCAGATGGACTGTTGTGATTCAAGAAGGTGGCTCACTCCTATCCTCTCAAAGATCAGACAACAAATGCTGGCCTAGCCAGTGATGCTCACATTTATGAAAGAATATCAAAAAGCTGCTGGAGAAAAGGCGACCAGGCGACCGTTCTGTTGTGCGACCAGGAATAGCAAAGGTTTTCTCTTGGTCATCTTAAATACACAGGGTTCACTGCCGACCAATGTTCAACCTTCCAGAATCAGGTGCTCCAAGTCTGACTCAAATCCAACCTGCCAGCCAACTTGAGGCATGCTGGTTAATCTCCCAATCTTCTAAAACGGACAAGCTGCATTGAAGTGCCTGTTTGGTGCTCACTATTCACCAGTGGCAGTCAAATGCAGCCTATACTCAAAAATTATTTGAGCCTCTGAAATTGACTTTGGACCTTCCATTGATTTTGCATGCATTTCAGGCAGATATCTAAATTTGTCTTCTTTTTAAAAAATAAATTTAGAGTACACAATTTATTTTTTCCAATTAAGGAGCAATTTAGCGTGGCCAATCCACCGACCCTACACTTTTGGGTTGTGGGGATGAAACCCACGCAAACACTGGGAGAATGTGAAACTCCACACCGACAGTGACCCAGAGCCGGGGTCGAACCTGGGACCTCGGCGCCATGAGGTAGCAGTGCTAACCACTGCACGACCGTACTGCCCTTCCTAAATTTGTCTTCATTGATTTTTTTCTAAACAAGCGTCCCAAAAAACAGGATGGGCTAGCATTTCTAGCACAAGTCGCAATTACCAATATATCAGCCTTGAAGTTGAGGTTGCTGGACTACTTTACCACAGGAGAGAATAAGTCAAGCTTGATCCTGTCTTCACTTGACATCCATTTGTGTCACACTTCAATGAACAGTCAGTGTATCCTGGATTGGGGCTTGAATCTTGGCTCTCAGATTAACTGTAGCAACTCTACTGTCTTCCTGGCTCATATAGCACAAACCCTTGAGACCTTCTTAATGGGCAGAGCTCAACTACCCACTGGATAACCTCTCTGAGACATTGGGGAAAGTCCAGAAAACGTTATTTCAATGCAATATTCCTGAAATATTTTTCAGTTTCCACCAATGTCACATAGTCCAAAGATAGTCAGAAGAACAGTACAGGACTTCCATGGTGGCCATGGAGTGAGTGGTCACACACAGGGCAGCTCTGCCTTGAAGGCAATGGTTTGGGCACTTTATACCCATTGGCGGTGTATCTTTGGCAGAAAGGTGGTCAGAAGGTGTAGAGGAAGAAGTTCTCCCTAAAACTGGCATGCACCTCTGCGAAGATCGATGGACAGGGTGGAGAAGTGCCTCGAGGCGCAAGGAACGATGACACGTGAGGTGGAGAAGGTGGTGTCTGATCAAAGTGATCGGATTGTGTCTTTGGAGGCAGATGCGGGGATCCTAGGGGCTCTATGAAAGTCGCTGCGAGTGAAGGTGGAGGAGCAGGAGAATAGGTCCAGGCGGAAACTTGTGAATTGTGGGTCAGCCAGAGGGTGTGTAAGGAACGAGCACCACAAAGTATGTATCAAGGTTGCTAGCCAGGCTAGTGGAAGGAAAGGTGCTAGACAAGGGCCTGGAGGTGGACCGGGTCCACATGTCCTTGAGGCAGAAGCTGAGTACAGGGCAGCACCATGGACGGTGATTGTGCGGTTGCAGGGGATCTTCGAGCGAGAGTTGCCATGCTAGCAAGTAATACTGGTGAACGGAGGTGTGGTGGGGGAGGAAGCTGCGGGAATTGGCCAGGTTTCGGGGGTGGGGGAGGGAGTGTGGAGAGGGGGGGGATAGCGATGTTGCAGAGTTGGAGGCTGAGAGTAGTCATGGGCAGAGAGGGGAGGCCCATTTTGGATGGGCCCGGTTCAGGGCGGTATTAAGTGAGGTAGAATTGGTAAATGATGGCGGACGGTAGAAGGGAGTGGAGGGGTAAGCCTCCGGTAAAAGTTGCGATGTGGAACGTCTGGGGGATAAATGGGCTGATTAAGACGTCCCGGGTTTCTGTGCATCTGAGGAGTTTGAAAGCGGAGGTAATTCTACAGGAGATGCACCTCCAGGTGAAGGATCAGGTTAGGTTGAGGAAGGGATGGGTGAGACAAGTATTTCACTCAGGGTATGTTTTGTGAGGGCCACGAAGAATCCAGCACGAGTTTTAAGGATACAAAGTAATAACATTTATTTACAATAACATATATATATCACAGCAGCAGCAACTTCCCTTGCTGCACACTCCTTCCTGCTGGTTCCAAACTGGCCAGCTTTATTTATACTTGGAGTTTACTAATGGTTTCTTCACCCCCCTCATTGGGGAAGCTCATACTCCCACAGGATTGTGGGATTGTCATTAGTCCCCAGCCAATGGTAGGCAGGCAGGTTATAACATCCCTCCTCCCCCCCCGCAAAGTCCAAGGAATCCACCGAAGACCCTGGCGAAGGAGGGCGTCGGACTCGTTTTGCCGCAGGCCGGACACCATTTGCACGGATCAGGTGGCGTGTTACGAGACGGAGACCGGCGCTTCCGTGATGAACGGCGCAACGGTTGTACATCCACGGCCCGTGACCCGAGGATTCCCCCTCTGATGCATCCTGTGTCTCCATCTCGGAGTCAGAGTCTGCTGCCTCCGTCATGTCAGCGTCTCTATCTCCATTCGGTTCTGTAACGACTTGCGCAGGCTTCGAGTGAGGCACCAGTGGAAGATTGTGAGGACTACCTTCCCTTGTCTCTGGTTTCTGCGGCTGTAGAAATTAGCTCCGGGGGCGGTGAATCTTTTGAGGGGATAGTCTTCTGGACCGAACGTGGTCTACATGTTTGCGCTGGAGACGACCCTGGGCTTGCACCTGGTAAGATATAGGGCCTGTTTGGCGAAAGATTACGCCAGGGACCCACTGGGCACCACCAGCAAAATTTCGAACGAACACTGGGTCACCGGGCGCAAACTGCCAAATCGGCCGATGCCGAGAAAATCCCTGCCCCTGCCGTTCTTGTGTGCGGCGCACTTTTGCGGCAATGTCCGGGAAAACCATACTAAGGCGGGTGCGGAGTCTCCGGCCCATTAGGAGTACTGTGGGAGCTACCCCAGTCACCACATGGGGGGTGATCCTATACGTAAACAAAAAGCGAGCCAGTCTCGTGTCCATTGATCCGGAAGACTGCTTCTTTAGGCCTCTTTTGAATGTCTGCACTGCGCGCTCTGCCAACCCATTTGAAGCCGGATGGTAAGAGGCAGTGCGGATATGGGGTATGCCGTTCATCTTTGTGAACCTCGCAAACTCCTCACTCGTGAATGGAGTGCCGTTATCCGTGACCAGCAGCTCGGGGAGGCCATGCGTACTAAAAGACAAACGCATCTTTTCAATTGTTGCGCAGGACGTTGTCCCCTGCATCTTATGCACCTCTAGCCATTTGGACTGGGCATCAATTAATAGAAGGAACATGGATCCTTGAAAAGGGCCGGCGGAAGCTTCTGATGCTCCTGGCAAATGGAGCAGTTTTGGGCCACCTTCTCAATGTCGGTGTCGAGGCCTGGCCACCAGACATAACTCCGGGCCAACATTTTCATTTTGGTCACACCTGGATGCCCATTGTGCAAGTCTCTTAGTATCAGCTCCTGGCCTTTTTCCGGGACAATCACACGCGTCCCCCACAAGAGGATGCCGTCTTCCACGCTGAATTCTGACAGCTTGGAGGAAAATGCCCGCAACTCGCCTGGGAGCTGTCTATGCTGCCCACCATACAGGACTATGTGCCGAACCTTTGACAGGACTGGCTCCGTCTGGGTCCACTCACGGATCTGTGATGCCGTGACAGGCAAGGTGTCCATAAAATGTAGGGTTGCAACCACCTCACCGGTCGTGGGGGTCGACATGGGGCCGGTCGATAAAGGCAATCGGCTCAGTGCGTCGGCATTTGCTATCTGCGTTCCTGGTTTGTGCTCCAGAGAATACTCGTGTGCAGCAAGCAACAAAGCCCAGCGCTGGATCGGTGCGGAAGCAATGGGCGGTATTGGCTTATCCTCTCTGAAAAGTCCCAGCAGAGGCTTATGATCAGTCACGATAGTGAAATGACGTACTGGTGGAAGCGTTTCACCGCAAAAACCACTGCCAGGCCCTCCTTCTCGATCTGCGCGTACTTTTTCTCCGCTGCAGTCAATGTGCGGGAGGCGAAAGCTATCGGTCGCTCGGCCCCGTCCTCCATCTTGTGGGACAGGACAGCCCCAATACCATACGGGGATGCATCACATGTGACGAGCAAAGGCTTTCCAGGATCATAGTGGGTTAGTAACCCAGACGACGACAATTATTGCTTTACCCGCCGGAAAGCGGTTTCTTGCGGCTGACCCCAAACCCAGGTGTGATTTTTCTTCAGCAGAAGGTGCAACGGGGCCTGCGTAGTTGCCAGATTGGGGAGGAACTTCCCGTAATAGTTTACGAGACCGAGCAACGAACGAAGATGCGAAGTGTCAGTCGGGGCGGGGGCATGTTGAATCGCACGCACCTTCTCTGCGACGGGGTGCAAACCTTCGCGGTCCACCCGATAACCTAGGTAGACTACTTCCTTTGCCTGAAATACGCACTGTGTGTGACGTAAACGGACTCCAGCCTCCGAAAAATGTCTAAGGACAGCCTCCAGAGTTTCCAAATGTTCCTGCTCCGATGTCCCTGCAATCAAAACGTCATCTAAGTAGACTGCAACACGTGGTAAACCTCTCAAAATGCCCTCCATAACACGTTGAAAAATTGCGCAGGCAGAGGATACTCCAAAGGGCAACCGTGTATATTCATACAGGCCCCGGTGTGTATTAATCGTTACATATGGTCGGGCGGCAGGGTCCAGCTCCAACTGCAGGTAGGCATGACTCATATCTAATTTTGTGAACGAGAGTCCAGCTGCAAGCTTTGTGTAGAGATCCTCTATGCGAGGCATTGGATATCGGTCGAGTCGGAAAGCCGTATTCACTGTAAGTTTATAGTCGCCACACAAGCGAACTGTGGCATCTGGCTTCATTACAGGTACAATTGGTGCTGCCCAGTCAGCAAAATGGACGGGCCTGACAATACCCAAACTCTCCAAACGAGTGAGCTCCCCTTCTACCTTCTCGAGCAAGGCATAAGGCACCGGGCGCGCCCGGAAATAGCACGGCGTGGCTCCTGGTTCGACTTGGATACGGGCTATGGCTCCTTTTATTTTCCCCAAACAAGGCTGGAATACATCTGGGTATCGTCCTAGCACCTCAGTCAACCCTTCAGAAACTGTTTGGAGGATGTGCTGCCATTGCAACCGCAAATGGCGCAACCAGTCCCGACCCAAATGGCTGGGCCCATGGCCGCGCACCACGATAAGTGGGAAACGCCCCTCCTGGCGTCCATAAACAACAGGGGTCATTGTATTTCCTGCAATGTCCAGTGGTTCCCCCGTGTAGATGGCTAACCTGGCCTGTGAGTCGGTTAATGTAAGGGTCTGTATACCCTGCTTGATGCGGTCGAATGTCCTCTGGGCGATCACGGAGACTGCTGCGCCGGTGTCCAACTCCATCTCAAGCGGGTGACCATTGACCCGTACTGTCACCTTAATGGGGGCCACACGGGGAGCTGCCACACCATGCAGCTGCAGGTAGTCGTCCTCCGTCTCCACGTCCTCAGGAGTAGTCGCCGCAGGTTCATCCACATGGAAGGTACGACCCCTGGGCTGGTCCCAGTTTCGGTCGGAACGACGGCGCCTCTGGCGCCCCCCAGGACCGCCGTCCGCGACGGGGTCGGCTCCTCCAAGTCTGACAGAGACATGGCTCCTCATCCATTGGTTCTGGAGAAGGCTCCCTTCGGGGAGGAATGTCCGACGGCCACTGGTGTCGGTCCGGACGTCACCTCGCCCAAGGTACCGCAGGAGTGCAGGGGGACGTTTTCGGACGGAAGGGGTTGCGCCCCAAGGCATGCACTTCCATTCCCTGTAGCTCCTGCACTCCTTGTTCTGCGCTCTCTCGGGACAATACTATTTGAATGGCCTGTTGAAAAGTCAATGTTGGCTCAGCTAACAACTTTCTCTGGGTGGCCGCATTGTTCATACCGCAAACCAAACTGTCGCGGAACATTTCTGACAAGGTCTCACCATAGTCACAGTACTCCGCAATCCTGCGTAGCCTGGGTAGAAAATTGGCAAGGGATTCTCCTGGGGGACTCTCAGCGGTATTAAACCGGTAACGCTGGACTATCGTGGACGGGGTTGGGTTAAAATGTTGCCCCACTATATTCACAAGTTCATCAAACGTTTTGGTGTCCTGCGCAGCTGGGTACGTAAGGCTCCTAATCACCCCAAACTTATGCGGGCTGCAGGCGGTGAGCAAGATGACCACCTGGCGCTTATTTTCGGTGATACTGTTTGCCCGGAAATAGTAACGCATCCGTTGTGTGTACTGGTTCCAGCTTTCCAGCGCAGCATCAAAAACATCCAAACGTCCGTACAGAGGCATGGTAATATAGAAAACAACTTCCAACCTGTATCCAACAAAAATCCAGGGAGGTGGCTTCAGCAGTGTAGACGCTATTCACTTTAACCCTCGTTGCCGGTTTTGTGAGGGCCACGAAGAATCCAGCACGAGTTTTAAGGATACAAAGTAATAACATTTATTTACAATAATATATATATAACAGCAGCAGCTGCACACTCCTTCCTGCTGGTTCCAAACTGGCCAGCTTTATTTATACTTGGAGTTTACTAATGGTTTCTCTGCCCTCCTCATTGGGGAAGCTCATACTCCCACAGGATTGTGGGATTGTCATTAGTCCCCAGCCAATGGTAAGCAGGCAGGTTATAACAGTATGATTCAAAGTCGCGGGTGTGGCCGTTTTGTTGAACAAAAGGACGGGGTTTGTGGGGGCCAAGGAAGTGTGGGACCCATGGGGAAGATATGGGAAAATGAGTGGGGTACTAGGGAGGACACCAATGGGGTTAGCCAACGTATATGTACCCAATTGGGACAACGAAGGGTTCATAAAGAGGTTAGTGAGAGCGATTCCATCCTTGGATAAGCATCCTTGATTATAGGTGGAGATTTTATTTGCGTGATGGGGCCAGAGATGGACTCGTCAAGCCCCAAGTCAATGGGAAGGTTGAGGATGGCAAAGGAGTTGGGAGCGTTCATGGAACGTATGGGAATGGCTGATCCGTGGAGGTTCAGGAATCCAGGGGGTGGGGGGTGAGTACTCCTTCTTCTGGCACATGTGTAAGGTGTACTCTAGAATTGATTTCTTCATGCTGAGTTGGGCGGTGCAAATGGGGGCGGGAATTGTGATTTTCGATATTGCGCCACATTAGCTGGAGTTGAGCCTGAGCTCAGGGCCGGTGCAGAGGCCGGGATGGAGGCTAGATTCGGGTCTCTTGGCAGATAAGGGGTTTTGTGAAAAGGTGAGGCTACCGATTGGAGATTAATCAGAACGGGGAGGTGTCGGCGGGCACGTTCTGGGAGGCGTTGAAGGCAGTGGATCGAGGGGAGATTATCAATGCACACAGGGATAGGAGGAGGAGGAGCATGGATGGCTGCTGGGCGAGATGGACAGGAGATACTCAGGATCTCCTATTAAGGAGTTGTTGACAGAGAGGAAGAGGTTGCAGGGGCATATTGATAGGTTGATGATGGGGAAGGTGGTAGAGCAGTTATGGAGGGCGCGGGGGTGCAGAATGAGTATGGAGAGAAGGCGAGCCGTATGCTGGCCCATCAGCTGCGGAGGCAGGCAGTGTTTAGGGAAACTCTAAGGGTGCAGCCAGAGAGTGGGGAGGTTTTGTCAGAGCCGGGATTGAAAAACAAGGTGTTCAGAGGTATTATGAGACGCTGTTTATGACCATGCCGGGTGGAGAGGAAGGGGATAGGGGGCGGTTTTAGAACAGGTTGGAGTTCCCAAGGTTGGAGGAAGAGAGGAGATAGGTGTTGGAGAAGCCACTGGGGCTGAGGAAGGTGATTGGTAGTGCAGTCGGGGAAGGCCCCGGTACCAGACGGCTTCCTAGTGGAGTCTTTTAGGGGGCGATTCGCCGATATTGAGGCCAAGTGTTCACGCCGTCGTGAATGCCGTCGCGTTTCACGACGGCGCAAACAGGGCCCGGACACAACCTATTCTGGGTCCCATAGGGGGCCAGCACGGCGCTGGAGCGGTTCACGCCGCTCCCGCATCCTTACGCGGCGTCAAATGGGCTGCACCATCCCGCGCATGCGGGGAACGTCTTACGCACGCCGGCCCCTCGCCAACATGGAGCCAGTGTTCTGGGGCCGCGCGCGGAAGGAGGTAGGCCTGGGGGGGGGGGGGGGAAGAGGCCAGCCCGCCGATCGGTGGACCCCGATCGAGGGCCAGACCCCATCGGAGGCCACCCCGGTGAAGGAACTCCCCCCCCCCCCCCCCCCCCCCCCCCCCCCCCCCCCACAGGCTGCTCCCCCAGCGTTCCCGCAGAGTTCCCACCAGCAGCGACCAGGGGTGGACGGCGCCGGCGCGAACCTTTCGTGTTGTAGCGGCTGCTCGGCCCATCCAGCCGGAGAATCGCCGCTCGCCGGTTCTCCAAGCGGCCCGGTGTGAATCGCGCGCCGCTGGTTTCCGGGGGGTGGGAGAATTGCGTGCAGGGCTGGGGCGGCGTGGCGCGATTCGCGCGGCACCCCGGCGATTCTCCCACCCGGCGTGATGGGGGAGGAATAGCGCCCATAAGGTGTTTGTGGCAGAGTTAGCGCCTCATTTGTTGGAGATGTTTAGTGAGGCGTTGGAGAAGGAGGAGTCGGCTGAGGTATTGACACAGGTGACAATTACACTAATCCCAAAGAACGGGAAGGATCTGCTGGAGTGTGGGTCGTACAGGCCCATTTCGTAATAGAATACGGATGTGAAAGTACTGGCTAAGTTGTTGGCGGGGAGGATGCAAGGATATGTGTCAGGGGTGATCTCTGAGGATCAAACGGGTTTGTAAAGGGCCGGAAGCTCTTCATAAATATTAGGAGGCTATTAAATATGGTTATGACTCCGTCAAGGGGGCGGGTGCCAGAGGTTATTGTTTCTATGGATGTGGAGAAGGCTTTCGATCAGGTAGAGTGGAGGTACTTATTTGAAACTTTGGGTAGGTTTGGATTGGGCCTGAAATTTGTGGCGTGGGTGCGTGTTTTGTATGTATCCCCGGTGGCAAGTGTACGTACAAATGAGATGAGTTCACAGAGTGTGGACTGCACAGGGGAACGAGACGGGGGTGTCCATTGTTGTCACTGTTCGGAGTTCTGTGTAGTGGTAGGGGATTGCGAGGGGAAGCAGTGAGCACCGGGTGTCGTTATTCACAAACGACCTATTGCTGTGTGCGTCGGGCTCGCTGGATAGTATGGGTAAGATCATGGGACTATTGGAGAAGTTTGGGGTCTTCTTCGGGTATTAGCTAAATGTCAGAAAGAGCAAGGTGTTTTCGGTGAATGGGGCGGGCAGGCTTGGGGGCCAATTTGGAGTTGTTGCCATTCAAGATGGGCAGCACGGTCGCACAAGTGGATAGCACTATGGCTTCACAGCGCCAGGGCTCCAGGTTCAATTCCCGGTTGGGTCACTGTCTGTGCGGAGTCTGCACGTTCTCCCAGTGTCTGTGTGGGTTTCCTCCGAGTGCTCTGGTTTCCTCCCACAGTCCAAAGACGTGCAGATTAGGTAGATTGGCCATGTTAAATTGCCCTTAGGGCGGGTTACTGGGTTAGAGATAGGGTGGAAGTGAGGGCTTAAGTGGGTTGGTGTAGACTCAATGGGCCAAATGGCCTCCTTCTGCACTGTATGTTCTGTGTTCTGTGTTCTAAGATAGCTCGGGAAAGGTTTAGTTATTTGGGGATTCTGGTAACGAGGGAATGGGCTACGATGCACATAGAACATATAGAACATAGAACATTACAGGCCCTTTGGCCCTCGATGTTGCGCCGACCTGTGAAACCACTTTAAAGCCAATCTACACTATCCCCTTATCATCCATAGGTCTATCCAATGACCATTTAAAAGCCCTTAGTGTTGGCGAATCCACTCTGTTGCAGGCAGGGCATTCCACGCCCTTACTACTCTCTGAGTAAAGAACCTACCTCTGATATCTGTCTTATATCTATCTCCCCTCAATTTAAAGCTATGTCCCCTCGTGCTAGACATCACCATCCGAGGAAGAAGGCTCTCACTGTCCACCCTATCCAATCCTCTGATCATCTTGTATGCCTCAATTAAGTCACCTCTTAACCTTCTCTCTAACGAAAACAGCCTCAAGTCCCTCAGCCTTTCCTCATAAGATCTTCCCTCCATACCAGGCAACATTCTGGTAAATCTCCTCTGCACCCTTTCCAATGTTTCCACATCCTTCCTATAATGCGCCGACCAGAATTGCACGCAATACTCCAAATGCGGCCGCACCAGAGTTGTGTACAGTGCAACATGACTTCATGGCTCCGAAACTCAATCCCTCTACCAATAAAAGCTAACACACCGTATGTCTTCTTAACAACCCTCTCAACCTGGGTGGCATCTTTCAGGGATCTATGTACATGGACACCGAGATCTCTCTGCTCATCCACACTGCCAAGAATCTTATCGTTAGCCCAGTACTCTGTCTTCCTGTTATTCCTTCCAAAATGAATCACCTCACACTTTTCTGCATTAAACTCCATTTACCACCTCTCAGCCCAGCTCTGCAGCTTATCTATGTCCCTCTATAACATCCGTCCGCACTGTCCACAACTTCACCGACTTTAGTGTCATCTGCAAATTTACTCACCCATCCTTCTATGCCCTCCTCCAGGTCATTTATAAAAATGACAAACAGCAGTGGCCCCAAAACAGATCCTTGTGATACACCACTAGTAACTGGACTCCAGTCTGAACATTTCCCATCAACCACCACCCTTTGTCTTCTTCCAGCTAGCCAATTTCTGATCCAAACTGCTAAATCACCCTGAATCCCATGCCTCCATATTTTCTGCAGTAGCCTACTGTGGGGAACATTATCAAACGCTTTACTGAAATCCATATACACTACATCAATGCTTTACCATCATCCACCTGTTTGGTCACCTTCGCAAAGAACTCAATAAGGTTTGTGAGGCACGACCTACCCTTCACAAAACCGTGTTGACTATCTCTAATCAAATTATTCCTTTCCAGATGATAAAACATCCTATCTCTTATAAACCTTTCCAAGATTTTGCCCACAACAGAAGTAAGGCTCACTGGTTTATAGTTACCGGGGTTGTCTCTACTCCCCTTCTTGAACAAGGGGACAACATTTGCTATCCTCCAGTCTTCTGGCACTATTCCTGTAGACAAAGATGACTTAAAGATCAAAGCCAAAGGCTCAGCAATCTCCTCCCTAGCTTCCCAGAGAATCCTAGGATAAATCCCATCCGGCCCAGGGGACTTATCTATTTTCACACTTACTGGCAGGTTGAATTTCACGTCTAGCTTCTGAGAGTCAATCCTGCTGGACAAAGACAATGGGCTCGATTCTCCGGCGTCGGGATGCTCCATTTTGCCGGCAGCCCGGGGGTTTCCCGACGGCGTGGGGCTGCCCCAAAATGGGAAACCCCATTGACCAGCCAGTGAAAAGTAACATCCCGCCAGCATGCTGAACCAGAAATCTGGCGCAGCGGGACGGAGAATGCAGCCCAATATGTTTTACTTTGAAATCAAATATAGGTTTAGATGATTTTAATCCAATTCTTCTTGGGTGTCAGCCCATATCACAGAAACTACTAATTTAGGACTAAAGATACAATTTCAACTCAGAGTGAATGAATGTGAGAAGGATGAATGATGGGAGAAGTGGGATATATTATTGGGCTACGCTGGAAGAGTCTATTGCATGTTGGTTGTGACAGGCTAAGGAATGTTTGCAGAGACATAGCTATATCTAAACCAAAACATGTTTATTGTATAAACATATCTATATACAGATACAAAAGACGATGTGTAACTCAGCCAAAGCCATGAGCATTCTTGCTCTCGACCCTTGGTCATGTGTGTCTTACATCATCATGTGCGTGGTACTGTTTCTCCCAGTCCCAACCCTGAACACCCTAATACTATGGGAGCTTTACGCAATAGCAAGCTCTGCTTTGCCTATAGACTTAAAATAGTAATTGGCACCCATTATGTCAAATTTAATTTCTAGAACAAACAAACATCCTTCATGCGGGAAAGCCCAAAAGCAAATTCACTGGCTTTGAAGAGGGAAATAACAATTTTTGTCCTACACTCCAGCCTGATTTTAACTGAAACTTTGCTAAGCAGGGCGAAAGGTGAATAGCAACACCAATGTTCCCTGTTAAATTTTGTTGTGCGTGACCAATTTTCTTTTTCATACACTGTACATTTACATTTTTTTGAGTGGCTATGCATCCACTGTACTTTCTAGGCTGCTGTACATTTGTGAAGATATGCAGCTTAGTGGGAAGGTTGGTGAATAACCCCCTTCTCTGTTCTCCCCCCTCCCTCCCCCCCCCCCCCCCCCCAACGAAGCATTTGGCCTGGGCAGTTTTAATTTCTGGATGTTCTGTAATAATGCCAATCAGCTGTCTGCTTGAAATATGTAGAATACCTGATCAACAGACACAAAAACAATCTTGAGAGTTAGGTGATCACTGGCCAACATCAGGGACGGTCACCGGAAACAAGATTTTGTGGTAAGAGAGGCGTTGTGCAGGGTCTCATGGGAAGCATGTGGTGGAGGCAGATTAACTTTCCTTGTGCGCATTTCTGTTTCTCCTAGATTCACCACTGTCTTCATCTGGCACAACCACTTCCACATTAACGCCACCATTTGAAATTGTGGTTGGGGTTCATTAATCATTGTATCCTATTTAAAGAAGGACCCGGTCAGATGGGTTGTCTGACCGCCGGTTCAGAGGAACACATAAAAACTCTATTCAGCAGGACCAGTGCTAAACGGCACCATGGCGAGGGGTCCCAGGCGGGAGCGTTCGTTTCTGGGCCTTGGGGCATCGTGCGTTAACATATTTAAGTGAGCCTAAATGTTCACTTAAACATGTAAATCAGATAGTGACTTCTTGCGGGATCTCGTGAGATCTCGCGAGCTTTTCCGAGTGTCACAAATCCCACGAGAGGCCTCTCGCAAGAATGAACGGCCTCCTCGTCAACAAGGCCATTCAATTGCGCCCATAGATATTTTGGACTTTCATTTATTGATGTTTTAGAGAAGCTAATTTGGGTAATCTGTTATCTTAACATGGAACTGAATTGATTAGAGTTCATAAAAGGGAGATGATGCCTGGTCTTTGCAAGTAGTGGGATTAATGCCCAAAATAGTCTTTTAATTTTCCATACTAACTAACATAATGATATTGCTCCTTGTTCTGCTGACTGAAGAATTATGGATGAAAAAATAATTTGTTGGCATCTTTGCTGCCTCGCAGTGGCAGAAAGGGGTCCTCGATTTGATCCCAGAAAGACTACTGAAGCCCAGTTGTTGGGTTGCAAGACAAATGCACCATTAGTTAGTTCAAAATATACTATCTATCTCTCTTAAAGAAGGAAAATCTGTTACATTTATTGCTACAAGTTATGTTTTAATAATAAAACGAAGAGCAAGCCTGAGGTTATATTTTGATTGAGGCAATTTCTTTCCATTGAAGTGTTAAAAATTACTCATATAATGGGAAGGAAGCCATCATAGGACTATACTACATATCTGGACCATTTTAATAAAAGCAAAGGCTGAATTATCCATTTTTGATTTTATATTATTTTTTTAAAAACATCCACTCAAAACCAACATTTGTCCATAATATTGTATTTGGAGATAAATGTAAAACATCTATCCTGCAAATTAGGAATAAGACTTCATCTCTCCATAGAAAGATCCCGTGGATGTAATGTAAACTATTCTATCAAGTAACGCCCATGAAAAGAGGCAGCACTGTGGCGAGTGGTTAGCACTGCTGCCTCACGCTGCAGAGGACCCAGGTTCGATCCCAGCCCCGGGTCACTGACCGTGTGGAGTTTGCGCATTCTCCCCGTGTTTGCCTGAGTCTCACCCCCAAAACCCCCAAAATTTGCAGGGTAGGTGGATTGGCCACGCTAAATTGCCGCTTAATTGAAAAAATAAAAATAAATGGTTGTTCTAAATTTTTTTTTTCAAGTAACACGCACTAAAAGTGTACTTGGATGGATAACAGGTGAGTACAACTTTTGAGTTCAGCCTTACACAGTCTGCCCACAGACACTTGCAAAGGCATGCATGTAAATAACAATCATTTGAGTGGGTGGGTGCAGCTGGACAACCTGTATCCATAGATTGAAACATCAAAAATGAGTAAAGAAGTGTATCCATAGATTGAAACATCAAAAAGAGTAAAGAAGTGAGAAAAATACTTTTAAGTCTCGGTAGTTCAGTTAATCTTTGTACAGTACTTTAATGCTTGTATTGATATTCCCTAGAACAAAGAACAAAGAAAAGTACAGCACAGGAACAGGCCCTTTGGCCCTCCAAGCCCGTGCCGACCATGCGGCCCGACTAAACTACAATCTTCTACACTTCCTGGGTCAGATTCCCTCTATTCCCATCCTATTCATGTATTTGTCAAGATGCCCCTTAAATGTCACTATCGTCCCTGCTTCCACCACCTCCTCCGGCAGCGGGTTCCAGGCACCCACTGCCCTCTGTGAAAAAAACTTGCCTCGAACATCTACTCTAAACCTTGCCCCTCGCACCTTAAACCTATGCCCCCTAGTAATTGACCCCTCTACCCTGGGGAAAAGCCTCTGACTGTCCACTCTGTCTATGCCCCTCATAATTTTGTAGACCGCTATCAGGTCGCCCCTCAACCTCCGTCGGTCCAGTGATGACAAACCGAGTTTATTCAACCGCTCCTCATAGCTAATGCCCTCCATACCAGGCAACATCCTGGTAAATCTCTTCCGCACCCTCTAAAGCCTCCACATCCTTCTGGTAGTGTGGCGACCAGAATTGAACATTATACTCCAAATGTGGCCTAATTAAGGTTCTATACAGCTGCAACATGATTTGCTAATTCTTATACTCAATGCCCCTGCCAATGAAGGCAAGCATGCCGTATGCCTTCTTGACTACCTTCTCCACCTGTGTTGCCCCTTTCAGTGACCTATGGACCGGTACACCTAGATCTCTCTGACTTTCAATACTCTTGAGGGTTCTACCATTCACTGTATATTCCCTGCCTGCATTAGACCTTCCAAAATGCATTACCTCACATTTGTCCGGATTAAACTCCATCTGCTATCTCTCCGCCCAAGTCTCCAAACGATCTAAATCCTGCTGTATCCTCTGACAGTCCTCATCGCTATCTGCAATTCCACCAACCTTTGTGTCGTCTGCAAACTTACTAATCAGCCCAGTTACATTTTCCTCCAAATCATTTATATATACTACGAACATCAAAGGTCCCAGCACTGATCCTGCGGAACACCACTAGTCACAGCCCTCCAATTAGAAAATCACCCTTCCATTGCTACTCTCTGCCTTCTATGACCTATCCAGTTCTGTCTCCACCTTGCCAGCTCACCCCTGATCCCGTGTGACTTCACCTTTTGTACTAGTGTACCATGAGGGACCTTGTCAAAGGCCTTACTGAAGTCCATATAGACAACATCCACTGCCCTACTTGCATCAATCATCTTTGTGACCTCTTCGAAAAACTCCTATCAAGTTAGAGAGAGACACGACCTCCACTTCACAAAACCATGCTGCCTCTCACTAATACGTCCATTTGCTTCCAAATGGGAGTAGATCCTGTCTCGAAGAATTCTCTCCAGAAATGTCCCTACCACCGACGTAAGGCTCACCGGCCTGTAGTTCCATGGATTATCCTTGCTACCCTTCTTAAACAAACGAACAACATTGGCTATTCTCCAGTCCTCCGGGACATCACCTGAAGACAGTGAGGATCCAAAGATTTCTGTTAAGGCCTCAGCAATTTCCTCTCTAGTCTCCTTCGGTATTCTGGGGTAGTTCCCATCAGACTTATCTACCTTAACACTTTTCAAGACGCCCAACACCTCGTCTTTTTAGATCTCAATTGGAATCTCGCCATAGTGTGGCAAGAAACCAATTATTGGCACTTAAGCCCTATTTCCATACAATTAACGAGAGCCACCCCTTATCCAACAGCCTCCCGTCATTCAGTGGCCTCCCCAGCAAGTGGTCACGCTGGTGCCGATTAGTACTCCTTTTTAAAAACGTGAACCTGACGGAAGGGCTTCTATAGGGAGCCGAGGAGGTGAATTGCCATCTTCGCTCACAGGCAAAGACCCAGGCTATCTACACACCCTTCTCCAGACTCAACATCCGCCAATTCCTTCTCTTTGGTGAATACTAATGCAAAGTATTCATTTAGTACCTCACCTATTTCCTCTGGCTCCACACATAGATTCCCTTGCCTATCCTTCAGTGGGCCAACCCTTTCTCTGGCTACCCTCTTGCTTTTTATGTACGTGTAAAAAGCCTTGGGATTTTCCTTAACCCTATTTGCCAATGACTTTTCGTGACCCCTTCTAGCCCTCCTGACTCCTTGCTTAAGTTGCTTCCTACTTTCCTTATATTCCACACAGGCTTCGTTTGTTCCCAGCTTTCTAGCCCTGACAAATGCCTCCTTTCTCTCTTTGACGAGGCCTACAATATCTCTCGTTATCCAAGGTTCTCGAAGTTTGCCGTATTTATCCTTCTTCCTCACAGGAACATGCCGGTCCTGAATTCCTTTCAACTGACACTTGAAAGCCTCCCACATGTCAGATGTTGATTTACCCTCAAACATCCGCCCCCAATCTAGGTTCTTCAGTTCCCGCCTAATATTGTTATAATTAGCCTTCCCCCAATTTAGCACATTCATCCTAGGACCACTCTTATCCTTGTCCACCAGCACTTTAAAACTTACTGAATTGTGATTCTAATTTGAGGCATGTAACTGCTGAAAGCAAGTTCAAGGTGGCAGACTCTAGCTTTACTGATGGCTCTATGCCATTAACTTGCCAGAGAAAACGGAGTTCTCCAATAGTGTCCTTACCCTGCTATTCATCAATGCACACTATTTTATATAAATAGCCTGCAAACTGTGTTTCCTTCACAGAGCTTGAAAATTCAGTATCGTAGTTGATTGTATATTCAACTTAATTGATCAAAGTCCAGCCCAAATGAAGAGGCCCCTAGAAGATGCTGTACTTTACGATGAAGTATCAAAACATTATGGCACTCATCATGTCAGCAGCCATGGAAATTTCCCTGGAATTGTTTGAACCTATTTAGTGAAATCTAAAGTTGCAGAGCTATGGATTCTTAACCAATAGTTTGGACTGCAACATTAACAATGAATTCTGCTTTCATAATGCTGCAGATGAAAAATTAAACTAATCAACCTCCTCATCTTCAAACACCAATAAAATACAGATGTTTATCCATTAATTATTAATCAGTAAGAAAGGAACCATATAAGTATGTGCTTTGCAATGAATCTGGGATTATAATAGACAGAGACAATCACTGCAAAAAGTTCTTGTCCTGCTGGAGTAAGAGGAATTTTATCTGTGGAGGGCAGTATGCCAGGGTTGATTATATATAAAGATAGATTCCACAGAATCCCTACAGTGCAGAAGGGGGCTATCCGGCCCATCGAGTCTGCACAAACCCTCCATAAGAGCACTTCCCCACCCCATCCCCATAACCCCGCACATTGACTATGGCCAATCCACATAACCTGCATATCTTTGGGCTGTGGGAGGAAACCAGAGCACCCGGAGCAAACCCGTACAGACACAAGGAGAACTTGCAAATTCCACAGTCACCCAAGGCTGGAATCAAACCCGCATCCCTGGCACTATGAGGGAACAGTGCTAGCCACTGTGCCATACTGGATTATGATACAATTGGGAATTAAAGGAGTATCTATGCAGAAACTTCACTCTGGAGGCTAAATGTGTGGAGTGGAGACCATTGGCTGGCTTATTATTCAAAGCTTTTTTTAATCGCATTTCTCATTGGTTAAATGCAATTTACAAATATAAATCACAGATTTTAAATTAAACTGATCGAGACTGGAAAAAGAAATTTGACCAAATGGATCACCTAGGCTCTAAACTAATTATGGAACTTCCAGACACTTAAAGGGTGGCTTTCAAATAAAATGTGAATAGTCACAAGAGATTTACAGAGGAGAGAAGGTTAATAGAAGGTTAAATAGAAGTTTTAAAAAATTATGAAGGAGTGAGGGATTAGAGCACTGACAGAAGTCACTAAAAGCTAAATTGCAGGTGCAACAAGCAATTAGGAAGGCACATGGTAGGCTTGCCTTTATTGCAAAAGATTTAGGGTGCGATCTTCCGGCCTCGTTACACTCGCGCTCAAGCAAAACGAGACCAGTGAATAGCGGGAGAGGCCAAAAGCGGGAACTGCGGCAAGCGCCAAACAGTCTGCGATGCAACCGGCCGGCTCCCCTAGGCGAAATTGGAATCTCGCCATAGTGTGGCAAGAAACCAATTATTGGCACTTAAGCCCTATTTCCATACAATTAACGAGAGCCACCCCTTATCCAACAGCCTCCCGTCATTCAGTGGCCTCCCCAGCAAGTGGTCACGCTGGTGCCGATTAGTACTCCTTTTTAAAAACGTGAACCTGACGGAAGGGCTTCTATAGGGAGCCGAGGAGGTGAATTGCCATCTTCGCTCACAGGCAAAGAGCACGGGGGCGCTGGACTTGCTGCCCCTGTGCTCGGTGGGGGATGTGGGATCCTCAGCTTGGGGTGTGGGCCCTCCGCAGGGATGGGCCACCATGGGACGGTGGAGGGTCACTTGGGGGGCAACCGGGGGGGCAACCGCTCGCTGCACTACCATGCCACCCCTGGATCATGTGTGCCCATTAGGGGGGCAACCCTTGTCCCTGCCCATCTTCCCCCGGACCACCCTTAACCCCCAACGACTGCCGAGGCCTCTGGCTGTGTGTCTGAATCAATAGCCTCGAGGGAATTGGCAATCATGGTTAAGTGAGCGCTTCACACAACCCAAGTACATTCCCGTGGGCGGGCGGGATATGTAGCATGTGGGAGTCATTGCGTAGCATCCAAATTGGATCACAATGCCTGGACAGTTTGCCAGAACACTGCGAGAGGCAACACCACAGACACAGCAGCCAACATCCGAACATCCAGGGGATGGGACACAGCTCCGATGGACATGTCCATGGGCGGAGGTTGGGTGAGGGCCACACGGAGGGGGCCAGCACCCTGTCCGGTTGATGATGTGAGTGGATGTCCAGGGTACAGGGTCTCGGGCCCGCTACGGCCTGGAGTACAAAGGCAGGGCGTTCCGGAAAGGGCAGTGGGGAAGATCAGTGGGGGAATGGAGTGTCCTGGGGTGGGAGCCACTGCTGTTTGTTGGTCTAACACCCTCTCCCAATGCCTTACAGATATTGAATGCCATGACAGGGATGTTGGACGCAGAGGTTGCCCTAATGGTGCTGGTGCTACATGATGTGGCCAGACGCTAGACAAGGCGGCAGCAGCATAGTTTGCAGATGCTTGAGGCAGCGACCCATGTGCTAGATCCCACCACACACCCTGAGGATCCGGCCGCCCATCTGGCTAGGGAGGGATCCGGGTGGGGGGGGGGGGGGGGGGGGGGGGCGGCGGCGGAGTCCCGCGATGGCCCAGGGTGTACAGGCATCGCTGGTCGTTTGAACAGATAATGGCCAGCGTATGCCACAGGGGGCTCCTTCTCAACAAGGCTAATCCACCTAACCTACACATCTTTGGACTGTGGGAGGAAACCGGAGCACTCGGAGGAAACCCAGGCAGACACTGGGAGAAAGTGTAAACTCCACACTGTCACCCGAGGCCAGAGTTGAACCCGGGTCTCTGGAGCTGTGAGGCAGCAGTGTTAACCATTGTGCCACCGTGTTGCCACAGCTCCACTTCCGCGGCGTCTGCCAACCTCCACGTTCATGACTGCCCTGTCCTCAGACACACCAATCACTTCCAGAGCCCACTCCTCAAAGTAGCTGCAGATTCTCAAGTCTGGCACTCCACCGCCTGTCTGGGCCCTCTCCCGCCGACTATGGGTGAGCTTTTCCTGAGGAGACACACTGAGGACATCATTAGCCATATGCGTGGTTCACAGTTGTGGTGGGAGTGTATGAAGGGAGGATTGAAGGGGTGGGCAGAAGGGAGTGGGGGATGGAGGGGTTGTTGGGGATCACAAGGTGGATGCTCCCTTGGGGGGTGGGATATTGGTGTCTACTCACTCGTGCTACCTGGTGTAGGTCATTGACCTTCTTCCAACACTGGAGGCCAGTCCTCATTGTCATACTGCCTGAGCTGACTTCTGCCGCCACCTCTTCCCAGGCAGCACTGGCTGCCTTATGGCTTACCCTCCAGGACCCTCGGGGGGGGGAAAAGGACATCCTTCCTAGCCTCCACCGCATCCAGGAGCCTCCCAAGGTTAGCGTACCTGAATCTTTGGGCTGGTCTCTTCGGCGTCATAATTGCGAGCTGGCTGGGGTTGGCTGAGCAACTGCAGCTTAAAAATGCTGCTTGACCTTGTTGGCGGGGACTGGTGAGCGCGGTCCTGGCGAATCAGCTGTCGAGCCAGCATTGGGGAAAAAAGCCCGTGAAGCCTCGTTAAGTGGACCAATTAACGTTGAATAGCGTTGCAGGTCTCGCTGGGCCGAACAACTCGCGACAATATCCGCTTGCTAGCATACTTAGAAATTGTTCTGGAGTATCGTGCCCTTATAGCGTCCCAGAGTAAGAGGTAGGCCATTTAGAAATGATATGAGGGTGATGAATCTTTTGACATTCTCGACACCAGAGGGCTGTGAAAGCTCAGTCATTTAACATGTTGAGAAATTTCTAGGTATTAAAGATATCAAGGGGTATGGGGATAGTACAGAAAGTGATGTTGCGACAGAAGATCAGCCATGATCTGTCTGAATGGCAGAGCAGGCTGAAAGGGGTCAAATAGCCTACTGCTGCTTCTATGTTCCTGAGCAGAAACCATATCAATATTTATGAATAGGCTTGTTAGTCCATTGAAGGAAGAAAGAACAAAGAATTATTGGCATAAATGTGTCACATGGGACCATGCAAACAATAAACATCACCATAGAAAACTGAATATACTCCTTCCGTTACTTTGACTTCTATGTAATACGATCTCAGCACTACTGAAGTTTGAATGACCAGGCAAACCTGCAGTGCAAGTTCTTCTTTGCTAAATGGCATCAATCATCATTTTGTTAAGTTACCAGACTGGCTGAATATGGAATGTTGATTAAGATCAACGGCAAGATCCTGTGGACAATTTTCCATATCTTGAGAGCCTCCACTCAATGAAAAGTACCACCAGCGGTTTCATTGAAGATGCTCCAAATCCAGTGTCAAGAAAGTTGGCCTCTTTCTTGGACAGCAGCATCTTCGTCCAAGCCAACTTGAAATCCCTCAAAACCAGCTCCGCTGGGCAGGACATTTAATTTGTATGCCTGGCACCAAACCTATGAAGCAACTACTCCAGTCGGAATTCTGTCACAGCAGGAAACTCCCAGGAGGACAGTGGAAATTCTTTTGGGATGTCCTCAAAGCATCACTGAAGAGGTCAAATATCTCTGCCAAATAATAGGAGTTCCTGGATTGTGACTGACTAAAATGGAGAAGGCTCATCCAGGAACGCACTAAAATCATTAAGCGACTTCATTGAGAGTATGCAGAGGTGAAGTTGAAGCATCAAAGGGTGCACATAAACCTCCTAAGAACACATCTATCAAATCTTTCAAACACATTCTGCTCTGCATGTGACAGAGTCTGTAGATTGCACATTGGACTTATCAGCCATCTCAGAACCCATCAAACCAGAGTGGAATCAAATCATCCTCAATGCCAAGGGACTGTCTAAGAAGAGAAGAGTTAGATAGTTCAAAAAAGGTTCCTGGTTTGATTCCTGGTTTGCATTGGGTAATTTCAGTTGGGGTAACTTCGGGAGTTGTGAGAGAGGGAAAGAAAGGCGGAATCAACTCATGTTGATGAACCAGCCACACCAATTTTAAAGGGTCCTATCAAAGGATTATGATTTTATTCCAGGTCTAACAGTCTACTAACACTCACAGTTAGGGTGTCATAAAAAAGGGCCAGGATCGATTCAAATAGTACCACTGTGTCTGCCTGTGTGCCAGTTCCCTGGCTCCATCCTGCACATAGACCATTTTCACAAAAGTGGAATGGGGAGCTGCAACATGGCTACTTGTCTGGAACATAGTGTGTGACCAGTATGACTTTTCAATTAAAGGAACATGACTGGCACTTTCCTGTCAGCTTCCAGGTTCTTGTCGGCAATGAGGGCAAATTTAAGTTACCTGGAGCTGACCTCCCATCAGCAGACTGTGGGGCAAACGTTCCAGGTGGGCCTAGAGTCCTAGGATGCTTGCCTGTCTGGGTGAAGCAGCAGCTACAAACAGGCCTGTCGAGGGGCCTGTAGTGGGGTCCCTCACCACCACTCATTTATAAATGAAATTTTAAAAAGTTGGAGAGGGCACCTCAATTTTGAAGCACCCTCTCCCTTACTTATCTTCGATGTGGAGATGCCGGCATTGGACTGGGGTGAGCACAGTACGAAGTCTTACAACACCAGGTTAAAGTCCAACAGGTTTGTTTGGATGTCACCTTTCTGCTTACTTATCTTCCACTGCAGCCTACTACTCCTTTGAAGCAGGAAAGCCTTTGACTTGCCAACCAACTGCAAGAGCTATCCCCCTTAGTTCCCCCTGCCTATGGACCTCCCCATCCCCACCCTGACCCCAACCCCCTCACCCCAGCCCCGGCCCTTCACCACCTGGCTATTAATTGGCTGCTCAATGAAAAATTATAGGGAATAATTGTTTCCCAATTCTGGAATTCTGGCATCCATTTGACCCTGATGGTGGGATTGAAAAGCCTTCAGGGAAATCCAGCCCATGGACTTTGTCTCCTCAGTCCACATGTTTCCCTTTGTATCCACTTAAAGTTTCTACAAACTAGGAAAACAAATATATAAAACCCTGGCTCATGTGACATGATGTAATGTCACATGAAGGATTCAAAATAACCTGCATAGTACAGCTTAAATTTTATTGATCACCCAGCTTGATATTTACATTATTGCATTTTTGCACTAATTATGAACTCACCAAGGTTCCTTAGGCAGCACCTTCCAAACCCACTATCATCTAGAAGGACAAGGGCAGCAGATACATGGGAACACAACCACCTGGAGGTTATGTTGCCATTCCTTCACTGTCGCTGGGTCTAAATCCTGGAATTTCTGCCCTAACAGCACTGTGGGTATACCTACACCTCAAGGACTGCAGCAGTTCAAGAAGGCAGCTCACCGCCATCTTCTCAAGGGTAACAGGGATGGGCAGTAAATCCAGGTCTAGCCAGTGATGCCCAGATCTCATAAATGAATTTTTAAAAACTTGAAGCTAATTTCAAGGTACAAATAAATGATGCACCTGGGAAATAAATTGTGTTGATGCAATATGAAATCAGATCAAGAAAGAGGAAAAGTATTAAAAAAATTAAAAGCACTCTAATCCTTAACCATCAGCTGCTCTTTCTAAATTGAACATTTTGATTAACACAACAGAATTAACTTGAAAACAAAGTCAAAATCTATAACCTGCACCATGCTGAATAAAACAGCCTCTATATAGTTAACACAACATTGTTAATGTTTTGTCGTGAGCCACATTCCCAATTAGTATCCTTTTTAAGGATTACTCTAAAATAAATGCTCCATTATGCTGCAGTAATAGAGCACAGGTCTACAATTTTAATGGAATTCTTTCTCCTGCTATATGGATGTTGGACTAGCCTTTTTGATAATTCTGCTTCTAGACTTTCTGATAATTCCGCTTTCTCTCAATAAACTATAAGGAGGAAGAAGTACTGAAATCCAGTTCTGAAGGCATACCACTGTGGTGCAGACATGAAAGAAGACAGAAGACAAATAGAGCAGCATGCCTGTTGAGGGTTATCGGAGGATGTGAGGTGGCTCTTAATGATTGGAGTACCATTATTGCATTGCCACAAAAAGCCTGTGACTAATTTTCAAGCTTATATAACAAAAACTGATTTTTTAGAATCCTGCCAGTCAAAAGTAGCAAGTTGTAATTTTAATTTTTTCAAACAAAATCTGATACCGGCACCTTAACATATGAATGCCAAAGTTAGGTATCTTCCCTCTTGGATGTATGAACTGTTCCACTGGATGGTATCACAGGTTGAACAAATTATGAGCAGCATCACAGAATCACACCACGATGTCATCAATGGAGCAGTCTATCAAGGGCTGAGGGAGGGACACAATACATTTGGCAATAAAACAGTAGGTCTATAGTAAGGATTTTAAATCGTGAAATACTCATTTTAACTCATTGCCTATTATTCGGCAGAAAGACATTTTTTTTAATTGTGAAACCCAAGGGTGAGGACTTGCTTTGAGATTTAAATTAGAGCACCAATGGCCTCCCATACTGCAGATATTTCAGACGAGCCAATAGAAGCCTATTTGCCAATGCTGTTTTAAAAATGTAGTAATTCTGCTGTATTCATGTTGATAATCCTGAAAGCATAACACTTCATAATATCAATGCTTCGTCCTTGAAGAGATTTTATTCAGTTTCCTTCAATAACAAAAGAACAGAATTCAGAACCACACACTTTGCTGATACATGATGATGAAGTGGCGCATCCACTCTGCTGCTTATACAGCTGTTCTGCAGGTGCAACTGCAATCATTGCTAACCATCACTGCATCACAAGCACTCAAGACATTTTTCCATAGTAAACATACTAAACTCATTCATCAATGGGTAGTTCTTCCCACAGCTCTTCTAGTACAAAAAGTACAATGATTTTATTTCTACTACAGTGCATCACAATAACATATTTCATTCATCTAATTTAATTCATCTTGTTAATAACTCCTGTTAGGATGTCCCTAATGACCCATTGCATACAGAAATTAAAAATGCATATCCCTGTAATTAAAATCTTACCATGTATGTGCAACAGTAAACCGCCGGCGTTGACGAATGCTTTTATTCACCAACAACTTTCGAAATAGATTTGGAGAATTCCTAGGGGAGCTTCGAGGAGAGATTTTTGGAGAAGTAGCTCTTTTTCCTGTCAATTTAGAAGGTTCCAGTTCCAAATGCATATGCTCCTTAAAAGTCCTTATGCAGGAATCCTCTTCGGGAGCCGTAAGCTCACAACGAAAAACATCCTTTGTTGTCATATCGCTGATGCTCAACAAATTTGTGCCATTGAAAATTCTTGTCCTGTGTCACACACAGCTCGCCTTGCTGGCAGGAAAGGATTCAGCACAATAACATTAAGCTGCTGTTGTGCAGCAATTAAAAAAAGATGACTTGCTCTTAAAGCAACAACTTAAATAAACAAAAATACAACATAAAGAAATAGTTTCAGTAAACGTTAGACTTGTCAAGCCCCTCTTGCCACTAGTAATGAAGGCCAGCTGCTTTGTATAAGAGCTTTACCACTACTGATAGTCATCTTGAATATAAGCCAGTGTGTTCATTTATGTCAGAAGCCGCCTAGTGGATGCTGAATGTATGTGAAATACACTCTCTCATTTAATTCATTCCAAGGTACCACGCTCATCAGATTTTAATGGGGAAGAAAACAAATCCTTTCAACAATTAATTTGTAAAAGACTATTACAAGGTGCTCATCATTTATTTAACATCAACCACAAGGCAATCCAGCTGCTTTGGTAATTCTAGAAGATGCGTATAGAAAAATCATAAAATCTTGAGTTGTGATGAAATTTTCATTCAAAATTAGTTTTTCAATATTCTGTGAATGACACTTGCATTCACATAGTGACACATGATGCCAATTCACACCAACTAAACGGAATGCCCTTCTCCATTAGAAAGGGCTTTATTATGAGCAGTTTTCTGTGCAGCAGTAAAAATATACTTAAAAATGTCAATTAAAAATATGAAAACACTGCACTAGGACTTCTTCTGTTTGACGTCAATATATAAGTTGGTGTGCATAAAATTTGGATTATCTCAAGGCAACTCTGATTCCCTGATTCATGTTTTTGCAAAGATGTTCCACTATATGTAGCTTTAATCACATTCTTGGATAATTTTAAAAAATAAACACATTTATGACAACAAATGTTGAAATATTGAAATTGTGGCACTATTTTTTAAAAATCACGACAAAAGGACTAAAATCAGTAGGACAGGATCGAAAATATCTCTTCGCAGAGCAAATTTTAAGCTGTTTTCCTATGCACACAGAGGTCACTGCAGAATTGAGTAGCCCTTCCTCAAATCCAAAACTTTTTACTGAATAATTAATGATTAAAGGTCAAAGTTGATTTCAGCAACATTTTCCTGTTTGTCAAGACTTTAATATCCTAGGGATGAGTAATATGGTGCCATGCCGAGGGCGGACTCCGCACCCAGAAATCGGTGCGTATTGACATCTGGATCTGCTGTTGAAACGCACCCAATAATACACAAATTGCCAGAAATTAACAGCAAAGGCGGGTTAGAGGCCTTCTTCCTGCCCAATGAGTGTGGGAGGGCGGGATGTCCGGCCTCGGGGGTCATAGGCCATGACCCGAAACGAGGTCACAGCCAACTCTTTAAAGATTACCCACCATGGGACCGGCTCAGGAGGCCCAGCAGATGTGAAATCATTATGGAAACAGAAGACTTGTGCAGTTTCTAGTCTTGCAAGGTAAGAGCTTTTTAGTTTTGGTTATTCTCTGCCAATCTTGTCACTCCTCACAGGTGGCATTCTTTCAAAAGATCAGAAAATCTCCAACTTATTGCCATGGAGGAGTTGCACATTTGTTACATGTTTCCATACAGAGATGTCTGTGCCAATGGAGCAAGAGGAGAGGTGGAGTAGAAGAGCCAAACCATACCCTAGATTCAGTGAGGACTCACTGAAACTGGGCAGGTTTTCGACTTTTCGCCTTGCTTGCATTACGTATTATTTCAAACCAGTCTGATGACATCAGAAACGTCATCCATGCCATCACACCTGATATTATGTTCGGCATCACGGGAACGGTCCCCTTCTGAGAGCGAATTATTCAGGCCCAAATGTGTGAAAATGATTTGCTCACAGAAAATAAAATAAACAGCCCCCATCATGAATGAAGATAATGCAATATTCTTTAAGACACAAGGCAGCACGGTAGCATTGTGGCTAGCACAATTGTATCACAGCTCCAGGGGCCCTGGTTCGAATCCGGCTTGGGTCACTGTCTGTGCAGAGTCTGCACATCCTCCCCGTTTTCTCCGGGTGCTCCGGTTTCTTCCCACAGTCCAAAGATGTGCAGGTTAGATGAATTGGCCATGATAAATTGCCCCTAGTGTCCAAAATTGCCCTTAGTGTTGGGTGGGGTTGCTGGGTTATGGGGATAGGGTGGAAGTGTTGACCTTGGGTAGGGTGCTGTTTCCAAGATCCGGTGCATACTCGACGGGCCGAATGGCCTCCTTCTGCACCGTAAATTCTATGATAATCTATGACAGGAGTTTTGTGCAGGTCCAGAAAAATGCGACTTGTGGGATTTGCAGTTTGCCAAACTGCACCCATGTGTGAAATAGATAGGCGTTTCTTGGGGATAGGCTTTTCTTGGGAATAGCTAGGTGTTTCTGTGGCCACAAACAAGACTCCAGGATGGTATGTTGCCTTGCTGGCGCTGGGGTCAAAGTTGTCTCGGAGCGGTTACAGGACATTCTGAAGGCTGAGGGTGAACAGCATTGGTCATGGTACACATTGGTACAAATAGCATAGATAAGATAGCGATGAGGTCCTACAATAGGAATATAGGGAATTAGGAAGTAAGTTGAAAAGTAAGATAGTGGTCCCAGGATTACTACCAGTACGTGCTAGTCAGAGCATGATTAGCAGGATATATCGGATGAATATGTGGCTGAACAGATGATGCGAGGGACAGGGTTCCAGCTACCTGGGACATTGGGACCAGTTCTGTGGGAGGTGGGACCAGTACAAACTGGACAGGTTACACCTGGGCAGTGTTACGTTCTGGTGCTTAGCCGGTCAGAATAAGTGTACTACGGAACATCTAGTTCATGACTCGTTAAATGTTTATTTTTAAACAATAACGTGGGTTAGATAACCATGAGAAGATTATCAAAAACTACTAGCTACTGTAAATTATCTGAGAGCTACCACAAATGTGACTATCCACTACGACGACTATCTCCACACTCCCTGAGGTAAGTGTCACCTGGTTGTTCTCTACTGCCACCTGCTGGTTGGAGATCGTATACATTACTATTTACATGATTGCTTATGCATATCATCACAGGCAGGACCTGGGTTGATGTCCCAGGTGGAGTATTTGTTCAAGTGATTGGGAGGGTTTAAACTAAAATGGCAGGGGGATGGAAACCGATGCAAGGAGCCAGAGGAAGGGGAAACAAGGACAAGAACAAAAGACAGTCATGGAAATAAGAAATATGATAGGCAGATAAATAGCCAGAATCAAATAGGGCCTCAGTGAAAAATAGTGTGGGGGGGTGGTAAAATGGCCAACAGCCTGAAAAGCTAGGCCTGATGGGAATTCGGACAGGCCCAATAAACACAGGCATTGATCAGAGGTGAACAAGCCAAGCTGAACTTGTCCTGGAAGGTGGGACCGGAAGTGTTTGACCTTGACCAAATCAGGACAGGATTTTGTGTAAATGCTAGTACCGGCCAGATTCGCAGGCAACTCAGGTCCAGTATCGACCAGACTCAATGTGCCACAACGCCATATATGGAAAGGGCTATGTGCACTCCTCATAGGCTGTAAGCCAGATGACCTTCCAGAAGGGTGAGAAAGAGAGAAGGAAGGAGTATAGATTTCATTTCATAGATTTCATAGAATTTACAGTGCAGAAGGAAGCCATTCGGCCCATCGAGTCTGCACCGGCTCTTGGAAAGGAGCAACCTACCCATGGTCCACACTTCCACCCTATCCCAATAACCCAGCAACCCCACCCAACACTATGGGCAATTTTGGACTCTAAGGGCAATTTAGCATGGCCAATCCACCTAACCTGCACATCTTTGGACTGTGGGAGGAAACCGGAGCACCCGGAGGAAATCTACGCACACGCGGGGAGGATGTGCAGACTCCGCACAGACAGTGACCCAAGCCAGAATCGAACCTGGGATCCTGGAGCTGTGAAGCAATTGTGCTATCCACAATGCTACCGTGCTGCAGAGACACCTGGAAGCAACCCCCAGCGAAGACTCCACCCCGAGTGAAAACTTCACCCCAAGTGAAGAGAAGACACGGTGATGACAGGAGACCCACCTTCGCAAGTTCATAAATAAGGTCATCCAAATCAGCAGAGCTCAGTGAAGAGTCGTACCCAGCAGAGCAGCCTGACCAAGCTCAACTGCACAGGTAGTATTTGAATCTCAGATCGACCATTATATTAATAAGTTATTTTAAGGGTTTAGAGTTGTTGTGTGAATAGAGCTTGGATCATAAGATTCAGTAATAAAATCAGGTTGAACTAGGGAAGGGAATTGAATATCCATGGGCATTCAGTATTTCGGAAGAATAGACCAAAATGGAGAACGTTCCGGTGGCGTGGGCGAGCAAGGCAGCCGCAAAAAAAAGAGCTCCCACCGGTGGCCGCGATTTGCGGCGATTCCGGGGAAATCCCAAGTCTTCACGCACCCCCCGACTATCGTCGGCCTTTGGGGCCGCCACGAGCAGCCAGCAGGGCCGGTTAAAAACCGGCGAAGAACCCCCGCGCGGGTGTCGGGTGGCGGGGGCTGAGGCGCCGGGCCCGGCAGGTCAGAGCAGCGGGGGCGGAGCTACGAGGAGGCCGAGGCGGCAGGCCCGAGGCCAGGGCACCATGTAGGGAGGGTGCTCCACGTCGGATGGCTCCCACCTAGGAAGAAGAAAGAAGGTTGAAGCCTGGTCCCAGGTGAATGCAGAGGAGAAAGAAAAAATATTTAAGGAAGTTTGGTAAAAAAAAAAATTTCAAAAAAGAAGAAAGTCAGATTGATGAAGGGCAGGAGGGTGAAGGGGGAGAGAGGAGAAAGGAAATAAGATAAAAAACAATAAGCCGCTAAAGGATGCGAAAAGCAGCGTCGAAGAAAGGAGTAAACGCAGGTTCGCCACCGAAGGAGAAGACGAGCAAAAGTGTTGACAGGATGGTGGAAGCCAAACTGCAAGGCGGGGCCGCACTACTCACGGTGGAGAAGATGACTGAGGTGATGGTGGTGGAGCTGGAACAAGATTTGGTGAGGCACATGGAGGTCCTGAGGAAAGAGATGGCGGTCGTGTTGAGGGCATTGTTGGAGGAGGCAATCGGCCCGATGAGGGTGGAGGTGGCAAAGGTATCGGCCGAGATGAGAGAGCAGGGCGAGAAGAAGAAGGAGGTGGAGGAGGCCGTGACACGACACAGCGACCAGGTCACCTTGATGGGGGACGAGCTGCGGAGGGTGGTGGAGGTTAACAGAGGACTCCAAGCAAAGCTGGAAGACTTGGAAAACCGCTCAAGGCGGCACAATTTGAGAATTGTGGGCTTGCCCGAAGGGACAGAGGGCCCAAGACCCATGCAATACTTTGCTAAGAAGTTGGCGGAGCTGATGGGGGAGTGTGAGAGCCCCACCCTGTACGAGCTAGACCGAGCTCATCGGTCATTAACGAGCCGCCAAGGGCAGTAATTATCTGCTTCCATAAGTTTTGCATGAAGGAGAAAGTATTAAGCTGGGCGAAGCAGGAGCGTGAGGTGCTGTGGGATGGTACTGCGGTTCAGATCTACCAGGACCTGACGGTGGAGTTGGCAAAAAGACAAGCGGCGTTTGGGTGAGTGAAGGCGGCTTTGTACAAGAAGGGGGTGTGATTTGGTGTGGTATACCCGGCAAAGTTGAGAGTAACATATAACGCCAAAGACTGTTATTTTGAGACAGCGGAGGCGGCTGAGGCGTTCGTGAGGGCAGAAGGCTTGGGACAGACGTGAAGAGCGGAACTGGAAGAGAGACTGTGGACTGTGTTTGAGCGACTGGAAAATGTGCAAATGTAACAACTTTTGTTTTACTGATTTGTATTGAAATTTACTTCTCTTTGCATTGTTACAGAGTTCAAGTTAATGGCGTTCTGTGTTGCGACGGTTAAATGTTATGTTAGTGAATTGTAGGGGTTGGATTGTTGGGTTTGTTTTGGTGTTTCTTTCTCTGGGACTGGGCGGAAGGGGGCGAGAGGTCTTGGCGGGGGGAGCCACCCGCGCTAGCTAACTAAAGTCAGTTAGTGAACGGGGGTGAGGTGAGAGGAGGACTGCGGACGTTGGAGCCTGGATAGCAGGCTTCAATGGGCCTACGAGGCAAGCAAGAGGGGGTGGAGGAATGGATGTTGGGGGATGTTTTTGTAGGGGGAGTTCTTGGGAGGGGGGGAAGGGGTTCGATGTTAACAATGGACAGGTGCGGGTCAGGCTTATGGGGCAGGGCCCGGGGGTATGGTGATGGTGGATAAGAAAGGTGGGGGGCGTGAGAGACCCCCAGTAAGGATAATCACGTGGAACGTGAGAGGGCTAGGAGGTCCGGTCAAAAGGTCTAGGGTGCTTGCACATCTTAAAAGTTTGAAAGCTGATGTAGCAATGCTGCAGGAGACTCACTTGAGGGTGAAGTACCAGGTGAGACTTAAAAAAGGCTGGGTTAGCCAAGTGTTTCACTCCGGATTTGATGGAAGGGCTCGAGGGGTAGCGGTGCTGGTCAGCAAAAGGGTACGCTTCCAGATGAAGAAGGTAGTGGCAGATCAGGGGGGTAGATATGTGATTGTGACAGGGGCACTGGAGGGGAGATTAGTGGCACTGTTAAGTGTATACGGTCCCAATTGGGACGATGTGGGATTCGCGAGGAAGGTGTTTGGGGCTATTCCCGACTTGGACACACATGAGCTGATTGTGGGGGGGGGACTGGAACTTGGTGCAGGAGCCAAGGTTGGACAGATCACGGCCGCGCTCGCTGGTCCCATCAGGAGGGGGCGAAGGCGCTGGCTGGGCTAATGGTGGAAATGGGAGGGGTGGACCCTTGGAGGTTCCTGCACCCAAGGGAACGGGAGTATTCGTTTTTCTCAGCGGTCCATAAGGTATTCCCGAGGATCGACTTTTTTGTGGTGGGGAAGGCTTTGCTGGCTGGAGTCAAGGGGTCGGAATACTCTGCAATTGCAGTGTCAGATCACGCTCCACATTGGGTGGATATGGTGCTGGAGAAGGGGGCAGCGCAGAGACCGGGGTGGAAACTGGATGTGGGGCTTTTGGGGAACCAAGTGTTCTGTGAGAAAATTGAAAAGGTAATTAAGGAATATGTAGGTTTCAATTGTACGGGTGAGGTGTCGAAGGCAGTTGTCTGGGAGGCTCTAAAGGCTGTGGTGAGAGGTGAGGTAATTTTGTTTAAGGCCAGTGTGGATAAAGAGGAGAGGTTGGAGCGGCAGAGGGTAATAGATGAGATGTTGGAGGTAGATAGGAGGTATGCAGAGGATGGGGACCCGGCGAAGCTGGAAAAGAGGAAGGAACTACAGGCGAGCTTCGACCGACTGTCCACCAGGAAGGCGGTGCGCCAACTGAGACGAGCAAGGGGTGCAGTTTATGAACATGGAGATAAGGCGGGTATGTTAGCAGGTCAGCTCCGGAAGGAGGCAGCGGCAAGGGAAATTCTTCAGGTGAAGAATAGGGCAGGGAAGTTGGTGGTGGCCCCAATGCTGATTAACAAGGTTTTTGAGGAGTTTTATGAGAGGTTGTACAAGTCAGAGCCACTCGGGGGAGACCGTGAGATGCAGGAATTTCTTGATGTGTTGGAGTACCCGAGGATAGGGGATGGGGACAGGGCTACATTAGAAGGAGCAATAGTGGAGCAGGAGATAAAGGATGCGATTGGGAGGATGCAGTCGGGGAAGGTGGCAGGGCCGATGGGTTTCCGGTGGAATATTATAAAAAATTTAAGGATAGGTTGGCACCCCTGATGGTGGAGGTGATTTGAGGAGGTGATAGGGAAGGGGGTGTTGCCGCAAACCTTGGGGCAGGCATCGATTTCCCTGTTACTAAAAAAAGATAAGGATCCGACGGAGTGTGGGTCATATCGGCCCATATCACTTCTGAATGTGGACGTAAAAGTGTTGGTGAAGGTACTGGCGGGTAGGCTGGAGGAGTGCCTTCTGAAGGTGATAGGAGAGGATCAGACGGGGTTCGTGAAAGGGAGGCAGCTGTTTTCGAACATTAGGAGGGTTTTGAACGTTGTTATGGCACCAGCGGAAAGAAAGGAAACAGAGGTAGTTGTGGCATTGGACGCCGAGAAGGCGTTTGATCGGATAGAATGGGGGTACCTGATGGCAGTGCTGGAGCGGTTTGGGATTGAACCAAGGTTTGTGAACTGGGTAAAGCTATTATATAAGGAACTGAAGGCGAGTGTCCGCACAAATAATATCAGTTTGAGATACTTTTCTCTCCGTCGTGGGACGAGACAGGGATGTCCTATGTCCCCCCTGCTGTTTACACTTGCGATTGAGCCGTTGGCCATCGCATTGAGACGTTCGGGAGCATGGAAAGGAATAGTGTGGTGGGGGGGATAGAGCATAGGGTGCTCTATCCCCCGACGACTTGCTGCTGTATGTGTCGGAGCCAAGTGCGTCGATAGGAGGAATATTGGAGCTACTGCGGGTATTTGGGTCTTTCTCGGGGTACAAGTTCAACCTGAACAAGAGTGAGTACTTTGTGGTGTCTCGGCCGGGGGTGGGGACAGGGGTGGGGGGCTGCCATTCCGTAGAGCAGGGACTCATTTTAGGTATCTAGGGGTGCAGGTTGCCCGGGAGTGGGGGAGGCTTCGCAGGTACAACATCACTAGTTTGGTGGGGAGAGTGATAGCAGATCTGGCAAGGTGGGATGGCCTTCCTCTGTCACCTCGGGTATAGGCGGTTAAAATGAATGTGTTGCCGCGATTCCTGTTTATTTTCCAATGCCTACCGATTTTCCTGCCAAAGTCTTTTTTCAGGGAGATTGAGGGAAGGATTACCTCATTCATATGGGGAGGGAAGGTGGCCAGAGTGAGAAAGGTGCTGCTACAGGGGAAGGCAGGCAGGGGTTTGGGTCTCCCGAACCTGTTGTACTACTACTGGGCGGCGAATGTGGAGAAAGTGCGGAGCTGGGTCAGAGGGGTTGATTCTCAGTGGGTCAGAATGGAGGAGAGTTTGTGCAGGGGGTTGGGGCTGAAGGCACTAGCAACAGCGCCGCTCCAGATAGCTCCGGGGAAATATTCAGGGAGTCCGGTAATAATAGTTTAATTGAAAATCTGGAGGCAGTTTCGCCAACACTTTGGGTTGGGATTAGGGTCAAGGGAAATGCCGATTCGGGGGAACCACAGATTTGAGCCAGGGAGGTGGGATGGAAGTTTTCGGAAATGGGAAGAGAAGGGGATTAAGACGCTAAAAGATTTGTTTCTTCGGGGTCGGTTTGCAGGATTGAGGGAGCTGGAAGCGAAGTATGGGCTAGAGCAGGGAGAAGTGTTTAGGTACATGCAGGTTCGGGATTTTGCCAGGAAGGAGATACAGAGCTTCCCAGAGGAACCGGCCTCCACATTGTTGGAGGAGGTGTTGACGACAAGGGGACTGGAGAAGGGGGCAGTGTCAGCGGTGTACGGAGCTATTCTGGAAGAGGATAAGGCACCACTGGAAGGGATCAAAGCTAAGTGGGAGGAAGTGCTGGGAGAGGTTATAGAGGAGGGGGTCTGGTGTGAGGTGCTCCGGAGAGTGAATGCCTCCACCTCATGTGTGAGGTTGGGGCTGATACAGCTGAAGGTGGTATATAGAGCGCACCTCACGAGGGCGAGGATGAACCATTTTTTGAAGGAGTAGAGGATGTGTGCGAGCGTTGCGGGGGGGTGGGATGGGGGGGGGGGGGGGGGCGCGAATCACGTTCATATGTTTTGGTCCTGTCCAAAGCTAGGGAAGAACTGGAAGGAGGTGTTTAGGGTAATTTCCAAGGTGGTGCGTGTGAAACTGGACCCGGGTCCCCAGGAGGCCATATTCAGGGTGTCGGACCAGCCAGGGTTGGAAACAGGAGCGGAGGCAGATATCATAGCCTTCGCCTCGTTGATCGCCCGAAGGCGGATCCTGCTGGGATGGAGAGCAGCCTCTCCACCCAGTGCCATGGCGTGGCGGGGGGACCTGTTGGAATACTTGACCCTTGAGAAGGCTAAGTTCGAACTGAGGGGAAGCTTGGAAGGGTTCTACAAGTCATGGGCACTATTTATTATGCACTTTCAAGAACTGGATAACATCGAACATTAGTTGGGGGGTGGGGTGGGGGGGAGGGGGGCTGTGTAGATTAAGGGTGACTACGGGTAATCCCTGATTCCTTTTTGTCATTTGTTTATGTAAACATGCGGGCTGATGTTTGGGGGCTGGTGGGCGGATGGGATCGTTGTTATTATGGGGATTGACATATCTTGCTGATTATTGTTTATTGTTGATGGGTGTAAATGTGGGAGAAAATGTGAAAAAGGAGATTAAAAATATTTTTTAAAAAAGAATAGACCAAAATGAAAAGGCGGTGTGGTTGCTGGATAAAGAGAAAATTTACACAATAGTGAGGAAAGATATTCGTTCTGATGATGTGGAATCTGTATGGGTAGAGCTGAGAAACACTAAGGGGAAAAAAACATTAATGGGGCTTGTACGTAGATTCAAAACTGTAGTGGTGATGTTGGGAATGGCATTAAGCAGGAAATTAGAGATGCATGCAATAAAGGAACATTTGTAATTATGGGTGACTTGAATCTGCATATAGATTGGGCAAATCAAAGTAGTAATAATACTTTAGAGGAGGAATTACTGGAATGTATACAGGATGGTTTTCTGGACCAATACATTGAGGAACCAACTGGAGAACAGACCATTTGAGACTGGGTATTGTGTAATGAGAAAAGAGAACTTGGTAATCTAGTTTTGTGAGGCCCCTTTCGGGATCAGTGACCATAACATGATAGAATTCTTCATCAAGATGGAGAGTGATGCAGTTGACTCTGAGCATTTAAATAAAGGAAACTAGCATAGTATGAGGTGCGAGTTGGCTTTAATGGATTGGGAAAGGATACTTAAAGTGATGACGGTTGATAGGCAATGGTAAACATTCAAAGAGCTATTCGGTAATCTGCAACAATTATTTATTCCTGTTGCCGCAAAAGTGAAACGGGAAAGTGGCCAAACCATAGTTTGCAAGGGAAACTGGAGATAGGATTAGATCCAAGGAACAGGCATAAAAATTGGCCATAAAAAACAACGGATTTGAGGATTAGGAGCAGTTTCCAATTCAGCAAAGGAGGACCAATGGATTGATTAAGCAGGGGAAATAGAGTAAGAGAGTAAGCTTGCAGAGAACATAAAAACTGACTGTAAATATTTCTATAGGTACTTGAAGAGAAAAAGATTGATGAACACAAATGCCTGAAACAGGGGAATTTATACTGGGGAACAAAAAAATGGCTGACAACTAAATACATACTTTGGTACTGCCTTCACAAAGGAGGACACAAATAACATAATGTTGGGGAACATAGGGTGAGAGGGAAGAACTGAAGGAAATCAGTATTAGTAGGGAAATGGTGTTGGAGAAATTGATGGGCTTAAACACCAATAAATCCCTCGCACCTGATAATCTACATCCCAGAGTTATTAAGGAAGTGGCCGTAGAAATAGTGGATGCATTGGTGGCCATCTTCCAAGATTCTATAGATTCTGGAACTGTTACCACAGATTGGAGGGTAGCTAATGTAATCCCACTATTTAAAAAGGGAGGTAGAGGAAAAAACATAATTATAGACCAGTCAGCCTGACGTGCGGCCACATTTGGAGTATTGCGTGCAATTCTGGTCGCCGCATTATCGGAAGGATGTGGAAGCATTGGAAAGGGTGCAGAGGAGATTTACCAGAAGAGACCAGAACGAGGGGTCACAATCTGAGGATACGGGGTAAACCATTTAGGACTGAGATGGAAAGAAATTTCTTCACCCATTGAATGGTAAACCTGTGGAATTTGCTCCCACAGAAAGTAATTGAGGCCAAAACATTGTATGTTTACAGGAAGGAGTTAGCTATACCATGTGGGTGAAAAGGTTTCCCCCCAAATCCCCTGCCCCTTACCTTAAATCTATGCCCCTGGTTATTGACCCCCCTTAATAATAGGAAAAGTTCCTTCCTATCTAACCTATATTTGTCTCTCATAATTTTCTTCGCCGTAATCAGGTCCCCCCTCAGCTGTTCTAAGGGATAAAAAAAACCTACCTAACTAGTCTTGCTTCGTAGTTAAAATGTTCTAGCCCAGGCAACATCCTGGTGAATGTCCTCTGCACCCTCTCCTTCCTATAGTGTGGCAACCAGAATTACACACAGTGAAGTGAAAGTCGCCATTGTCCCTGAAGACCATAGGCTGCTGTCCCCTTTGAGAGCTGACTGGTAGTGATTTAACCTGAGGGCCACTGCACGTCAGGTGAGCGGCAAGGTGAGAAGGTTCATAAATAATCTCAACCGGTACGGGAATTGAACCTGTGCTCTGGCATCGCTCCGCATCACAAACCAGCATTATAACCAACAAAAGTAACCAACTCTTTTTATTTTTCAGTGGGCAGCACGGTAGCACAGTGGTTAGCACAGTTGCTTCACAGCTCCAGGGTCCCACTTCGATTCCCGGCTTGGGTCACTGTCTGTGTGGAGCCTGCATGTTCGCCCCGTGTCTGCGCGGGTTTCCTCCGGGTGCTCCGGTTTCCTCCCACAGTCCAAAGATGTGCAGGTTAGATGGATTGGCATGCTAAATTGCCCCTAATGTGCAAAAAGGTTGGGTGGGGTTATGTGGTTGTGGGGATAGGATGGAAATGTGGGCTTAAGTGGGCTGCTCTTTCCAAGGGCCGGTGCAGACTCGATGGGCCGTATGGCCTCCTTCTGCACTGTAAATTCTATGATTCTATGACTTCTGGAGTTTGTTAGCTGTGGTCTAACAAACGATTTAAACAACTCCATCTCCCTGCTCTTGTATTGTGCACCTCCCTGCTCTAATATTCTATGCCTCTGCTAATAAAGGCAAATATCCCACATACCTTCTTAACCAACTTATCTACCTCTCCTGCTGCCATCAAGGTTCTATGAACATGAACCTCAAGGTCCCTCTGGTCATCTGTACTTTCTCACGTCCTGCTGTTCATTGTGGATTCATTTGCTTTGTTAGTCCCCCCAGAACACTTAATCTCTCAAATTTCAGGGTTAAATTCTATTTGCCACTCTTCTGGCCATCTGTCTATATCACCCTGTGATCTAAGACTTTCCTCTTCACTATTTACCACACCAACAATGTTTGTGTCATCTACAAACTTACTTGTCATACTTTCTATTTTTGTGGTCTAGATCATTAATGTACACAAACAGCAAGGAACCCAGCACTGATCCAATCAGTAAACCACTGGCCATAGACTTCCAGTCACAAAACTATCACCATCTGCCTCCTGTCAATTTTGGATCCAGTTTGTCAAATTGTCCTGGATCCCATGGCCTCTAACCTTCTTGATCAATTTCCCATGTGGCACCTTGTCAAAAGCCTCACTGAAGTCCATGTAGACTACATCTACTGCATGGCCTTCATCTGCACACGTAGTCACCTCCTCGAAAAAAATCAATAAAATTTGCTAGACATTATCTGCCCCTGCAAAGCCATGCTGACTATCCCTGATTAATCTTCATCTCTCCAAGTGAAGATTCATTCTGTTCCTCAGAGTTTTACCAATAATTTCTCTACCACTGATGTCAGACTTAGTGGGCAGTAACCCCCTGGTTCATGCCTGCTTCCTTTCTTAAATAATGGTGTCACATTAATAATAATAATAATAATCTTTATTATCATAAGTAGGCTTACACTGCAATGAAGTTACTGTGAAAAGCCCTAGTCGCCACATTCCAGCACATGTTCGGGTACATGGAGGGAGAATTCAGAATGTCCAAATTATCTAACAGCATGACTTAGCTGTTCGCCTATCCTCTTGCATCTCTCTTGTGGCCAGGGGGATTTGAAAATTAGTGTCAGAGCCCCTGTAATCTCCTCTATTGCCTCACCCAGCAGCCTAGGATACATGCTGTCTGGGCTTGGGGATTTATCCACTTTTTAGCCCGCTAAAACTGCTAATACCTCTTCCCTCTCAATGCTAATTTATTCAATAACATCACAGTCCCTATCCCTGCATTCTATACCTACATCGCCCTTCTCCATAGTGAACACAGATGCAATGTGGGGGGGAGGGGGGGGAGGCTGTCTACCTCCAGGGCTGAGGGTGGGCGGGCAACCAATCAACCAAGGAAAGAACGGAGGCCGGCCAGGGCAGATCAGATAAAGCTATCAGCAGCAAGGGGCACACCAGGTCATCAAGGGGTTCAGCCACTGTAGCGAGAGGAGGTGCATGGGCCAGGCAGTCAGGAGATGCAAGGGCCAGGCAGGTACCAGCATAGTTTTCAGGGAGCAACTCGAACAGAGGTCAGGGCTGAGAGTGAGAGGGCTGGAGAGCAACCGGACCGTCGAGGGTGAGGTCTCCAACCCAGGGCAAAAGCAGATGTCAAGGCAGGCCAAATAAAGCCAGCCAGCCTGAAACATATGCAGTCATCAAGGACCAACGCCTGGCCACACGAGCAAAAGGTGAGCAGTCAGGAGGCCAGACAGACGCCGGTGTGGTTTTCGGGGAGTGGGGGTGGAGTGCAAAACGACCAGAGGCCACTGGAGGTAGAGAGAGGTAGGGCTGGGCGGACCAGCAAGGGGGAGGCCACCAACTGAGGGCGAGAGCAGAGTGCAGAGTAAGCCAGGTAAAGCTAGAAGCAGCCTGGCAGCTAGCCCAGAGCACAAGCGGTCATCAAGGCAAGGGGCCCCACCACCCAAGTCAGAGGTGAGCAGTCGGTAGGTGCAAGGGCCGGGCAGGTGCCTGTCATAATATCTACTCATGTATATACTGAAGTGCAGACAGGCAGTGATTGACACACAGGATGACCAATAAGCACACAACACAGTGCAGCCAATCACCAGACAGGACGCTACCACTATAAAGCCAGAGGGCACTAGGTTTCCCGCTCTCTCTGGACCCAGCCACTGAGACAGTCAGAGTCCACGAGCTAGCCAGTGCAAACACCATGCGGTAGCTGGTAAGTCTGGTCAGGCTAATACAAGGTCTCCAGTCAGTTCAGTATAGTGTCGACCCACAGCTGAACATGTATATCAGTTCTATTGTTGAATAAAACAGTGTTGAATTTTCTCCAGTGTTAGACGTCTGCTTCTAGCTTCCCTGCATCAAGTGCAGTCCACATCGATCCAGTCAGCCTAACATATCAGTGCCGGCATGGTTTTCGGGGTGGCTCAACCAAAGATCAGGGCTGAGAGTGTGGAGGACTGGTGAGGGCGAGAGAAGACGCCAGGTAGCCAGTGAGCCATCAGCACACCTGCGAGCTTAGGTCGCTGAGGGCAGCAGCTGCAAGGGCGACTCATCCCTCAGGCCAGTGGTGAAGAGGGAAATAAGGCCTGCTTTTTCTGAAAATTCATATTTGTTGAAATCAACACAGATCAGTCAATATGAATAGACACTGAATCTGGCAGTCACACACGTAGAAAGTTGAAAGAGGACGAAGCTAGGCAAAATAACAGTTTGGCACTTTACTTTAAAAGGTTCAAACTTTGGAGCAGTGCCCAAACTGCACATTCATCCGCAACAACATACACCAAACTTTATGGCAGGACGGCAGGTTAATAGGCTGGTGAAAAAGGCATATGTGACACTTGCCTTTATCAATTGAGGTATAAATTATAAAAGCAGGGAGGTCATGTTGGAGTTGTATAGAACTTTGGTGAGGCCACAGCTGAAGTGCTGAGTGCAAATCTGGTCGCCACATTATATAAAGGGTGTGATTGCACTGGATGGGGTGCAGAGGCATTTCACCAGGAAGTTGCCTGGAAAGGAACAAGTTATGAAGAGAGGTGGATAGGCTTGGGTTGTTTTCCCTGGAGCAGAGAAGATTGAGGGCTGACCTTATCGAGATGTACACGTTTAAGGGGGGCATGGACAGGGTGGGTAGGGAGCAGCTGTTGCCTTTATTTGAAGGGTCACTCACGAGGGGACAAGTTCAAGGTGAGGGGCAGGAGGTTTCAGAGAGGGGCGGGATTCTCCGTTGGCCGATGCCAAAATCGGGGCTGAGAGAGAGAGAGGGCATACGGACAGAGTCCAGCACCGCCATACTTCGCTGACAGTCATGCCGTTGGCTGGGGTTTTTTTGCCAGGGCCAGGGGCAGTAGTGGGGGGTGGCCAGGAGGTGGGCTGTGGGGTCGGGGTGAACAGGTATGGAAATCATTACCGCAGCCAGCAGGGCAGCCATGAGGCTGCGCATGCCGTTGACAGCCCTCTAGAAACCTGGTGCCCTGGGTCGCAAAGGTGACCCCCCTGGGGCACCCTCTGGCCCCAACTGTATGGGCGCTCCAGCACAACCTGTCCCATCTTTTCGGCCGCGATCGGTGTGTGTATGGGGGGTGTATAGTTTAAGTGCGTCTGCAGCTTTTCAGCCCTGCAAGTGTCCAACACAGACCTGGCAATTCCCGCACTGTTTTTTGTATGTTCTGCCGGTGTTCCACGCGGTGCCGGTGCTAGTCCCTCACCAGTAATGGAATCAGTGCGGGTGTGTTGCCAATTTTTCTGACGTTTAACTCCACGGATCCTCTGTTGGCGTCAGTACTTAAAAGTCAAGAACGGAGAATCCAGCTCCAGGTGGTATACATGTATCGATGCAGACTTGATTGGCCGAAGGGCCTCTTTGCACTGCATTTTCTGTGATTCTGTGGCTTGTCTGATAACTTCGACCTGCCGATCTCCGGAGACAAAACTTAACAAGTAATGGACTCTAAGGAACTACAAGATACTGCTCAAGCTTCTTGTTCTGCAGCTGAAGTGGAGGAAGAAACCTATCCTGAAGGCATTGCCTTAGGGCCAAAATCTGTTTCCACTGGGTTCAATTGAATAAATAGACCAGAGAACATAGGTAATATGTAAAATTTGAGATAGATTTTGAGCTTCAAGGCCAAAAGCAGTTTTGAAGTCTTCTTGAGTCCTATTTGCTGAGGGTGAAGAGAAGTAGCATGACGGAAAGGAGAAATTGGGTGATTGTATTCGGAAACGTCTCAGGCAGTCAACCGTTAAAAATTAACGCAGATCTAAGTAAAAGGAAAGAATAATTTCTTGTTGGGTACTCTAACTGGAGAAATGTTGGGAGAGACATTGCTGATCATGAAACTTCCAAAAGTCATATTAAGCTATACGTGCGTTTATTCAAACATGTAAATTACATGTTTGATTCTGCGTTTTCAGCTCAGTTTGAAAGGGAGTGTTCTCATTGGAGGAGGGTGCCAAAACGTGTTGTTGCCATAATAAACTGCTGTCTTCTTTGGGACTTCCTTTAAGTGGAAGTGATGAGTAATCAGTGCCAAGTCAAAAGGTAATATTTTAGCCTGCCTTGAATATCTCAGTGAATTTGACAAGCTTCTCAGAGTATTTGAAAAGTTACCAATTCTGTGGCTCAGGGAAGGCCAACTTTCTAAAGCACCAAACCTACGATAACTTCATCACTATAATAAGCAGCTCAGAAACTAATTCACTAATGAAGTAGAAGATGCCAAATATTATTCCATAATTGTTGATTCAACACCTGATGTGAGTCATGTGGACCAATTAACATTAATTTTAAGATATGTGACTAACGATGATGAAATGTCGAGCAATTTCTCTGTTTTGTCCAGCTACAATCCCACACTTCTGAGTGTCTGGAGAGAACTGTTTTGGAAATTATTGTAAATTTAGGTTTGGACATCAAAAATTGCCATGGGCAGAACTTCAATAATGCTGCCAATATGGCAGGAAAATATTCAGGTCTACAATCAAGACTGAACAATGAAAGCACCTGTGCATTATTCATCCCATGTTCCAGCCAATGGAGTAGCTGAATCATGTGAGGCAGTTATATGTTTTGTGGACATTGTATGTCTTTTGTCTGTTTCCATGCGTCGGTGTAATATGCTGCAACCATGCTTGGAGCAGGCACATGGAAAACATTTAACGGTCAAAAGAATTTGTGACATGAGGTGGTCTGCTCGTGAAGATACTGGTTTGGCTTTGAGACTGAACTTTGTCGTGAGAAAAGGAGTGTTTATCAGACAAAGCCACATTAAATTCAGAGAAACCGTGTGTGAAAGCTGAAGTAAAATCTTTAGCAGAGACGTTTGAAAGGTACAATATTGCAGTTTTTACTGTTTTGTGGAACTGTTTACCTCAAAGAATTAATGTCATCAGCAAATCACTGCAAAATGTTGATACAACTTTATTGAAAATGTTACGACACCCTGGGCTAGTGTGCGGTCAGTTCCAGCCCCACAGACCACGGAGTCCCAACATATGTGAATTAACCAATAATTTATGTATTTTCCTGATATCTTTAACTCTTGACTGCTCCAATGAGTTACAGGTACCAGGTTTATAAGTAAAGCATGAAGAGACTGTTTATTTATAACAAGAGTAAAAGATAATGGAACAATGGTCTACTAGTTCATCTATTCTCAAAATCCCATCCCGCCCACCACCCTGATACACACAAAACAGGTTTACGGTCGGGGGGAGGGAAACGGCTAAAACATAACAGGGATTAAAAGGGTACGAGAGATTTGAGGATCTTCGCTGCTCAGGTTGAAGTCCTTGTAGGCAGTGGTATCTTCAGAATGCAAGGTGTTACAAACCATCAGTCAGTTCAGATCTTTTAAGGACTATCATCCATTACAACTCCCAGACTGGGCAGCACGGTGGCACAGTAGTTAGCACTGTTGCCTCACGGCACCGAGGACCAAGGTTCAATCCCAGCCCCGGGTCACTACCCGTGTGGAGTTTGCACATTCTCCCATTGCCTGCGTGGATCTCATCCCCACAACCCAAAGATGTGCAGGGCATGTGGATGGCCACGTTAAATTTCCACTTAATTGGAAAAAAAAGAATTGGGTACTTGAAATTTATTAAGGAAAAAAAAGAACTTTCAGACTTTAGGGGCGAAATTCTCCTACCCGCCCCGCCACATTTCTGCCCCGACCGGCCGGCGGGAGTCTCCGTAACACCGGCCGGTCAATGGGGTTTCCCATTGTGGGGTAGCCCCACGCCGTCGGGAAACCCCCGGGCGCCGGCAAAACGGAGACTCCCGCCGGCGGAGAATGACGCCCTAGGTCTTCCTCTGGGGAATCATCTTCACACAGGAGATTCAGGACTGTGAAATTCTATCATGTGACCATCAGATGGACTCTCAGTCTCCCTGAGATATTACTGGAGATTTCTCCCTGAGAGTTTACAGCAGATTTTACATCCACTCTGCTCTTCAGCTGCTTGCCTGGTATCTGTGCAGAGATTTTGCTTGATTCATGAAGAGAGTTCTCAGACTGGGCTTTTTCCAGCCATTCACACAGAGGATTAAACTGTTACAGACCTTGTGGGAGAATCTGGTCACAGCCTTTCAAACCAGTAGTTCTCTTCCCAGATCTGGCTACTGCCTGCAGTCTTTTGAATAGGCGTGTCTCCACAGGTCTGGCTGGGAGTGTCTTAAATTGCCTGGCAGAGACAAAGCTGAGAGAGAGTCTTGAAACTGTTTCAGGCAAAATATTTCACAGAACTGCCAAAATTGGGCTTGCTTCTCCTGTTCCAGAAGTTTCTGAAAAGCTCCACCATCCCAAACGAGAATTAGTCCAAGGCCCAGATTGCAAACAAGCAGATTGGCTGCTTGCCGAGTCCATCAGCATGACATCACGGGCTATGAATCAGAGAGGGTCTTCCGGGTCAGTCCACATGACAGCTTGCAGCATGGGAGGGGTTTCAGTTCAAAACCGGAAGTCGGTGATTTTAAAACCAGCCAGGAGGATAAGGATTAAACTAGAAATACAAAACAGACAAGAATTTTAGCAAGTTCCTTACAAACACCTCACAACTGTTCACCTCAGTTAGAGGTTTTGTCATTGAAGTTTGAAATGACTGTACCTCAGTGGAAGCAGAGGCACTAACATGAACAAAGAATACTGGTCCCTCTGATGATGAAAAGCGTGCAAGATCCAGGAAGTAATTTTTTTGCTGGAACTAGGGACAATGAAGTCACTTTAAAAGGGAAAGAAAAGATTCTGATTGAGACTGTCAATGTTATTTGTGACACAATCATGGTGCAATTGCAGAGTATAAGTGAATGGCTGAAGAAAACTGCCAAAGTATTCTTCATGCTTTTCGACAAAAGTTTGGATGAGAATACGAAGATCTGCTGAAGTAAGAGATTAACTGAATTCTTCTGGGAGGACAGATACAAAGTTTGTTGAAGATGAAGTGAAATAATTCATTAATTTCTTTGTTAATGATAAGCTCTATGCTTCGAGAACACCAGCGGATTTCTACAGATATTACATGATGGTTTGCAGGCAACCTTTCCAAATATGGAATCCATTCTGAAGATCTTTTTAACAACACTTGTCACAAATGCTTCCAGTGAAGGTTCTTTCTCTGTACTGTAAAGAGTGAAAAATCATCTGCAAAGTCCGCCGAATCCGGAAGATTTGATAAGATCAGCAATACTGGCGATTGAAAATGCATCCTTACAAGACTTTACCTCTGATGATGTTATTGATGATTTTGTGCAGAGAACGTGCAGAAGAAAAGCTATTTAAATTGCCATGGATCTTAAACAACTGGTGAAGCAAATAAATATAAAAGGTCTATACATCTAACAAGTCTTCCAGTCTAAATTGTGTTCTTTTAAAGAGAACATATGCTGGTCTGATATAATGTGGTCACATGGAGATAGTTAAAACTGGTGAATAGCCACCATCCCTGAACATTCTCAATACTGGTCGATTTTCTTAATCTTCTCGACAAACAGAAAATGCCAGCAAAACTACTGATATTAGATGTGGACTGGACACTCCACTTCATTGGAGTATTTGCTCTTCACTGGACTTTTCCTGGCTCCGTCTGTCCTTTTCTGGCCTATACTGCACTGCAGTCATACCATTGGCTGATTTTTCCATCCTGTTGCTCATCAGCCAGTTCCATGTTTTCTTACCTCAAGACACACAGATCACAATATTGAGTATCTCTACCGTCATGCTGACAACAGGTAGGCTTGGATTTCAATTAACTAATTACAGGCTTAAGTTCAAAAGCACTAAAGCAGTGATTTATCTACTCTTATGCACTTTATGGCTTGTATTATGGATATCAATTCATCAATTACATGCTTGTTTTCATAAGTTAAAATGCACTAAAGCAGTTAAACTGTGATTGTGTATTTTCCGATATTTTTGTGGCTTGCATTTTGGGAGATGAAAGTTAGGGGATCAGGGGGACATTGACATCATTGGGGTGGGGTTTGACATAATTCAGGGTGGGGTGGGGCTTGATGTCATTTGGAGCGGTCGGCTGGGTCACCAGAGGGTGGGGCTGATGTGTGGAAGGGGCCCGTAACAAGTGAGGGTGGGGTGCCCAAGTGTGTAAGCCTACCTCTGTCTGGCTCCACACACAGATTGTCACTTTGATACCTACTGTTTCCCTGGTTATCTTCTTGCCTTTAGTATATTTAGAAAACACCTTGGGGATTTTCCTTTATTTTGCGTGCAGTGTTTCCTCATACCCCCTCTTCGCTATTCTAATTTATTTATTTTTTAAGCACTGCCCTGCACTTCCTATATTCCGCTCAGATAGCCCATACGATTGTCCATTCCAACTCCATTTCCCCTCATATCCCTCAAATAATGAGAATTATTTTAAATACAGTTGGAAAAGAAAATCTGTGACAATGTAATAAAACTCATATTCAAATGTCATTAATACTGCAAAATAAATCTTCACCGTTGGAAAACGTTAGTCCTTCAAGTATCCATTAAGTTGTGTAAACAATCAACTCTGAAACTACATCAAATATTGAGTCTGTTATTAGCACCCGATAAAATTATCAGTCATTCCTATGGATGTCAATGGAACCGAGTAGTCCAATGGTTTTGGGATCTCAGCTGAGCATTCATAATAGCCACACCTATCAAAACATCATTACAATGTTAAGAGATTGAAATTGAAATTACACATATCCTCGCCATTTCAAAGCAGATTTGCTTGTCACTCAATGGAAAGGAGCAGGTGCTCAGATTTTTTCTTAATCTTTCAAAAGTAGGATCTATTTTTCACAGCCGGAGGTCTTAAAATTTAAATCCCATACCACCAGGTGGGGAGAATTGATTGGGGAAAACCCACCAGCGTTAAAAACTGTTTTGGCGATCCCGTAGGCTTCTCTGTCCTCGCCCTCTATTGGGAGATGAAAATCACACCCCCTAGTGTCAGCATCACGTGCTTAAGGATGCAACTATAGCAGTTGCAGATAAAGTTCCTTGCTGGCCTCAATTTTGTGTCTCAGGACTTCCGGGTGCGGCGATGACCAGCTAAGTCGCACGTTTCGGCACCTCCCGTTTTAACGGACTTTTGGGCTCTTATCGGGAGCCCCAACGGCAATTTTCGAAGGGTAAACCCAGTGTGAGGCGACATAGAAGGGAGTCCCCCCGGATGTGTATGGACAGAAGAGATAATAGTGGCCAGATTGCGGAGGAACCTCTGGAGCAGCGGCAAAGAAGGGAAGTGAGAAGCAAGATGGCGGTGGAGGGAGGCCAGTTGGTATGGGGCCTGGAACAGCAGGAGTTCCTCCGGCGATGTGTGGAGGAGCTCAAGAAGGAGGTGCTGGCGCCGATGCTGCAGGCGATTGAGGGGTTAAAGGAGGCGCAGAAGACCCAAGAGATGGAGCTCCGTGGAGTGAATGCAAAAGCTGACGAAAATGAGGACGAGATACAGGGCTTGGTGGTGAAGACGCAGACGCACGAGGCACTGAATAAGAGGTGTATGGAGAGACTGGAAGCCCTGGATAATAGCTCGAGGAGGAAGAACTTAAGAATCTTGGGTCTTCCCGAAGGGGCAGAGGGAGCCGACGTTGGGGCGTATGTGAGCATGATGCTTCATACCTTAATAGGAGCTGAGGCCCCGACGGGCCCCCTGGAAGTGGAGGGAGCGTATGGCGTCCTCGTGAGAAGACCAAAGGCAGGAGAAATACCTCGAGCAATAGTGGTGAGGTTCCACCGCTGCAAGGACAGGGAGATGGTCCTAAGATGGGCGAAAAGACACGGAGCAGCAGGTGGGAGAACGCGGTGATCCGCGTGTATCAGGATTGGAGTGCGGAGGTGGCGAGAAGGAGGGCGAGTTTCAATCGGGCCAAGGCGGTGCTCCACAAAAGGAAAGTGAAGTTCGGAATGTTGCAGCCGGCAAGGCTGTGGGTTACACACCAGGGTAAACACCGCTACTTCGAGACGGCAGAAGAGGCGTGGACATTTATTGAAGAGGAGAAGTTGGACTAGATTGGAGAAAGAGTGTTTGAAATGAAGTAGTGAGGTGGTGGCAAGGGACTGTGAATCAGATGGGGAAAAATTTTCTTTCACCTCGAAGGGGGGGGGACACGAAGAAATGTGGGCGCCGGTGGGGAAGGGGAGGGGGAAGGAGAGAGGGAGCTGCGCCATCAGGGGTGGGGCCGAGAGGGAAGCGCGGGCTTTGTTCCCGCGCTATGGAAATTGTGGTGGGAAAAGGGGGCGCAGGAAGGAGGGGGCCTCACATAATGGGAGGCTAAGGATAAACGGGGGAAGCCGAGGTCAGCCAGAGTTTGCTGACTTCCGGAACCAATATGGGGGGAGCAACTCAGCTAGAGAGGGATCTAGCGGGGGGGGGGGGGGGGGGGGGAGTTAACTGGGTTGCTGCTGCTAAGGGGAAGGGGGAGCTGTTACGGGATGGGATGGTCGGGACGGGAGGGCACCGTCAGGGGATAAGCGGGTGCGTGGGAACCGGGTGAGGAGCTGGTCATAAAAAGGGGATGGCTAGTCGACGATGGGGGGGGGGGTAAAGAGCCCCCCAACCCGGTTGATCACGTGGAACGTGAGAGGGTTGAATGGGCCGATTAAGAGGGCAAGGGTACTTGCGCACCTAAAGAAGCTAAAGGCAGACGTGGTCATGCTTCAGGACTTCAACACGGTGCTGGACCCAGGGCTGGACCATTCCAGATCTAGGACCGGGAGGAGGCCGGCAGCGGCCAAGGTGCTTAAGGGCTTTATGGAGCAGATGGGAGGAGTGGATCCCTGGAGATTTACTAGGCCAAGGAGTAAAGAGTTTTCCTTCTTCTCCCATGTCCACAAAGTGTACTCCCGGATAGACTTCTTTGTCCTGGGAAGGGCGCTGATCCCGAAGGTGGCAGGAACGGAGTATTCGGCTATAGCCATTTCGGATCATGCCCCACATTGGGTAGATCTGGAAGTAGGAGAGGAAAAGGAACAGAGCCCACTCTGGAGATTAGATATGGGACTGTTGGCGGACGAGGGGGTATGTGTAAGGGTGAGGGGATGTATTGAAAGGTACCTAGAGATTAATGATGACGGAGAGGTACAGGTGGGAGTGGTCTGGGAGGCGCTGAAGGCGGTGGTTAGAGGGGAGCTGATCTCCATAAGGGCCCATAAGGGGAAACAAGAGGGTAAAGAAAGGGAGAGATTGTTGAGGGAGATTTTGAGGGTGGATAGGCAATATGCGGAGGCTCCAGAGGAAGGGCTATGAAGGGAAAGACGGAGATTGCACACGGACTTTGACTTGTTGACCACGGGTAAGGAGGAGGCACAATGGAGGAAGGCACAGGGAGTGCAGTATGAATATGGAGAGAAGGCGAGCCGGCTGCTGGCCCAACAACTTAGGAAGAGGGGGGCGGCGAGAGAGATCGGAGGGGTTAGAGACGAGGAGGGAAAGATGGAACGGGGAGCGGAGAGGGTGAACGGGGTGTTTAAGGTATTTTACGAGAGGCTATATAAGGCTCAACCCCCGGAAGGGAAAGAGGGAATGATGCGTTTCCTAGACCAGCTGGAGTTCCCGAAGGTTGAGGAACAAAAGATGACAGGACTGGGAGCGCAGATTGAGGTGGAGGAGGTGGTAAAAGGAATTGGGAACATGCAGGCAGGGAAGGCCCCGGGACCGGATGGGTTCCCGGTGGAGTTCTATAGGAAATACGTGGACCTGCTGGCCCCACTTCTGACGAGAACCTTTAATGAGGCTAGGGAAAGGGGGACACTACCCCCGACGATGTCGGAGGCGACGATATCGCTGATCCTGAAAAGAGACAAAGACCCGCTGCAGTGCAGGTCATACAGGCCTATTTCCCTCTTGAACGTAGATGCCAAGCTGTTGGCCAAGGTGATGGCGACGAGGATAGAGGACTGTGTCCCTGGGGTGGTGCATGATGATCAAACGGGGTTTGTAAAAGGGAGGCAATTGAATGCTAATATACGCAGGCTGCTGGGGGTGATGATGATGCCCCACCGGAGGGGGAGGCGGAGATAGTGGTGGCGATGGATGCAGAGAAAGCATTTGATAGAGTGGAGTGGGACTACCTGTGGGAAGTACTGAGGAGATTTGGATTTGGAGAGGGGTTCATTAGATGGGTTCAGCTCCTGTACAGGGCCCCGGTGGCAAGTGTGATTACAAATAGGCAACGATCTGGCCACTTCCGACTATATAGGGGTACAGGACAGGGATGTCCCCTGTCCCCGTTACTGTTTGTGTTGGCAATTGAGCCACTGGCCATAGCGCTGAGGGGCTCTAGGAAGTGGAGGGGGGTACTTAGAGGAGGAGAAGAGCATCGGGTGTCATTATACGTGGATGATTTGTTGTTGTATGTCGCGGATCCAGTGGAGGGGATGCCTGAGATAATGCAGACACTCAGGGAGTTTGGAGAATTTTCAGGATATAAATTGAATATGGGGAAGAGTGAACTGTTTGTGATGCACCCCGGGGAACAGGGCAGGGGAATAGACGATTTACCGTTGAGGAGGGTAACAAGGGATATCCGGTATTTAGGGATCCAGGTGGCCAGCAACTGGGGAACCTTGCATAAGCTTAACTTGGCACGACTGGTAGAGCAGATGGAAGAGGACTTTAGGAGGTGGGACATGGCGCTCCTGTCATTGGCGGGCAGGGTGCAGGCGGTTAAAATGGTGGTCCTTCCGAGGTTTCTTTTTGTGTTCCAGTGCCTCCCTGTACTGATTACAAAGGCCTTTTTTAAGAAGGTGGACAAGAGTATTATGAGTTTTGTGTGGGCTGGAAAGACCCCAAGAGTAAAGAGGGGGTTCCTGCAGCGCAGTAGGGACAGAGGGGGACTGGTACTGCCAAGTCTAAGTGATTATTATTGGGCCGCCAACGTGTCAATGATATGTAAGTGGATGAGGGAAGGGGAAGGAGCGGCGTGGAAAAGACTGGAGATGGCGTCCTGTAGGGGAACTAGTCTAAAAGCACTGGCGACGGCGCCATTACCGTTCTCCCCCAAAAAATACACCACAAACCCAGTGGTGGTGGCAACTCTGAAAATTTGGGGGCAGTGGAGACGGCATAAGGGAGTGACGGGTGCCTCAGTGTGGTCCCCAATATGGAACAACCATAGGTTCGTCCCGGGAAGGATAGATGGGGGATTTAAATCTTGGCAGCGAGCAGGAATTGCGAAATTGAAGGACTAGTTCTTAGACGGGACGTTCGCGAGTCTGGGAGCACTGACAGAAAAATATGGGTTGCCACCTGGGAATGCATTTCGCTATATGCAAATGAGGGCATTTGTGAGGTAACAGGTGAGGGAATTTCCGCAGCTCACGGCGCAAGAGATCCAGGACAGAGTGATTTCGGGGGCATGGGCGGGTGATGGTAGGGTGTCAGATATATATAGGGAAATGAGAGACGAGGGGGAGATGATGGTAGAGGAGCTGAAGGGAAAATGGGAGGAGGAGCTGGGGGAAGAGATTGAGGAGGGGCTGTGGGCAGATGCCCTAAGTAGGGTAAACTCTTCGTCCTCGTGTGCCAGGCTCAGCCTGATACAATTCAAGGTTCTACACAGGGCGCATATGACTGGAGCAAGGCTGAGTAGATTTTTTGGAGTGGAGGATAGGTGCGGGAGATGCGCGGGAAGCCCGGCGAACCACAGCCACATGTTTTGGTCCTGTCCGGTATTGCATGGGTTCTGGGTGGGTGTGGCAAAAGTGATTTCAAAGGTGGCGGGGGTCCGGGTCGAACCAGGCTGGGGGTTGCCTATATTTGGGGTTGCAGATGAGCCAGGAGTGCAGGAGGCAAGAGAGGCCGATGTTTTGGCCTTTGCGTCCCTAGTAGCCCGGCGAAGGATTCTACTTATGTGGAAAGAAGCTAAGCCCCCGGGTGTGGAGGCCTGGATCAATGACATGGCAGGGTTCATAAAATTGGAGCGGATAAAGTACGCACTAAGAGGTTCGGCTCAAGGGTTCACCAGGCGGTGGCAACCGTTCCTTGACTATCTCGCAGAGCGATAAGGGAAAATAGGAAAGGTAGCAGCAGCAACCCAGGGGGGAGGGAGGTGGGGGAGGGCTCATTTGGGTCCTCAGGGGTTTTATGTGTGTGTTTATATATTAGTTATTTATATTAGATGTTACGAAGTTACTATTTTAGTTACTATTTCTGTTGTTTCTTATTTTGTTGTTGGCAGTTTCCGTTAGTTAGCATATTATTTATTTAAAAAACGATCAATGTATATATTATTACAAAGTTGTAAAATGGGAAATTTTTATTTGATCGAAAAACTGTAATAAAATATATTTATTAAAAAAATAAAAAATAAAAATTTTGTGTCTCAGAAGATCACTCTCTACTGCATGAGTGTAACAGGTAAACTTGTTTACCAATCATCTTTGTGATTTCCCTAAGGGAGATTGGCAATTTATTAATTCATACTTTAGGCTGGTCAAACTCATGGGATTTCAGGCAACAGAAAAATAAGTTTTTAACTCACTGGTATGAAATGGTTGATTCAGAAAACCATCTTTCCTAGTGCAAAGTGGTAATTGAAGAGAGCAGAATTTAGGAAATCACAGACATGGACTTGAGGAGCGAAATTCTCCCCCAACGGCGCGATGTCCGCCGACTGCCGCCAAAAACGCCGCCAATCAGACGGGCATCGCACCAGCCCAAAGGTGCGGAATGCTCCGCATCTTTGGGGGCCGAGCCCCAACATTGAGGGGCTCGGCCGGCGCCGGAGGGATTTCCGCCACGCCAGCTGGCGGAAATGGCGTTTGTTGCCCCGCCAGCTGGCGGAAATGGCGTTTGGTGCCCCGTCAGCTGGCGCGGAAATGCGGCGCATGCGCGGGAGCGTCAGCAGCCGCCGTCAGTTTCCCGCGCATACGCAGTGGGGAGAGTCTCATCCGCCTCCGCCATGGTGGAGGCCGTGGCGGAGGAGGAAGGGAAAGAGTGCCCCCACGGCACAGGCCCGCCCGTGGATCGGTGGGCCCCGATCGCGGGCCAGGCCACCGTGGGGGCACACACCCGGGGTCAGATCACCCCGCGCCCCCCCCAGGACCCCGGAGCCCGCCCACGCCGCCTGGTCCCGCCAGTAAATACCAGCTTTGATTTTTGCCGGCGGGACAGGCAATTTCTGGGCGGGACTTCGGCCCATGTGGGCCGGAGAATTGAGCAGGGGGTCCCGCCAACCGGCGCGGCCCGATTCCCGCCCCCGCCCAATCTCCGGTACCGGAAGCTTTGGCGGGGGCGGTATTCACGGCGGCCAACGGCCATTCTCCGACCCGCTGTGGGGGTCGGAGAATGACGCCCCAGATTTCTGGGATGCTCTACGATAGCAAGGATCACTCACCACTGGCAGTATGGAATTGGGGGATTACCTCTTTACTTTCTTTTTTTCCCGAAACAGTTTGCTGCCTTGTCAGAAGGTGTTAATCCTTTGGTAGAATGCACCTTCATGAGTACTTGGTGTCCTCCAGTACTTGACATATTTGGCCATTTTTCATGTAAGATGTCATTTGTAAGCTGTCATTGAATGCATCAATGTCAAGCCGGATCTGGTCATCACACAGGGGCTGGATTCTTCGGACCCCCAGCCGCGAGTTTCTCGGCGGTGCTCCATTCGCTGGTGGTGAATGTAATTTCCCATTGAAGCCATTCCACACCACCGGTAAATCCGCGGGAAGGTGTGTGCTGCCGGCAGGAACAGTGAATCCGAACGACCGGAGAATTCCGGCCAATGTTTCCATGTGTACACTTCCAGAAGGTTTTACTGAACTACAATTGGGAACAAATTCACTCTCTCTAATCTGGGGATATCCCTACTGTCAACCAAGATTCAGTACAGGTTGGGAGTGCGGGACCTACCAGGTCTAAAGTCAAAGGTCTACGGTCGAATTGGCTAAACTCAATGAGCAGCTGGGGAAGTGAATTTGGAAAAAAACGACGTGTTTTCCAGACAATGGGCGAGATTCTCCGACCCCCCACCGGGTCGGAAAATCGCCGTGGGCCCCGCCGCCCGCCAAATTCTCCGAAGGGAGAAAAGTCGGCGGGGCGTCAATCGCACTGCACACCTCGGAGAATGGCACGTGTGGGCGCAAGGCAATGGATTTCAGGGCTGCCGATATTCTCCCGTCCGGATGGGCCGAAGTCCCGCCGACGTGATCATGGGTCACGTCGGCGTAAATCAAACCACCTATTAATTGGCGTCAACCAGTGCTCATGGTTGACGCCGACCAGCGTGGGGGTGGGTGACGGCCTGGGGGGTTGGCCGCTGGAGAGGCGATGGCGTGGCCGCAGTCTGTATGTGTGGGGGAGAGGTGTGTGTAGGGTTGTGTGTGTGTGTGTGCGCGGCGGGGGGGGGGGGGGTGGTTAGAGTGGGCTGGGCTCCGGGGGTGTGCCGGGAGGAGGGGTGAGTGCCGGGGACGGGAGGATGACTGCCAGGGAGGGGGACGGGGGGTCCGTGCCGGGGAGGGGGACGGGGGTGGGGGTCCGTGCCGGGGAGGGGGACGGGGGGTCCTTGCCGGTGAGGGGGACGGTCCGTGCCGGGGAGGGGGGTGGGGTCCGTGCCGGGGACGGGGTTCGTGCCGGGGAGGGGGACGGGGGTGCGGTCCGTGCCGGGGAGGGACGTGGGGGGGGGGGGGTCCGTGCCGGGGAGGGGGACGGGGGGGCTCCTTGCCGGGGAGGGGGACGGGGTCCGTGCCGGGGAGGGGGACGATCCGTGCCGGAGAGGGGGACGGGGGGTCCGTGCCGTGGAGGGGGGGGGGTGCGAGGGCAAGTGAGTTGGTCCACCTGGCCAGGTGCCAGCCTCCAACAGTCGGACCCATGCGGTCCATGCCACCTGGCTAGGGGGGAGGAGGGGGTATGGGCAATGATGACATGTCGTCGTTCTCCACCCCCCCCCCCCCCCACCCACCCCGCACAGGCCGTCATGTTTTCCGGTCAGCCAGCGATGTTGGCCGCCGTGGCGGCAGCCGCTAATGTCCATGTTGCCCTGGATGAGGAGGAGGATGAGGAGCGTGCCAGAGAGGCGGCGCAGGCTGCCGCAGAGGGGCAGGTGGCAGCCGACCAGGCTGGAGGGACACCTGACCGACAGGACGAGGAGGGGGAGGAGGACGTCGCGGCCCCACGGCAACGGATCCACCCGAGGACGCCCCGTGTGTACCGGCTCACGCTGTCATACCAGGACCTCACGGACCGGGAAAGCAGGAGGAGACTCCGGATGACCCGGGAAACTGTGGCACACATCTGCCATCTGCTGGCGCACCTGTCACCGCGTGGCACTGGCGGGGGACACCCTCTCCCCGTGTCCATCAAAGTTACGGTGGCCCTGAACCTTTATGCAACGGGGTCATTCCAGGCACCGAGTGGGGATCACATCGGTGCACCGGTGCATCCGGGCAGTGACAGATGCCCTATATGCCATGGCGCACCGCTACATCCGCTTCCCTGTGGACCGGGCCAGCCAAGATTCCCGGGCCGTGGGCTTCTCTGCCATGGCCGGGTTCCCAATGGTCCAGGGCGCGATTGATGGGATGCACGTCGCCGTGTGGCCACCTGCAGATAACAGGGCCGTGTTCACCAATAGGAAGGGGACCTATTCGCTGAACATACAGGTGGTCTGCGACCACCGCATGATGATCCTGCACGTCTGCGCCCGTTACCCGGGCAGTGGACACGACTCATACGTGTTGTCGCGGTCATACATCCCCGGCATGTACGAGGGACGCCATCCCCGGCTGAGGGGCTGGTTGCTGGGCGACAGGGGCTACCCAGTGCGATCGTGGCTGATGACGCCTATACGGAGGCCACGCAATGAGGCGGAGAGCCGCTACAATGATGCCCACGTAGCGACAAGGGGAGTGATAGAGAGGTGCTTTGGCGTGCTGAAGATGCGTTTCAGGTGCCTGGACCTCTCTGGGGTCTCCCTCCAGTATCGGTCAGATAGGGTCGGCCGCATATTTGTGGTGTGCTGCGTCCTGCACAATATAGCCCAGCAGAGGGGCGATGTGCCGCAGGCAGAGGACGGCGGAGTGGAGGGGCAGCAGGAAGAGGCGCAGTCCTCCCCAGATGAGGGGGATGGGGGCAATGGTCAGGGCAGATGGGCTAGACACGGGCGGGTGGCTGTCCACCGTTACCGGCTGGGCCAGCGGGCACGGGACAGGCTGATAGACACCCGCTTCACTGACTAGATGGGCGTGGGAATCGGGTAGTATGGCCACAGACCGCACACCATCGCAACACCTGACCACCCACACCCACCAACCATCCACCCACCCAGCACCCTCACCCCCCTCACCAAGCCCACCCACCCCACCCGCATGCACCCCCCCCCCCCATTGCCAATCCACCTGCGGCACAACGGCCGGGCTCACACAGTTGCCGGTGAACGCGTGTCTATTGCAGGCCATGGAGGATGATGACAACCCGCCCTGCGATGAGCTCCTGGCTCCACATCGTTGGACTATGTCTGACCCATGGCCAGAGTACCACCATCCACCCGGACCATCCCTGCATGCGGCTGTGACACTGCAGCGCACGGTCCCGTCCTCTGCCCGGGGGGATGTTGATAGCGGCCCAGGGGGAAGGGGGCAGACTGACCTGGGGTGGAGGTAAGACCACCCCTCACACACATACTTGCGCTCAACGTACATGACACCCCCGCACGCTTTGGACAGAGCACAAAGGCAGCTTCTGTAGGTGTAACATTGACTTTAATAACGAAAGGAGTTCATGCACATGCCCTAGCCCCTAAAACCCATCTGTGCCCTGCACCCATGCCAACTTACTCAGTGTCTAATTGTTTGGCCTTACGGACCCTTTGACAATGCCTCGGTGGTTCCCCAGATGGTACAGCAGAACTGGAGGTGGACTCCTGTGATTCCTGCCCTCTAACACGGGATCCCTTTGGCGGCCGTTTCCTGGGGCGTCTTGGCCTAGAAGGGGCAGGCTGCGTCCCGGGCGACTGGGATGGCGAGCTGCCAGCCTGTCGCCCACCCGATGCACCTGGGACGGAAGGGGGGGAGCCCGAGGTGTTGAGGTGTTCCGGGACCTCCCCTACAATGGGACCCGGAACAGGCCCCAGCACCTCCTCCTCCCTCGTGGTGCCCGATGGCTCCCAGGCCTCTACATGGTTGGGGGATGCGAACGGACTGGCCATCCGACGCCCCCCCCGACATCTGGCGCTGCCAGTCCTGGAGGCCTGTGCTGGTATCGACAGGGGTCTGCAGGTTTTCAGCCATGGAGCTCAGGGGGTTGGCAATCCCTGTCTGTGACTGTGCGACGCCGGCTCGCACATGGGCAATGGCGCCGATGCCCTCAGCGATGGCCTGCTGAGACTGGGCCATGGCCTGCTGAGACTGGGCCATGGCCTGCAGAGATTGGGCTATGGACTGCTGAGACTGGGCCTTGGCCTTCAGAGACTGTGCCACGGAGTTGAGCCCCTCTGCCATCTGCCGCTGGCACTGGCTCATGGCCTCCTGTGAGAGGGCAGCCATGTCCTGGACCACAGACGCCGCCTGCACGGAAAGCCCCAGGCCTCACAAACCGCTCCCCATGTCTGACACCGTCGCACCCATTGCCTCCACCGCGGACGCCACCCGTGCGGTGTCGGCCTGGGTGGCACGCATGACCGGCACCACTGCCAGCTCCTGGGCAAGGGTGGACTCCTCCACCTGCAACTGCAAGCTGGCCGTCACCCTCTTCGCTCGTCTCAGGTTCGATGGTTGCATCGGACCTATGGGTGGGTGTGGTAACTCCAGGAGCCCCGGATCCATCCGGGCGGCAGATGTTCGCTTGCGCCGGGCTGCCCTCCGACCGCCCGGCCCCTCTGCTGCTCCTACCTCCACCTGCTGTACCGGGACGGCTGTGCTGTGCGCACCAGTGAGTGGACCAGACGCCTCATCACTAAAGTGGCCAACCGAGGTGAGCGTCTCTGCGATGGTGGAGGGTGTTGGTGACAGCAGTGGCGTTGTGTCGTGCGCATCGTCCGACTCTGAGTCCATGGCACTTTGGGGTGGCGGTTCGTCTCCGCCAATCCACTCTGTGTCACTGTCCTGTATTTCAGTTTCCTGGGTAGGGGTGTCCTGGGTAGGGGTGTCCGGGGTAGTGGTGTCCTGGGTTGTGGTTTCGTGGCTCGGCTGTGACGGGGGCCTGTGGCTGCCCCTCTCGTCGCTGGGTGGCACACGCCTGCGTCGCCGCACCCGCATGAGACGGGGGCGCCGTCTCCCTGTTGCTCCAGGTCTCTCCGTCTCCCGTGGTCTCCAAGGGGCATCGTGCGGGCGTCGCATGCCAGAGGGTCCGGGTCTCTCCGTCTCCCGTGGTCTCCGAGGGGCATCGTGCGGGCGTCGCATGCCAGAGGGTCCGGGTCTCTCCATCTCCCATGGTCTCCGAGGGGCATCATGCGGGCGTCGCATGCCAGAGGGTCCGGGTCTCTCCGTCTCCCGTGGTCTCTGAGGGGCATCATGAGGGTGGTCTGCATCTGCGGGGATGGGTGCCTCGACGTTTGCTCCTGCGATACACAATGAAGCATGCATGGTTAGACATGCAGGCAGTGATCAGGTGATATGGGGGAGGGGGGATATGGGGGAGGGGGGATATGGGGAGGGGGGATATGGGGACGGGCTGTTGGTGGCTCACTTGCTGGTGGGCCCCCGACCTCTGCATCAGCAACCTCCCGGTCCTCAGGTCCGCCAGCCAGTTCCAGAGCCCTTCCTTCATGTTCGGTCAGTGGCCTCTCATCAGCTGGGCCTCCACCAGTCCTCACATGCTCCCTGGTGTTGTGTGCGCGCTTCTCCTGTGGGCGCCGGTGGCAGGGGTAAAAGGCAACAGTGTTAGACAAGTATATGAATGCATGCCATCGGTTGCGCGTGTATTGCTGAGGTTAAGGTTAGGGCTGGATTCACTTGGGGAAATGGGAGAAGGCGGATATGGCGGATATGGGGGAGGGGGGATATGGGGAGGGGGATATGGGGAGGGGGGATATGGGGAGGGAGGATATGGGGGATATGGGGGAGGGGGATATGGGGAGGAGGGATATGGGGAGGGAGGATATGGAGGAGGGGGGATATGGGGGATATGGATATCGGGCAGGGGGGGGGGGGGCACTCCCTGGCTGCCCTGACGAGGTTGTTCACCTTCTTGTGGCGCTGGGTGCCTGTCCATGGTGTCAGGGCCACAGCGCTGACGGCCTCTGCCACCTCCCTCCACAGACGCCGGGTGTGGCGTGGGCCGACTCTGCGACCGTGTCCAGGATACAGGGCCTCCCTCCTCTGCTCCACTGCGTCCAGGAGCGCCTCAATGTCGCGGGACTGGAAACTCGGGGCTGAGCGGCAGGCGGCCATCCGGTCGGGTCTTCTGATTGGGTGGGGGGAGCAGCGCGTCTTTTGAGCCGTCACGGCGTGAACCACGTGAGCCAGCGCGGATAGCGTCACATCGCTGCTAGCCCATTCTGGGCCAGAGACTTAGCGACGTTTGGGGCGGCACGATGCAGGTGGGATTTGTGCCGTTTTTGGCGCCGGTCGGCGGACATCGCGCCGATAACGGAGAATTTCGCCCCAGGCGACAATCTGCAAAGCATTTGATTTATTCAAACACTCGAAATACTACAGAAAGCTTACCCTGCAGCAGTTAAGCTGGAGCCATGGGGGAGGGCTGTTGTGAGTTTACTTGTTGACAGCATTATTTTTTGGTTTGAATTCGATTTTTTTCAATGATTGATAGGCTTTATTACTTTCAAGCACCATTATTTTCTTCCTTGTGTCATGAGAATGTCGCTTTAAGAAATGGTTAGCTGCTCATGTTATTGCGGGTCAGGTGAACTCCATGATACACTTTGGGGTTCTCTAAATCCTGACCCATAACACTTGTCAGAGCACATGAGAACCAGAAAAAAAACATTGAGGATAAATTTGACTTTGTGCGTTGATGTAAAATGAACAATAATGTATCAACAGTTCATTATATAATTCACCTTAATTCTTTTCTGGGGGAAGATGGAAAACAGGGGCGAGATTCTCCGACCCCCTGCTGGGTCAGAGAATCGCCGGGGGCTGGCGTGATTCCCACCCCGGCCGGTTGCCGAATTCTCCGGCACCGGAGATTCGGTGGGGGTGGGAATCGCGCCGCGCCGTTTGGCACGCCCCCCCCCCCCAGCCCCGCGATTCTCCGGCCCGGATGGGCCGAAGTCCCGCTGCTAGGATGCCTGTCCCGCCGACGTGGATTGAACAACCTACCTTATCGGCGGGACAAGGCGGCACGGGCGGGCTCCGGGGTCCTGGGGGGGGGGGGGGGGCGCGGAGCGATCTGGCCCCAGGGGGTTCCCCCACGGTGGCCTGGCCCACGATCGGGGTCACCGATCCGCGGGCGGGCCTGTGCCGTGGGGCCACTCTTTTCCTTCCGCCTTCGCCACGGTCTCCACCATGACGGAGGCGGAAGAGACTCCCTCCACAGCGCATGCGCGGGCATGCCGTGAGCTGCCGCTAACGTCCCGCGCGTGCGCCGCCCGAAGATGTCATTTCCACGCCAGCTGGCGCGGCACCAAAGGCCTTTTCCGCCAGCTGGCGGGGCGGAAATTAGTCCAGCGCGGGCCTAGCCCCTCAAGGTTGGGGCACGGCCCCCCAAGATACAGAGGACCCTGCACCTTTGGGGCGGCGCGATGCCCGACTGATTTGCGCCGTTTTTGGCGCCGGTCGGCTGACATCGCGCCGATACCGGAGCTCCATGATGGCCATCCGGGTAAACAGGTACGAGACACCTTGCCTTTTCGACTCCGGGAGCACAGAGAGCTTCATTCACCCGGACATTGTAAGACGTTGTTCGCTCACAATATTCCCGACGCGACAAACTATCTCCCTCGCCCCTGGGTCGCACTCGGTGCACTACTGCAACCCTAGCGATCCAGGGAGCTAAGTACGCTAATTTTAAACTATATGTGCTCCCAGATCTCTGCGCTTCTTTCCTCTTAGGTCTCGATTTTCAGTGCAACCTCAGGAGCCTAACTCTTAAATTCGGGGGGCCACTGCCCCCCGCTCACCATATGCAGCCTCGCGACCCTAAAAATCGACCCTCCTCCCCTCTTTGCGAACCTCACCGCCGATTGTAAGCCAATAGCCACCAGAAGCAGGCGGTATAGTATGCAGGACAGGACGTTCATTCGGTCCGAGGTCCAGCGTCTCTTGCAGGAAGGGGTCATAGAAGCCAGCAATAGCCCCTGGAGAGCTCAGGTGGTGGTCGTCAAGACTGGGGAAAAGTTCCGAATGGTGATTGATTACAGCCAGACCATTAACCGCTTTACGCAACTCGATGCGTACCCCCTTCCCCAGATTGCAGACATGGTAAATCAGATTGCGCACTACCGCGTGTTCTCTACGGTAGCTCTGAAGTCTGCATATCACCAGCTCCCAATCCGCCCGGAGGACCGCCACTACATGCCGTTTGAAGCAGATGGCCGCCTTTTTCATTTCCTCCGGGTCCCCTTTGGCGTCACAAACGGGGTTTCGGTGTTCCAACGAGCAATGGACCGAATGGTGGACCAGTACGGGCTGCGGGCCACGTTTCCGTACTTGGACAATGTAACCATCTGCGGCCATGATCAGCAGGACCACGACGCCAACCTCCACCGATTTCTCCAAACCGCCCAAAAACACAACCTCACCTACAAGGAGATATGCGTTTTCCGCACAACCAGGCTAGCCACCCGCCCCCTTCCAGGTGGCGAGCGATGCCTCAGAGGTCGCTATCGCTGCCACTCTCAACCAAGCAGGCATGCAGGTAGCGTCTTTTCCCGCACCCTCACCACCTCTGAAATGCGACACTCCTCAGTCGAAAAAGAAGCCCAAGCCATCGTGGAAGCCGTACGGCACTGGAGGCACTACCTCGCTAGTAGGAGGTTTACCCCCATCACCGACCAACGATCGGTTGCCTTTATGTTTGACAATGCGCAGCGGGGCAAGATCAAGAATGACAAGATCTTGAGGTGGAGGATCGAACTCTCCACCTATAACTACGATATAGTATATCGTCCTGGCAAGCTCAACGAGACACAGATGCCCTGTCCCGCAGCACGTGCGCCAGCGCGCAAGATGACCGATTACGTGCTATCCACGATGACCTCTGCCACCAGGGGTCACCCGGCTCGCCCACTACATCAAGGCCCGCAACCTGCCCTACTCCATCGAGGAGGTCAAAGCTGTAACCAGAGAGTGCCAAATCTGTGTGGAGTGTAAACTGCACTTCTATCGACCAGATAAGGCCCACCTGGTAAAGGCGTTCCGGCCCTTTGAACGCCTTAGTGTCGATTTCAAAGGGCCCCTCCCCTCCAATAATCGCAACACGTACTTCCTGAACATCTTAGACGAGTTCTCACGTTTTCCGTTCGCCATTCCCTGCCCCGATATGACCACTCCCACAGTCATCAAAGCCCTGCATAGTGTCTTCACCCTGTTCGGTTTCCCCAGCTATGTCCACAGCGACAGGGGCTCGTCGTTCCTGAGCGACGAACTGCGTCAGTACCTGCTCAGTAAGGGCATCGCCTCGAGCAGGACTACCAGCTATAACCCCGGGGGAAACGGGCAGGTGGAGAGGGAGAACGCGATGGTCTGGAACCCTACGGCCCAGGAATCCCCCGGTATCTCACTGGCAGGAGGTCCTCCCTGATGCGTTCCACTCTATTAGGTCCCTCCTTTGCACGGCCACAAACCAGACCCCTCATGACCGCTTGTTTGTTTTCCCTAGAGGAGCTACCTCAGGGGCCTCGCTTCCACCCTGGCTGATGACACCGGGTCCAGATCCTCCTCCGAAAATATGTTCGGAGCCATAAGACCGACCCCCTGGTAGAGAGGGTCCAGCTCCTGCACTCCAACCCACACTATGCGTATATCAGACACCCCGTTGGCCGGCAGGATACCGTCTCCCTCCGGGACATGGCGCCCGCAGGCTCCGACACCACGACCACTAATGCATCCCCCACACTAGGTCCCGTCCAACCTCCCGTGTTCAGCGCCCCTACCCCTATCCAACCTCCCATGTTCAGCGCCCCTACCCCGATATGGTTCTCGCGTTCCCTCCCACCCACCGCACCGGTCCACAGGAATGAATCTCCGGAAGAGCCGCTCCAGGAGTCCACGCCTGTGCCTGCTCCGGGCCTAGCTCCACACCCACCCGAAACGGCGGCAACACCAGTGCTTCGGCGGTCGCAACGTACGGTCCGGGCACCAGACCGACTGAATCTGTAAACCCGTCACCCCCGCAGGACTTCATTTTTTAAACAGGGGGTGAATGTGGTAAATGGAACTACTGTTAATTCACCAGTGCACTGTGATATCATGTTACTGCTGTATCGTGTTACGTTATGTGTTTAACCCTGTGGGCTCCACCTATGGGCCATTGTCCGGCTTCACCCACAGGGGGATATGTCGGGGCATGTACGGGCTCGCCCATGGCTCCACCCCTTACAGGAAGTATAAAGGCAGCTGACCTGCGGGGCCGCATTCATTGTTGTACCGGTCACAGGCAGGCTCAGTTCTAAGCTGATTAAAACCACAGTTTAATTCTCAACGTGTCTCTCAGTGAATTGATGGTCGCATCAACTCCTATCCACCCTGTAGCGCAACAATTACTTACAAGTAGAGAAGTGATGAAGTCAATCGAGGTTTTATTAAGCAAGACTTGTTCCCCAGCAGCTCAGTTACAGAATGCGGCTGTTTGGAGAACCCGGGCTCTTATACTCCGCCTTGCTGGCGGAGCCAGCAGGCGGCAGATCCAACCAGGACCCGGTGCCTGTCTGCCAATAGCCTCTCACAGGTACCGTACTACCCCTAATACATACCACCACATTCACCCGTTGTTAAAAAAGAACCCGGCGGGGTAGTGGGTCGCATGGTGGTAGGGGTTTACAAGGTTGGTCCTGGAACTAATTTCATACAGTGGTTATGCATTTAGCTCAACGGTTAACTATGTGCAGGTTTTGTCAGAATTATTTGCAGCTTTTTGTCACGCGGATTCCATGAGTCGAGCGGGTACCCTGGTCGTCCTTGTCGATCGCCTCAGCCCCGGTGGTGGAGCAGGTGCTGGCTCGGGCACTGTCGTCTCTGGGAGCGTTGCGCTGATCGTCCCTGTTTCTTTACTCCTGGGCGGGCACGGGAGGAGGACCGATCAACCCGGGAAGGGAGCGGTCGGGGGGTGCCGGTGGGAGGGAGGGGGTGATTGGTGTTGGGGGTGTGTGTGTGTTTCCGGCGGGCGCCAGGTCCCGCAGCGAGACCGTGTCCTGTCGGCAGTCAGGGTACGCCACGTAGGCGTACTGAGGGTTTGCGTGGAGAAGGTGAACCCTCTCGACCAATGGGTCCGATTTGTGCGCCCGCACATGCTTTCGGAGCAAGATGGGTCCTGGGGCTGCCAGCCAGGTCAGCAGCGACGTTCCGGAGGAGGGCTTCCTGGGGAAGACAAGGGGGCGCTCGTGAGGCGTTTGATTAGTGGTGGTACACAGCAGCGACCAGATGGAGTGGAGGGCATCTGGGAGGACTTCCTGCCAATGGGAAACTGGGAGATTTCTGGACCGTAGGGCCAGTAGGACGGTCTTCCAGACCGCACCGTTCTCCCTCTCTACCTGGCCATTCCCCAGGGGGTTGTAACTGGTCATCCTGCTCGAGGCAATGCCCTTGCTGAGCAGGAACTGACGCAATTCGTCGCTTATGAAGGAGGACCCCCTGTCGCTATGGACGTACGCGGGGAAACCGAACAGTGTAAAGATGATGCCGAGGGCTTTAATGACTGTGGACGCTGTCATGTCGGGGCAGGGGACGGCGAAGGGGAAACGGGAGTATTCGTCCACCACGTTTAGGAAGTATGCATTGCGCTCGGTGGAGGGGAGGGGGCCTTTGAAATCCAAACTGAGGCGTTCAAAGGGACGGGAAGCCTTTATCAGGTGCGCACTATCTGGCCTGAAAAAGTGTGGTTTGCACTCTGCGCAGATTTGGCAGTTTCTGGTGGCTGTCCGGACCTCCTCAACAGAGTAGGGGAGGTTGCGGGACTTCACAAAATGGTAGAATCGAGTGACCCCCGGGTGGCAGAGGTCCTCGTGGAGGGCTTGGAGGCGGTCTACTTGTGCATTTGCACATGTGCCGCGGCATAGGGCATCGGACGGCTCGTTCAGCTTTCCGGGACTATACAAGATCTCATAGTTATAGGTGGAGAGCTCAATCCTCCACCGCAAGATCTTGTTGTTTTTTATCTTGCCCCGCTGTGCATTATAGAACATAAAGGCTACCGACCGTCGGTCAGTGAGGAGAGTAAATCTGCTGCCGGCCAGGTAATGCCTCCAATGTCGCACAGCTTCCACTATGGCTTGGGCTTCCTTTTCCACTGAGGAGTGGCGGATTTCTGAGGCGTGGAGGGTCCGGGAGAAAAAGGCCACGGGTCTGCCCGCTTGGTTGAGGGTGGCCGCCAGAGCTACATCGGATGCGTCGCTCTCGACTTGGAAGGGGAGGGACACGTCGATTGCGTGCATCGTGGCCTTTGTGATATCTGCTTTGATGCGGCTGAAGGCCTGGCGGGCCTCTGTCGACAGGGGGAAGGTAGTGGACTGGATTAACGGGCGGGCCTTGTCTGCGTACTGGGGAACCCACTGGGCGTAGTGCGAGAAGAAGCCCAGGCAGCGTTTCAGGGCTTTGGAGCAGTGGGGGAGAGGAAATTCCATAAGGGGGCGCATGCGTTCGAAGTCGAGGCCTATCACTCCATTACGCACTACGTATCCCAGGATGGCCAGACGGTTGGTGCTAAAAACGCATTTTTCCTCGTTATAGGTGAGGTTCAGGGCGTTAGCGGTCTGGAGTAATTTGCGGAGGTTTGCGTCGTGGTCCTGCTGGTCATGGCCACAGATGGTTACATTGTCGAGGTATGGGAACGTGGCCCGCAAACCGTGCTGGTCAACCGTTCGGTCCATCTCCCGTTGGAAGACCGAGACTCCGTTCGGGACACCAAATGGGACCCTTAAAAAATGGTAGAGCTGCCCGTCTGCCTCGAAGGCCGTGTACTTGCGGTCACTCGGGCAGATGGGGAGCTGGTGGTATGCGGACTTGAGGTCCACGGTGGAAAAGACTTTGTACTGTGCAATCCGATTGACCATGTCGGATATGCGGGGGAGAGGGTACGCATCTTGCTGCGTGTACCTATTGATGGTCTGACTATAGTCTACGACCATCCTCTGCTTCTCCCCGGTCTTCACAACTACCACCTGGGCTCTCCAGGGACTATTTCAGGCCTGGATTATGCCTTCCTTCAGCAGCCGCTGGACTTCAGATTGGATAAACGTCTGATCCTAGGCGCTATATCGTCTGCTCCTAGTGGCGACGGGTTTGCAATCCGGAGTGAGGTTCGCAAACAAGGAAGGTGGTTCAACCTTGAGGGTCGCGAGGCTGCAGATAGTGAGTGGGGGTATTGGGCCGCCGAATTGGAACGTTGGGCTCTGGAGGTTACATTGTAAATCTAACCTTAAGAGAGTGGGAGCGCAGAGTTGGGGAAGGACATAAAGCCTATAATTCTTAAACTCCCTCCCTTGCACCGTTAGGTTCGCGATGCCGAACCCTTTGATCTCTACGGAATGGGATCCCGCTGCCAGGAAAATCTTTTGGGTGCTCGGCCGAAAGGAAAGAAAACAGTGTCTTACCGTATCCGGGTGGATAAAACTTTCCGTGTTCCCAGAGTCGATCAGGCACGGCGTCTCGTACCCGTTGACCAGCACCGTTGTTGTTGCCGTTTGGAGCGTCCGGGGCCGCGATTGGTCCAGGGTCACCGAAGCCAGTCGTGGTTGTTGCATCGCGGCGTTTTCTTCATACCCCGTGGAGCCGAGCCATTTATGCCGGGGTCCTTGGCTATCAACCAAGATGGCGGCGTCCATGGATCGCACGCAGCCGGGGTGGACAAAATGGCCACCCCCATGGATCGCACGTGGCTGGGGGGTCACAAGATGGCGGCGCCCATCCTCCCCGCGTGGTGTACGGGACCCAAAATGGCGGCGCCCGCGGGCCGCACATGGATCGTTGGTGGGGTTGAGTCTGCTGTCCCCGTTCTCCCCCGGAGATAGCGGCGACTCCCCGGGACTGGTACACCGCTGCGTAATGCCCCTTTTTGCCGCAGCTCTTACAGATAGCTGAGCGGACCGAGCAGCGCTGCCGGGGGTGTTTCGCCTGCCCGTAAAAATAGCAGCGGGGCCTACCCGGATGGTCTGGTGCTCTAGCCGCGCAGGCTTGCGGGGGGGTGGGGGGTGCCGGGGAGTCGGTCGCAACGGGGGTCCAAGGAGCCCAAGGGGCTGCCGCGCGGTCGGGGCCGTAGGCGCGGGCATTTTGTGAGGCCACGTCGAGGGAGGCCGCAAGGGCACGTGCCTCTGTGAGTCCTAACGAGTCTCTCTCTAGCAGTCTCTGGCGAATTTGAGAAGAAGTCATACCTGCCACAAAAGCATCCCTGATTAGGAGCTCTGTATGTTCGTTTGCGCTCACCGACGGGCAGTTGCAGTTCCTTCCCAATAGCAACAGTGCGCTGCAGAACTCATCTGGCGATTCTCCGGGGATTTGCCGTCTCGTCGCGAGTTGGTGGCATGCGTAGACTTGGTTTATGGGCCAAATGTAGACTCCTTTCAGCATGGCGAGCGCCGTCGGGAAATCCTCCGCGTCTTCGATGAGCGTGTAGATCTCCGGGCTCACCCTGTAATGCAGGACCTGCATTTTCTGATCTTCCGTGGTCCGGCCGGGGCCGTTCGAAGGTAAACTTTGAAGCATGCTAGCCAGTGTTTAAACACGGCCGCCGAGTTTGCTGCATGGGGGCTGATTCGCAGACACTCCGGGGCGATCCGGAGCTCCATAGTCTTTTTAAGTCTGCTTTATAAATTGTAGCGCAACAATTACTCACAAGTCGAGAAGTGATGTCAATCGAGGCTTTATAAAGCAAGACTTGTTCCCCAGCAGCTCAGTTACAGAATGCGACTGTTGGGAGAACCCGGGCTCTTATACTCCGCCTTGCTGGCGGAGCCAGCAGGCGGCAGATCCAACCAGGACCCGGTGCCTGTCTGCCAACAGCCTCTCGGCTTCACAGGTACCATACTATCCCTAATACATACCATCACACACCCTTAATATCTCCCCCACCAACCTCTCCCTCTCTGTCCTCTTTCTCTTCTCCCTGTGAGCCCTAATTGAGATTAACTCTTCCCTAATCACCACTTTCAGAGCCTCCCAAACCACACCAACCGGTACTTCCCCATTATCATTGGCCTCTATGTATCTCTGAATGCACCTCCGGACCCACCCACAAACCTCCTCATCTGCCGACAGTCCCATGTCCAAGCGCCACAGCGGGCGCTGGTCCCTTTCCTCCCCAAACTCCAACTCCACCCAGTGCGGGACGTAGTCCGAAATCGCTATGGCCGAATATTCCATTCCCTCCACTCTTGGAATCAGTGCCCCGCTCACCACAAAGAAGTATATCCGTGAATAGGCCTTATGCACGTGGGAGAAAAAAAGTGAACTCTCTGGCTGCCGGCCTAGCAAACATCCACGGATCCACTCCCTCCATCTGATCCATAGACCCCGAGAACCTTGGCCGCAGCTGGCCTCTTGCCCGACCTCGACCTGGATCATCCAGTGCCTGGCCAGTACTGTATTAAAGTCCCCCCATTATCAGGCTCCCCGCTTCCAGATCCGGGATCCGACTCAACATGCGTTTCATGAACCCTGCATCGCCCCAATTTGGGGCATACACATTCACCAGCACCACCCGGATCCCCTGCAGCCTACCACTCACCATCACATATCGACCCCCATTATCAGCCACAATGTTCAGCACCTTGAACGACACCCGCTTACTCACCAGGATTGCAACCCCTCTATTCTTAGCATCCAGCCCCGAATGAAAGACCTGCCCCACCCATCCCTTTCTCAGCCTGATGTGATCCACCACTTTCTCCTGCAACATAGCAACGTCTGCCTTCAGTCCCTTTAAGTCCGTGAACACCCGGGCTCTCTTGACCGCCCCGTTCAGGCCCCTCATGTTCCATGTGATCAGCCGGATCGGGGACTGTCCGCCGCGCCCCCCCCCCCCCCCCCCCCCCCGCCGACTAACCATCTCCTTTCTTAGGCGAGCCACGTGTCCACGCCTCCCGCACTCTCCAGTCCCCCAGGCGGAGGACCCCCGCCCCGACTCTCCCTCTTACTTCCAGCTCCCCTTCGGTCAATGCAGCAGCAACCCAGATCCCCCCCCCCCGGCTAGAAAACTGTCTAGCCCTCTTGCTCCCCCCATTGCACTCCCGTAAGTCAACTGACTCCTGCTGACCTCCCGTCTCTGCCAACGATCCACTGTCAAAGTCCCCCCTCCCCCTTCAAGTCGATACGGACACCCCTCCGGCACCGCCCCTCCCATCGGGCCACACACCCCCCTTCTTTAGCGCGGGAAACAAGCCCGCGATTTTCTACCTGGGCCAGCCCCACCCCGCGGTGCAGCTCCTTCCTCCTGCAGCCTCTCCCCAATTCCCAACGACCCAGGGCGTCCTGCACCTCCCTCCCCCCTTCGAACGCGAGGAGCGGCCCCTCCAAAACAATACCCATGCCCATTAAAACACACATATCACATCCAATCACACCTTCCCACTCCCCAGCTTTCCCAAAACCCACAGCAAACCATTAGTTCGAGTCCAGTTTTTCGTTCTGAATAAAGATCTGCGCCTCCTCCGGCGTATCGAAATAATGGTGGCGGTCCTGAAAAGTGACCACAATCGCGCTGGCTGCAAGGCCCGAACTTCACCCCCTTTCGGTTGAATCCTGCCCTCCTCTTGGCCAGCTCTGCACTCCAGTCTTGGTAGATGCGGATCTCCGCATTCTCCCACCTGCTGCTCTGTTCTTTCTTCGCCCATCTCAGGACGCACTCTCTGTCCGTAAAGCGGTGAAACCTCACCACTACGGCCCTTCGCGGCTCATTTGCCTTCGGCCTCCTTGTCAGGACTCTGTGAGCCCCATCCAGCTCCAGGGGCCTCGGGAAGGCTCCCGCGCCCTTTAGCATATTCAGCATCGTGGCTACATATGCCCCAATGTCGGACCCCTCCACACCTTCAGGGAAACCCAGAATGAGGAGATTCTTCCTCCTCGACCTGTTCCCCAGGTCCTAAACTTTTCCTGCCACTTTTTATGCAGCGCCTCGTGCGCCTCCACTTTCACCGCCAGGCCCTGGATCTCGTCCTTGTTTTCAGAGGCTTTCTGCCGCACCTCTCTAATCGCCGCCCCTTGAGCCTTCTGGGTCTCCACCAGCCTCTCAATCGACGCTTTCATTGGGGCCAGCATCTCTGCTTTCAGCTACCCAGGCATAGCCGCAACCGGAAGTCCCCAAACTGTACATTCTCAATCGTCTTTGGTTTGTGTCTATTTTAAAATATAACACTCAAGTCTTTTCAAAGTCCAATATTTGAGTGTATAATTCCATGATTTGGTTCTCCATTGATAATTATTATTTTTTAAATGATGTTCATTGAAGGGTAGTTATTGGCCAAGGTATCAGGAGAGATGTCTTGCCCTTTTAGTGTAAATAGGGCTTCGGTCTTTCTGAAAAATAGCACTTTCAACAGTACAGCACTCTCTCAGTATCGCAATGGGATGTCAGTCTAGATCTTTTGTTCAAGTCTCTGCAGTGGGACTTGAACATACAATCTTCTGACTCAGAGACAAGAGTGCTGCTACCGAGCCATAACTGATACCCAAGAGTGAACAAGTGGCGAAGAATGCAACAAGGACTGATAACGTAGACACGCTTTAAATACATTTTCTGAACAGTGGAATGAGATTCTTTGAAATCATTTTGCAATAATTTCATCCCTCACATCTTTTACTCCAAAGTTTTGAGGTGGGCCTCCATCTGCTGCTTATTCACCTTCAACTTGGTTTTCCTTGGCCAATGTACATTGTTTCTCCTGCTGCTGTGCCTCCCACTAATGCAAGTCTCTCATAACAGCAAAGTTGTTTGGATGTACACATCTATGATATGGGAGACTCTTTGTGGGAAATATTGTAAGGAGCTCCCGTCCCAATGCAGACCCAAACCTCTGTTTGAAAAGTCCTGTAGATCTCTCAGTTTGGTGGTCCTGTGACTTTGAATGTAGCTTTTCTTACCTTTGAACAGTTATGGAGAGACACCCTGAGGCACTTAAGTAAGGATTATTCTCGGTGCAAGAAAGATCCAATATTGATGTGATGGTTAACTGTCACAGGAAAAAGGTAATGTGATAACTGCCCGGGTTTCTTGCATATAGTTGCATTATCTGGTACTGTCATCAGAGATGCTATATTAACTGGCAAAACTTCATCCCCTAGACCAGTGACAACAGGTCCTGCTGCCGCAGGCAGCAGAGGTTTGCCTGGAGAAGTGCAGTTTCCTCAGACAGATCTGAGAAAGACTCATAGGCTGTACTGTGTTAGATATGAGCTCCTACGAGTATCCCTCTTTCACTGCTGTATTTTAATAGATACTACTCGTGCTGATGGTGGTTGCTGATGCCCCTCATGCTGAATCTTTTCATACATCCAAATTAACCTGGCAAATGCAGATAACTGTGGGTAATTAAAGACACAATCTGAAGCTGACACCTCTCCTGGAAATCCAAACAGCACAATGACACATAGATCTTAATTTGTAATTACCTGTAGATGAGTGGTCATTTAACTACAATTCCCATGGTTTCAACCCACAAGGTTTAACTGGCAACGGGGGCCTGACTAAGATTTTGGCAATTTCATGATAAAATTACATTCAAATTAGTGATCTCTAATTGTGACATGTATTCAGGAGGCCCCCACCATCATGTGGTAACCTGACAGGGCCTAGATTTGAGCCCGGTTAAATTGGATATCCTAAATTAAAGATTTGAACATTTTTAATTAAACTACAGTCCAAACCTCAGCCAAGCTGATGGGAATTCGGATTGAAAAGATACAATAAACAACCCACAGGTCAACTGCCGAAAACATGTCTGGAATACACCCGTCAATGGCTCATCAGGAGATCATCGCATCCTATTGATATGCACCGGTCTATTGTCAGTAGCCCAGATTGAGCTCAGGCACCCAGAGTTCCTGCCATTACATTATATGACAACAGGTTATGTGCAAGCAACACCCCCGGAGATAGACACGTGGAGGCAGGCCCCGGACTACTGTCAAGCAGACATCAAGAAACCCACTGTGTGTTGAGACCCCCTCCCGCGACATCATTGGCCAGAACCCAGAGATGTTTCTGGAAAGGTGATGAGGGAGGGGAATAAAGAGAAACGTCCAAGACACACCAGCAGCAAAGACTCCATGCAGAGGCAATCAGATGTATGACTAGAGGCGGAACGAAGCAGCATGCGAGACCCATCTTCGCTACCACGGTCCTGGGAGACTCAGAGAATCAGACCCACGGCTCAACCGAAGTCATCTTTACAGGTAGTATAATGAATCTTGGGAACCTTTAGTAAATATTTTTGGGTTAATTTAAGGGTAAACATTGTTGTTGTTAAATAAAGTTGGTTTGATTTTATATTGTGTTGTCCTTTGTTCTCCTTGCTAATAAAGACAACTGGGTAAAACCTTGATTAAAATACTAGTCGAAGGATCTGAGAATTTACAGTATTATGGGCCAGGGTTTAGAGAACCCCAAATGTATATCATGGAGTTCACCTGATCCACAACTTTAAATAGATTTTGGTTATGGGGAGCACAAGGGCCCACTTTACAGGTGTGATGCAACAGAGAACTAAAAGTATTTTAAAACAAAAACAATGTTTATTCTATGAATCCAGTTAACGTTTTATAAACACACAGTAAACAGTTTATCAACTACCAACCCTGATAACCGCCAAAAAGATGCAGTATTCTATAGGTGACCCTTAGTAACTTCCCAAACAACATCCATAATTTAAACTCTTTGTAAATAAAGACAGCAGGTTTAAATTATCTACAGAAACGGTATTATTTTGAAATCATCAATGAGCTGAAGACATTCTTTAGCTTGTAGAGAGAAAGATCAATATACACATCTGCTTGGTTCACATGCAGCTCTCCAACTCTGAAAACAAAACTAAACACACTGCAGCTGCCAGCTCAAAACAAAAGTAAAAGCAGAACCAGAGCTCAGCTCCACCCACACAATGACATCACTGCAGCCATTTGATGAAACACACTTTTCTTAAAGGGACTCTCACATGACACCTTACATCAAGAAAGAAAAACCCATCAACTGCAAGATGGTTTCATTTTTCACCATTTCACGTTCCTTTAAGAAATATTGACAGTAAATATATGTTTTTGTTTAACAAAACAAAACACGCAGACAGGTTCAATAACATAGTCTATTTTAGTTCTTCTTCCTCCAACTGGAAGCCTTCTTGATTGACAGTCTCTTTGGACAAGAACGTCTCTGCACGATCCATCCATTTCTCTACGCCTCGGCATTTCTCTTTAAGGTCAGATACTTTAGTTCAATCCGATCACAGAGCCCCTTGTAATTCTCCAACACAGGAGCATTGGCTATCACAGCTTTTAGGCTTTCAAATGCCTGCTGACACTCCATTGTCTACTTAAATTTGCTATGCTTCCTTAGCAAGTCCGTCAGTGGAGCCACCACACTGCTAAAGTTCGGCACAGATTTCTGGTAAAATCCACTCATGCCAAGAAATCGTGTTATTTCCCTTCATGTCTAAGGAATGATGTGCTGGCCTTGGAAAGGGTCCAGAGGAGGTTCACAAGAATGACCCCTGGAATGAAGAACCTCTCGTATGAGGAACGGTTGAGGACTCTGGGTCTGTACTCGTTGGAGTTGAGAAGGGTGAAAGGGCATGTTATTGAAACTTACAGGATACTGCGAGGACTGGATAGCGTGGACCTGGAGAGGATGTTTCAACTTGTAGGAAAAATTAGAACCAGAGGACGCCATCTCAGACTAAAGGGACGATCTTTTAAAACTGAGAGGAGGAGGAATTTCTTCAGGCAGAGGGTGGTGAATCTGTGGAACTCTTTACCGCAGAAGGCTGTGGAGGCCAAATCACTGAGTGTCTTTAAGACAGAGATAGATAGCTTCTTGATTAATAAGGGGAGCAGGGGTTATGGGGAGAAGGCAGGAGAATGGGGATGAGAAAATATCAGCCATGATAGAATGACGAAGCAGACTTGATGAGCCAAGTGGCCTAATTCTGCTCCCATATCTTATGGTCTTATGGTGTCAAGGGTATTGGAAACTCTCCAATAACTTTTGTTTGCACATCCCGTGGAACCATTCGACCCTGTCCGACTGTATGGTCAAGGAAAGTGACTTGGGCTTTTCCAAATTCACTCTTGGCTAGGTTTACTACCAAACCCGTATCCTGAAGTCGATCGAATAACTCCATCAGATGATTCAAATGTTCTTCCATGTCTGACTGAAAATTACCAGATCGTCGATGAATATCGCACAATTGGGTAATCCTGAAACAACTTGTTAGTTAATCGTTGAAATGTGGCTGGGGTGTTTTTCATGCCAAATGGCATAACTTTGAATTGGTATATACCATCTGGAGTCACAAAAGCTGAAATCTTCCTTGCCCTTTCGGATAACAGTACCTGCCAGTAACCTTTAAGTAAATCCAGTTTGGAAATAAAAGCTGATTGTCCCACCTTCTCAATACAATCCTCGAAACGTGGAATAGGATAAGAGTCCGTTCTTGTAACTCCATTAACCTTTCTATGGTACACACACAACCATTGGGTACCGTCCGGTTTTGCTACCATCACTATGGGTGAGCTCCATTGGCTGCAACCCACTTCAATTATGCCGTTTTTAAGCATACTTTCAATTTCTTTGTTAACCTGTGCTAATTTTAAAGGATTAAGTCTATCTGGATGTTGTTTAATTGGAACAGCATTTCCCACATCTACATCGTGTGTAGCCATTTTAGTACTTCCCAACTTATCTCCACAAACTTACCCATGTGATATTAATAACTCATTCAGGTCAGTTTGTTTTTCCTCTGGAAGGTAACTCAACAATTGATCCAAATTTTTAAGAACATTCTCGTTTTCCAATTTAATTTGAGCAATGTCAAATTCAAAGTCATCTGGATTTGGTTCTTCACTTTGAGTTAGAATCCTTAAAACCTCCTCCTTTTGATCTCCCCTTCCCTTTCAAAGTACCTTTTAAGCTTATTCACATGACATCCTCGGTGAGTTTTCCTTCTATCTGGCATTCTTAACACAGAATTCGCCTCACTTAATTTCCTTTCAATCTGATAAGGTCCACAAACCTTGCTTTAAAGGTTCACCTACCACTGGTAACAATACTAAAACTTTATCTCCACTGGCAAAACTACAAACTTTGGAGTTCTTATCCGCTATCCATTTCATCACATTTTGTCCAACTTTTGAACATTGTCCAGCCATTTCCCCTGCTCTATTTAATCTTCCCTAAAACTTGACATGTAATCCAATAATGTAAGTTCCGACTGCTCACTCACCAATTTTTCCTTAATCAATTTATGTGGTCCTCTTACCGAATGACCAAACATTAGTTCAAAAGGAATGAATTTGGTTGACTCATTAGGTGCATCCCTAATTGCAAACAGTACGAATTGAATTCCTTTATCCCAATCCTCTGGACAATCTTGACAATAAACCCTCAACATTGTCTTTAATGTCTGATGCCACCTTTCTAATGCTCCCTGCGATTCTGGATGGTATGCAGTTGATTTAAATTGGTTTATTCCTAAGCTATCCATAACTTATTTGAATAACTTTGAAGTAAAATTTGATCCTTGCTCCGATTGAATTTCTGTGGGTAGTCCATATCTAGTAAAGAATTTAAGTAACTCCTCCACAATCTTTTTAGCTGTAATATTACGTACTGGAATGGCCTCTGGAAGCCTAGTGGACACATCCATTATAGTCAAAAGATATTGATTCCCACTTTTCGTTTAAGGAAGTAGTCCTACGCAATCAATTAAGACCCTTGTAAAAGGTTCCTCAAGTGCTGGAATGGGTATTAAGGGCTTTGGTTTTATCACTGCTTGATGTTTCCCTATCACTTGACATGTGCGACATGATCTGGGTAGCACGGTATCATAGCGGTCAGCACAATTGCTTCACAGCTCCAAGGTCCCAGGTTCGATTCCCAGCTTGGGTCACTGTCTGTGCGGAGTCTGCACTTTCTCCCCGTGTGTGTGTGGGTTGCCTCCGGGTGCTCCGGTTTCCTCCCACAGTCCAAAAATGTGCAGGTTAGGTGGATTGGCCATGCTAAATTGCCCTTAGTGTCCAAAATGCCCTTAGTGTTGGGGTGGGGTTACTGGGTTATGGTGATAGGGTGGAGGTGTGGGCTTGGGTAGGATGCTCTTTCCAAGAGCCGGTGCAGACTCGATGGGCCAAATGACCTCCTTCTGCACTGTAAATTCTATGATCTATGATTCTATAATCTATGATTGACAAACTTTAACTACATATTTGTGTAGTCCAGGCCAATAAAAATGTTTTTGTATTTTAGCTTGAGTTTTCCTTACTCCCAAATGACCTCCCACTGGTACCTCATGTGCAACTTGCAATACCTCCTTTCTATACCCTACCGGCAATACCACTTGATGAACTTCTGCCCACTCATCTGCCTGCATATGTAAAGGTCTCAGTTTTCTCATCAAGCTATCATTTTTACAGTCAGAACATTCTAGTATACAGACAGATTCCTCCGCCCTAAATGCTTTCTGATACACCCGTTTTATTTCTATATCTTTCTGTTGTAACTCCGCCACTTTTCCTAAACTAAAAATATCTGCCTCATCCTCCACCTGTTCGTGTTCTTTTCCAACCATCTGATCAAAAATTGTTTCTGATAATTTAACTTCAACTTTATCTTCACTTTGATTTCTCCTCTTGTCTTAACCTGTGACTTTGCGACCTTGTTACTCACAATCCGGAAAAATCATAGGATATTCATCCTTCAACACTTCAGTTGTCTGATTTTCCACTGGCTTGTCAACCAAAGTAGGCGTCACTCCCACCTGCGATCCAGCTATATCATTACGTTTGTAAGGGCCACGAAGAATCCAGCACAAGTTTTAAGGATACAAAGTAATAACATTTATTTACAATAACATATATATATATATATATATATATATATTTAACAGCAGCAGCAACTTCCCTTGCTGCACACTCCTTCCCCTGGATCCAGATTGGCCAGCTCTATTTATACATGGAGTTTACTAACGGTTTCTCCGCCCCCTCATTGGGGAAGCTCATACTCCCACAGGATTGTGGGATTGTCATTAGTCCCCAGCCAATGGTAAGCAGGCAGGTTATAACATCCCTCCCCCCCAAAGTCCAAGGAATGCACCGAAGACCCTGGCGAAGGAGGGCGTCGGACTCGTTTTGCCGCAGGCCGGACACCATTTGCACGCGGCGCTGGATCAGGCGGCGTGTAACGAAACGGAGACCGGCGCTTCCGTGAAGAACGGCGTAACGGTTGTACATCCAAGGCCCGTGGACCTGAGGATTTCCCCTCTGATGCGTCCTGTGTCTCCATCTCGGAGTCAGAATCTGCTGCCTCTGTCATGTCAGCGTCTCTATCTCCATTCGGTTCTGTAACGACCTGCGCAGGCTTTGAGTAAGGCACCAGAGGAAGATTGTGAGGACTACCTTCCATTGTCTCTGGTCTCTGCGGCTGTAGAAATGAGCTCTGGGGGCGGGGAATCTTTGGAGGGGATAGTCCTCTGGACCAAACGTGGTCCACATGTTTGCGCTGGAGACGACCCTGGGCTTGCACCTGGTAAGATATAGGGCCCGTTTGGCGAACGATTACGCCAGGAACCCACTGGGCACCACCAGCAAAATTCCGAACGAACACTGGGTCACCGGGCGCAACCTGCCGAATCGGCCGATGCTGAGAAAATCCCAGTCCCTGCCGTTCTTGTGTGCGGCGTACTTTTGCGCCAATGTCCGGGAAAACCATACTAAGGCGGGTGCGAAGTCTCCGGCCCATTAGTTCTGCGGGAGCTACCCCAGTCACCACATGGGGGGTGGTCCTAGAGGGAAACAAAAAGCGAGCCAGTCTTGTGTCCATTGATCCGGAAGACTGCTTCTTTAGGCCTCTTTTGAATGTCTGCCAACCCATTTGAAGCCGGGTGGTAAGGGGCAGTGCGGATATGGCGTATGCCGTTCATCTTTATGAACCTCGCAAACTCCTCACTCGTGAATGGAATGCCGTTATCCGTGACCAGCACCTCGGGGAGGCCATGCGTACTAAACGACAAACGCATCTTTTCAATTTTTGCGCAGGACGTTGTCCCCTGCATCTTATGTACCTCTAGCCATTTAGACTAGGCGTCGATTAGTAGAAGGAACATGGATCCTTAGAAAGGGCCTGCAAAATCTGCATGCAAGTGCGCCCAAGGCCGCCCTGGCCATTCCCAATGATGTAGGGGCGCAGCCGGCGGAAGCTTCTGATGCTCCTGGCAAATGGAGCAGTTTTGGGCCACCTTCTCAATGTCGGTGTCGAGGCCTGGCCACCAGACATAACTCCAGGCCAACATTTTCATTTTGGTCACACCTGGATGCCCATTGTGCAAGTCTCTTAGTATCAGCACCTGGCCTTTTTCCGGGACAGTCACACGCGTCCCCCACAAGAGGATGCCGTCTTCCACGCTGAATTCTGACAGCTTGGAGGAAAATGCCCGCATCTCGCCTGGGAGCTGTCTATGCTGCCCACCATACAGGACTATGTGCCGAACCTTTGACAGGACTGGCTCCGTCTGGGTCCACTCACGGATCTGTGATGCCGTGACAGGCAAGGTGTCCATAAAATTTAGGGTTGCAACCACCTCACCGGTCGTGGGGGTCGACATGGGGCCGGTCGATAAAGGCAATCGGCTCAGTGCGTCGGCATTTGCTATCTGCGTTCCTGGTTTGTGCTCCAGAGAATACTCGTACGCAGCAACCAATAAAGCCCAGCGCTGGATCCGTGCGGAAGCAATGGGCGGTATTGGCTTATCCTCTCTGAAAAGTCCCAACAGAGGCTTATGATCAGTCACGATAGTGAAATGGCAGCCATACACGTACTGCTGGATGCGTTTCACCGCAAAAACCACTGCCAGGCCCTCCTTCTCGATCTGCGCGTACTTTTTCTCCGCTGCAGTCAATGTGCGGGAGGCGAAAGCTATCGGTCGCTCGGCCCCGTTCTCCATCTTGTGGGACAGGACGGCCCCAATACCATACGGGGATGCATCACATGTGACGAGCAAAGGCTTTCCAGGATCATAGTGGGTTAGTAACCCAGACGACGACAAGTGTTGCTTTACCCGCCGGAAAGCCGTTTCTTGCGGCTGACCACAAACCCAGGTGTGATTTTTATTTAGCAGAAGGTGCAACGGGGCCAGCGTAGTTGCCAGATTGGGGAGGAACCTTCCGTAATAGTTTACGAGGCCGAGAAAAGAACGAAGATGCAAAGTGTCAGTCGGGGCGGGGGCCTGTTGAATCGCACGCACCTTCTCTGTGACGGGGTGCAAACCTTCGCGGTTCACCCGATAACCTAGGTAGACTACTTCTTTTGCCTAAAATACGCACTTTGTGCGACATAAACGGACTCCAGCCTCCGAAAAGCGTCTAAGGACAGCCTCCAGATTTTCCAAATGTTCCTGCTCCGACGTCCCTGCAATCAAAACGTCATCTAAGTAGACAGCAACACGTGGTAAACCTCTGAAAATGCCCTCCATAACACGTTGAAAAATTGCACAGGCAGAGGATACTCCAAAGGGCAACCGTGTATATTCATACAGGCCCCGGTGTGTATTAATCGTTACATATGGTCGGGAGGCAAGGTCCAGCTCTAACTGTAGGTAGGCGTGACTCATATCGAATTTTGTGATGGAGAGTCCGCCTGCAAGCTTCGCGTAGAGATCCTCTATGCGAGGCATTGGATATCGGTCGAGTCGGGAAGCCGTATTCACTGTAAGTTTATAGTCGCCACACAAGCGAACTGTGGCATCTGGCTTCATTACAGGTACAATTGGTGCTGCCCAGTCAGCAAAACGGACGGGCTTGATAATACCCAAACTCTCCAAACAAGTGAGCTCCCCTTCTACCTACTCGAGCAAGGCGTAAGGCGCGCCCGGAAATAGCGCGGCGTGGCTCCTGGTTCGACTTGGATATGGGCTACGGCCCCTTTTATTTTCCCCAAACCAGGCTGGAATACGTCTGGGTATCGTCCTCGCACCTCAGTCAACCCTCCAGAAACTGTTTGGAGGATGTGCTGCCATTGCAACCGCAAATGGCGCAACCAGTCCCGACCCAACAGGCTGGGCCCCTGGCCGTGCACCATGATAAGTGGGAAATGCCCCTCCTGGCATCCATAAACAATAGGGGTCATTGTAGTTCCTGCAATGTCCAGTGGTTCCCCCGTGTAGGTGGCCAAGTGTCTGTATACCCTGCTTGATGCGGTCGAATGTCCTCTGGGCGATCACGGAGACCGCTGCGCCAGTGTCCAACTCCATCTCAAGCGGGTGACCATTGACCAGTACTGTCACCTTAATGGGGGCCACACGGGGAGCTGCCACACAATGCAGCTTCAGGCAGTCGTCCTCCGTCTCCATGTCCTCAGGAGTAGTCGGCGCAGGTTCATCCACATGGAAGGTACGGCCCCTGGGCTGGTCCCAGTTTCGGTCAGAACGACAGTGCCTCTGGCGCCCCCAGGACCGGCGTCCGCGACGGGGTCGGCGCCTACAAGTCTGACACGGACATGGCTCCTCATACATTGGTTCTGGAGAAGGCTCCCTTCGGGGAGGAATGTCCGACGGCCACTGGCGTCGGTCCGGACGTCGCCTCACCCAAGGTACCGCAGGAGTGCGGGGGGACATTTTTGGACGGAAAGGGTTGCGCCCCAAGGCATGCACTTCCATTCCCTGTAGCTCCTGCACTCCTCGTTCTGCGCTCTCTCGGGACAATACTATTTGAATGGCCTGTTGAAAAGTCAATGTTGGCTCAGCCAACAACTTTCTCTGGGTGGCCGCATTGTTAATACCGCAAACCAAACGGTCGCGTAACATTTCTGACAAGGTCTCACCATAGTCACAGTACTCCGCAATCCTGCGTAGCCTGGATAGAAAGTCGGCAAGGGATTCTCCAGGGGTCCTCTCAGCGGTATTAAACCGGTCACGCTGGACTATCGTGGACGGGGTTGGGTTAAAATGTTGCCGCACTATATTCACAAGTTCATCAAACATTTTGGCGTCCAGCGCAGCTGGGTACGTAAGGCTCCTAATCACCCCAAACGTATGCGGGCCACAGGCGGTGAGCAATATGACTACCTGGCGCTCGTTTTCGGTGATATTGTTTGCCCGGAAATAGTAACGCATTCGTTGTGCGTACTGGTTTCAGCTTTCCAGCGCAGCATCAAAAACATCCAAACGTCCGTACAGAGGCATGGTATAATAGAAAACAACTTCCAACCTGTATCCAACAAAAATCCAGGGAGGTGGCTTCAGCAGTGTAGACAGCTATTCACTTTAACCCTCGTCGCCAGTTTTGTAAGGGCCACGAAGAATCCAGCACGAGTTTTAAGGATACAAAGTAATAACATTTATTTACAATAACATATATATATATATATATATATAAAACAGCAGCAGCAACTTCCCTTGCTGCACACTCCTTCCCCTGGTTCCAGAGTGGCCAGCTCTATTTATACATGGAGTTTACTAATGGTTTCTCCGCCCCCTCATTGGGGAAGCTCATACTCCCACAGGATTGTGGGATTGTCATTAGTCCCCAGCCAATGGTATGCAGGCAGGTTATAACAATTACCCATGGTAAACTGTATTCCTGGACAAGATAGTTTCTCTATTACTCCTACTACCACTTCACCACACTTCATTGGACTTTCCAACCTTACCTTATATAATGGAACACTATTCTTCTCACTCTGAATTCCACATATTACCACCTTTTCTGGCAATATTCCTCCCAAACTGCACAACTCCTCATTTCTTACCATCAAAGATTGACTAGCTCCCTTACCTCTTAAAATTCAGACTTCTTTACATGCTCCTCCTGGTACACATGAGTAAACTTTACGAGTAAATTCTTTAAAGAGATCTGGCACCAATTTATCAATTACCTCTTGATCGGCTGTACAATCTTTTGCACCTCCTTCGCTTCACTTGGGCTTTCCTTTACCACTTTAACAAACCCCACTGAAGTATCCTGTTTATCACATCAGCCTTCCCAGTGCTTTTTTTCAACCACCAGCACTGTGACTTTACATGGCCTAGTTTATTACAGTGAAAACATTTGAAACTTTTCATTTCTCTTCCACCCTCCTGGATTTCTTTTTTAATCTGAGGTAGACTCTCCTTATTATCTCCCATCAGATCTCCTTTACCCATACCATTTGAGTATTTCTCATTTCCCCAGCCCTCACAGGCTGAAACTGATGTCGGAAACCAAGCTTTGATATATGAACTAATTCATAATCATCTGCCATTTCAGCTGCTAACCTCGCAGTTTTAACCCTCTGCTCTTCCACATGAGTTCTCACTACATCAGGAATTGAATTTTTAAACTCCTCCAAAAGTATAATTTCTCTGAGAGCTTCATACATTTGGTCTATTTTCAAAGCCCTTATCCACCTATCAAAATTACTCTGTTTGATCCTTTCAAACTCCATGTATGTTTGACCAGGTTCTTTCCTTAAATTTCTAAACCTTTGTCTGTAGGCTTCAGGCACTAATTAATATGCACCTAAGATGGATTTTTTCACCTCCTCATATGTCTCCTCTGATAGTGATGCAAACACTTCACTAGCCCTACCTACCAGCTTTGTTTGAATCAGTAATATCCACATGGCCTGTGACAATTCATTTGTTTAGCCACCTTCCCAAATGAAATGAAAAAAGCTCCTACTTCCATCTCATCAAACCTTGGCAATGCTTGGACATATTTAAATAGATCCCCACCAAGCCTTCTACTTTGACGCTCTTTCTCTTTATCCTCATTACTATCCTCCAACTGTACGTTTCCCTTTACCTATGCCTATTTTAACTAACTGTCATGTTTCATGGCCATTTTCTGAAGTTCAAACTCTCTCTCTTTTTCCCCTTCCTCCCTTTCTTTTTCTTGTTGTTCTGCTAGGGCTATTCTTTCTTTTTCCCTCATTTAGAATTCAAGCTGCTTTAATTCTTTTTCATGTTCCAGTTGTTTAATCCGTAACTGAATTTTTTCCATTTCTAATGAGTCAGACTGTATCTCAGGCAATTTTAAATGCTCAGCTACCGTCATAAGTACCTCTTCTTTTTGTGTCCCGTAAGGTAATGCTGGCTGCAATGTTTTTGCCAAATCTAAAAGCCTTTTTTTAGTCTCCTTTCGTCAGGTACTGCGGTTGACCTTCTCCACCCCCAAAACCTTTAGAGCCTCTGAAAGAGCTATTGTCCACAACACACTCCCTACTTAAACTGGAATGCCACACCTGAAAAGCAAACACAAATATGTTCACCCTCACTGTCTTTAAGTTCACTCAGCCAACCCAATCACGAAAGATAGACTTTTATCCTGGACTTTTATCCTAAATTATTATGGGCCAGGGTTTAGAGAACCCCAAAGTATATAATGGAATTCACCTGACCCACAACTTTAAATAGATTTTGGTTATGGGGAGCACAAGGGCCCACTTTACAGGTGTGATGCAACAGAGAACTAAAAGTATTTTAAAACAAAAACAATGTTTATTCTATGAATCCCGTTAACGTTTTATAAACACACAGTAAACAGTTTATCAACTACCAACTCTGATAACCCCTCCAAAAACATACAGTACTCTATAGGTAACCCTTAGTAACTTCCCAAACAACATCCATAAGTTAAACCTTTTTTAAATGAAGACAGCAGGTTTAAATTATCCACAGAAACAGGTATAACTTTGAAATCATCAATGAGCTGAAGACAATCTTTAGCTTGTAGAGAGAAAGATCAATACACACATTTGCTTGGTTCACATGCAGCTCTCCGACTCTGGAAACAAAACTAAACACACTGCAGCTGCCAGCTCAAAACAAAAGTAAAAGCAGAGCCAGAGCTCAGTTCCACCCACACAATGACATCACTGCAACAATTTGATGAAACACACTTTTCTTAAAGGGACTCTCACCTGACAACAGATACAACAATCAAAAGTAATCCTGCTCAGTTAAAATGACGGCTGTTAGGAACACACTGGGATTTTAACTGCTGAACTGTCTCCTTTGTTATTATCAGGATCTGTGCATCATTGGCATGGCTCGCATTTAGTGTCCATCCTTGCGTGGGGGTTCTGGGGCCGGAAGAGGAACAAAGTAGGCCCGGGGGAGGGGGCGATGCCGGCCCAACGATTGGTGAGCTCCGATCGCGGGCCAGACGCCATCGGAGGCGCCCCCGGTGAAGGAGCGCTTTTCCCCGCCTCACAGACGGCCCCCGACGCTTCGTGCAGAGTTCCCACAAGCAGCGACCAGGGGTGAACGGCACCGGCAGGACTCTGCCGTTTCCGAGCGGCCGCTCGGCCCATCCGGGCCAGAGAATCGGCGGCCAGGCTGCGGACAGCGGCCCGCGACCGGCGCCGCGCAAATGGCGGCGATTCTCCGCACCACGGAGAATCGCGCACCGAGTTGCGGCGATTCTCCGGCCCGGCGCGGGGCTTGGAAAATCGTGCCCAATAACTTTCTGGATCAGAAAACAGTTACCTTATGACATATGTAAAACTGAAAGCCATAATGAAGTCATAACCATCATGATATTTCTGCTGAAAACAGGTCCCGTTGTTCAAAGTAAATCAGAACAAATTTAATTTTTGGGAGATAATTAAGTAAATGTTATTTGAGTTTGCGCATAGCCTGTCTCTTCACAAAGCAACTGTGGCCAATTCAGTGTAATTCACTGTTCACCCTGTGGCCCACCAGTTCACGTTACGTAGCCCATAACATCATATTTTGAATTATATCAAAGTGTGTGGTTGACTATAAGTGGAAAAAAGTATCTGGAGCATATGATTCATAACTGCACCGCTAGAATCAACCACAGTATTAATTAAATTAGTCTTCTTGGCTTGTGATGGAAAGTTGGAATTAGCCTATTCTAAATTATTACACTGCAATGCTGTTCCCTCTAAAAATTATAGTACGGTCAGGGGTCTTTGATGTTAAAAATGGAAGCAATTGCTGCTACCTCTGGAAAGGCTTCAGCCTGGGGCTTCAGGATAAAATAACATTAATGGTTTTAGTCCAACCTATTAGTGTGGTTCTTTTCCACCTAATGATCAGGAGTATACAGTGGAAATCTCATACTCTGCATTACTCTGCATTGGGGGGCAGCATGGTAGCACATGTGGATAGCACTGTGGCTTCACAGCGCCAGCATCCCAGGTTCGATTCCCGGCTTGGGTCACTGTCTGTGCGGACTTTGCACGTTCTCCCCGTGTCTGCGTGGGTTTCCTCCAGGTGCTCCGGTTTCCTCCCACAGTCCAAAGATATGCAGGTTAGGTGGATTAGCAATGATGAATTGCCCTGAGTGACCAAAAACATTAGGAGGGTTTATTGGGTTACGGGGATAGGGTGGAAGTGAGGGTTTAAGTGGGTCGGTGCAGACTCGATTGGCCGAATGGCCTCCTTCTGCACTGTATGTTCTATGTTCTATTATCTGCCTATTAAAGGAGAGATTAATAGACCTGATTAAAGTCATATATCACTCACCACACAACACATAAGGCATTTGTTAAATATGCCTGACATATATGATGCCCTTTGCAAGGTTCATAAATCTACCTCCATAACACTGCCCAATTTCACCCTGTCGCAACTCAACTGCTGCAGAAACCCTCAGTTACTTCTGGAATCAACAATTCCAATACACTCCTAGGTAATCTCCTGCATTCTTCATAAACCTGAGGTGCTCCAATACTGCTATCCATGTCTTAACTTGCAGGAAGTCCCATTCATCTATCACCCCTGTACTTGCTGACTTAAAGAGGCTCCTTGCCAATCAAAGTCCTGATTTTAAGAAGCTCATTCTGGTTTTCAAATCCCTCCATAGCTTTGCCCTCTCAATCTTTGTCATCTCCCTGTTGGGAGTTTTCTATAGGCCTCCAAATAGTTCTAGGGATGTAGAGGAAAGGATGGCGAGGATGATCCTGGATAAGAGCGGAAGTAATAGGGTAGTTATTATGGGAGACTTTAACTTTCCAAATATTGACTGGAAAAGATATAGTTCGAGTACATTAGATGGGTCGTTTTTTGTTCAGTGTGTGCAGGAGGGTTTCCTGACACAGTTTGTTGACAGGCCAACAAGAGGCGAGGCCACATTGGATTTGGTTTTGGGTAATGAACCAGGCCAGGTGTTGGATTTGGAGGTAGGTGAGCACTTTGGGGACAGTGACCACAATTCGGTGACGTTTACGTTAAGGATGGAAAGGGATAAGTATACACCGCAGGGCAAGAGTTATAGCTGGGGGAAGGGAAATTATGATGCCATTAGACGTGACTTGGGGGGGATAAGGTGGAGAAGTAGGCTGCAAGTTTTGGACACACTGGATAAGTGGAGCTTGTTCAAGGATCAGCTACTGCGTGTTCTTGATAAGTATGTACCGGTCAGGCAGGGAGGAAGGTGCCGAGCGAGGGAACCGTGGTTTACCAAAGAAGTGGAATCTCTTGTTAAGAGGAAGAAGGAGGCCTATGTGAAGATGAAGTGTGAAGTTTCAGTTGGGGCGATGGATAGTTACAAGGTAGCGAGGAAGGATCTAAAGAGAGAGCTAAGACGAGCAAGGAGGGGACATGAGAAGTATTTGGCAGGAAGGATCAAGGAAAACCCAAAAGCTTTCTATAGGTATGTCAGGAATAAGCGAATGACTAGGGACAGAGTAGGACCAGTCAAGGACAGGGATGGGAAGTTGTGTGTAGAGTCTGAAGAGATAGGCGAGATACTAAATGAATATTTTTCGTCAGTACTCACTCAGGAAAAAGATAATGTTGTGGAGGAGAATGCTGAGCTCCAGGTAAATAGATTAGATGGCATTGAGGTAAGTAGGGAAGAGGTGTTGGCAATTCTGGACAGGCTGAAAATAGATAAGTCCCCGGGACCTGATGGGATTTATCCTAGGATTCTCTGGGAGGCCAGGGAAGAGATTGCTGGACCATTGGCTTTGATTTTTATGTCATCATTGGATACAGGAATAGTGCCAGAGGACTGGAGGATAGCAAATGTGGTCCCTTTGTTCAAAAAGGGGAGCAGAGACAACCCCGGCAACTATAGAACGGTGAGCCTCACGTCTGTAGTGGGTAAAGTCTTGGAGGGGATTATAAGAGACAAGATTTATAATCATCTAGATAGGAATAATATGATCAGGGATAGTCAGCATGGCTTTGTGAAGGGTAGGTCATGCCTCACAAACCTTATTGAGTTCTTTGAGAAGGTGACTGAACAGGTAGACGAGGGTAGAGCAGTTGATGTGGTGTATATGGATTTCAGAAAAGCGTTTGATAAGGTTCCCCACGGTAGGCTATTGCAGAAAATACGGAGGCTGGGGATTGAGGGTGATTTAGAGATGTGGATCAGAAATTGGCTGGCTGAAAGAAGACAGAGGGTGGTGGTTGATGGGAAATGTTCAGAATGGAGTTCTGTCACAAGTGGAGTACCACAAGGATCTGTTCTGGGGCCGTTGCTGTTTGTCATTTTTATCAATGACCTAGAGGAAGGCGCAGAAGGGTGGGTGAGTAAATTTGCAGACGATACTAAAGTCGGTGGTGTTGTCGATAGTGTGGAAGGAAGTAGCAGGTTACAGAGGGATATAGATAAGCTGCAGTGCTGGGCTGAGAGGTGGCAAATGGAGTTTAATGTAGAGAAGTGTGAGGTGATTCACTTTGGAAGGAAAAACAGGAATGTGGAATATGTGGCTAATGGAAAAGTTCTTGAAAGTGTGGATGAGCAGAGGGATCTAGGTGTCCATGTACATAGATCCCTGAAAGTTGCCACCCAGGTTGATAGGGTGGTGAAGAAGGCCTATGGAGTGTTGGCCTTTATTAGTAGAGGGATTGAGTTCCGGAGTCAGGAGGTCATGTTGCAGCTGTACAGAACTCTGGTACGGCCGCATTTGGAGTATTGCGTACAGTTCTGGTCACCGCATTATAGGAAGGACGTGGAGGCTTGGAACGGGTGCAGAGGAGATTTACCAGAATGTTGCCTGGTATGGAGGGAAAATCTTATGAGGAAAGGCTGATGGACTTGAGGTTGTTTTCGTTAGAGAGAAGAAGGTTAAGAGGAGACTTAATAGAGGCATACAAAATGATCAGAGGGTTAGATAGGGTGGACAGTGAGAGCCTTCTCCCGCGGATGGAAATGGCTGGCACGAGGGGACATAGCCTTAAACTGAGGGGTAATAGATATAGGACAGAGGTCAGGGGTAGGTTCTTTACGCAAAGAGTAGTGAGGCCGTGGAATGCCCTACCTGCTACAGTAGTGAACTCGCCAACATTAAGGGCATTTAAAAGTTTATTGGATAAACATATGGATGATAATGGTATAGTGTAGGTTAGATGGCTTTTGTTTCGGTGCAACATCGTGGGCCGAAGGGCCTGTACTGCGCTGTATTGTTCTATGTTCTATGTCCTCCAGCCACACAGCATTCTGAGATATCTGCCTCATGTTCATTCCAAATTCTAATTGCTCCAACATTGGTGATTAAAGCCTCAGTTACCTTGGCCCCAAGCTCTGAATTGCCTCCGTATATCTCTCTGCCTCAAATTCCTCCTTTAAGACATTCCTTAAAACTTACCTCTGTAGCCATCTGGGATGGCCACTTTCAGCATATAAAATGGACACTCGCAGAGCATACAGGGAAAAACGGACAATGCAAAGTAACAGACAGGCACAGAGCCTGAATGTGTATTCAGAAGACAGACTGCAGACAGAACCGAAACTCTTGGCCGATTTGCACATTGATGGCCCATGTCCGATAGACAAAGGACAGCTCAGGTAGCCGATACCGTCCCAGACATTCCGGCGCCACTACCTCATCAAGAAGGCACAAACAAAGCAAAGCCAACGGCCACTCAGGACATGCCCAGCCATCAAGGCACCCGCCCCTTTATTGGCTCAGATCGATGGCAGTGATCGAGAAGCTACCCAATTAATTGGGACCAAGTTTAAGGCCCGCCTAAAAGCGCGCGAAGCCCCCCCCGAGTATAAGAAGGAACCCCGCCATGTGTTCGCTCTCTTAGAATCGGCTCTCAACTGGAGAGACCCTTCCACCTGCACCACCAGAAGCAAGTAAGTTCAAGTTCAACGCTCACTACCAGACGGACGACCACAACAATACTCCTGCTACGCCTTCGAACCCAACAGCCTCAGATCCGAACAACGGCCACTGTTCCTCAGACCTAAGTGGGCACCCGAAGTTAAGTATAGGTGTTAGTGATAGACATAGTTTAGCCTGTAATGTTATTGTGTATGAGTAAATCATACTGTGTGTAAACAAAGTATCACTGACTTTGAACTAACTAACTGGTGTATTGGCTCTTTGATCGGTATTCGATTGAACCTTGTGGTGGTATCAAGAGATACCTGGCGACGCTGAAAGCATATTCATAATTAAGGTTAAGAAAGGCGACCTTATTAACCGCCATATTTATAGCTACAAAAGAGAGCAACATTACTGGCGACATCTGACAGGACTCGACCTAGAAGTGACTTTGTCACTCCGAGAGAACCCAACTTTGAATTAGAAACACAATTCCAAAAAGTAAAAACCACAAGCGTAAGACCAGTATCGATCAAACCTCCAAGATTCGGAAGTGTGTAATTTGCATGCGTATTAACAAGGGATATAAGGTAACCTTGATAGATTTTGTTGCGTATAACTGTCGGGAGTTTTGTAGATCGGAAAATAGCTTAAGCTGTACCCGTGTTTGCATCACCGCTTTATTACAAAGAACAAAGAAATGTACAGCACAGAAACAGGCCCTTCGGCCCTCCAAGCCCGTGCCGACCATGTTGCCTATCTAAACTAAAATCTTCTACACTTTCTGAGTCTGTATCCCTCTATTCCCATCCTATTCATGTATTTGTCCAGATGCCCCTTAAATGTCACTATCGTCCCTGCTTCCACCACCTCCTCCGGCAGCGAGTTCCAGGCACCCACGACCCTCCGTGTAAAAAAACTTGCCTCGTACATCTCCTCTAAACCTTTCCCCTCGCACCTTAAACCTATACCCCCTAGTAATTGACCCCTCTACCCTGGGGAAAAGCCTCTGAGTATCCACTCTGTCTATGCCCCTCATAATTTTGTAGACCTCTATCAGGTCGCCCCCAACCTCCGTCGTTCCAGTGAGAACAAACCGAGTTTGTTCAACCCCTCCTCATAGCTAATGCCCTCCATACCAGGCAACATCCTGGTAAATCTCTTCTGCACCCTCTCTGAAGCTTCCACATCCTTCTGGTTGTGTGGCGACCAGAATTGAACACTATACTCCAAGTGTGGCCTAACTAAGGTTCTATACAGCTGCAACATGACTTGCCAATTCTTATACTCAATTCCCCGGCCAATGAAGGCAAGCATGCCGTATGCCTTCTTGACTACCTTCTCCACCTGTGTTACCCCTTTCAGTGACCTGTGGACCTGTATTCCTAGATCTCTCTGACTTTCAATACTCTTGAGGGTTCTACCATTCACTGTATATTCCCTATCTGCATTAGACCTTCCAAAATGCATTACCTCACATTTGTCCGGATTAAACTCCATCTGCCATCTCTCCGCCCAAGTCTCCAAACGATCTAAATCCTGCTGTGTCCTCTGACAGTCCTCATCGCTATCTGCAATTCCACCAACCTTTGTGTGGTCTGTAAACTTCTTACTTATTATTCCCCCCTGTTCCAAATTTGCGGTAGAAACCCAGAGATTACAGTAGGGAATGCAATGAAGGCAATGGAACGTCTTATGAACCCCCAGGAATTTGAGGTCACAACGACCAATAGAGCAGAGCAGTGTCCCATATGGGAAGAGGAAATTAGGAAGTATCTAAAAGGGAAAGGATGGCCCCTTTGGAACAAATTTTGCGCAATTGAGGAAACAGGTCCCGGAAGTACAGGTCAGACTTGGTGGGATAACCTGACCGAGATTCAGAGGAAGAGTTTAGGAAAAGTTTGTACGCCGATGGCAATCATGTCCTCCTTGGCACAATTGCGAGGCACAGAGGAGGTCGTGAAGACGCTCCGCAGAGAGATTCGAGACAGGGAGAAGAATAGTGAGGGAGACGTTAGCAAGTGCGAGAAAGTTAATAAGCAGCTCAGAGAGTAGTTAGCAGTGAAGGACAAGGAGATGGCATATGTCAAACGGGCACATCAATCTTGTCTCACTCACCTAAGCAGCTTTCAGTCCCAGTACGATAAGGCCTACCAAGACACGCAACGCGCGGTGTTGGGAAGAAAAGAGACGGAACTCCAAGTCGAACAATTAAAGAAGCAATGTCAGGATTTAAAGACAGCCCTACGAGCACTCCACAGTTCCACCACGGAACAAAAGCAGAGTTCGGTGGACCACGCCAAATGCCAAAAGCAAATTGCAAACCTGCAATCCCTGCTCTCAGTACAAAATGGGTTCCAAGATACATTCGCATCCAGCTCGATCAGGAAAATGGCCCCAATTGGCAGGAGTTAAATGAAACTGCCCATCGCTGTGTACATGGAACATGTACTCCAGATAAAACCCAGAAAAGGAAAGCATCCCCACCCCCGACTGCACAGGTAGTGCATAACCCCATGAACCCTGTCACCACACAGCGCAGGGCCACAACAAACGGAGACCCCGATTTTCTGGACACCACCCCATTAACCGTCACCCAATTAAGGGATGCGTGTGACAGAATCAAACCGTTCCAACACACAGGACACTTACAGCAGTGACACATTACTGCCCCTGTGGCTATTCAGATAGGCAACACTAAGACAAAACACCCCGTTGTTCTAGTAGATCTACCCCAGACAGCCAAACATATTTTGGGGATAGATTTCATGAGCTCCCACAATCTTTCGTTCGACCCAGTCAATAGATGTGTGTGGAGAATGGCAAAGGCAGCACGAGCCCCCGCCACGCTCACAGTTGGAGACTACACACACAGGATTAGCGCAGGAGACTTCTGGTTTGATCCACGAACCATTAGCCAAGACAAAGAAGTTAGAGACGTTTTACAGAAACACAAAGCATCTTTGCCCAGCACAAGCACGACTGTGACAGGATCGCAGATGTAGTTAACATCACAGGACCCGATCCTAAACCCCCAAAACAGTACGGTTTTCCCCAACAAGCAGAGGGAGAAATTGCAAAAGTCATCCAAAGTTTACTTGACCAAGGCGTACTTCGTTCAGTAGCCTCAACTAACAATGCCACAATTTGGCCCGTAAGGAAACCCGATGGCTCATGGCGACTGACCATCGATTAGAGGGAACTAAACAAAGTGACCCCATTAGCAGCCCCCACCATAGCCACGAGTCTCAAGACAATGTTAAAACAGGGACCCCAGTTGAAATTTTTCACGGTTTTGGACATCAGCAACAGCTTTTGGTCCATTCCATTGGATAAAGCGTGCCAATACAAATTTGCTTTCACCTTCAGGGACAGCAATACACGTGGACGTGCCTACCACACGGCTTCCACAACTCCCCCTCCATTTTCCACAGACAATTGGCAAATGGATTAGCTAAATTTTCCCGACCCGATTGCCTCGTTCAGTATGTAGACGACTTACTCCTACAGACACTAAGGGAAAGCACATTTCGCTTCTCACCGAATTATTAGGACTCCTTCACGAAATCGGATGTAATGTTAACCCCAAAAAGGCCCAGATTCTCCAGGAAAAGGTCATTTATTTAGGCACAGTAATCACCCACGGCAAATGCGAGATCGAGCAGAAACGCATTGACTCCATTGTTAAATTACCCTTGCCCCATAATGTTACAGCCTTCCGATCATTTCTAGGACTGGTTGGCTACTGCAAGAACCACAGACGGTTTTGCCACAAAGGCAGCCCCTCTTTCCAAGCTCCTAAAAAAGCAAGCCCCATGGAAATGGCTTCCACAGCACACGGATGCCGTGGATGCATTAAAACGTGCCCTGAGCACAGCTCCTGCTTTACAGGTACCAGACGCACTCGCCCCATATGCAATAGAGGTAGCAACCACCGACCGAACCCTTTCGGCCGTGCTCCTTCAGGAAAGACACGATCGTTTAGGCCCCGTAGCCTACGCCTCATCAGTTCTCGATCCGGTAGAGCAAGGATTTTCTGCCTGCGAAAGGCACTTGCTCGCAGTTTTTTGGGCTGTTCAGTAGTTTGCGTACATAACAGGACTCAACCCCGTAACCATTTTGACAGAGCACACCCCAACCCAACTTCTACTAGACGGTAGACTAAAGGACGGCACAGTCAGCCAAATTTGCACAACATGATGGACCTTACTCCTACAAGGACGGGACATTACGGTTAAAAGGACTAAGACACAAACATTTCTAGCAGACAATTTAAAGTACACAGGCACCCCACATGAGTGTGAGATCATTACCACCAAGCACAATACAGGACCCTCTGTACCCAAATCAGCTTCCCCAAAACCATAGATTACACCCCAGAGACCCCAGCCCACAGACACAGATCTTGGGATTTATGTGGATGGCTCCTCCACAGTTTTAAATGGTAAAAGAATCACAGGTTGTGGCATTTATGTAGAGGACGTGCAGGGACGCGCGTTAGAAGAAATCTCACTAAAGTTGCCTGGACTTCTAGGTTCGCAGGCAGCCGAATTAGCAGCCGTAGCCTATATTGTACAGCACCCCGACTCGTTCCCGGCCCCAGCCAACATATACTCCGACAGCCTATATGTCTGCAGTAGCTTAACTGAGTTCCTACCCCTGTGGAAATCTAGAGGTTTTGTTACCGCAGACGGAAAACCCCTACCCTCAGCCCCATTACTCCAGCATATCCTCAAGACAGCTAAAAGTTGTAAATACGGTATTGTTAAGGTTCGCAGCCACCATTGTTCTTCCCCCCCTCGTAACGTTAAGGCAGACGACCTAGCAAAAGCAGGTTCCAGACATGGTCACTTTTGAAATCCCCCCGAGAGTGCCCCAGTACACGCGGCCCAGGTCTCACAGACCAATATTCAAGATTTAGCCCAGGCACAGAAGGAAGACGAAAAGCTCAGGGAAGTTTTAAAAGGTAACTTCCCAGCCGCCTCATCAGTACAGAAACGCTTTAACAGCACACGATGGCATAATTTTAAAAGACTGTATTTATGTGGTCCCCACCCAAGATAGAAACCAGATTATCTGCCAATTCCATGACAACCATGGACACCTATTCAACCCTTGCCCACCTCAGACCTCTCAACTGGTGGCCCGATTTAAAATCCAACGTGGCTCATTACATTGAGAATTGTTTGATTTGCGCCCAGAACAATCCAGACAGGTATGCGAAGGTCAACTCAGTCACACCCGCCTGTTAATGGCCCCTGGACTAATTTACAGATTGATTATATAGGTCCCCTACCCCCCTGCAAAAATGGTTTTAAATATGTGTTGGTAGTGATTGACACCTTCATGAAATGAGTGGAAGGTTTTTTTCCATCTAGGACAAACATGGTTAAAACAGCCAAGATTCTAACACAGCACATCTTCACAAGATGGGGCCTTCCCCGTAGTATCAAGTCAGACCAAGGCTCACACTTCACAGGACGCGTCATGAAAAATGTTCTCACAATTTTCGGCATATGACAAAAATTTCATATAGCCTATCACCCACAATCAAGCGGAATTGTGGAATGCATGAATCGAACCCTCAAAGCAACCCTTAGGAAAATGGTGCAGCAGCACAATACAACATGGGACACAGTCCTCCCATTTGCACTCATGTTCATTAGGAACACGGTATCGACTTCGCCAGGATACACCCTCCACACCCTCATGACCGGACGAACCATGAAGGGAACAGAATACTTATTAGGGCTTGATTTGGCCAGCCCTACAGTCACCGCCCTCACCCATGAGAAAGCAGTACAACAAATCCTGGAAAACGTTAAAGCAGCTAAGCTCGCAGCAGCTGTTAGGCTTGGCACACAGAAAAAACAGAATAAAGCTTGTTTTGACAAAACGGTACACCCAACGGAATTTTCAATAAGACAGCAAGTCATGCTCTCCCTGTACAACCCCAGTTCATTTCTTTCCCCCAAATTCACAGGACCCTACTCAATTTCAGACAAAGTCAGCCCCTCCGTTTATAAGATCACTTATCCTAATGGCAAGTCATGGTGGTTTCACATAAACCAGCTTAAGGCTTACGGCACACAGAGCAACACTCCCACCACATCTCACTTGCAGTGGCAGAAGAACACACCCCGCCCATGGACGACCTATTCCTACCCTCCCCCAACCAGTCCAGCCCGACCACAGACACCACTTCGACTCCACCCCCAGACACATGACTCCGCCCCTCCCTTCATTCAACCAGCACCGACAGCGACAGCACTGATACGTTAAACCTCATGGAACCGCCACACGATTTAGATTCTGCACCAGGCCCCACTCCCAGCGACTCCGACAGGATATGCTTGACCCCTACGAGACCATTTACGTAAAAGCCCCTGAACCGGACCCACCGTCCGATGATGATGGATTGCCCCCTACCACCTCCACCCTAGACACCAAGCATTGGCACCGCGACAATTCCTACAGACTCATCCGTAACGATGAGATGGACCCCACGTCGACCCAGGCCGCCTTGGCAGACCTACTCCAGTCACGAGTTTGGCAACCGGGAGAAGATGATGACTCAGAGTCTGACTCCCACCAGGCCAGCCCCTTCGCGACTCTTTTTGCAGTAGAACAATGAGGTGTCCAGATGATGGTAAAAAGGAACCGACTGAGATTTACGGTGTCTGTCTTTCTGATGGAGCCTGCCCTTTTTGTTATTTTAGTTTGATATGTTACATGTTGAATGTTTGTATTGTGTACGACCCTTTGCTAGTTTATTCATGGCCCCACGCCAAATTCTGATGCAGTCCCAACTACTCTTTTGACGCCACATGGCAGTTAAAGGAACAAGTTTGTCGGCAGACACCAATTGATACAGTCATAACTACTCTTCTGATTCGACGGCAATCATAAGAGGCAGTTTATCCACGGTGAACACAAATTCTTTCCGCTCTTGTAAGGTCACTCAGGCAGTGGAGTAATGGCACTGGTCCCCGCCCTGCCTGAGGACCCCCTATGTATTTGGTCAGCCAAGCTCGGGTAGTGGAGCAATGGCACTGATCACTGCCCTACCCGGGGATTCCACCCATTCTTGCCCCGCCGCGGCCCACACGCACACCATTCGGCGCTTTTATTTCGAAACTCTTTTCTGTTTCTTAGGTTGTGATTTAAAGAATGCTCTTTGCTACAAGTTTTTTTTTGCTTTCCGGCGACCCTTAGGTTGCTATCCCCACATGCTATTTACATCCCCAAACACATGGATGAATTGATTGGCTGCTAAACGGAAAAATTGTCCGCCCACTCAGCACTTCGACCATACAGGCTGTGAGACTGCTCGCACTGTGACAGTATTTTCTTTTTCGAATGTCTTGTCCCCAAAAATATTTGGTCTAAAAAAAAATGAGGGAGTCACATATGGTGACAATTCTAATGGGCAATTAATGATAAAAGGAGAGACAGATAGACATACGAGATCTTAAACAAGGTAATAACAGATTTTATGCTTGTGTCCACAGGAAATCCAAAACACCAGAAGACAGAGGAAGACCAAGAGAAAAATTAAGACGGACATAATGACCGACATTTGGGTCATCGTGGGATCACTACAGTTGCGCGCTGAAGCGACCCCCCTAACCCCCACCACACAGGCCGTGAATGTATCCCATCACTGCCATACACCACACCCAGAAACAGCCACTGACACCAACCTGGTGCGACAACCTCATAAAGTGGTATTCCCTGTCATACATCGTGGAAGCCCTATTAATGATAGCAATACTCTGCAGTGTCATCCAGACACTGAGACTTAGAAAATGGCGAAGGAAAGCCTCCCGCACTCCGGTATACACACTTAGACCTCCTATTTTCAGGCTCCAGCAACCCCCCACTCTCTCTAAATAAATAAAGAGCATCGACTATTTTTTGTTTTGTTCTAATAAAAGAAAGGATTTGAATTTTCTGTACTTCACCGCCAAGATACAGAGAAATGTAATGCTGCTATTGTATAGTTTTATACTGTTTGCAAATTACTTTTATTGGCTAAACAGCCTGAATATAGTTTAGAGGTAGATAGTTAGAGGTTCCCGTGTTTAAAAGAAAAAGAAATGTAATGCATGCTTGAATGTTATAGTGCCCCTTGCGATTTTATAATGATATGATGTAAATAAAAACAATTTAGGTAAAGGTTCGAATCCATAGGACAAAGTAGGATAGAGCCTGTCCTTGATTGCGGGTGCTCGTCTTAGGCAGAGAACAAAGAAGATTCAGTAATGTGATCCTTCACACTTCGCGTTGAGGATCATAAGGAGGAGGTGTAGCCATCTGGGATGGCCACTTTCAGCATATAAAATGGACACTCGCGGAGCATACAGGGAAAAACGGACAATGCAAAGTAACAGACAGGCACAGAGCCTGAATGTGCATTCAGAAGATAGACTGCAGACAGAACCAAAACTCTTGGCCGATTTGCACATTGATGGCCCATCTCCGATAGACAAAGGACTAATGCTCAGGTAGCCGATACCGTCCCAGACATTCCGGTGCCACTACCTCAGCAAGAAGACACAAACCAAGCAAAGCCAATGGCCACTCAGGACACGCCCAGCCATCAAGGCACCCGCCCCTTTATTGGCTCAGATCGATGGCAGTGATCGAGAAGCTACCCAACTAATTGGGACCAAGTTTAAGGCCCGCCTAAAAGCGCGTGAAGCCCCCCCGAGTATAAGAAGGAACCCCGCCATGTGTTCGCTCTCTTAGAATCGGCTCTCAACTGGAGAGACCCTTCTCCGATAGCCGATACCGTCCCAGACATTCCGGTGCCACTACCTCAGCAAGAAGACACAAACTAAGCAAAGCCAACGGCCACTTGGGACACGCCCAGCCATCAAGGCACCCGCCACTTTATTTGTTCAGATCGATGGCAGTGATCGGAAGCTGCCCAATTAAGCCAAGTTTAAGGCCCGCCTAAAAGCACGCGAAGCCCCCCCAAGTATAAGAAGGAACCCCGCCATGTGTTCGCTCTCTTAGAATCGGCTCTCAACTGGAGAGTCCCTTCCACCTGCACCACCAGAAGCAAGTAAGTTGAAGTTCAACGCTCGCTACCAGACGGACGACCATAGCTATACTCCTGCTAGTTCTTTGAATCCAACAGCCTCAGATCCGAACAACAGCCACTGTTTCTCTGACTTAAGTGGGCACCCGAAGTTAAGTATAGGTGTTAGTGATAGACATAGTTTAGCCTGTAGTGTTATTGTGCATGAGTAAATCATACTGTGTGTAAATAAAGTATCATTGACTTTGAACTAACTAACTGGTGTATTGGCTCTTTGATCGGTATTCGGTTGAACCTTGTGGCGGCATCAAGAGATACCTGGCGACTCTGAAAGCATATTCAAAATTAAGATTAAGAAAGGCGACCTTATTAACCACCATATTTATAGCCACAAAAGAGAGCAACACCTTTTTGGCATTAGAACCAAGGGGTGGAATTTACCGACTGTCCACGCCGACATGGTCTCCCGGCGACAAGGGGCGCTGTCAACAGTAATTCCCATTGACAACGACGGGACCTGTAGATTCCGCTTGTGGGCTGTCTCTGCCGCTGAAAAACACGCGGCGGGCTGGTGGAAAATCCCGCCCGCTATCTCATGTGTCTCAGTGCCTTACTTTTTAAAAAATGCTCCTGTAAAACATTTCATTAGACGAGCTGTATACAAAAAGATAAGTTGTTTCTGTTGTAAAAAATGTTGGGAGAGTGTTTAAACCATAACATAAGTTACCAACAGCACAAAAGAATCAATCTAAATTTCCCTTCTCCGCAGAAATCAAGGGTTGGATTCTCCGTTTTGGGACTTCGCCGTCGTGAAAACTGTGGTCTTTTACGCCAGGAAAACTGGATAAAGCACCCTCAAACGTAAGCTTAAGGCACAGTGAGCACAGCAATGGGTTTTCACAAATGTCTTTTGCTTTGTTTTCAATACCAAATGTGTAGTTATCAGTTAAGGTTGTATGATTTCTAAATTGCACTTCTCAAATGTCATAATGCTAAATGATTACTTTGCTCACAAGCTCGGAGTGTTCCTATGTATTCAATGGATTTTGGCCTAATAACAGTGTGGTGAAAGAGAGTTGGGGAAGCAAACTTTATTACAGGGGAGTGATATAACATTGGGTTCATGGCATGGTTTTGTGTGAATTGTTTGGGAAAGAGGTGGTGCCATTGGGCTTAGGTGGAAGACAAGCCTTGCAGTCCTGCTGAAGAACATCATTGGATTCCTCCTCTGAGACGAGTGCACCTGCATCAGTGTCACCATGGTTCAATGGTTCACCCCTTGAAAGTTCAAGTTTATGCAGAGCACAGCAGTCAATGATGATGAGCGACACTCGCTCTGGCAGATATTGCAGGATGCCCCTGGAGTGGTCCAGACATCAGAACCTCATTTTAGCAGACCTATTTGTCCTCTCTACAACTGAACTTGTTGATGCATGACAGCAATTTTATCTTTCCTCCACCTCTATCCTTGTGTGCCCGAGTGGTGTCATCAGCCACCGAAGAATGGTCACCCAGCAACCATCCTTTGAGGCGAGCTGGAGCCGTGAACAATCTTGGCAGATGTCAGTGGCGCTGCATGTAGACATCGTGGGAGCTGCCAGGGTACCTTGCACAAACTTGGAGCACCTGAGTCCTGGGATTGCACACGATTTGAACGTTCATGGAGTGACACCTCTTCCCAATGACAAAAATGCCCAGCTGAGTAGCCGGTGCCATGATGGCCTCATGGGTGCAATCGATGGCACCCTGAATGAGGGAGAACCCTGCAATAGCCACAAAGCCACTGATCCGCTCAGCTTGGCTGGCTCGGTCTGTTCTGAAATGGATGAATGCACTTAACCACCTGAATAAAGCATCAGCTGCCGGCTAATGCAGCTATGCACAGCTGACTGGGAGACTCCACACAGAACACCCAGTGACCCCTGGAAAGATCCAGAGGCATAAATGTTAAGGGCTACAGCAACCTTGAGAGATAGGGGCATTGGGTGTCCACTCAAACTACTGGAGGCTACTTCCGGCCAATCATTGAAAGATGTGCTGTTCGGTGAATTGGACATTCTGAATTTTCCCTCTGTGTACCCGAAAGGCGCCGGAATGTGGTGACTAGGGGCTTTTTATAGTAACTTCATTGCAGTGTTAATGTAAGCCTACTTGTGACAATAAAGATTATTATTATATGGAAGTGACGGCTTCCCTTGAAAGCCAAAGTCTCCTGTGGCACTGAAGCTAGGGCATTTTGAGGTAGTTGGATTGCTGCCTGTAGACCCTGTAGTTGGATAGTGGGGTCTTCTGTGTGGCCTGAACACCCAGTGCCTCCACCTGTCCTCTGAGATGATGCCTGCAACCACCTAGCTCCTGTGCTCCTCCTCAGAGGAGGTGCTCGCTGCTGAGTACACGATACCCACCTGCTGATATGCAAATGAAGCTGACCCATGCACTGTGGGTGACAAAGGTTTGCAAATCTCAGAGAGATTTTACAAGACTAAATGTCCTGAAAAGTCTAGACAGTATGCACAAACCTGGAAAGAAAGCAGCAAAATCATTCACAAAACTCCAGTATAAGCCCGCATCAAATGCTCAGTAACTCCAACCATCTCAGCCTGCCTTTGCTCCTGCCTCCTTTTCTCCCACATTTGGATGACAAATAGGCAAAAACATATTGGCTGCCTGACTGCATTGCTCGTGTGCTGATCTAAAAATTACAGGGGCAACGTAAAATCCATATTAATTGTTGCTTAAATCATTTATAAGTTGCTTTATTTGTCGGCGGGCGTGCATTTGACGCACGTTCATGCCGCTGACTGAAATATTGCACAAGTGCACACGCGATGGCATTGGGATGCTCGCCCGACGTCTTCTGGCACAAATCTTTCGCACTTCCAGGTCGGGTACACTTAAAATTCTGCCCATGGATTTTTAAGGGGAGGTCATGTTTAACAAACCTAACTGAATCTTTCAAAAAGACAACTAAAGTAGCAGAAAGGGGAATGTTTAAGATGTAGTTTATATGGACTTCTAGAGGCACGCAGAAGGCATTCCAGAAGGTTCCACATACAAGATCATTAGTCAAAATTAAAACTCATGGAATTAAAACTCATGGAATTAAAAGAAAATTATTGATTTAGGAGATTGGTTAGACAGCAGAAGACAGGCTATGTATCAGATTGTAGCAAGGGACCAGTGGTGTACCCCAAGGATCAACTATTCACCATATTTATTAGTGACTTAGATAACACAGTAGGGAGCCATATATCCATGTATACTGAATACAGTAAGATTACTGACTATAGCAAGTCAGGAGCCGAAAGTCATAAAAAATCATTGATAGAATAAGTAATTCAGTAAAATTGGGAATGGTAAGTATGCAATATCAATTTTGGACCAAATAAGTATTTTTAAATGATGAAGAGTGAGGAATAGTATATGTCGAAAGAGAAATAGGAGCCCATGTACATAGGTCATTAAAATGTAGTAGTCAATCACACAAAAAAACACAAAAGACTAATTGAATGTTAACTGTCATAACGAGGGTTGAACATATCGGAGAGAAAGTTTCTATACAAATTCCTACTTAATCATATTTGGAGCACTATATAGAGTTCCGAGCACCGCACCCGAGAAAGGATATACTGGTCTTGCGAGGTGCGTAGTGCAGATTCACCAGAAGGTCACCCAGGTTCCAAAATTAAATTATGAGAACTGGTTACATTAACTAGTCTTAAATTCCCTGGAGTATAGAAGATTAAGGAATGATTTGACTGAGGTTTTAGGAAATTGATAGGTGACAGTGGTACATATCTTCAAAGTCAGAGCCAGGCCATTCAGGAGGGAACCAAGGAAACACAAAGCCACTGATCCGCTCAGCTTGGCTGGCTCAGTCCGTTCTGAAATGGATGAATGCACTTAACCACCTGCACTTCACGCAGTGTGAAAGTGTGGAACTCCCAATCAAAGAGTAATTGTGAGTTCAATTGACAATTTGAAATCTGAGATTAATAGATTTTTGCCAGGCAACTTCATAGTAAAGGCACCCCTAGGTAGCAGTGAACAGAATATGATTGAATTTACAAGCAGTTTAAGAGAGAATGCATCCAAGATTAATAATTTAAACTTAAATAAGAGCAATTTTGAGCGCATGAAAGCAGAACTAGAGTAATTTGGGAAATGTGCTTAACGGTTGGATCACGAGAGGTTCAATGGCAGACATTTAAAGGGATACTTCAGAATACACACACATCTTCTCTACTGAGAGTACTGCATTCCTGTATGCTTCACCCAATGTCTATGTATTTATGTATGTCCTATGTTTTTTTCATGTATGGATTGATCTGTCTGGACTGTACGCAGAACAATATTTTTCACAGTACCTCAGTGTGGTAGTATGTATTGGGGGTCATGTGGGACTGGAAGCCCTAATGTCATTGGCTGTCAGATCCCGGGTCCTGGTTGGCCGTTGACCTCATACTCCGCCCTGAAGGCGAAGTATAAGAAGCCGGTGCCTTCCCCCGCATGCCAATTTACTATCGGGCTGCTGGGGAACAGACACGCTTAATAAAGCCTCATCGACTTCACTCTATTTGTCTCATGGAGTCTTTGTGCGCCACACTCAGTACATGTGACAATAAAGACAAATCCAAATCCAGAATATACATTCCAATGAGATAAAAATCCCAAGGACAGGGTCTGTCACCATGGTTAAAAGCTAAAAACAGTAATAATAATAATCCCTTACTGTCACAAGGAGGCTTCAATGAAGTTACTGTGAAAAGCCCCGAGCATTCAGGTGCCTGTTTGGGGAAGCTGATACTGGAATTGAACCCGTGCTGCTGGCATTGTTCTGTAATACAAGCCAGCTGTTTAGCCCACTGTGCTAAACCAGTCCCTATTAATTATTAAACTTAAAGAAGAAAGATATATTTGTGCAAAGCCGAATGGCAGTTCGAAGATCGGCAGAATACCTAAAACATCAAAGAATGACAAAAAGATTGCTAAGGAGGAAAAAACTAGAGTTATGAGAGAAAGCTAGCTAGTACTATAAAGACAGATACTAAGTTTCTATTGACATTTAAATTAGAAAAGAGTTAACAAAGTGAGCAATGGTTCTATAGAAAGTGCATCTTGGGAATTGATAATGGAAAGTAGAGCTATTTGATAAGGTGGCACATCAAAGGTTATTGCATAAAATAAAAGCTCATGGGGTAGGGGATAACTTTGATTGGTTAGCTAACAGGAAACAGAGTTCATCATAAATAGTTTTTTCTGGTTGGCAGGGTGTGACAAGTGGTGTGCCACAGGGATCAGTGCTGGGACCTCAACTTTTTATAATTTATATAAATTATTTGGATGAAGGGACTGAAGGTATGGTTGCTAAATTTGCTGAAAACGCAAAGATAGGTAGGAAAGTGAATTGTGAGGAGGACGTAAGGAGGCTACAAAGGGACATAGATAGGCTAAATGAGTGGACAAAAATCTGGCAAATGGAGTATAATGTGAGCAAATGTGACATTTTCTATTTTGGCAGGTAGAATAAAAGAGAAGCTATTATTTAAATGGGGAGAGATTGCAGAGCTCTGAGGTGCAGAGGGATCTGAGTGTCATAGTGCATCAATCACAAAACGCTAGCGTACAGGTACAGTAAATAATTAGGAAAGCTAATTGAATGTTACCATTTATTGGGAGGGGAATTAATTACACAAGTAGGAAATATATGCTTCAGTTGTAAAGGGCATTGGTGAGACTACGTCCAGAGTATTGTCCGGTACTGGACTCCTTATCTGAGGAAAGATGAAAATAAGATAAAAGCAGCATCAATAAGATTTAGTAGGCTAATTTAGAATATTAAGTGATGGCTTGATCAAACCTTTAAGATCCTGAGGGGTACGATATGAATGAAATGCATGAATAAATGGGTAGAATTTATATGTTTTTGGGATATTATACTTTAGAATTGAGAAAGTGGACACATATTCATGTATAGCCATTTTTACCCAGGAGCCTTAAAGCATTTATATGGGCAGCACTAGCTGACAGTTTTGGTTTCAACAGGTGTTAAATAAACGTCGTCTGTGTCACGCGTAAAGTAACACCAGGGTCTTTCAAGTTCTCTTCATGCTAAAGAAAGATAAGAAAAACCTCTAAAGTAATTTTCAAAGGAACATTAAAGATTTTTATGATGGTGGTGTCTCTCCTTATCTATTTAGAAGCCATCCTTAGATTTTACATCAACAAATTAGTAAAACAGATGTTAAAAAAATCTATTCCTCTATTAAAAGTTTAAAACCACTTCTATAAAAAATAGAAACAATTGAGAACATGATGATCGTATATCAGGCTCACAGAGTGGATAATAAAACCATGCAAAAGAATGATGTAGTCTGGTTTAGAAGGGTATAACTGTTGCAGTTCCTTTCAGAAAATCAGGAATATTGTAGAAGGGAGCACCCCTCAATGAGAGGGCACCCCTCAATGTTTCTCCTGGTGTTGAGGAGTTGGACATTGTAAAGCAGACTTCTTTTCTATCCAACTGAACCAACAACTGATTCACTCATTGATTCAGATAAAATATTACTTTGAATATTGATGGGTATTCTTAAATTGATATTAGCTGTAGCATTACATTTTTAAAGTTTTATTGGATTCTATATTAGAACTAAGAATATAAGAAGTAGGAGCAGGAGTAGGCAATTCAGCCTTTCGAGCAAGCTCCGCCATTCAATACAATCATGGCTGATCTTATCTCGGCCTCAACTCTACTTTCCTGCCCGTTCTCCGTAGCCCTTCAACCAATGACTGATTAAAAACCTATCTATCTCCTCCTTAAGTTTACTCAAAGTCCCGGCATTCACTGTACTCTGGGGTAGTGAATTCCACAGATTCGCGACTGCTTGAGAGAAGTAATTTCTCCGCATCTCTATTTTAAATCTGCAACCTCTAATCCTAATACTATGTCCTCTTCTTCTAGATTGCTCCACAAAAGGAAGCATCCACTCTCAGTCTACTTTGTCAGTACGTTTTATGATCTTATATACCTCAATTAGATATCCTCTCATTCTTCTAAACTCAAGAGTGTGGGCTTAAACCTCTCAACAAAAGACAAATCCCTCATCTTTGGAATATATCTAGTGAACCTCCCCTGAACTGCCTCTAATGTAACAACATCCCTCCTCAAATAAGGAGACCAAAACTGTACACAGTACTCCAGGTGCAGTCTCACTAATGCCTTGTATAATTGCAGCACCACTTCCCTACTTTTAGAATAATAATAATAAACTTATTGTCACAAGTAGGCTTCAATGAAGTTACTGTGAAAAGCCCCTAGTCGCCACATTCCGGCGCCTGTTCGGGGAGGCCGGTACCGGAATTGAACCTGCACTGCTGGCCTTGTTCTGCATTACAAGCCAGCTGTTTAGCCCACTGTGCGAAATCAGACTCTGATCCTTTTCGGTATAAAGGCCAAACTTCCATTTGTCTTCCTTTTTACCTGCTGTACCTGGGTACTAGTTTACTGAGGTTCATACACAAGGGCACCTAGATCCCTCTGCACCGAAGCACTTTTACGTTTCCAGTTGCTATGCTCCTCTATTTTTGAGAAAAACAAGAGCAACAATGTCATGGGAACTACAGGTTCCCCTAAGTCACATATCATCCTAACCTGCACATATTTCATAATTGAAGGGTCAGTACCCTTGAATTTCCTGCCAACTGCTATTGTGAGAGTACTGTCACCAAAATGACCGCAGATGAGACCAGCTAAGGCGAGGCTAGCAACCTTGCTAGTGACATCTGCATTTCATAAACTGAAAGGCAAATATACAGAACTAAAACTTACATTTGGCTGCACTTTCTGTGTACAATGCAATATTATCTTTTGTTGTGTTCTGTCACAATCTTTCATTTACTAATTCACGAAGAATTTCTGGGTCCAGGTTTACAATGATAATAATAATAATAATAATAATAATAATAATCGCTTATTGTCACAAGTAGGCTTCAATAAAGTCACTGTGAAAAGCCCCTTGTCGCCACATTCCGGCGACTGTTCGGGGAGGCTGGTACGGGAATTGAACCCGTGCTGCTGGCCTTGTTTTGCATTACAAGCCAGCAGTTTAGCCCACTATCCTAAACCAGCACAATTGTCATAACAGGGAGATATTAGTAACGTGGGTTTTGTAAGGGCCACGAAGAATCCAGCACGAGTTTTAAGGATACAAAATAATAACGTTTATTTACTATAACAATATATATATATATATATAACAGTAGCAGTAACTTCCCTTGCTACCTTCTCCTTCCTCCTGGTTCCTGAACTGGCCAGCTTATTTATACTAGGAGTTTCTCCGCCCCCCTCATTGGGGAAGTTCATACTCCCATAGGATTGTGGGATAGTCATTAGTCCCCAGCCAATCGTAAGTAGGCAGGTTATAACATCCCTCCCCCCCAAAGTCCAAGGAATCCACCGAAGACCCTGGCGAAGGAAGGCGTCGAACTCGTTTGGCCGCAGACCGGACGCCATTTGCACACGGCGCTGGATCAGGCGGCGTGTAACGAGACGGAGACCGGCGCTTCCGTGATGAACGGCGCGGTTGTACATCCACGGCCTGTGGACCCGAGGATTCCCCCTCTGATGCATCCTGTGTCTCCATCTCGGAGTCAGAGTCTGCTGCCTCCGTCATGTCAGCGTCTCTATCTCCATTCGGTCCCGTAACGACCTGCGCAGGCTTCGAGTGAGGCACCAGTGGAAGATTTTGAGGACTACCTTCCCTTGTCTCTGGTCTTTGCGGCTGTTGAAATGAGCTCCGGGGGCGGGGAATCTTTTGAGGAGATGATCTTCTGGACCGGACGTGGTCTACATGTTTTCGCTGGAGACGACCCTGGGCTTGCACTTGGTAAGATATAGGGCCCGTTTGGCAAAAGATTACACCAGGAACCCATTGGGCACCACCAGCAAAATTCCGCACGAATACTGGGTCACCGGGCGCAAACTGCCGAATCGGACGATGCCGAGACAATCCCTGTCCCTGCCGTTCTTGTGTGCGGCGTACTTTTGCGCCAATGTCCGGGAAGACCATACTAAGGCGGGTGCGAAGATTTCGGCCCATTAGGAGTTCTGCGGGAGCTACCCCAGTCACTGAATGGGGGGTGGTCCTGTACGTAAACAAAAAGCGAGCCAGTCTCGTGTCCATTGATCTGGAAGACTGCTTCTTTAGGCCTCTTATGAATGTTTGCACTGCACGCTCTGCCAACCCATTTGAAGCCGGGTGGTAAGTGGCAGTGCGGATATGGCAGATGCCATTCATCTTTGTAAACCTAGCAAACTCCTCACTCGTGAATGGAGTGCCATTATCCGTGACCAGCACCTCAGGGAGGCCATGCGTACTAAATGATAAACGCATCTTTTCAATTGTTGCGCAGGACGTTGTCCCCTGCATCTTATGCACCTCCAGCCATTTGGACTGGGCGTCAATTAGTAGAAGGAACATGGATCCCTGAAAAGGGCCTGCGAAATCTGCATGTAAGCATGCCCAAGGCCGCCCTGGCCATTCCCAGTGATGTAGGGGCGCGGCCGGCGGAAGCTTCTGATGCTCCTGGCAAATGGAGCAGTTTTGGGCCACCTTCTCAATGTCGGTGTCGAGGCCTGGCCACCAGACATAACTCCGGGCCAACATTTTAATCTTGGTCACGCCCAGATGCCCATTGTGCAAGTCTGATAATATCAGCTCCTGGCCTTTTTCCGGGACAATCACACGCGTCCCCCACAAGAGGATGCCGTCTTCCACGCTGAACTCTGACAGCTTGGAAGAAAATGCCCGCAACGCGCCTGGGAGCTGTCTATGCTGCCCACCATACAGGACTATGTGCCGAACCTTTGACAAGACTGGCTCCGTCTGGGTCCACTCACGGATCTGTGATGCCGTGACAAGCAAGGTGTCCATAAAATTTAGGGTTGCAACCACCTCACTGGTCGTGGGGGTCGACATGGGGCCGGTCGATAAAGGCAATCAGCTCAGTGCGTCGGCATTTGCTATCTGCGTACCTGGTTTGTGCTCCAGAGAATACTCATATGCAGCAAGCAACAAAGCCCAGCGCTGGATCCGTGCAGAAGCAATGGGCGGTATTGGCTTATCCTCTCTGAAGAGTCCCAGCAGGGGCTTATGATAAGTCACGATAGTGAAATGGCGGCCGTACACATACTGGTGGAAGCGTTTCACCGCGAAAACCACTGCCAGGCCCTCCTTCTCGATCTGTGCGTACTTTTTCTCCGCTGCAGTCAATGTGCGGGAGGCGAAAGCTATCAGTCGCTCGGCCCCGTTCTCCATGTTGTGGGACAGGACAGCCCCAATACCATACGGGGATGCATCACATGTGACGAGCAAAGGCTTTCCCGGATCATAGTGGGTTAGTAACCCAGACGACGACAATTGTTGCTTTACCTGCCGGAAAGCGGTTTCTTGCGGCTGACCCCAAACCCAGGTGTGATTTTTCTTTAGCAGCAGGTGCAAGGGGGCCAGCGTAGTTGCCAGATTGGGGAGGAACTTCCCGTAATAGTTTACGAGACCGAGAAAAGAACGAAGATGCGAAGTGTCAGTCGGGGTGGGGGCATGTTGAATTGCACGCACCTTCTCTGCGACGGGGTGCAGACCCTCGCGGTCCACCCGATAACCTAGGTAGACTACATCTTTTGCCTGAAATACGCACTTTGTGTGACGTAAACGGACTCCAGCCTCCGAAAGGCGTCTAAGGACAGCCTCCAGATTTTCCAAATGCTCTTGCTCCGACGTCCCTGTAATCAACACGTCATCTAGGTAGACAGCCACACGTGGTAAACCTCTCAAAATGCCCTCCATAACACATTGAAAAATTGCGCAGGCAGAGGATACTCCAAAGGGCAACCGTGTATATTCATTCAGGCCCCGGTGTGTGTTAATTGTTACATATGGTCGGGAGGCAGGGTCCAGCTCCAACTGCAGGTAGGCGTGACTCATATCTAATTTTGTGAATGAGAGTCCACCTGCAAGTTTCGCGTAGAGATCCTCTATGCGAGGCATTGGGTATCGGTCGAGTCGGGAAACTGTATTCACTGTAAGTTTATAGTCGCCACACAAGCGAACTGTGGCATCTGGCTTCATTACTGGTACAATTGGTGCTGCCCAGTCAGCAAAACGGATGGGCCTGATAATACCCAAACTCTCCAAACGAGTGAGCTCCCCTTCTACCTTCTCGAGCAAAGCGTAAGGCACTGGGCGTGCCCGGAAATAGCGTGGCGTGGCTCCTGGTTCAACTTGGATACGGGCTACGGCCCCTTTTATTTTCCCCAAACCAGGCTGGAATACCTCTGGGTATCGTCCTAGCACCTCAGTCAACCCTCCAGAAACTGTTTGGAGGATGTGCTGCCATTGCAACCGCAAATGGCGCAACCAGTCCCGACCCAACAGGCTGGGCCCATGGCCACGCACTACGATAAGTGGGAAACGCCCCTCCTGGCGTCCATAGACAACAGGGGTCATTGTAGTTCCTGCAATTTCCAGTGGTTCCCCCGTGTAGGTGACCAACCTGGCCTGTGAGTCAGTTAATGTAAGGGTCTGTAACCCTGCTTGATGCGGTCGAATGTCCTCTGGGCGATCACGGAGACCGCTGCGCCAGTATCCAACTCCATCTCCAGCGGGTGGCCATTGACCCGTACTGTCACCTTAATGGGGGCCACACGGGGAGCTGCCACACAATGCAGCTGCAGGCAGTCGTCCTCCGTCTCCACGTCCTCAGGAGTGGTCGCCGCAGGTTCATCCACATGGAAGGTACGGCCTCTGGGCTGGTTACAGTTACGGCCCCTGGGCTGGTCCCAGTTTAGGACGGAACGACGGCACCTCTGGCATCCCCAGGACCGCCGTTCGCGACGGGGTCAGCGCCTACAAGTCTGACACGGACATGGCTCCTCATCCATTGCCTCTGGAGAAGGCTCCCTTCAGGGAGGAATGTCCGACGGCCACTGGCGTCGGTCCGGTCGTTGCCTCGCCCAAGGTACCGCAGGAGTGCGGGGGGACGTTTTTGGGCAGAAAGGGTTGCGCCCCAAGGCATGCACTTCCATTCCCTGTAGCTCCTGTACTCCTCGCTCTGCGCTCTCTCGGGACAAGACTATTTGTATTGCCTGTTGAAAAGTCAATGTTGGCTCCGCTAACAACTTTCCCTGGGTTCCTGCATTGTTAATACCGCAAACCAAACTGTCGAGTAACATTTCTGACAAGGTCTCACCATAGTCACAGTATTCCGCAATCCCGCGTAGCCTGGATAAAAAAATCGGCAAGGGATTCTCCAGGGGTCCTCTCAGCGGTATTAAACCGGTAACGCTGGACTATCGTGGACGGGGTTGGGTTAAAGTGTTGCCCCACTATATTCACAAGTTCGTCAAACGTTTTGGTGTCCGGCGCAGCTGGGTACGTAAGGCTCCTAATCACCCCAAACGTATGCGGCCCGCATGCGGTGAGCAATATGACCACCTGGCGCTCGTTTTCAGTGATATTGTTTGCCCGGAAATAGTAACGCATCCGTTTTGTGTACTGGTTCCAGCTTTCCAGCGCAGCATCAAAAACATCCAAACGTCCGTACAGAGGCATGGTATAATAGAAAACAACTTCCAACCTGTATCCAACAAAAATCCAGGGAGGTGGCTTCAGCAGTGTAGACAGCTATTCACTTTTACCTTCGTCGCCAGTTTTGTAAGGGCCACGAAGAATCCAGCACGAGTTTTAAGGATACAAAATAATAACATTTATTTACTATAACAATATATATATATAACAGTAGCAGTAACTTCCCTTGCTACCTTCTCCTTCCTCCTGGTTCCTGAACTGGCCAGCTTATTTATACTAGGAGTTTCTCCGCCCCCCTCATTGGGGAAGTTCATACTCCCATAGGATTGTGGGATAGTCATTAGTCCCCAGCCAATCGTAAGTAGGCAGGTTATAACAGTGGGTCAAGAAATGGGGTTCAAGAAGTGTGAGATATTAGGAAATTGTGACCAAAAATAGGGTCCAGGTTGTAACAGGCAATTTAGGGATTAAAACAGTCTGAAAATTAAATAAAAGACTGCTAGCAACGGAATCAGATGGATACACCCACACCAGGCTGAGTCACATGGTCTCATTCAGAATTAAACTTGTTTGGTAATGCATAAAGGGATTCACTTGAGATCAATTGTCACTTGTGACAACCTTGTTTGCATGTCATTATCCCATTATAGAGTAACCACCCATTGTTCGGCAATGGAAGACATATGAATGCCATACCTCTGCTCCTTTGTGTAAGTGGGAGTGGGCAATCAAGCCCATATTACAGTTGAGTTCCAGTCTGAACAGCCCAGAAGAGGCGCGGGATTGTCCGCTGTCCGATGCTGATATCGTAATTGGCGATGGGGTGGTGACTCGACTCCAACACCCAAATCGGGGCCAGCGCCAGTTTGACGCCGGTCAGCCATAGTCCACCCCCTCAGAAATTGCGTAATCATGATGCGCACCATTGCAACAGCGTTGGCGCATCATCGGCTGGCCCTCGCGCGATGCTCTGCCCCCCAATGGGCCGAGTTCCCAACCGTGCGGGACATGTGTGGTCTCAGCGCCGCCATTCTAGGCCTGGGGGGCTTCCGCGAGGGCTGGGGAAACTGGCGAGGGATGGCCACGAGGTGGCCTGTGGGGTCGCGGATGGCGGGTCGAGTCCGCACACAGCCAGTGTCATGTTGTACAGCGCGAACGCTGCAGGTCGTCAGCCATGCGCATGCGTGGCCCGGGTATTCTCCGGCAATTTTCAGCGTTGGAGTCGGGAGTTTTACCCAGCCCCGCTGCTAGCCCCTCACCAGTCCAGGAATCGGTGAGGGGTCGGCGCCGATTTTGTCATCGCAAACCTCCCATGAATTCCCGGTAGCACAGTGGGTAGCACTGTTGCTTCACAGCTCCAGAGTCCCAGGTTCGATTCTTGGCTTGGGTCACTGTCTTGTGGAGTCTGCACGTTCTTCCCGTTTCTGCATGGGTTTCCTCCGGGTGCCCCGGTTTCCTCCCACAAGTCCCGAAAGATGTGCTGTTAGGTAATTTGCACATTCTGAATTCTCCCTCTGTGTACCCGAACAGGCGCCGGAAAGTGGCGACAAGGGGCTTTTCACAGTAACTTCATTGCAGTGTTGATGCAAGCCTACATGTGACAATAAAGATTATTATTAATAATTCTCCGTTTGAGCCGGCACTTAGCCGATGAAATGGAGAATCTAGCCCGGGGACTTTTGTTTGGAGGGCTGGGCAGAGTTTAGAGAGAGAGAATCGATTTGAAGCAGTCAGAGATGGATATGAGCAGCCATGAAACAGGTCATTAAATATGCTCCAGATAAAGGATGTGAGCGGCCATGGATAAGGTCATGGAAACTGAACAACTTCCGATGATGGGGATGTGCTGAATGGATGCACACAAGGTGGTTCTCCTCTGAAGAACTAGAAAATAGGCACTGTGGTGATATGCCTGTGCACAGTTTTGTATATAGTTGTCTATCAATTGTATAGTTATCAATGCGGCATCCAACCAGCTGGTGGCGATAGAGATCTACCATGTGACGAGAGAGATTGGGCAGTTGGTAGTAAGTCGTACTAGAGGACAGACACCCTAGAAGTAGCTCTAGGAGAATTCACCCAATTCATTTATTTTGTTACCATTTGTATCACAGTTCGTTAGTTGTCTTTCCACGTATTCATAGAACATAGAACTGTACAGCATAGTACAGGCCCTTCAGCCCACGATGTTGTGCTCAACTAGTCTGAAACTAAGATCAAATTAACCTACTCCCAATCATTCTAGTGCACTCCAAATGCATATCCAATAACCGCTTGAAAGTTCCTAAAGTGTCTAACTCCACTACCATAGCTGGGAGTGCGTTCTAATCCCCAACCACTCTCTGAGTAAAGAACCTACCTCTGACATCCCTCCGTTATCTTCCACCATGAACCTTATAGTTATGCCCCCTTGTAACAGCTACATCCCCCCCCGAGGAAAAAGTGGCTGAACGTTCACTCTATCTATCCCTCTCATCATCTTATACACGGTAGGGGCAGCACAGTAGCTCAGTGGTTAGCACAGTTGCTTCACAGCTCCAGGGTACCAGGTTTGATTCCCTGCTGGGTCACTGTCTGTACGGAGTCTGCATGTTCTCCCCGTGACTGTATGGGTTTCCTCCGGGTGCTCCGGTTTCCTCCCACAGTCCAAAGATGTGCAGGTTAGGTGGATTGGCCATGCTAAATTGCCCCTTAGTGTCCAAAAAAATGTGAAGTGGGAGTTACTTAACTCCGGGTAGATACGTGGGCTTCAGTAGGGTGCTCTTTGTAAGGGCCGGTGTAGACTCGATGGGCCGAATGTCCTCCTTCTGCACTGTAAATTCTATGATTATACACCTCAATTAAGTCACCTCTCATCCTCCTTCGCTCCAATGAGAAAAGCCCTAGCTCCCTCAACCTTTCCTCATAAGACCCACCCACCAATCCAGGCAGCATCCTGGTAAATTTCCTTTGCACCTTTTGTAAGGGCCCCGAAGAATCCAGCACGAGTTTTAAGGATACAAAATAATAACGTTTATTTACTATAACAATATATATATAGCAGTAGCAGAAACTTCCCTTGCTACCTTCTCCTTCCTCCTAGTTCCTGGACTGGCCAGCTTATTTATAGTAGGAGTTTCTCCGCCCCCCTCATTGGGGAAGTTCATACTCTCATAGGATTGTGGGATAGTCATTAGTCCAAGCCAATCGTCAGTAGGCAGGTTATAACAGCACCCTTTCCAATGTTTCCACATCCTTCCTATAATGAGGTGACCAGAATTGCACACAATATGCCAAATGTGGTCTAACCAAGGTCTTGTACAATTGCAGCATAACCTCATGGCTCTTAAACTCAATCCCCCTGTTAATAAATGCTAACACACTCTAGTCTTTCTTCACGGCTCTATCCACTTGGGAGGCAACTTTCAGAGATCTATGGACATGAACTCCGAGATCTCTCTGCTCCTCCACATTCTTCAGAACCTGCCGTGAACCATGTAATCCGCACGCAAATTTGTCCGACCAAAATGAATCACCTCACACTTATCAGGGTTAAACTCCATCTGCCACTTTTTAGCACAGCTCAGCACCCTATCAATGTCTCTTTGCAGCCTACAACAGCCCTCCACATTTATTCATCTTGTTAATAAAACTATCTTACAAGTCAAAGAACTAGATCTTCTGTGTGCATCTGTACTGCAGCCTCAACATTGAACATAACATAGTTCCATGAGTGTCGAACAATTGAAGATAACAACGGAGAAGACGGGACGAAACAGGCTGAAGAAAGAAAAAACAATATTCTTCCGCCTACCTGGTAAACTATGGCCAACAGGAACTCAATGCACGGAAAGACTGTGAAGTTAGAAATGGAAGGTTTGAAGGCAGCCCACCAACTTCAAGTCACCGGTAATGTACATGATAATTGGTCTGTTTTTAAGCAGCAATTCAGACTTTATGTTGCAGCCCTTGGCCTGCAGACACAGCCTGACGAGAGGGGTTTTGTGTTGCTGCTCACGCAGTAGACATTTATAATACCTTTGTATTCGACAGCGAAGAGGAAAGCAAGAGCTTCGATGAAGTAATAAAGTACTTTGATCGACTTTGCTCTCCAAAAAAAATGAAACGTTTGAACGTTATATATTTCGTAAGCGTACCCAGAAGGCAGGCAAATCTTTTGGTTGTTTTTTAAACGACTTGAAGTTGAAGGCACAGTCGCGCAATTTCAGTACGTTAAAGCCAGCAATGATCATCAATCAGATAGTGTTCGGGATATCAAATTATAAAGTACATGAGAGGCTATTGAAAGAAGAAGAGCTTCAATTAGAAAACTCTATCAAGATTTGTCATGCAAGTGAGCTAGCTGCACAGCAGATTAGTACGCTCAACCCGAAACATTTTGGTGCCAATCTGGAAGAAGACGCCAACGCCATCAGCACTGTTATGCAGTTGAATAAGAAACGTGGTCTCAATGCGGGTGGCCATTTTAAGCAGCTGACCAGATCTGCCATTTTTTTGCCAGTGATGTGGCCAGCGATGTGGCAATGAGTCATGGCATGTGATGAGAGGCGTATTGCGTTGCTGCTCACGGTATTTCTGTGTGCATCTGTACTACAGATGCATTTGGGAAGGCGTGCTCCAAGTGTGGCAGAACAAATCACTTTGCGAAACACTGCTTTTTGTGCCCAGCAGTGGACCAAACAGGACCAGTCAATGGGATTGATGAGTTGTCCATTGGGGACCTGTTTTTCGTTGATCTGATTTCGACTGAGGACACAATGAGTTAGAATATGGAGAGTGAAAAAGTCTCACTGACCAGTTGCAGCAATAATGATGGTGATGCTGTTACCATCGAAGACAGATGGATAATTCCAGTATTGCTGAATGCAGCATTGACCAAATGTAAGCTCGACACAGGAGCACGGGACAACCTTCTCAGTTTGTCCGATTTGAACAGGATGTGGGCTAAACTGAAAGTTGTCAATCAAACAAGACTAATGAAAGACTACAATGGGAGTGAGATTGTGACACTGGGAGCATGCGAGTTCAAAGCATCGATACACAACAGAAGTCACATCATACCATTTTCGATTGTGGACACAGAACGCGAGTCCATCACAGGAGCGGACCCGTGTGAGGCCCTGAACCTAGTTGAGTGGCTGTATATTCCAGACAGCGCTGCGACAGAGGATCATTGCAGCTGGCAATTAGATGAAGTGGAGAAGTTCTCCAATAAGATAAACGCAAAAGTCAAGGTGGAGGAAGATAAACCAGATGAAGAGATGGAAGAGCCAAAAGGAATTCCGGAATTCTGTTTGACAGTCTCTAAAAATGTGGTTGGGCTCAGTGACATGATACAGGAGCATGATGAACCTAACTTAATGCATCTACAACAATAATAATAATCTTTATTGCCACAAGTAGGCTTACATTAACACTGCAATTAAGTTACTGTGAAAAGCCCCTAGTCACTGCATTCTGGCTCCTGTTCGGGTACACAGAGGGAGAATTCAGAAGATCCAATTCACCGAACAGCACATCTTTCGGGACTTGTGGGAGGAAACTGGAGCACCCAGAGGAAACCTATGTGAACACGGGAAGAACGTGCAGACTCCGCACAGACACTGACCCAAGCCAGGAATCGAACTTGGGACCCTGGAGCTATGAAGCAACAGTGCTACCCACTGTGCTACTGTGCCAGATGTAAAGGTAAAATTTTCAGATCCTGGACAGCCAATGAGTTTATGCTGGAGTTTAAGTTTGAGTCAAATGGGTATTTCACAAATGAAGCAGTGGCAAAAACATACCAGATGGATTCGCAGTCTCATCTGTTAGACATTTTTGTCTTTGAAATCACAGGCTGCACGGGGTGACAGATCGACTGGAAGAAAGACAAAAACAGCAGATTGAAAAACAATAAAAGGGAGCAGAAGCATAAATGTCAGGGAGCTGGTGGAACAATTACGAAAACTGTACCAAATCACTCTTTCTTTAATTTTTTTAGTCCTCCTGAAGTTCCAGAGCATGGAGAGCTGGATGAAGGTTCTGCAGCCAGACACGCTGCTGACTTGGAAATTGGTCACTTCTTGCATGAACACATAATTCCACGAGCAGTGTTATGCTTCAAAGGAGAAGCAAGTAATTACGATGATGATGCCGATTATGATGATAATCAATACGATGATGATGATTACAGTGATGATTACAATAGGAAAAGTGAAGAATCAGATGATGAGCCAGAAAAGGAAGACTATGAAAGTTTATGTAGTTTATTTGGCATTGCTGACGAGGTGACAAGTAGCATCCAACCTGTGCAGGATAACGATGAGTGTGAAAGCTCTAAGGTGGAGTGTGCAGGGGCTGATAGTGAGATTGCAACAGCAGACAAATTAGCTGAGAGAAAATCAACTGAGAACACCCAACTGATAACTGAAGAAAGAATCCCCATTTTTGAGAAATTGGCTCCAGAGAAGTACTATGAATTATCCTATGTCCATGGAATGGTTCCTGCAGTGCATTTCCCAGTACTCAAGGTCAGTCCATCAAAGGAGAGCAAATGGATACATATTCGTGCAGTTCTCCAACAAAAGGCAAAGTATGTGTCATTATATCAAATGAGGATGAGCCATTAATCAGTTCTCCAACAAAAGACGAAGCATATATCGTTATAGCAGAAAAAGATGAGCCACTAGTTGAGTCTAAAACAAAGTGAAGAAGCCATGCCTAATGTTGAGAACACTGATTCGGCTGAGATACCGGAATGCGAGGTTTTGCAGATCATTCGTGAAGTCGTAAACTTGCCTGCAACTGTGATAGCGTCCAAAAGTATGCCGACATTGGATGCCTCACCAGTTGATGGGCATGCAGCACAGCATTCGAACGCAAGCACCATGGATCAACCAAAACACCTCAATCCAGCAGTCTCAAGAGTCAGCCATTGTGGCAGAAGAGCCAGAATCAACTTTCACAGCAAAAGATCCAGAAGCAACCATTGCAACAAGGGATCCAGAAATAGCTAATAACATGGCCAAGTCCAGTAGCAAGAAGGATGCCACTAAAGCCAGAAAGAGGAGGAGAAGGAAAGAGCTGATTAAAAAAAATAGAAAAGGAAGGGTAAGAGAGTCCAGGGCACAGTTGGTAGAGCCGTGACAGTGAAGACACAAGCATTGGCAAAAAGGCCAATTTACAAAAAACACACGGAGACAGAGCAGGAAGCATTGCTTCAAAAGGCTGAAGGAGAGGGGGACGCAAAGACCAGCCAGAAAACCGGTCTTCTGAAAGATGAAGCGAAATCAAGCAACTGGTCAAGATTCAGGAGGCAACCGGACAATGTTGTTTTGAACGTGTAATAAGCTGTGCAAAGGGACTCATTTAAATTTATCAGGCACATCATGTTTTGTTAAGCACAGTTACATTTGTACATGTGACCTGTTTAAAATTATTATGCAGATAATGTTTTGTACAGCATTGCTCCATTTGTATGTAAATGTTAACACTTCCAAAGGAAAGGGGATGTGGTGATTTGCCTGTGCACAATTTTGTATATAGCTGTCTATCAATGTATATAGTTATCAATGTGACCTCTGAACAGCTGGTGGCAATAAAGATCTACCATGTGACTCGAGAGATCGGGAAATTGGTAGTAAGTCGTACTAGAGGAACATTCACCAACTTGTTCCAGGACCTGTTTGTAGCTAGCAGCCAATTGTGCGGGGGTAAGGGCACCGCAGAGAGGCCACAAAAGCACCAAAGAATAAGGAGAGAGAAGAAGAAAGGGGGGAGGGGGAAGGGGGGATGGAAACAGCTGGGGAAGATGCTGGTAGGCCGAGAGCAAGGCCACAAAGAAAGGATCCGACAGCAGGGCCAAAAGGTCCCAGGTCAGAACGGGGGCAAGCACAGGCCAAACCACCCCTGTATGTGAAGGGGCACCACCCCCACCGATGGAAACATGTAAATAAAACTGGCGAACAAACCAAGCCATTGTACATCCAAAAGGGGGGACAGGGATGGAGATGAGATACCCCACATATAACGCCTCCCCCCTCTTATCTTTTTTGATGGAGCTGACACATGTAAATACACATGTAAATACACATGTAAATACAGTAAATACTTCCACAGATGTGCGATGGAGAGCATCCTATCCGGCTGCATCACAGCCTGGTATGGCAACTGCTCAGTCCAAGATCGCAAGAAACTGCAGACTGTGGTAAACTCAGCCCAATGCATCACACAAACTTGCCACCCCCACATTGATTCTGTATACACCTCTCGCTGCCTCAGAAAGGCAGACAGTATTATCAGAGACCCCTCCCACCCATGCATTGCCTTCTTCCAGACCCTTCCATCAGGCAGAAGGTACAGAAGTCTGAAGACTTGTACATCCAGATATAGGAACAGTTTCTTCCCCACAGCTACAAGACTCCTCAACGACTCTCCCTCGGACTGATCTGTTCCCTGTAAGAACACTATTCACGACTCCCTATGCTGCTCTTGCTCATGTATTTGCTTTGTTTGCTTTGTTTGGCCCCTTGTTCCGCACTGTAACCAATCACTGTTTTGTCGATGTACCATTTGTCAATGTTCCCTATTGATTATTCTTGTGTCTATTATGTACGTACTGTGTACGTTCCTCGGCCACAGAAAAATACTTTTCACTGTACTTCGGTACATATGACAATAAATCAAATCAAATAACTAAAACCTTGAAAATATTTAATATAGAATGCATCGCCAATGAAATACTTAAACAGTTAGGGGGGGAATGAGATCGGGGGGTTGGTTGATATTGATGGGGGAGAGGGGATCACACCTGTTATTATATGTAATTTTTTTTTTTGTAAAAATAATCGTTAAAATCTCAATAAAAAATTTTTTTTTTTTAAATTAAAACTGTCTCAGAGAAAAAGGACTCTGAAACAGATGTCCTAACAGAAGAAAGATTACTTCCTAACTGCAATATTGCCTTCACTGGTATGTGTAAGTGGAACGAGAGCTGTATTTTCCTGCAAATTGTTGTTTGAATGGGAACTAGTGTTAAAGTTAAGAAACTGCTGTAATCTATCTGTTAGTGTTAGAACTGTAAAGTAAAAGTTTAAATATTGTTTTATTTTATTTTCTTTTAACAAAGTTTTATTTATAAAATAACCACCTGTTTCTTACATTATCATACCTGGAATGGATCGATCTTTCTGCACAACCTTAAATCTTTAAAAACCGGTACGCGTTGGGTTCAGTATCTTAGTCATTGTTGTGTGCTGACCAGGTGTCCATAACACAATAGAAATTTCCAATATAAACATGCCCTACTGCATTTATACCCTGGTGATGGTACATGGAGTTCCATTTTCCTAGCTCTTGAACCTGTGATGGAGAGGAAGCGCCAAGTGAAAACCCACGTCTTCTCTGCTTCCCAAATTACCATCCGTCCTGCTATGGAACGATACTAATATAAAAATCAAAAAGTACTTAAAAATAAGGTGAGTGTATGAGTTTGAAATGGAAATTAAATTACAATCAGTACACTCTGCTCCAGGCACCCCTTCCCTCAACCAGCAGTTTTAACTCACTAAAGCCAACACTAAAGAATGAATGAAAATCAGGAAGAATACAGGTATCTCCAGTTATTTGTTCTATGTCAATTCATCCGAGCACTGCGTCTCCTTATAAGTGTATTTGAAACAAGCAAATTGGGATTAAACAGATGGGCCTCGTTCAAGTTGTGCCAAAGTGGAATCATTAAAAACGCACAGAAAATCCATGGGTTTTGCATATAAAATAGCTTGTGAATAAATTAATATTGATTGTTTCAAAACCTAAAAAAAAAATCAAATCAAAGGTGCAAATTATTTATCAACCACCAGCCCTGTTATGTAATTCTCCTCTACACTGCACTGAATTTCAAAGGCTTTTGTTTCTAAGCAACGCTAACATTCAGCATTCAGGCTCATTCACTTAGTTGTACCATTCTCAAAACCACGTAGATATAAGGGGAGGGGACAGAGAATTGAACAGGAGGCTCAAAATAGCTTTTACGCTGCCGGGATTTCCCTGCTTGATTGTTCCTGACCCCCGCCAATGATGTAACAGTATTTACATCTTATTAACTATGCATATCAGGGTATTTTTGCCCCCCCCATGTTAGGCTGTCCGTGAATTACGACAGGTTCCCCCATGGAGTGCACCTGGTGAAAAGAAGCAGCCGAAGGCGCACAGGTGAGTACAGCTCCCAGGGGCTTCAGTGTCTGTGATAGAGGAATGCCGTGACCGTGGGGCGTTCCTGTCTGTCATTTCTACCCCCAACTTTTAAAACCAAAGTTGCTGCCGGGGCGGGCTCAATCAGAACCCACCCCACTCCACCAGCATGATGTCGCAGGACCCGCCCTTTCCATTTACTTTCTCGAAATGTTTAAAAATATGGTGGGATAAATCGACAAGGCAGTCAGCAGGCTGCCCTCCCCTTTTCCCGTCCGAGACAACGCTTTGAAAAGAAATCGGAAAATCCACCCAGGTAGTAAATCTTCCCCATGTCGGTAAATACATTGGGGACAACTTTCCACTCCCACCAGCGGCAGAGATTGTGGTGGGGAGTGGCACTAAATTTGGCGTGATGGATAAAGCTAGTTTCCCTTGGCGGGAAATTAGTTTGGAATTCTGTTCTCTCGACGTAGATGGTGGGTTAAAAGCAGGCCAGGTTTCCTGCTGATCTAAATCGGGAATCATGGGCGAGATTCTCCGACCCCCCCCCCCCCCCCCCCCCCCCCCGGGGTCGGAGAATCGCCGGGGGCTGGCGTGAATCTCGCCCCCGCTGGTTGCCGAATTCTCCGGCACCGGATATTCGGCGGGGGCGGGAATCGCGGCGCGCCAGTTGGCGGGCCCCCCCTCGCGATTCTCCGGCCCGGATGGGCCGCAGTCCCGCTGCTCGGATGCCTGTGCCACCGGCATGGATTAAACCACCTCTCTTACCGGCGGGACAAGGCAGCGCGGGCGGGCTCCGGGGTCCTGGGGATGGCGCGGGGCGATCTGGCCCAGGGGGGTGTCCCCACAGTGGCCTGGCCCGCGATCGGGGCCCACCGATCCGCGGGCGGACCTGTGCCGTGGGGGCACTCTTTTCCTTCCGCCTTCGCCACGGTCTCCACCATGGCGGAGGCGGAAGAGACGCCCTCCAATGCACATGCGCGGGGTGCCGTGAGCACCTGCTAACGCTCCCGTGCATGCGCCACCGGGCAATGTCATTTCCGCGCCAGCTGGCGGGGCACTTCCGCCAGCTGGTGGGGCAGAAATCAGTCCGGCGCGGGCCTAGCCCCTCAACGTTAGGGCTCGGCCCCCAAGATGCGGAGGATTCCACACCTTTGGGGCGGCGCAATGCCCGACTGATTTGCGCCGTTTTTGGCGCCGGTCGGCGGACATCGCGCCGATACCGGAGAATTTCACCCCATATCTGCATCTCATGAATGTTCTTTTTAAGGCCAACTCCTCAGAATGTCCTTCCCCCTCCAAACTAAATGCCCCACCAGCGAATGCATGGTAACCAAGAGCTGCAGTTCACAGTTGGTAGTTGTGGATTCTCCAATGACATGCAAGAGAAAATTGGAGAGACTTTGACAGCATTGGTCCTGTATTACCTCTGATTGTCACTCTACTCTCCTACATCTTCTACTGTGAGTGTCGGAGTCTGCGGATTATTGGATCTGACTGGATAAATAAGCATATACTTTTTTAGATCTGTACATAATTAGAACTGTCTTTTTCCTAACTATGTAGAAGTGTTGATGGTAGCCATGATATGGAGATGCCTTCACTGGACTGCAGTGGGCACAAAAAAAGGTCTTACCTAGGTTAAAGTCCAACAGGTTTGTTTGGAATCCAAAAGCTAGTGATTGCAAACAAACCTGGTGGACTTTAACCTGGTGTTGTAAGACTTCTTACTCTGTATAAGTGGCCACACCTGGTGAGCTTCAGTTGATCAACAGCTTCCAGGTCAGTGGATGCTGCTATCGCCTCCCTTTAGAAGCATTGCGGTCATATTTCAGGTGCCTCCATGATAAGTGCGCCAAGGCTGGGCATGCGATTCAATACCAGTGGGGAAGGGCAAGATGGAGGCAGGACTGGGAGGGGTGTTTGGAACAAGAAAAGGGAGAGGGAAGACAGAGGCAGGGCTTGGTGGGTGGGAAAGGATTGTGGAACACAGGAGGGGAGGGGGAAGACAGAGGCAGGACTAGGGGGTGTAAAGGAACAGAGTGGAGAAGTGCAAGAATGTCTTGGGGCAAGAGTTATAAGACTGCCCAAGAAGAGTTCCAGACTGGGGTATTTTGAAGCCACTGTCTTGAGGCTGAGGCCATGCTGTCGAGGGAATATTGAAGAGACTGTTCTGGAGCTGTGCGGACCACGTTAGAGGGCTCGACATGTCTTGGTCCCAGTCTTGGGTGATGGAAGGTGTCTCTGGGCAGTGGCAGTCATGCACAGTATGGTTTGGTCAGTCACCAAAGAAATTTGGTCCTGGGGGTTAGAGTCATGGTACTGTGAGACAAATGGCACCTGTACCCTGTATGTCAGTAGCTGAAAAGTCATGGGGGGTGGGTAGTGGGTTAGTCTCATGCGTGGTGTCTTGGAAAGTCAGGGTGCATGTGACCTTGAGAAGGGAGGGGTCAGGTCAACAAATGGCATGGAGACATCAATATTAAAGGGTTCAAGGGGAGAATAGGAATATTCACATGGATAATTATGAGTTCAAGGGTAACAGAATGAGGCTGGAGAGTGATAGGAGGAAGGAGAATTAGGAGGTAGTGAGTACATAGGACGTTGGGAGGAACTTGGTGGGTGATAGCATGGTGGTTGGAGGTGGGTTTCCCAGGCAAAGGTCAATAAATCGGGAGGGGAAGGGTCTTAAAGCATATGGGAGGTGTTCAGCCCAGGAATCTTTGGCCAATTAAAGGGGCACTGAAAGGGTAATATCTGTTATTTTTCTCTCTGAGTTGGCATGGAAAGGGAACGTAATTATATTTAGCGAATTTTAAGTTGGGAGTAAAATGTGTTCTCTGCAGTTGACAATGGCTGATACTGACCTAAAGCATGAATTCCAAACTTTGACAAGAACAAAAAGTTGATGCGATAAAGATACCAGAACTTTGAAACTTATTATGCTGTATTATAATCCCCTCAATGTTTATGACCTAAGTAAATGCAATGCTCATATTGTGACAAGTGTTGCAATTGTATAGGGTGTTTTCAAGACCTCATCTGGATTTTTGTGTCCAGTTTTGGCCTCCTTATTTGAGGAAGGATGTGGTGGCATTGGAGGCAGTTCGGAAGAGGTTCACCAGACTGATTCCAGTGATGAAAGGGCTTATATATGAGGAGAGATTGAACAGTTTGGGCTTATACTCGTTGGAGTTTAGGAGGATGAGAGGGGAACTGATCGAGGTATGTAAAATACTAAAAGGGATTGATAAAGTAAACATAGACAAAATGTTCCCCCTTGTGGGGCAATCTAGAACGAGAGATCACAGATATAGGTTGAGAGGTGGTAGATTTAGAACTGAGATGAGGAGGAACTACTTCTCGCTGTCTCGCTGTGGAACTCACTGTCGCATAGTGTGATGGAGTCTGAGTTATTAAATGGTTTCAAGGAGAGATATATATTTCTGATTTTAAAAATGGGCGTAGGGAAAAGGGCAGCACAGTAGCACAAGTGGATAGCACTGTGGCTTCACAACGCCAGGATCCCAGGTTCGATTTCCCGCTGGGTCGCTGTCTGTGCGGAGTCTGCACATTCTCCCCGTGTCTGCGTGGGTTTCCTCCGGGTGCTCCGGTTTCCTCCCACTGTCCAAAGCCATGCAGGTTAGGTGGATTGGCCATGATAAATTGCCCTTAGTGACCAAAAAAAGATTAGATAGGGTTATCGGGTTACGGGGATCGGGTGGAAGTGAGGGCTTAAGTGGGTTGGTGCAGACTCGATGGGCCCAATGGCCTCCTTCTGCACTGTATGTTCTATGTTCTATGAACAGGTAGGATTTGGGACCAAGAAGAGATCAGCCATGATCTGATTGAATGGCAAAGCAGGCTTGAGAGGCTGAATTGCCTACTTCTGCTCCTAATTCCCATGTTCCTATTAGACTCCTGTGTGGCGACCTAATCCTGTTTCCAGTTACAGAAAATCTAAGCAACTGTTTTCTTTTTATTAATGACCGTATCATAATACATAATGGACTGTATTAAATAGAATGTCACAGACTGAAGGCAGGATTTTCCTTCCTCTATTTCTTCTAGTATTTGGGCTCATGAAATAAATGAATAGATGAACCCCCAAACTTTGTCAGATTAGAGTCTCAATGCACTTTTCAACAGGTGGGTTAGCCAGTTTCAGAAATATGCAGGTGCATCATTTTAATAAACTTGGCTGGACTTATTTGCAAGCAAGCTGCATGTCCACCTGTGTAAATGAGTATGGAGTAGCATAGAGAGCAATCTTACTCAAAGCACCTCAAGCATTTATAGGTATCTACATCTGGCATTCTTTACTTCAACTCTTTAATTGGTCAAGATTTCTTTTGAATGTGATGTCTCATGTAAAGTTGTCACTTTGCTGCAACAATCAGTTGTCATAATTAAACACAGAAGCAGACCTCACATAAACAGAATTGTGGATCCAAAGTGACAGAAATGACCTTGGACGTTTGAGGGCAAGTTAATAACAGAGTGTTGTAGAAAATTTACAAATTTACAAAAAATACCAAATTCAAAAGAGATCTCGACTAATTAAACAGATGAAGTAAAGAACGTCAGATATAGATAAACTATAAATGTAAGGTAATGTGCATTGGAATATTGATTTGTACTTGCAACATCGAATACTGCCAAGAGAGGTAGCAAATGTATTCATATTAAAATTCTGAAAATAAATAGCAGGTCGCTGACAAAATGTTGGTCTGTGTTTTATGGTTTCAGGTGCTGATGACTTGCCAATAATCCCAAAATTTTCTGTTTATTTAGGTTCCCAGAATTTGCAGTTCTACTTTTCATCTCAAATGTAGTCAAATAAATATATTTTCCTGTGTACGTAGAATTTATAGTATCATCTTAGATTTAAACAAATTATTTAGCTTTGCATAAAGAAGTTATTTCCCTATATTTCACAAGCAGTGCTTGCCTCTGTTGGTAAGACAGTACAGTACTGAGCAAAATCCTGTTTCAGGGCTGGCCAGGCCAAAAAAAAATTAAATTTAAGTTTTCCTAGGTTCTGTTCCAAAAGGCAATAGACAATGGGTGGCACGTAGTAGTTAGCACTGTTGCTTCACAGCACCAGGATCTTAGGTTTGATTCCCGATTGTGTCACTGTCTGTGCGGAGTCTGCACGTTCTCCGTGTCTGCATACTCTGGGTTCTCCAGTTTCCTCCCACAAGTCCCGAAAGATGTGCTGTTAGGTAATTTGGACAATCTGAATTCTCCCTCCGTGTCCCTGAACAAGCGCTGGAATGTGGCAACTGGAGGCTTTCCACAGTAATTTCATTGCAGTGTGTTATGGGCCAGGGTTCAGAAAACACCAAAGTATATAATGGAGTTCACCTGACCCACAACTGTTTATAGATTTTGGTTATGAGGAGCATAAGGGCCTTCCTTTCAGGTATTATTCAACAGAGGCCTTAAGCACTTTGAATCAAAAACAAAATTTATTCTATGAATTCAGTTAACATTTCTATAAACACACACAGTAAGCATTTTTATCAACTACAAACATAATCACGGCGCCGAGGTCCCAGGTTCGATCCCGGCTCTGGGTCGCTGTCGGTGTGGAGTTTGCACATTCTCCCTCTGTTTGCGTGGGTTTCACCCCCACAACCCAAAGATGTGCAAGGTAGGTGGATTGAACACGCGAAATTGCCCTTAATTGGAAAAAAATGAATTGGGTACTCTAAAAAAAATTTTTTTTAAGTTTAAACTACAAACATAAATACCCCACACAGCTACAGTTCTCAATATATATATAACCCTTAATAACTTCCCTTTCTGCTGTATCAATTTGATAACAACATCTAATACCAGAAAAACCCTTTTTACCAAAACAGGTTTGAATTCTTTACAGAGAACAGTTATCACTTTTAAATTATCAAGTGATCTGGACACCTTTTAACATGCAGAGAGAGAGAGAGAAGAGAAACCTTCTTTGTCTGAATCCAACTTTCAACTGTGTAAACCAAAAGTAAAACACAGAGCCACAGCCAGCTCCCAGCTCAAAATGAAAGTAAAATCCAGAGCCACAGTCCAGCTCCACCCACACAATGACATCACTGATGCCATGTGATAATACACACATTTCTTAAAGGGACACTCCCATAACAAGTGTTAATGTAAGCCTACTTGTGGCAATAAAGATTTTTTTTTTAATGAATTAAACGCTCAAGGTTAATATCAGGAATGCTTGCAAAACTAGTTCAAGGATAGGAAAATTCCTATAAAGGAATTATCTAAGGTTGGGTGTGTGGGAGAAAGAATGCATTCGCTTTCACCATCAATATATATTCAAAGTCTCACTACAAACCAATAATAGTTTTTGCTTATCTGGACGGATTATTCTGTTTTAAGTTATGCAACTGTTGCAATGCATCTCCTCACCACTCACAATTCCACCTAGTTTTGTGTCATCTGCAAACTTTGAAATATTAGATTTGATTCCGTCATCCAAATCGTTGATATATATTTTGAATAGCGGGGCTCCATCACTGATTCCTGTGGTACCCCATTATCCAACACTTCCAATATGAAAAAAAACATGTTTCCTGTCTTTTTTAACTTTTAATCCATGCCAGTATATCACCCCCAATCCCGTGCACTTTATTATTGCACATTAACCTCTTATGTGAGATTTTACCAAAAACATTCTCAATATCCAAATGTACCACATCCACTGCTTCTCCCTAATCTATTCTCTTAGTTATAACCTTGAGTTTCATACCTTGTGGAGAGTTTTGGAATGGCCTGTCATCAAGAAAGGCTTTATAAACATCTAAGACTGTGATTGCTGCAATTGCAAGAGGCGCATTCACCGGTCATGCAGCCTCAGTGTATTTGGCACCATTACCAGAGACACTACAGGAAGCTACCTTCAGCAAAGCAAATAACTATCTATAATATTAAGTAATGTAAAGGTATTTTAATAAGTGCAGCATTAGTAATATGCATTGTTCCACACAGCTAAGGATTGCAGTTTACACAGAATATTGAAACCCAAAACATCAGTTAAAAATCCTGGGATTGCGACTTAAACTTGCACTCCGCTCTGCTTGCTGCCTCACTGGTCATCCCTCTCCTGACCCCTCACTGTCTCCTTCTCACTCACTGCCCTGCTCTCTCACTGTCTACAGGTGGCGAGCGAAGCAGTGAGGGGGGGCAATGAACTGCTCAGAGCGAAGCAGTGAGGGAGGTGCCATGTGAGGTGGTGAGCGAAGTCACAGGTAGGGTGAGCCATTGATTGTTGAGCATTCAATGGGCGCTCAATGATAACATCAGCCGCACCATGCATACACCTATGGGAGAAGTGTGTGCTGACCTCCTGTTCCAGGTGCACAACGATGATGTCAGCAGTACTGACTTCCTGTTTCAGTGCAGTACCAGGAGATACATCGTAAATCAAAGTCTTTTTTAAAATTCACATTCTATCATCTTGCAGTTGCACGATACAATGATAATGGAATTGTGACTAATCACAGCAATTAACCTTTCATTTAATATACAATAGGTGTCGACATGAGACAAGAAAAACGTTGGAAATCATGGGCCCAAAATCATCTGTTCCTTCCAAGAATGTCACAAGAAATGCATCCAGTTTTGTTTGCAAGACATAGGACAAACGTAAAAGCTCTTGAGGAAATGTGGAGAAAGCCACAGAGCCAATTCTAAGTGTCAAAAGTATGCACCTTCAGGAAATATTGGGGAAAATTGGGCTATTCAGCATTGGGAGATGGGATCTGTTAGATCTGTTCAGCTATATTTACAGAGATACATAATACAGTAAACATTCTGAAAAAAGCAAAGCTTGAAAATGCTTTGAAGTTACCTTATGACAGTAACCAAAGAAAACATGGATGTGAATTAGTAAACAGTGCACTTGGGGCCAATATTAGGAATCTTTTCTTCATACAAAGAACAAACTGGACAGAGAAGTGGGTATCGAAATCCCAAGGCCCTTTTCTACATTCAAAAAAGATGTTATAAATCAAGTGGCCAACTCATCCTTTCTTGGAGCAGATGATAGAATAATAAAAAGATATAACATAACACATTCTTACATTTAGGTTTTGCCGAGGTTTGGCTTGTAAGTCCATAGAATTCCTATCTTAGTCTTTGGACTCGATGTGTTGGCATACCAAAGTTCCCAGTCTGGTTTCCTTTCTGCAAAGTTAGTCAAATTTTGCTTACAGCCCTCCCTCCCACACCAGGTCAGTCAAAGATAGCTTCACTATTGCACACAAATACAAAAACATACAATAGTGAAATTCCACAGGCTTAAGGAAGTATAGCCTTACCAATCTTGGTCCACAGGTGTAATAGCTATTCTTGGGGGTACTCGTAATGGTAACGTAGTCGGTCTTGGTATACTATCTCTTTCTGGAGTCTTTGCTCTTTCTCCCTGCCTCCAAGACAATGGTGGCAATTGAAGATTACCAGAGAAACGTCTCCTTCCTCTTCGTAAATCCACTCCAATTATGGTTCCAGATGAAGTAAAAGATTTGCTAAGACCATAGTCTGGGGAATCTTTACCATTCTAAAGGAAGATAAAATGTATTTTTAGGAAAGAAAGAAGTACAATATGTACAAAGAATTAAGTTTCATTTTATAAAATACTTTTGCTTGAATTTAATCCTGAACAGCTATAAAGTATTTTACTATTGAATTTCTCATAAACGTCAAATTTAGAAAAATGTACAAAGACCCTTTAGCAAATTACTGGTATTTCACCCAGTAAACTAAAGGTACTTATGGCACACACTCAAATTATTAAACTAATTATGCTTAATTGCCTTAATTAAAAATATAAATGATGATGTTAAACTATGTTAAGCTCTGCTCAAACAAGCAATGGATAAATAGGCTGCATTGTGTAGCACTGAGCCACACAGACCATTAAGCTGTGTCTTGCTTCATGCTATTCCTTATTGGTTCATCACTATGGAGGCAATTTTTTTGAATATAGCCTGAATATCATCTTCAGGTGAGGAAGGAAAAGAGAGAACATTAGAGGACAATACACATTTTTAATTTCACACAAATGTTCTTTTTAAGTTGCGGGATGTGGGCATCACTGGTTCAGCCAACATTTATTGCCCATCTCTTATTGCCCTCGAGAAGATGGTGGTGAACTGACTTCTTCACACACAAATGTGAGAACTGAAAAAAATACTTTGAATAAAGTACAGGAAAAAATAAGATAATAACTTGGCAGTTGTGGTAGGAGAAATGCTTCTCCCTGTTATTACTGTTTAAAAGTGACAGCAACTTCTGGTGCCTTGACATGTGTAACTAGTTGCTGTCGGAGATAATTCACTCCTCCACAGACTGTGTCATTGCAGACTTTACCAATGGAATCAATGCAGAATCACTTATTTGGTCTTAATATAAACTAGTTACTACTTTTGTATTATAAAGCCTGATGAAAATGTTGAGCCTTGTTCAACTGGGAATGACTTAGTTTTTAGCAGTGTACTGTGATCAATGTAAGAAATGGCCATATTTTATATTTTCTGCAGTAATGTTATTAAAACCTGGGTTAAGATGCATACATACAGTATGACTATAAGAGCAGTGATTAAGGTGTCGTAAAAGTGAGATAATCATTGATATGCAGATGAAGCATTCTGCTAATAGATCTTGAAAACCATTTACTTGTTTACAGATAGCTAGCTAATGGAATCTTGTTTATGCTTGAAGGACCCCTGGGAGTAGATAAGTTATGAGGGTCTTGGCTAAACAAGCAAGGGCACCTTGTAAGAAGAGACAAAAGCCTTCCTTATGTTTTGGGTACAGATAATGTAGGAGGAGCCAGGTCTGTCTGAAAAGTCAGTTGGTCCTAGAACTCTCATCTGAACAGATGTGTTTCAGTTTGGTCCTAAAATATTCTCCCTCTAAAGATCCTGCACAAAGAAAAGAAAGTAGAAACCTAGTTGTTAACTTTATGCATGAGTGGTATTTGAATATATTGGTTTGCTGAATTGGAATAGAGTGGCAGGTTTAGGAAGTAAGTTAAGGTTTTCACTTTTACTTAAGAACTGTTGTAACTGTGAATTGGAAAGCTATTTCGTTGTTGCTAATGTGGTTAATTCTGTGTTTAAATTAAAGTTTGTTTTAACATAAAATATACCTGTGGGTCAGTGTTATCACACCTGTCAAGCAGTAACATTACCTCACAATTTTACAAATTCCAAATAATTGGGTTCTTGTCCAGAATCCTAACAGTACTAAGACTTAACACGTACACACATTGTATATGTTTCAGTTCAACAAAATAAGTTATAGCCATTTGCTGATTCGTTGCTCAGGGCAATGCCTTGACCAGAGTCAGGCTGTCTGATTTAAATTTTCAAACAATACTTAGCAGTCAACTGTCAGTCACCATTAACTGGTGCATTCCCCAAAGCAACACCTCTAACAATCAGAGCCTACTTGTCACCAAGCAGCTCCCTCTTCTCATACAGTATAAAATTATTGCTTCTCCTGACATTGGTATTCTTGTGATCATCCGAATGAATACAAGACAAAAAGCTCTGACAAAATGTATTTTATAAGCAATACTTAATTTCTGTACTCAATTTCTCTACTATCAATTGACTAAAAACCATAATTATCAATAAACAGCCACTTTGGTAAAAGTAGCTTTACCAAATAGAACATACATAGAACATAGAACATACAGTGCAGAAGGAGGCCATTCGATCCATCGAGTCTGCACCGACCCACTTAAGCCTTCACTTTCACCCTATCCCCGTAACCCAATAACCCCTCCCAACCTTTTTGGTCACTAAGGGGAATTTATCATGGCCAATCCACCTAACCTGCATGTCTTTGGACTGTGGGCGGAAACCGGAGCACCAGGAGGGAACCCACACAGACACGGGGCGAACGTGCAGACTCTGCACAGACAGTGACCTAGCGGGGAATCAAACCTGGGACCCTGGCACTGTGCAGCCACAGTGCTATCCACTTGTGCTACCAAGCTGCCCACAAATCTAGGGAAAAGTTCCAACTAAAAAAAATGCAAGTATTGCAGATTTTAAACGTTTGTGTTTCGCAATGTAAATATCTTCCTTAGTCCCATTATCTGTCCAAGTCACCAATTCACTTTCTGTACAATGATTTAATGGTAATTTATATTGCCTATTTTGTTGTGTGTGAATTCTTCAATCTGATTGGTTGAATAATCTCCTTCTGCCTGTCATGTTCATAGACCCAATAAGTCCCATGCAGAAGCCATGAAATTCTAACCAACATTGGAAAAGCAGAGGTTTGTGCTCTAGGGCCTACAAAATCATTGTAGGTAGCTTTTCCTTTATTGAATCATGGAATGTGGGCATCGCTGGCTACCCACAGTGATGTTAGGGAGTGAGTTCCAGGATTTTGACCCAGTGACATTGAAACATCCAGATGGTGGTGTTCCCATGTGTCTGCTGCCCTTGTCTTTCTACATGGTAGTGGCCGTGTTTGGAAAATGCTTAAGGAGACTTGGTGAATTCCAGCAGTGCATCCTGTAGCAGTGTAGCTGGTATAAACTGCTGCTACTGTGTGTCAGTGGTGGAGGGACTGAATATTTATGGAAGGGGTGCCAATCGAGTGGCCTGCTTTGTCCTGGATGGTGTCAAGCTTCTTGAGTGCTGTTGGAGCTGCATTCATCCAGGCAACGGGAGAATATTCTATCACATTCCTAATTTGTTCCTTGTGGACAGGTTTTGGAAGTCAGGGGATGAGTTACTCACAGCAGGATTCCTAGCCTCTGACCTGCTTTTGCAACCACAGTATTTATATGGCTAATCCAGTTTCTGTTCAATGGTCACCCACAAGATTTTGATAGTGTGGGATTCAGTGATGGTATTGCCATTTAATGTCACCGTCTCTTTGCCACTGACTGTCAAATTCCAGATCAATACTTCATTATAGCTTTATTTTATGAATCAAACCATCATTTTACAACTAATGAAACAAACCTATAATTTTTTTAAATGATTTTCTTTATAAATTTAGAGTACTCAAATTATTTTTCCCTATTAAGGGGCAATTCAGCATGGCCAATCCACCTACCTTGCACATCTTTGGGTTGTGGGGGTGAAACCCACGCAGACACGGGGAGAATGTGCAAACTCCACACGGACAGTGACCCAGGGCCAGGAATAGAACCTGGGTCCTCAGTGCCATAGGCAACAGTGCTAACCACTGTGCCACATGCCGCCTTAAAACCAACCTACAATTATCGGACTATTGACATGATTGTGCATTTTCCTCTTCTGTATGCAGCGAATGCATAACTAACCTATAAACAATGGGAAACAGTTTTATAAGCTTTCATTTTTGCCACGATAAGCAGTTTCAGTTTTATTATTAGAAAATTTGATCTGTTCCCAAAAAGACCTCTGATTTTTAGATCATCATCCCACCATCTTCAAGATGTCTGCCTTTCAACTTGGTCTTTCCAAATGTTATCCATGTTCTACTGCCTGATTGGTTTGGTTCTTACACTCAAAAAGGTGATGCCCCTTACCCTTCAAATGACTGCCCGAATCATCTTATAGTGTTACTGTTAACTTTCAATTTTTTTTTGAAAAAATATTTCATTGGAGGCATTTTCAAATATATACATAACAAAGAAGAAAAATAACAACCAACCACGATAACAGCAAACAGCAACAACATCCTTAAACATCCCCCAGAAATCTTCCCCCCACTCTACCCACCGCCACCGCAGCACCTGCCCTCCCTTTTCTTAAACTTTTAACCCAAACCCCCAGCCCAAACAGAAAATGACCCATCCACCCCCTCGCCCACCGGCGATGATGACTCAATACTCCTTAAAGAGGTTGAAGAACACTTTCCATTTCAAAGTGAACCCCTCCTCTGCATCTCTGATGGCGAACTTGATTTTCTCTAAATGCAGGAACTCGCTCACCCATAACCTTGCACTCGGTGGCTACGAGTCCCGCCAGCTCAACAAAATCCGTCTCCGGGCTATCAGGGACGCAAAAGCCAACACATCAGCTTCTCTCCCCAACTGCAATACCAGATCCTCCAAATATTGCCACCTCCAGACTCGGAGCTATTGTCACTTCCAAAATCTTTCCAAAACCCCCCAAACATCGGACATGCCCAAAACATGTGGACATTGTTTGCCGGCCTCCCCACACACCACACACCCCTGGAAAGAACCGACTCATCCTGGATATTGTCACGTGGACACTGTATATCACTTTGAACTGAACAAGACTTTGAATTGCGCTCGACAAGGTGCATTACCCCTCTGCAAAGCCTCACTCCAGCCCCCAAAGCCCCACCCAGCTTTTCCTCCCACTTAGAATCATAGAATTTACAGTGCCAACCTCCTCCATCGGGGCACTCTCTCTCTTCAACAGCTCCCCATATATATCCAAGACCTTTCCCTCTCCTATTTCCTCCTCGGACAGAAGTTTGTCCTGCAGCGCCGGGGGTGGTAGCGCTGGAAATTAAGCCACCTCCTTCCTTATGAAGTCCCTCACCTGCAAATATCTGAAACCTTTCCCCTTCGGCAACTAGTCTGTCTCCTCCAGAACTGCAAACTTCCCTCCAACAAACAAATCCCCATCTGCCACCACTCCTGGAACCTCACATCCAACCCCGCCAGGGCAAACCAACAGTTGTTGCAAATCGACGCCCACAGGGACATGCCTTCCATTCTAAAATGCTGCCACCGCTGGTTCCATACCCTCGACGCTAAAACCACCACCGGAAGTCGTATAACTTTCAATTTATCCATTACCTTGAAGGTTCTTGGCAAACCCATGATCCACATTGTTATTTTTGGCATAGCCAAGAACTGGTAAACCTGTTACCAGTGAAACCACACTTTTGAATGTTTTAGTGAATCATCTTTATTGGCTTGACTTTGCCATCTTTAAAAACTTTAATGTGAATAAGTTACAACTCTAAATGGATGTCCATCCAGTTATCATGTTATCTCATTTCCCCATAAATTATTGTAACAATGTGATAATTGATAGCCAGATAACTCATTTATTGAATTCTGGAATTTCTCAAAACTCAGTTATATGTCTGCCATTTTCTTTTTTTTTTGAAAATCTTTTTATTGGCATTTTCCACATTTATCAACACTTATATACATTTCTTGCCACGTTAGTTTATTGCATTGTACAGAAAGGTTAATCCTGTCCTTCCCTTAATTTACTTTATCTACATTTTGCCACCGTCTGGTTCGGCCTCTGGCCCCTTCCGCCACTGCCTGCCCACCTTTTGTGTCCTCCCCCCCTCTCCCTTATCACCCCCCACCCCCCCCATCGACTTCGGCTGTGTTTGCCTTGTGATCGGGGCGGGACATTGAGAAGGTGTCCCAAAACTGCTCCATTTGTCAGGAGCATCAGAAGCTTCTGCCCCTACATCACTGGGAATGGCCAGGGCGGCCTTGGGCGTGCTTGCATGCGGATTTCGCCGGCTCTTTTCAAGGATCCATGTTCCTTTTATTAATCGACGACCAGTCTAAATGGCTAGAGGTGCATAAGATGCTAGGCACAATGTCCTGCGCAACAATTGAGAAGATGCGTTTGTCGTTTAGTACACATGGCCTCCCCGAGGTGCTGGTCACGGATAACGGGCACTCCATTCACCAGTGAGGAGGTGGCGAGGTTCATGAAGATGAACGGTATACGCCATATCCGCACTGCCCCTTACCACCCGGCTTCAAATGGGTTGGCGGAGTGCGCAGTGTACACATTCAAATGAGGCCTAAAGAAGCAGTCTTCCAGGTCAATGGACATGAGACTGGCTTGCTTTTTGTTTTCGTATAGGACCACCCCCCATGCGGTGACTGGGGTAGCTCCCGCAGAACTCCGAATGGGCCGGAGACTTCGCACCCGCCTTAGTATGGTTTTCCCGGACATTGGCGCAAAAGTACAACGCGCACAAGAATGGCAGGGACAGGGCTTTTCTCGGCATCGGCCGATTCGGCCGTTTGCGCCCGGTGACCCAGTGTTCGTTCGCAATTTTGCTGGTGGTACCCAGTGGGTCCCTGGCATAATCTTTCGCCAAACGGGCCCTATATCTTACCAGGTGCAAGCCCAGGGTCGTCTCCAGCGCAAACATGAAGACCACATTCGGTCCAGAAGACTATCACTTCCAAAGATTCCTCGCCCCCGGAGCTCATTTCTCAGCCGCAGAGACCAGAGGCAATGGAAAGTAGTCCTCACAATCTTCCTCTGGTGCCTCACTCAAAGCCTGCGCAGGTCGTTACAGAAACGCGCGGAGATAAAGACGCCGAGATGACAGAGGCAGCAGACTCTGACTCCGAGATGGAGACATAGGACGTATCAGAGCGGGAATCCTCGGGCCCACGGGCCGTGGATGTACAACTGTTACGCCGTTCATCACGGAAGCGCCGGTCTCCATCTCGTTACACGCCGCCCGATCCAGCGCCTCGTACAAATGGTGTCCGGCCTGCGGCAAAACGAGACCGACGCCCTCCTTCGCCAGGGTCTTCAGTGGATTCCTTGGACTTTGGGGGAGAGGGATGTTTCTCACCTGCTTGCTTACCATTGGCTGGGGACTAATGACAGTCCAACAGTCCTGTGGGAGGATGAGCTTCACCAATGAGGGGGGCGGAGAAATCATTAGCAGAATCCCTGTATAAATAAAGCTGGCCAGTTTGGAACCAGCAGGAAGGAGTAAGCAGCAAGCGAGGCTGCTGCTGTTGTGTATATATATGTTATTGTAGATGAATGTTATTTCTTTGTATCCTTGAAACTCGTGCTGGATTCTTCGTGGCCCTCACAAAAATGCCCTATCCCATGGCACATGTGCCAACGCACAAGTGGACTGCCTCCGGGCCCTCCACTAGGACCTCTGCCACCCAGGGGTCACTCGATTCTTCCATTTCATTAAGACCCAAAACCTGCCCTACTCCATCGAGGAGGTCAGGACTGCCACCAGGATCTGCGCGGAGTGCAAGCCGCACTTCTACAGGCCAGAGAAAGCGCACCTGATAAAGGCTTCCCGTCCCTTTGAACGTATCAGTATGGACTTCAAAGGGCCCCTCCCCTCCACCGACCGCAACACGTACTTCCTGAACGGGATTGACGAGTACTCCCGGTTTCCATTCGCCATCCCCTGCTCCAACATGACCGCAGCCACCGTCATAAAAGCCCTCCACAGTATCTTCACGCTGTTTGGTTTCCCCGCCTACATACATAGCGATAGGGGGTCCTCCTTCATGAGCGACGAACTGCGTCAATTCCTGTTCAGCAAGGGCACTGCCTCGAACACGACGACCAGTTACAACCCCCGGGAAAACAGGCAGGTGGAGAGGGAGAACGGAACGGTCTGGAAGACCGTCCTATGGCCCTACGGTCCAGGAATCTCCAAGTCTCCCGCTGGCAGGAGGTCCTCCCGGATGCTCTCCACTCCATCCGATCACTACTGTGTACCATGACCAAGCAAACCCCTCACGAACGTCTCCTCGTCTTCCCTAGGAAGTCCTCCTCCGGACGCCCTTCCCGCGCCGCTCCCCTGCAGGACCCCTACAACACACCCCCTTCCGGCCCTACCCCCCAATGGTGATCACCTATTGCACCCCTTTACACACCCTGCCGGCGCTGGCACCGCTACCCCCGGCCCTGCCCAGTCCCCCTGCCCTGACCCGGACCGAAGCTCCGACCGCTGGGCTCCCAGATGTGCCCTCAACCGGGACGTCCGTGCCCGCCGCACCACCGCCCGAATTGAGGAGGTCGATGAGGGCGATCCGGCCACCGTGACGGATGAACCTATGATGGCACTTCACCCCCGGCGGACTCTTTTAAACAGGGGGTGAATGTGATGAACGGTTACTGCCTTATCATCATGGAAGGTGATGTCCCCTTTAAGACCGGGCTTGGAACCCTGGGGACTCCACCTCTGGCTCCGCCCATCTGTGAGACATATATAAAGGGCTGCCTCATGGGCTGTGCAGCAGTCAGCACATGTCACAGCTCTAGCATAGTTCTTAGTCTAATAAAGCCTTCTTTACCGTTTACACTCTAAGCGTCGTTATTGAGGGTACCTCGGACACATTATGCAAATTTAATGAAACTGTATGGAGCAGTGACCAAGAAGGGTGGGGGAGGCCTTAAAATTGCACAGGAAGCACCAGATCAGAAAACTGATAGCAGAACATCTGGGTTGTTTTATGTCAGTGGCAGAGAGGCAACATGGCGGCAATCCAACTGAGCTAGTTAAAGAGCCACTTATATCTCATTTCCATGCAACTGAATGGAATTTATTTTAACTGAATGGAATTTAATGGTGCCTTGTGAATTAAATGTGCAGCACTCGGTCAGATATTAAGGGTCTTCAAATCCCTGTCTATTAAAAGATGGTTGCATGCTGGTGAGACCTCACTCTCTGAGGGAAAGGTCAAGTATTTTGGAACTACTAGCCTAAAGGGGAGAGGAGACCATCACAGTAACTAACCTGGGGAATGATGCAGAAGAGCTGAAGGGCAGGGCAGTGCAGGGGAGCTGAGGGACAGCCATTAGAGGTTGCAGCCCCTCGGTGAGGCAAGCAGTGGCATTGCGCCGCAGCGGCCAAGTGCATCAGCCAGGTGTGGGATCTACTGGAGGAGATCCCATGCAAGGGCAGAAAATGGTAAAGAGGGATTGAAATAAACATGGAACTCATTCACCCAGTCCTCCAAGATCCTGAAGTGGAGGAGGCATGGATAATTTGGAAGGCGAGCATGTGCCAGACACACCACTGCCAGAGCAACAGTAGCAGAAGTCAGTCCATGGCTTTTTTTTTTTAAAACAATTTTTATTAAAGGTTTTCATAAAATATCAATAACAAAATGAGAAAGAAAAAAGAGCCCAACAGGGTTAAGTACAAAACACAATCTAAAAAAGCAACCCCCCAAACCCCTCCCCCCCCGTGCCTAAATAATAAATTAACATTAACACCCCGACTTAAGACAACAGGTGTATACACCCCCTCAGACCCTTCCAGTGTAAATAACATAAACAAAAATAAAGTAAACTCCCCCCCCCCCCGAGCTGCTGCTGCCATTGACCAATGTCTATCGTTCTGCCAGGAAGTCTAAGAACGGTTGCCACCGCCTAAAGAACCCTTGTACCGACCCTCTCAAGGTGAATTTCACCCTCTCCAATTTAATGAACCCTGCCATATCGCTGATCCAGGATTCCACGCTTGGGGGCCTCGTATCTTTCCACTGAAGGAGAATCCTTCGCCGGGCTACCAGGGACGCAAAGGCCAGAATTCCAGCCTCTTTCGCCTCGTGCACTCCCGGCTCCTCTGCCACCCCAAATATTGCGAGCCCCCAGCCCGGTTTGACCCTGGATCCTACCACCCTTGACACCGTCCTCGCTACGCCCTTCCAAAATTCCTCCAGCGCTGGGCATGCCCAGAACATATGGGTGTGATTTGCTGGGCTCCCTGAGCACCTAACACACCTGTCCTCACCCCCAAAGAACCTGCTCATCCTTGTCCCGGTCATGTGTGCCCTGTGCAGCACCTTAAACTGTATGAGGCTGAGCCTCGCGCACGAAGTCTATGGCTTGTTAGGTGGCAGATGAACACCAGGGGAAACAGCAGCAAGATTGAGTCTGGAGACAAGTCGTGCCATTTCCCAGAGTTTTCCGGATTTGCATGAACTACGTCAAGACATCGCAGTGTCTGTGCCAATGAAGACAACAACCATCAAGAAGTCATCACTGTCTCAACACGATGCAACCTATGGAATTGGGTGGGCGCACAATGGGCGAGATTCTCTGGTCTCCCTGTGGCGTATTTCTCGGCAATGGGAGATGGCCCGCCATTGGCCGGAGGCTGGAACTTCTGGTCCTGCCGCTGTCAATGGAATTTCCCTTGAATCACCCCACGCCATTGGGGTCTCTGGGGTGAATTACCTGCTTTCCTGGGAGCTGACTTAGGTATAAATGGGCCTGAACTATGGTTCGTGGTGATGATCTCACACTCATGTGGGGTACCTGCATATTGCAAATTGTCGGCTATGAAAGTGTGGGTCTTGGTTCTTTTAACTGTAATGTCCTGTCCCTGTAAAAGGAGGGTCCAACGGGCTGCGCGGATTTGGCTGACTGTGCCATCTTTAAGTCGACCGTCTAATAATAGCTGTGTTGGGGTGTGTTCAGTGAGAATGGTGATGGGGTTGAGTCCCGTAATGTAGACAAAGTACTTTGTACTGCTCAAAAAACTGCGAGCAGGTGCCTTTCGCAGGCAGAAAATCCTTGCTCGGCAGGATCTAACATGCGTGAGGCGTAGGCCACGGGGCATAATTGGTCATGGCATTCCTGGAGGAGTGCGGCCGAAAGGGTTCAGTTGGTGCTTACTACTTCGATTGCATACGGGAAAAGTGGATCTGGACCTGTAATGAGTAGGCTGTGCTGAGGGCTCTCTTTAAAGCATCCACGGCATTTGTGTGCTGTGGAAGCCATTCCTAATGTGCCTGTTTCTTGAGAAGGTCGGATAGAGGCGCTGTTTTTGTGGCGAACCCGTCAATATGGTTTCTGCAGTAGCCAACCAGTCCTAGAAATGACCGGAGAGCTGTTACGTTATGGGGAAGGGGCAATTTGACGATCGAGTCAATTCTCTTTTGCATTTACCATGAGTGATTACTGTACCCAAGTAAATCACTTTTTCCTGCAAAATCTGGGCCTTCTTGGGGTTGACTTTACATCCAATCTGTTTTAGGAGTCCCAGGAGTTCGGCGAGAAGCAAAATGTGCTCTCCCTTTGTGTCTGTCTGTAGTAGCAAGTCAACTACATACTGGACCAGACAATCGGTTCGGGAAAATTTTGCTAGTCCATTTGCCAGCTGTCGGTGGAAAATGGAGGGGGAGTTGTGGAAGCCTTGTGGAAGGCACGTCCACATATATTGTTGTCCCTGGAATGTAAAGGCGAATTTGTACTGGCAAGCTTTATCCAATAGAATGGATCAAAAGCCGTTGCTAATGTCCATAACAAAAATTTGTTTTGACTGGAGTCGCTGTTTGAGCATGGTCTCGGGACTCGTGGCTACAGTGAGGGCTGCTACTGGGGTTACTTTGTTCAGTTCCCGGTAATCAATGGTCAGTCGCCATGATCCATCAGGTTTCCTGACGGGCCAAATTGGTGCGTTATTTGTGGAGGCTACTGATCGGAGTACGCCTTGATCAAGCAGATTCTCTATTACTTTTGAGATTTCTCCCTCTGCTTCTTGGGGAAAACCTGAATTCTGGGGTCGGGACCTGCAATGTTCACCAAGCCAGCTATCTTGCCACAGTCGTGCTTGTGCTGTGCAAATGCTGCTTTGTGTTGCTGTAGGACTTCCCTAACATGTTTGTCCTGACTAATGGCTCGAGGGTCAAACCAGAAGTCTCCTACTGCGGTAATTCTGTTTTTATAGTCGCCAACTGTGAGCGTGGTGGGGGCTCGTGCTGCCTTTGCCATTCTCCATACACATTTATTAACCGGATCAAAAGAGAGGTTGTGGGAGCTCATAAAGTCAATTCCTAGGATGTGTTCAGCTTTCTGGGGTAGATCGGCCAAAACTACGGGGTGTTTAATCGTAATGTTCCCTATTTGTATCGCTACAGGGGCTGTGATGTGTCCTTGTTGTAAATAACCTGTAAAACCGCTGAATGTGATGGTGTCTGTTGTGGGCCACGTGTCTCATTGAAACATCGTGGAGGAATTGAGCGTGGTGCGGGACGCTCCTGTGTCCCCAAAAAATTCTACGGGGTGTCCCCGGACTTTGCCTGCTACTACCGGTCTACCGGACTTGTCCCAAAGGGTGTTGCAGACCTAAGTTGGGGAGCCCGAACACCGTCAGTCGGTGCCGTTCATGTCTGCGTTCTCTGAATGGACGCTAACGCTATGGATTGGCTTTGCCCTATTCTTATTTAGGGTGCCTGTCTGTTGGGTTTTCTGCTGCTTTTGGGGGGCTTGACATTCTCATGCATAGTGTCCTAATTGTCCACAATTGTAACACTCCTGGGATTTTGGTTGCGGTGGGCTGTTCCTGCCCTCATTTACCCATGCGGGGTACTGGTGCATCCTAACTGGATTCATGTCTGCCTGCTCTTCCTCTGGTTTTGCAAATGCGGTTTTGTCTTGGACGGATTGTTCCCAAGGGCGGGACAATCTTTTCAAAACCCATTTCTCGCTGTGGGCCTCGTCTGAGGGGTCGTAATTTGCGCAAGCTCTCTGTCCTGCCTCTGTCACATGAGAGACTAGGATTCAAGTCCATTTGGCCATATTATCACCGGACAAATGAGCGCGGGCTAATTCTTCAAAAACTGTTGTGAAATGTATCCACAAGCGTCCAGCAAATGCTGTGGGGTACTTTGTTTTCTTTTCTACACTTGTTTAGGCCTTCTATGTGGTCTCCTCTATTATAGCCGATCGCATCCAGGATCGCTGTGTGCATTTCTTGGAGTGTGCCTCCTCCTACATTCTGTGGGTCGGGAAGGGCTGCCATGACTGAAGGGTCGAGGCTTAAAACGGTAAGCTTCACTTACTCCTTTTCGTCCAGTAGCTTGCTGTTTAACTCTCGCGAAAAACTGATGGGGGTCTGATGTGGGAAGGAACGGTGTAATTTTTCCGCACGCATCCCGTAATTGGGTCACAGTTAACGGGGTTGTGTATAGGAAATCTGCATTTCCTTCTGCTGTGGCACTGCGGTGTGTGGTTACAGGGTTCATGGGGGTGTGTTCTGCCTGTTCAGTCGGGGATGAGGTGCTTTCCTTTTCTGGGGGTTTTCTTGCGTACATGTCCCATGTACGTATCTGTGGGCAGTTTCATTTAACCCCTGCCAATCGGGGCCGTTTTCCTGGTCTAACTGGGGCCCAAACATACTTTGAAACCCATTCTGGACAGAAAGCAGAGATTGCAATTCTGCAATTTGCTTCCGGCACTTTGAGTGATCTACGGAGCTCTGCCTTTGTTCCGTCGTAGACATGTGGAGTGCTGGTAGGGCTGCTTTGAAATCATTGCACTGTTTCTGCAATTTCTCTACCTGTTGCTCGGTTTCTTGTCTTACCAAGAAATTGTCTTACGTTCAGTGTCCTGGTTGGCCTTATCATACTGGGTCTGAAAACTACTCAAATGGGCGAGACAAGACTAGTGTGCCCGCTTGGCATCATCCACCTCTCTGTCCCTCGCTGCTAACTGTTCTCTTAACTCCTTATTCTCCTTCTCAAATTCGCTCACATCTCCCTCACTATTTCTGTCTCTCTCCTCAATCTCTCTACGGAGCATCCTAACGACCTCCTCTGTGCCTCGCAATTGTGCCACGCAGGACACGATTGCCATCGGCTTGCGAGCTTTCCCCAAGCTCTTCTTATGAATCTCTGACAGGTTCTCCCTCCAAGTATGTCCTATACTCCCGGGACCTGTTTCGTCATTGGCGCAGAATTTACTCCATAGGGGCCATCCTTTCCCTTTGAGATATTTTCTGATCTCTTCTTCCCATACGGGACACTGTCCTACTCTACTGGTCGCTGCGACCTTGAATTCTTGGGGGTTCATAAGGCGTTCCATTGCCTTCATTGCCATTTTCTCTCTATCTCTGGGTTCTCTACTGAATTTGGAACAGGGGGTGATAAAGTGGTGATGTAAACACGGGTACGGCTTACGCTATTTTCTGGCCTACAAAACTCCCGACAGTTTTACGCAACAAAATCTCTCAGGTTTACCTTACATCCCTGTTAGTACGCATGCATTAACACACTTCCGAATCTCGGAGGTTCTCACACTTGTGGCTTTTCTGTTTCCAATTGGATTCCAATTCAAATTTGGGTTCTCTCGGAGTGACTAGGCCACTTATAGGTCGAGTCCCAGCGGAGTCGCCAGTAAATGTTGCTCTCTTTGGTTGGCTCTGAATATGGCGGTCAATATGGTCGCCTTCCTTAATTCTAATTACATTTGCTCTAGAGTCGGCAGGTATCTTTCGATACCGCCACAAGGTTCAAACAGAATACTGATCAAAGACTCGATACACCAGTTAGTTAGCTCAAAGTCAAATGCTTATTTATTTACACACACAGTTAAATATACTCATACACAAAACTCTACAGACTAAACTATCACTACTGCTAAAGCCTATACTTAGCTTCGGGCGCCCACTCAGTCAGAGGAACAATGGCCGTTGTTCGGTTCTGAGGCTGCTGGGGTCGAACTGGTACGGGGGAACAGCTAAGGTCGTCTGTCTGGTAGCGTGCGTTGACCTTGGACTTACTTGCTTCTGGTGCAGTTGGTGGACAGGTCTCTCCTCGGTGAGAGCCGGGTCCAAGAGAACGATTCTCTCTTGGGGGCTCCTTCTTATACCCAAAGGGGCTTCGCGCTCTTTTGGGCGGGCCTTGAACTTGGCCCCAATCAATTGGGCCGTTTCTTGATCATTCATATTGATCTCGTCCAATAACGGGGTGGGTGCCCTGATGGTTGGGCGTGTACTGGGTGGCCGTTGGCCTGCTTTGTTTCGGTCTCCTCTGGCGCTGGGGTGTCTGCCTTAGTATCGGTTACTCAAATGTTACTCTTTTGTTCCTGGAGATGGGCCATTAGTATGCTAATGGGCCTACAGTTTTGGTCTTGTCTGGGAGCTGCGGCTCCAATATGCAGACAAACCCTGAACCTGCTTGTTTTCTCAGTATTGTCCATTTTCCCTGCAATCTTTGCAAAGTGTCCTTTTTGTAATCGGGAAGTGGCCATGCCAGGTGGCTACAGCGCACAATGGCCGAGATTCTCTGGTCTCCCTGTGGCATGTTTCTCGGCAATGGGAGATGGCCCACCATTGGCCGGAGGCTGGAACTTCTGGTCCTGCCGCTGTCAATGGGTTTCCCTTGAATCACCCCACGCCATTGGGAAATCCACGGTGGGGGTGCACTGTCGGTGGGATCGGAAGAGCTCATCCAATGTCAGCAAGGCTGTGTTGAACTTCTACGCATTTGACTCTTTTCAGGAATCCACCGCAGGATTCCTGAAAATCACACATATGCAGGATATCCCAGGCAGCTGCTCACCACTGCATTAAGTAGTTCACAAATGTTTTGTTCTAAAGGACCAGAGAGTTTGTGCACTACCACAATGCCTCTGATAGCAAAAAGATAAATTTGGTGGCTTCAAGGCTTTCCACTTTTCCACTTTTAAGGAAGATTTCTGGCAGCTTCATTTGTGCTATGTAGGCCATTCAGCTATGCCCAGTGCAGTTGCAATGAGCAGGGAGGAAGGGAGTGGACAGCACATTTACCACATTTTCATTTAGCACGCCATTTTTCGAGAACACATCAGGTGCATTGAATGGAATATAGCTTTGCATTTCAATCTTTTCTCAATTCTGTCCAAGGGTCATCAACCTACAATGCTAACTCTGTTTTTCTCCACAGAGGCTGCCTGACCTGTTGAGTGCTTCCAGCTTTTTATGTTTTCGTTTCAGTTGCTTACTCGAGGAATTGCAATTGCTGAACATTTAAATACTATTTCTTCAAGGGAAATGTTACTGCAGGCATGTCGCTAAATGCTCTTATGTCATGGAGTGCCATCCATCTAGACAAGACACAGTTTCAGAACATATCCTTGCATGCAGATGTAGAATTGTCACTGATTATTAACTATCTCAGTTTTGAATGCAGAGATTGTTTATGATAATGACAAATGGTCACACAGCAGTGCACGTTTCGGCATACGCTGAGAGACCGACACCGCATCAGGTCTGCTCCAACCATTACTATTCGAATGGGCATTCGGTCTGTGACTCCACTAATTAGAAGGATGGAAATAATCAGATTCTGAAAGCCCCGAGAAACATTACAAAAGCTTTGCCCCTACATGATAATGCCAATAGTAACCTGATTAAACACACCTGTATGAAATGTTGTGCATGTTGGTGGTTCAAGTGCTACACACATTTGTTAATGTCTGAAGTGGTCCTCATATGATAACCTGGGGAGCTGTTGTTGGCTGCATCTCTGGAGCTTGATCCCAGATATTGCATTCTGCATGACACAGGTATGGTTTTCTGACAGGGTAAGCTGAAGTGGGTGTTGAAAATCTGGAGAGTATTGAAAGTAAGCACTAGGCAAAATGGGTTCCATTTGCTCTATGTTTCCATAAATTAGAAATAATGACAAACTTAAAGAATCAAAATGTTGGAACATCATTGAGTGTATTTCTTGCTGCTCTCCATGTGGCTGGTAGACTGATAGACAGATACGCTGTTACTTAGCACAAGACTGCAGTGCAGCCCCCCAGTTGGTTACTAGCTCTTAACCAATATTATATCAATACAACATATTGCATACCAAATCTTGGGAAAGCCAACAAACCAGTGTACTAGATGGCCTTACAGTAATGCAAAAGTTGATGTACTTCCCAGTTCTTACACTAGGCCGCATCGGAGCCCCCCCCCCCCCCCCCCGGGGTCAGAGCCATCCTCCCCTCCATAGGCCGCCACCCGACCCTTCCACGCAGAGATCCCGCCGGCTGCGAGCAGGTGTGGACGGCGCTGCCGGGACTACAGCCGCTCGGCCCATCTGCGGAGAATCGCGTGCCAGTGTTGGGGTGGCGTGGCCCAGTCGCGGGGATTCGCCGGCCCAGCCCCGGGCTGAGAAAATCCCGCCCGTGGTGTCTGACAAGGCGCCGCATCCCATGGATTTATGTGTGAAGAGGAGGGCTCCCAGCAACCACAGTGGAAGTTGGATGTAGGACTGTTGTGAGGATAAGGGGGCATATGAAAAGATTGGAGTTGCTATCGGTACCTCTGTCGAGTTTAACAAATATGTGGAGGTCTCTCCCGCTGTGTTACAGGAAGCGTTGAAGGCGGTAATTATAATCTTTATTAGTGTCACTGCAATGGACTTCCGGTTGCGGCGATGACCAGCTAAGCCGCACGTTTCGGCGGCTCCAGCTCGAACGGACCTTCGGGCTCTTTTAAGAGCCCCAACGGGGAATTTTTTTGGGACGAAACCCGGTGAGGGGTGAGACAACAGGGAGTCCCCCCCCCCCCAACGAAAAAGAAAAATATCGGCGGCGGCGGCCAGATCGCGAAGAATCCTCGAGGACAGGGACAGAAGGAAAAAAGGAGCAAGATGGCGGCGGAGGGAGCCCAGGCGACATGGGGGCCGGACCAAGACAAATTTTTGATACGGTATGTGGAGCTGCTTAAGAAGGAGATACTGGCCCCGATGCTACAAGCAATTGAGGGGCTTAAGGAGACACAAAAGACCCAGGAGATGGAGCTCCGCGTGGTGGAGCAGAAGGTGACAGACAACGAGGACAAGATCCTGGGCCTGGCGGTCAAAATGAAGACGCATGAGGCGCTCCACAAAAAGTGTATTGAAAGGATTGAAGTCCTAGAAAACAGATCGCGGAGAAAGAACCTTCAGATCCTGGGTCTCCCCGAGGGAGTGGAAGGAGCGGACGGCGGGGCTTACGTGAGCACGATGCTACGCTCGCTAATGGGAGCTGAGGCCCCCTCGGGCCCCTTGGAAGTGGAAGGGGCCCATCGGGTCCCTGCGAGGAGACCAAAGGCGGGAGAACCACCTAGGGCGACGATCGTGCGATTTCATCGCTTCAATGACAGAGAGGTGGTTCTGAGATGGGCCAAAAAGGTACGAAGTAGTAGATGGGAGAATGCGGTGGTACGGGTGTACCAGGATTGGAGTGCGGAGGTGGCGAGAAGGAGGGCGAGTTTTAATCAAGCCAAGGAGGTGCTACACAAGAAGAAGGTGAAGTTCGGGATGTTGCAGCCGGCGCGACTGTGGGTCACGCACCAGGAGAGGCATCACTACTTCGAAACGGCGGAAGAAGCATGGACCTTTATTAAAAACGAGAAACTGGATCAGAACTGAGGGACTGATGTTGGAGGGGAAACGACAATGCTGATGTATATAGAGATGTAAATTGGGGAGGGGGGACATTGAGAAATGTGGGCGCCGGTGGGGGGGAAGAAGAGACATAGGCGGGGGATGGGGAATGGGAGTGGGGCGGCAGAGGGAGCTGCGCCACGAGGAGCGGGACGGCTCTAGAGAACACGGGGCTTATTGTTCTTGTTCCCGCGCCAGAAAGATGATAGCGGGAAGATAGGTGCAAGGTAGATGGTAGTTCCCCACACGGGGGGGTCAAGGAGAGAGCAGGAGAAGCCGGGGTCAGTTGAAGTCAGCTGACCTTCGGAAGCAATATGGGGGGAGTAATCATGCTAGATGGGGATCTAGCGGGGGGGCGGGGGATAACTGGGTTGCTGCTGCAGAGATCGAAGAGGAACTGGTAAAAGAAAAGGTGGTCGGGGCGGGAATGCGCCGCCTGGGGAACGGGTGGGTGCATGGAACCGGGACGTGGGACTGGCCCAGAGAGGGTGATGGCTAGTCGACAGGGGAGTGGGGCAGGCAGCCCCCCAGTTCGGCTGATCACGTGGAACGTGAGAGGTATAAATGGGCCTATTAAGAGGGCCCGAGTGTTCGCGCACTTGAAAGGACTGAGGGCAGACGTGGCCATGCTTCAGGAGACGCACCTGAAGGTGGCGGACCAAGTTACGTTAAGGAAAGGATGGGTGGGACAGGTGTTCCACTCAGGGCTGGATGCAAAGAACAGAGAGGTGGCCATACTGGTGGGGAAACGGGTGTCATTCGAGGCTGGGAACATTGTAGCAGACAGCGGTGGCAGATATGTGATGGTGAGTGGCAGACTGCAGGGAATGGAGGTCGTGTTGGTTAACGTATATGCCCCGAATTGGGATGATGCGGGATTTATAAAGCGGATGCTGGGACGTATCCCGGACCTGGAGGTAGGAAACTTGATAATGGGGGGGGACTTCAACACCGTGCTGGACCCAGGGTTAGATAGATCTAGATCTAGGACCGGAAGAAGGCCGGCAATGGCCAAGGTGCTTAGGGGGTTTATGGACCAAATGGGGGGAGTGGATCCGTGGCGATTTGTTAGGCCGATGGCCAAAGAGTTCTCCTTCTTCTCCCATGTTCACAAGGTGTACTCCCAGATAGATTTCTTTGTTTTGGGAAGGTCACTGATCTCGAGGGTGGAAGGAACTGAGTACTCAGCTATAGCTGTTTCAGATCATGCCCCACACTGGGTGGACCTGGATTTAGGAGAGGAGAGGGAGCAGCGTTCACTCTGGCGACTGGATGTGGGATTATTGGCGGATGAGGGAGTCTGCGGAAGGGTGCGGGGATGTATCGAAAGGTACCTGGAGGCCAATGACGACGGGGAGGTCCGAGTGGGAGTAGTATGGGAAGCACTAAAGGCGGTGGTCAGAGGAGAGCTGATCTCCATCAGGGCCCACAAGGGGAAAATAGAGGCCAAGGAAAGGGAAAGACTACTGGGGGAGATTTTGAGGGTAGATAAAAAATATGCGGATGCCCCGGATGAAGGACGATACAGGGAGAGGCGATGACTCCAGACGGAGTTCGACGTGTTGACCACAGGGAGGGCAGAGGCACAGTGGAGGAAGGCACAGGGGATGAGATATGAATATGGGGAAAAGGCGAGTCGCCTGTTGGCCCATCAGCTGCGAAAGAGGACAGCGGCGAGGGAGATAGGGGGAATTAGGGATGAAATGGGAGCCACGGTGCGGAGAGCAGGGAAGATAAACGAGGTGTTTAAGACCTTTTACGAGAGACTATATATGTCCCAACCACCGGAGGGAAAAGAGGGGATGTGGCAGTTTTTGGACCAATTAAGGTTCCCGAGGGTGGAGGAGCAGGAGATGGAAGGCCTGGGGGCGCCGATTGGGGTGGACGAGGTTACCAAGGGGCTGGGGAACATGCAGGCAGGGAAGGCCCCGGGACCAGATGGGTTCCCGGTGGAATTCTATAGAAAATATGTGGACTTGTTGGCCCCGCTGCTGGCAAGGACCTTTAACGAGGCCAGAGAAGGGGGGACCCTACCCCCGACAATGTCGGAGGCGACGATATCGTTAATCTTGAAGCGAGATAAAGATCCGCTGCAGTGCGGGTCCTATAGGCCTATCTCACTGCTAAATGTGGACGCCAAGTTGCTGGCAAAGGTGCTGGCAACGAGGATAGAGGATTGTGTCCCGGGGGTGGTGCACGAAGACCAGACAGGGTTCGTAAAGGGGAGACAATTAAATGTCAACGTGCGACGGCTATTAGGGGTGATAATGATGCCCCCAGCAGAGGGGGAGGCAGAGATAGTGGCGGCAATGGATGCAGAGAAGGCATTTGATAGGGTGGAGTGGGAGTATCTATGGGAGGTGCTGAGGAGGTTCGGGTTCGGGGACGGGTTTGTCAGCTGGGTTAAACTCCTCTACGGGGCCCCAATGGCAAGTGTGGTCACAGGTCGGCAAAGGTCGGAGTATTTTCGACTACACAGGGGAACAAGACAGGGATGCCCGTTGTCCCCATTACTGTTCGCGCTGGCAATTGAACCACTGGCCATAGCGCTGAGAGATTCCAGAAAATGGACAGGGGTGATTAGAGGGGGAGAGGAACACCGAGTGTCACTCTACGCGGATGACCTACTGCTGTATGTGACGGACCCAGTGGGGGGGATGACAGAGGTAATGCAGATGGGGACGTTTGCGAGCTTGGGAGCGCTTGAGGAAAAGTATGAGCTGCCCCGGGGAAATTTCTTTAGATATATGCAGGTGAGAGCGTTCACGAGACAACTGGTGAGGGAATTTCCGCTGCTCCCGACACAAGGGATCCAGGACAGGGTGCTTTCGGGGGTGTGGGTCGGGGAGGGCAAAGTGTCAGAGATATACCGGGAGATGAGAGAAGAGGGGGAGGAGCTGGTGGGCAAACTGTAGGGAAAATGAGAAGAAGAGCTCGGGGAGGAGATTGAGGAGGGTTTGTGGGCTGATGTCCTAAGCAGGGTAAATTCCTCTTCCTCGTGTGCCAGGCTTAGCCTGATCCAATTTAAGGTGCTGCAAAGAGCACACATAACGGGAGCAAGGTTGAGCAGGTTCTTCGGAGTGGAGGACAAGTGTGGGAGGTGCGGGGGAAGCCCAGCGAACCACACACATATGTTTTGGTTGTGTCCGGCACTGGCGGGGTATTGGAGGGGAGTGGCGGGAGTGATCTCGAAGGTGGTGAAGGTCCGGGTCAAGCCAGGCTGGGGGTTAGCTATATTTGGAGTAGCGGATGAGCCGGGAGTGCAGGAGGCGAAAGAGGCCGATGTTGTGGCCTTTGCATCCCTAGTAGCCCGCCGTAGGATTTTACTCATGTGGAAGAAAGCGAAACCCCCCGGACTGGAGGCCTGGATAAACGATATGGCGGGGTTCATAAAACTAGAGCGGATGAAGTTTGCGCTGAGAGGATCGGCTCAAAGGTTCACCAGACGGTGGCAACCGTTCCTCGACTACCTAGCGGAACGTTAGGGGGAAGATAGATGGCCAGCAGCAGCAACCCGGGGGGGGGGGGGGGGGGGGGGGGGGTAAATTGTTTGTGTTTTTAGAGGGGGTGGGGGGGGGAATATTACTTCGTGTTATTTGGTTAGTTTACTATGTTAGTTAAACAATGTTATATGGCAGTTATCATGTTACCTTTTTTTTTTGATTTGTAAGGGAAAAAATTGTGTTTCAAAACTTTAATAAAATATATATATATTTTTTTTAATTAACACTGCAATGAAGTTACTGTGAAAATCTCCCAGTCGCCACACTCTGGCGCCTGTTCGGGTTCACTGAGGGAGAATTCAGATTGTTCAATTCACCTAACAAGCACGTCTTTCGGGATTTGTGGGAGGAAACCAGAGCATCCGGAGGAAACCCACGCAGACACGGGGAGAACGTGCAGACTCCGCACAGTGACCAAGTCGGGTATCGAACCCGGGTCGCTGGCGCTGTGAAGCAACAGTGCCAACCACCGTGCTACCGTGCCACCCTAATTAGGGGGAAGCTAATCTTGAATAAGGCGTACAGGGATAAGGTGAAAAGGATGGAAAAGCAGAGGCTGGTGGAGGACATTTTAGCAGAGGACAGGCAGTACTCGGCAACTCCCGAAGAAGAGTTGTTGAAAGAAAGGAAGAAGCTCCAGATGGACTTTGAGCTTATGTCGACAAGGAAGGCGGTGGGGCAGTTGCGTTGGATTAGAGGGACGCTTTACGAGAAAACGTCAGTTGAGGCGACAGGCAGCAGCAAGAGAGATTGAGCAGATAAAGGACTCTGGGGGCTGAGTGGTCACTGAACCAAGGAAGTTGAATGGGGTGTTGAGGCCTTCTACCTGGGAGGCGGGGGACTCGAGCATGGTGCAGATTTTCGATAGCTTGGATTTCCCACTGGTGGAGGTGAGAATATGGGGGCTGGGGGCCACTTGGGTTAGAGGAGTTGATGAGGTTTATTGGGTCATGCAATCTGGGAAGGCCACAGGCCCAGATGGATTCCCAGCAGAATTTTACAAAACGTTTGTCAAAAGGTTGGGCCCTTTGCGAGGAGAAATATTTAATGATGCGTCAGAGAAAGGGGAGCTCCTGCCCATGTTCACACAAGCCTCAGTTTCGCTCATTTTGAACAAAGTCAAGGATTCGGAGGAGTGAAGATCTTATCGACCAATATCGCTTTTGAACGTGGATGCAAAGCTGTTGGCCAAGGTGTTGGCAACGCGCCTGGAGGATTATGTGCCAGGGGCGACAGCGGAGGACCAGACGAGGATTGTGAAGGAAGGGGTGACAGTTATTGTCAAATATCAAGAGGTTGTTGAATGTGGAGATGACGACCTCTATGGTTCAAGAAATGGAGCTGATAATATCCATGGATGCGGAGAAGGCGTTTGACCGAGAGGAGTGGGAGTAACTTTTTAAAGTACTGAGACGGTTTGGTTTTGGACAGAGCTTTGTTGGCTGGATTAGCATGTTGTACAGGGCCCCCACGGCAAGTGTGCACAAGAATGCTATGGGCAGGATTCTCCGTTGGCTGATGCCGAAATCACGAAACGCGATTCAGCGGAGAATAGATTCCAATGCTAAAATCGCGGTGGGCGGTGATTTGACGACAAATCACAGTTCTGACAGCAGTGTCCTTGAGGTCCAGAACCCACGTACTGTAAACATCACTTGCATATCATTAGCGGGGCCTCCACGATGCTCCGCGTCCGATGGGCCGACAGTGTTCACTCGTGCTTTTAAAAATTGTGAAACCGGCATTGTGTCCAACATCGCCATAGTGTACTGACAGTTGTGCCACGGGTCAGGGGCTTCTGCCAGGGCCGGGGGAAGTAGTGGGGGTGGCCAGGAGGTGGGCTGTGAGATTGGGGTGGTTGAGCACGGAACCCCATTGTCGCAGCCGCCGCACACTGCTAACAGCCCACTGTGAACTTAGGGCCACGGATTGTATCAGTGTCCCCCCTGGCCACCTCCCTCGGTGCCCTCTGGCCCCCACTGACCCATCAGCTGTATGGGTACGCGCCAACACAACCAGTGCCATCTTGTTTGCTGGGATATGTGTGTGTGTGGGGAGTGAAGTGTGTATATGCGGCTGCAGCTTGTCAGCCTCCCGAGTGTCAATCACGGACCCGGCGAATCCCACACCTTTTTTCATTGGAATAGATTGTGTTCCACTGGTGTCGGTGCTAGCCCCTCCACAGATGCTCAATCTATCCAGGTTCAGCACCAACTCTGCTGTCGTGAAAATCCACAAATTCTTCGTCAGCGTCAATACTTAGTCTCAGAAACAGAGAATCCTGCCCTAAGTGCGCGGAGTATTTGTTATTGCACCTGGGTATGAGGCAGGGATATCCCCTGTCCCCATTGCTTTTTGCATTGTCGATTGAGCCATTGGCCCAGGCTTCAACTGCATGGAGAGCAATAGAGAGGGGTTTAGGGTAGAGCATCGAGTATCGCTATATGCAGACGACCTGCTGCTATATATTACAGACCCAGTTTTGAGTATAGATAGGATTATGGGAATTCCGGCAAAATGTGGTTTGTTTTTGGGGTGTAAACTCAATGTGGGAAAGAGCAAGGTGTTCCTGGTCAATAGGCAGGTACAGGGGAGGGGATTGGAGAAGTTGCCGTTTTGGTTGGTTAAGTTGAGTTTTCGGATCTGGGAATACAGGTGGCGAATGGTTGGGCTCAGTTGCACAATTTGGTGTGTGGGGTGGTTCTTCCGCTGTCACTGGCGGGGCGGGGCCTGACTGTGAAGATGACGGTTCACCCTAAGTTTTTATTTATCTTCTGGAATCTCCCGATTTTCCTGCCAAAGGCTTTTTTCGGGAGGGTAAACAGGATGATTTTGGACTTTATATGGGCGGACAAAGTACCTCGGATTAGGAGGGTATTCTTGGAGAGGGACAGGCGGCTGGCAGTTTGGCATTGCCGAATTATTATTGGGTGGCGAACATTGAGAAAGTTCGGGGGCGGATGGAGGAGGCTTCTTGCAGGGGGACATGTTTGGGGGAGCTGGTGATGGTGCCTCTTTTGTACTCGCAGGGGGAATCCTCCATGAGTCAGGTGGTGGCTGCTTCGTTAAGGGTCTGGAATCAGTTCAGGAAACATTTTTAGAGGGAATATCGATGTTATAACCTGCCTGAACCCTATTGGCAAAGGAATATTGGTCATCCCATGAAATATTTTTTAATATAAACAGTAAGCATGACAGTTGTACAAGGCTAAACGGTACAAACTCTAATTTTGCATTGGAGAAATTGGGTACCCTCACCACTGTACCAACGTACGGGGGGTTAGGATATTCTGATTATTAAAATGGTAAACAACACAGCTGTACAAAAGCAAACGGTACAGGCACTAAACTTTGCGCTGGAGAGACCAGATACCCTCGCCTCTGTACCAACATAAGGGGGAGTAAGGGGAGGAGGGAAGGGGAGGGGGTGGGGAGAGAGAGGAAAGGGGGGGTCCAATACACTGCCTGAACTATCTATGGAGGCAGAAAAAAAAACACTTCACCCTGAGTTTTTGTGTCAAGAGGCAAAATGGTGACGGAGCCTTCGAAGCAGTGGGGAGCGTGGTGGCTACCACTCCCTCATAGGTGGCTTTAGAGGGCCCCGCCACTGGCTTAGGTGGCATTGCCACCATCCCGGTCAGTGGTGGACGATTGAGGAAAAGGCGGGAGAGAGTAATTGAACGGGGGGGTGGAAACCGACGGTGTGGGGGGAGACACAGGAGGATGGGACGCAAGGGTATGGATCGGTGCTCCAAATTCAAAGGAAGAGAGGGGAGGGAGGAGCAGGAAGGTGTGGCACAAAAGGATCGGCCGGTGCCCCAAGCACGACAGAGAAAGGCTAGCGAGCTGGTCTCCCAAAAGGTCTCAGATTCAGCAATGGGTGGGTGGAGGACAGGGTCTTCAGCCCAGCAGAGGCACAGCAAACTAGTCCACAGATGTATCCCATCTCAGTGCAATCAGCAGATGAAAAATAAATAAAAGTCCAGATGCAGCAACGTTCCTTTCCTCTTCAGCCTTTTCCAGATGTTGCAGCAACCTCCTGTTTGCTGGGAGGCAGGTGAAACAAGCAGCAAACAGCAAACAGTCCCAGCCCCGAGGATGAAACTGTTGTGTTTGGTCCCTTGTACTTTAAGGTGAAAACACCAAACACTTTGATCTGTCCAAACCAAGACCCTTTTATTGTGTCTCATGCGGTAGGATAACAATTTGATACAGAGCACGTTATCATGGAGTCTTGCCACTCCTCTGGAACTTACACCTTCTGCTGACCTGCTACATGTACGTCTTATTACCCTCTAGCTCGTGTTCCTCTGGAGATGACCGGATGAGCCTCTCTTTATATACAGGTCCCAGGTCATCTGCTGGTCTCACACCATCCAACTATGATGTGGCCGTTAGACACATCACCACAGAAACAGGCAGCAAACAGTTCCGGCCCTTCCTCCCCTCCTTCTGCTGCAGGCTGTGGAAATGCAGGCAGGCAATGTGTAAATCCAGTCCCAGGCTGGAGCTCAGTCCAGGCCTGGCCAAACCTTCACCGGTAGAGATTCCTTTCCCTCTCTTACAGCTCAATAACAGTCACTCAGCTTCAAATAAAACAAGCAACAGCAGTCTCTCTTTTCATCCGTTTTCCAGGCTGTATGGAACAACAGCTTGCAAAGTTCAACATCCACAGGAAAGGATGCAGGACATACTCACTCTTGGGGAGTATGAGCTCCCCCATGAGTCGGGTGGGGAAATTATTACCAATTGCACCTGTATAAATAGAGCTGGCCAGTGTGGTATTGACTAAAGTAGGAAGCATTAGTGGATTACTGCTGCTGTGTGTATAGTGTTGTAAATAAAGTTACTTTCAGTTTGAATCTACAAATTTGTGCTGGATTCTTTGTGGCCCACACAAAAGTTGCTGTAGGCGCTGATTTGTGGTAATCTTATGTTCATCCTAGCAGGGTTCGATTCAATGTACAGGGGGTGGAAGGGGGAGGGGACAGAGAGGTTGATGCGACCATCAATTCATTGAGAGACACGTTGAGAATTAAACCGTGGTTTTAATCAGCTTACAACTGAGCCTGCCTGTGACCGGTAGAACAATGAAACCGGCTCCGCAAGTCAGCTGTCTTTATACTTCCTGTAAGGGGTGGAGCCATGGGCGAGCCCGTACATATCCCCCTGTGGGTGAAGCTGTACAATGGACCATAGGTGGAGCCCACAGGGTTAAACACATAACATAACACGATACAGCAGTAACATGATATCACAGTGCACTGGTGAATTAACAGTAGTTCCATTCACCCCCTGTTTAAAAAATGAAGTCCGGCGGGGGTGACGGGTTTACAGATTCAGTCAGTCTGGTGCCCGGATCGTACATTTCAACCGCCGAAGCACTGGTGTTGCAGCCATTTCGGGTGGATGTGGAGCTGGGCCCAGAGCAGGCACAGGCGTGGACTCCTGGAGGGGCTCTTCCGGAGCTTCATTCCTGTGAACCGGTGCGAGGGAGCGAGAGAACCATATCGGGGTAGGGGCGCTGAACATGGGAGATTGGATAGGGGTAGGGGCGCTGAACATGGGAGGTTGGACGGGACCTAGTGTGGGGGGTGCAGTAGTGGTCGTGGTGTCGGAGCCTGCGGGCGCCAGGTCCCGGAGGGAGACGGTATCCTGCCGGCCATCGGGGTGTCTGACATACGAATAGTGTGGGTTGGAGTGAAGGAGCTGGACCCTCTCTAGCAGGGGGTCGGTCTTATGACTCCGAACGTGTTTTCAGAGGAGGACTGGACCCGGTGTCATCAGCCAGGGCGGACGCGAGGCCCCTGAGGTAGCTACCCTAGGGAAAACAAACAAGCAGTCATGAGGGGTCTGGTTTGTGGCCGTGCAAAAGAGAGACCTAATAGAGTGGAGCGCATCGGGGAGGACCTCCTGCCAGTGAGAAACCGGGAGATTCCTGGACCGTAGGGTCAGTAGGACGGTGTTCCAGACCGTCGCGTTCTCCCTCTCCACCTGCCCATTTCCCCTGGGGTTATAGCTGGTAGTCCTGCTCGAGGCGATGCCCTTACTGAGCAGGTACTGATGCAGTTCGTCGCTCATGAACGACGAGCCCCTGTTGCTGTGGACATAGCTGGGGAAACCGAACAGGGTGAAGACACTATGCAGGTCTTTGATGACTGTGGGAGTGGTCATATCGGGGCAGGGAATGGCAAACGGAAAACGGGTGAACTCGTCTATGATGTTCAGGAAGTACGTGTTGCAATTATTGGAGGGGAGGGGCTCTTTGAAATCAATACTAAGGAGTTCAAAGGGCCGGGACGCCTTTACCAGGTAGGCCTTATCTGGTCGATAGAAGTGCGGTTTACACTCCGCACAGATTTGGCAGTCTCTGGTTACAGCTTTGACCTCCTCGATGGAGTAGGGCAGGTTGCGGGCCTTGATGTAGTGGGCGAGCCGGGTGACCCCCTGGTGGCAGAGGTCATCGTGGATAGCACGTAATCGGTCATCTTGCGCGCTGGCGCATGTGTCGCGGGACAGGGCACCTGTGGCTCGTTGAGCTTCCCAGGACGATATACTATATCGTAGTTATAGGTGAAGAGTTTGATCCTCCGCCTCAAGATCTTGTCATTCTTGATCTTGCCCCGCTGTGTATTGTCTAACATAAAGGCAACCGATCGTTGGTCGGTGATGAGGGTGATGCACGATCAATTACACTCAAGACAAAGTGATTTCATAACTGAAGGCTTTAATTGACTAGAACTGTTTCCCAGCAGCTTCGGTACAGAAAGTGAAGGCTGCTGGAACAGCACCAGTTCTTATACCCCGCCTGTCAGGGTGGAGCTACGTATCAACAACCAATGGTAAACTCCTAGGTTTAACCAGTGGTCATCAGCCTCTTAGGTACAGCAATACCTGATAATACCACAGAGGGTAAACCTCCTGCCAGCGAGGTAGTGCCTCCAGTGCCGTATGGCTTCCACGATGGCTTGGGATTCTTTTTCGACCGAGGAGTGTCAGATTTCAGAGGTGGTGAGGGTGCGGGAAAAGAACGCTACCGGTCTGCCTGCTTGGCTGAGAGTGGCGGCGAGAGCGACCTCTGAGACATCGCTCTCCACCTGGATGGGGGCGGACTCCTCTACCGCGCACATTGCAGCTTTGGCGATGTCCGCATTGATGCAGTTGAAGGCCTGGCGAGCCTCGGCTGCCAGTGGATAAATGGTGGCCTTAAATAGTGGGCGGGCTTTGTCCGCATACTGGGGGACCCACTGGGCGTAATAGGAGAAAAATCCAAGGCACCTCTTCAGGGCCTTGGGGCAGTGAGGGAGAGGGAATTGGAGGAGGGGGTGCATACGGTCAGGGTTGGGCCCTAGGACCCCTTTTTCCACGGCGTAGCCGAGGATGGCCAGCCTGGTTGTGCGGAAAATGCATTTCTCCTTGTTGTAGGTGAGGTTGAGTTTTTGGGGGGTTTCGAGAAATCGGTGGCGGTTGGCGTCGTGCTCCTGCTGATCATGGCCGCAGATGGTTACATTGTCCAAGTACGGAAACGTGGCCCGCAGCCCGTACTGGTCCACCATTCGGTCCATTGCTCGTTGGAACACCGAAACCCCGTTTGTGACGCCGAAGGGGACCCGGAGGAAATGGAAAAGGCGGCCATCTGCCTCAAACGCCGTGTAGTGGCGGCCCTCCGGGCGGATTGGGGACTGGTGATATGCAGACGTCAGATCTACAGTAGAGAACACGCGGTAGTGCGCGATCTGATTTACCATGTCTGCAATCTGGGGAAGGAGGTATGCATCGAGTTGCGTAAAGCGGTTAATGGTCTGGCTGTAATCAATCACCATTCGGAACTTTTCCCCGGTCTTGACGACCACCACCTGAGCTGTCCAGGGGCTATTACTGGCTTTTATGACCCCTTCCCGCAAGAGACGCTGGACCTCGGACCTAATGAACGTCCTGTCCTGCATACTATACCGCCTGCTTCTGGTGGCTATTGGCTTACAATCGGCAGTGAGGTTCGCAAAGAGGGGGGGGAGGGTCGATTTTTAGGGTCGCGTGGCTGCATATGGTGATTGGGGGCAGGGGCCCCCCGAATTTAAGTGTTAGGCTTCTGAGGTAGCACTGAAAATTGAGACCTAATAGGAAAGGAGCGCAGAGGTCTGGGAGCACATATAGTTTAAAATTAGAGTACTCAGCGCCCTGGATCACTAGGGTTGCACCGAGTGCGACCCAGGGGCGAGGGAGATAGTTTGTCGAATCGGGAATCTTGGGAGCGAACAACGTCTTACCATGTCCGGGTGAATGAAGCTCTCTGTGCTCCCGGAGTCGAAAAGGCAAGGTGTCTCGTACCCGTTTACCCAGACGGCCATCATGGAGCTCCGGAGGTGCTTCGGTCGCGACTGGTCCAGGGTGACCGCGCTGAGCTGGGGGTAGCCGGCGGCGTGATCAGAGGTGCTGGGGCGGCCCCCCGATGGCTGCTGTCCATGTCGTTCGTACATCTCGGACGGTGTAGCAGATGGCGGCCAAGATGGCGGCCAAGATGGCGGCCCCGTTGGTCAAGCGTGGCGGGCGGTGAGGACAATGGCATCCAAGATGGCGGCCCCCATGGATCGCACGTGGCCGGCCGCGTGGGGGAAGATGGCCAAGATGGCGGCCCCCATGAGTCGCACGTATTGTGCGGAGGCGGAGTTGGCAGACACGCTGCCACTTTGCGGGGTCTGCAGGCTTGTGGGTCTGTGGATCGGGTCGAGAGTTCGAGTTTTTAGACCTGGCCAGGCAGACCTTGGCGAAGTGTCCTTTTCGCCCGCAGTTACTACAGTTCACGTTGCGGACCGGCAGTGCTGTCGGGGGTGTTGGGACTGGCCCCAAAAATAGCAGGGCAGCCCCCCATGATGGGCAGGCGGCCGCGCGGCACAAGCCTGGGGTAGTCTCTGGTCTGGGGCCCACGAGGGGGTCGCGTGGTCGGCGGGGAATGCAGTCAGGCTCTGAAACGCGACCTCCAGAGACGTAGCGAGTGTTACCGTGTCCTCCAGGTCCTGAGCCCCTTTTTCGAGCAGGCGCTGTCTTACATAGTTCGATCAGACCCCGCTACGCAAACGTCTCGGATAGCGAGCTCCATATGCTGAGGGGCCGTAACGGCCTGGTAGTTACAGTTGCGCGCGAGGGCTTTGAGGTTGCGTAGGTAGTCATCTAGCGACTCCCCGGGACGCTGGCGGTGAGTGTTGAAGATGTGTCGCGCGTAGACCTCGTTCACGGGCCGTACATATATGCGTTCGAGTAGTGCAAGGGCCTCTGTATAGGACGCGGTGCCGTCGAGCTGGACAGAAATACGATGGCTCACCCGTGCGTGGAGAAGACTCAGTTTCTGTTCGTCCGTGACGGATGGCGTAGACGACGCGGCGAGATAGGCCTTGAAGCGTCGAAGCCCGTGCGAAAAAATTTAGCTCGCCTCCGCGGCCTGTGGATCGAGTTCCAGTCTGTCAGGTTTGAGGGCTGATTCCATGGTCGTATTTTAAGCTGATTAAATTGATGCGACCATCAATTCACTGAGAGACACGTTGAGAAATAAACCGTGGTTTTAATCAGCTTACAACTGAGCCTGCCTGTGACCGGTACAACAATGAATCTGGCTCCGCAGGTCAGCAGCCTTTATACTTCCTTTAAGGGGTGGAGCCATGGGCGAGCCTGTACATGCCCCGACATATTCCCCCTGTGGGTGAAGCCGTACAATGGCCCATAGGTGGAGCCCACAGGGTTAAACACATAACGAAACACGATACAGCAGTAACATTATATCACAGTGCACTGGTGACTTAACAGTAGTTCCATTCACCAGAGGTTTAGGGATCTGTTCATGGACGTCAGGTTTGCAGAGTTGGGAAAGCTGGTAGAGAAGTTTCAATTGCCGAAGGGGAATGGGTTTTGGTACCTGTAGATCAGGAATTATGTGAGGAAGGAGCTGGCTATGTTTTCGTGGTTGCTGCCCCCTTCGTTGCTCGAAAAGATAGGGGAGGGTCAGGTCTGCGATATTTATGGGCAGTTAATGGAAAGGAAGCGGGTCTCATTGGAGGAGATAAAGAGAAATTGGAAGGTGGAGCTGGATGGTGGATTTGAAGGGAGGGTTGAATTCATCTTCCTTGTGTGCAAGATGGAGTCTAATTCAATTTAAGGTGGTACATAGGGTGCACATGACAAATTCATACAAGAGTTGGTTTAGAACATAGAACATAGAAAAATACAGCACAGAACAGGCCCTTCGGCCCACGATGTTGTGCCGAACCTTTGTCCTAGATTAATCATAGATTATCATTGAATTTACAGTGCAGAAGGAGGGCATTCGGCCCATTGAGTCTGCACCGGCTCTTGGAAAGAGCATCCTACCCAAAGTCAACACCTCCACCCAACACTAAGGGAAATTTTGGACACTAAGGGCAATTTATCATGGCCAATCCACCTAACCTGCACATCTTTGGACTGTGGGAGGAAACCGGAGCACCCGGAGGAAACCCACGCAGACACGGGGAGGATGTGCAGACTCCGCACAGACAGTGACCCAAGCCGGAATCAAACCTGGGACCCTGGAGCTGTGAAGCAATTGTGCTATCCACAATGCTACCGTGCTGCCCTTAAGAACAAATAAATCTACACTATATCATTTTACCGTAATCCATGTACCTTTCCAATAGCTGCTTGACGGTCCCTAATGTTTCCGACTCAACTTCCACAGGCAGTGCATTCCATGCCCCCACTACTCTGGGTAAAGAACCTACCTCTGACATCCCCCCTATATCTTCCACCATTCACCTTAAATTTATGTCCCCTTGTAATGGTTTGTTCCACCCGGGGAAAAAGTCTCTGACTGTCTACTCTATCTATTCCCCTGATCATCTTATAAACCTCTAACAAGTCGCCCCTCATCCTTCTCCGTGCTAATGAGAAAAGGTCTAGCACCCTCAACCTTTCCTCGTAAGACCTACTCTCCATTCCAGGCAACATCCTGGTAAATCTCCTTTGCACCTTTTCCAAAGCTTCCACATCCTTCCTAAAATGAGGCGACCAGAACTGTACACAGTACTCCAAATGTGGCCTTACCAAAGTTTTGTACAGCTGCATCATCACCTCACGGCTCTTAAATTCAATCCCTCTGTTAATGAACGCTAGCACACCATAGGCCTTCTTCACAGCTCTATCCACTTGAGTGGCAACTTTCAAAGATGTATGAACATAGACCCCAAGATCTCTCTGCTCCTCCACATTGCCAAAAACTATTCCGTTAACCCTGTATTCCGCATTCATATTTGTCCTTCCAAAATGGACAACCTCACACTTTTCAGGGTTAAACTCCATCTGCCACTTCTCAGCCCAGCTCTGCATCCTATCTATGTCTCTTTGCAGCCGACAACAGCCCTCCTCACTATCCACAACTCCACCAATCTTTGTATCATCTGCAAATTTACTGACCCACCCTTCAACTCCCTCATCCAAGTCATTAATGAAAATCACAAACAGCAGAGGACCCAGAACTGATCCCTGCTGTACGCCACTGGTAACTGGGATCCAGGCTGAATGTTTGCCATCCACCACCACTCTCTGACTTCTATCGGTTAGCCAGTTCGTTATCCAACTGGCCAAATTTCCCACTATCCCATGCCTCCTTACTTTCTGCAGAAGCCTACCATGGGGAACCTTATCAAATGCCTCACTAAAATTCTTGTACACTACATCCACTGCTTTACCTTCATCCACATGCTTGGTCACCTCCTCAAAGAATTCAATAAGACTTGTAAGGCAAGACCTACCCCTCACAAATCTGTGCTGACTATCCCTAATCAAGCAGTGTCTTTCCAGATGCTCAGAAATCCTATCCTTCAGTACCCTTTCCATGACTTTGCCTACCACCGAAGTAAGACTAATTGGCCTGTAATTCCCAGGGTTATCCCTATTCCCTTTTTTGAACAGGGGCACGACATTCGCCACTCTCCAATCCCCTGGTACCACCCCTGTTGACAGTGAGGACGAAAAGATCATTGTCAATGGCTCTGCAATTTCATCTCTTGCTTCCCATAGAATCCCTGGATATATCCCGTCAGGCCCGGGGGACTTGTCTATCCTCAAGTTTTTCAAAATGCCCAACATATCTTCCTTCCTAACAAGTATTTCCTCGAGCTTACCAGTCTGTTTCACACTATCCTCTCCAACAATATGGCCCCACTCATTTGTAAATACAGAAGAAAAGTACTCGTTCAAGACCTCTCCTATCTCTTCAGACTGAATACACAATCTCCCGCTACTGTCCTTGATCGGACCTACCCTCGCTCTAGTCATTCTCATATTTCTCACATATGTGTAAAAGGCCTTGGGGTTTTCCTTGATCCTACCCGCCAAAGATTGTTCATGCCCTCTCTTAGCTCTCCTAATCCCTTTCTTCAGTTCCCTCCTGGCTATGTTGTATCTCTCCAACGCCCTGTCTGAACCTTGTTTCCTCAGCCTTACATAAGTCTCCTTTTTCCTCTTAACAAGACATTCAACCTCTCTTGTCAACCATGGTTCCCTCATTCGACCATCTCTTCACTGCCTGACAGGGACATACATATCAAGGATACGTAGTACCTGTTCCACATTTCACTTGTGTCCTTCCCTGACAGCCTATGTTCCCAACTTATGCACTTCAATTCTTGTCTGACAACATCGTATTTACCCTTCCCCCAATTGTAAACCTTGCCCTGTTGCACGCACCTATCCCTCTCCATTACTAAAGTGAAAGTCACAGAATTGTGGTCACTATCTCCAAAATGCTCCCCCACTAACAAATCTATCACTTGCCCTGGTTCATTACCAAGTACTAAATCCAATATTGCCCCTCCTCTGGTCGGACAATCTACATACTGTGTTAGAAAAGCTTCCTGGACACACTGCACAAACATCACCCCATCCAAACTATTTGATCTAAAGAGTTTCCACTCAATGTTTGGGAATTTAAAGTCACCCATGACTACTACCCTGTGACTTCTGCACCTTTCCAAAATCTGTTTCCCAATCTGTTCCTCCACATCTCTGCTACTATTGGGGGGCCTATAGAAAACTCCTAACAAGGTGACTGCTCCTTTCCTATTTCTGACTTCAACCCATACTACCTCAGTAGGCTGATACTCCTCGAACTGCCTTTCTGCAGCTGTTATACTATCTCTAATTAACAATGCCACCCCCCCACCTCTTTTACCACCCTCCCTAATCTTATTGAAACATCTATAACCAGGGACCTCCAACAACCATTTCTGCCCCTCTTCTATCCAAGTTTCCGTGATGGCCACCACATCGTAGTCCCAAGTACCGATCCATGCCTTAAGTTCACCCACCTTATTCCTGGTGCTTCTTGCGTTGAAGTATACACACTTCAACCCATCTCCCTGCCTGCAAGTACTCTCCTTTGTCAGTTTTCCCTTCCCCACTGCCTCATTACACGCTTTGGCGTCCTGAATATCGGCTACCTTAGTTGCTGGACTACAAATCCGGTTCCCATTCCCCTGCCAAATTAGTTTAAACCCTCCCAAAGAGTACTAGAAAATCTCCCTCCCAGGATATTGGTGCCCCTCTGGTTCAGATGCAACCTGTCCTGCTTGTACAGTTCCCACCTTCCCCAGAATGCGCTCCAATTATCCAAATACCTGAAGCCCTCCCTCCTACACCATTCCTGCAGCCACGTGTTCAGCTGCACTCTCTCCCTATTCCTAGCCTCGCTATCACGTGGCACCGGCAAAAAACCAGAGATGACAACTCTGTCTCTCCAGAATCGTCCAACGCCCTCCCGCGATTCTCCCAAGCGGCGGGAACGGCCCGGTCGAGTTTCGCGGGCTGCAGGCCAGAGAATCGCCGGAGACACCGAAAATGGTGATTCTCCGGCACCCCCGCTATTCTGAGTCCCGGATGGGCCGGGCGGCCAGGCGAAAACGGCGGGTTCCCCCCGGCGCCGTCCACACCTGGTCGCTGCAGTCGTGGGCGGTGCGTGAACGCTGGGGGGGATGCCTGTGGGGGGGGGGCGAGGGGGGATCCTGCACCGGGCTTCACCTGGAATGTGGGGTGGCCTGCGATCGGTGCCCACCGATCGTCGGGCCGTCCTCTCTGAAGGAGGACCACCTTCCTTCCGCGGCCCCGCAAGATCCGTCAGACATCTTCTTGCAGGGCGGATTTAGAGAGGACGGCAACCACGCATGCGCGGATGACGCCCGTTATGCGGCTCCAGCCGCGTCATCTATGCGGCGCCGCTTTTACGCGGGCGACAAGGCCTGGCGCGTGTAGGTGACGCGGCCCTGATCCTGGCCCATTGTCAGGGCCTGAATCGGTCGGGACCGGGGCCGTTCCGCGCCGTCGTGAACCTCGACAGCGTTCACAACGGCGCGGCCACTTCGGCGTGGGAGTGGAGAATCCCGCCCCTGGCCTCTAGGGCCTTCCCCCGGTGGGTCATCCCCCCAACAGCATCCAAAACGGTATACTTGTTTTGAAGGGGAACGGCCACGAGGGATCCCTGCACTGTCTGCCTGTTTGTTTTTTTCCCCCTGACAGTAACCCAGCTATTCTTGTCCTGTACCTTGGGTGTGGTTACCTCCCTGTAACTCTTCTCTATCACCCCCTCTGCCTCCCGGATGATCCAAAGTTCATCCAGCCTCAGCTCCAGTTCCATAACACGGTCTTTGAGGAGCTGGAGTTGGGTGCACCTCCCGCAGGTATAGTCAGCGGGGACACCGGTGGTATCCCTCACCACCCACATCCTACAGAGGAGCATGCAACTGGCCTAGCCTCCATCCCCTCTTACCTTACAGAATATAGCTGCCCTGTGGACCAACTGGATCTCCACCCTCCGACTCTGCTCCCAGTCAGCTGCACTCTCTGTAAACTCCTGGCTCTCTTCTCACTCTTTGCGGAAATGTAGGAAACAAAATGAAAGGAGCACCTTACTCCCTCCTCACCTAACTCCCTCAGTCACCAAACTCTCACTATAGCACTCAAATGCACCAAATTCAGCACTCCCTCAGTCGCCAAACTCTCACTATAGCACTCAAATACACCAAATTCAACACTCCCTCACTCACCAAACTCTCACTATTGCACTCAAATGCACCAAATTCAGCACTCAGTGCAAACAAAGTCTGCACTGTAGGGGATCACTTTTATACTGTGAATCTAGCCTCTGAAAACTGGCCTAATCCAATTAACTAATTAACAAGCTCCAGCTGCAAGTGCCTACAAGTAGAAGCTTTGTTTAAAGCTGATTGAAAATTCACCTTCTTCTAAACCAAACAGCAACTTTTAAGTTAATTAACTAAATAAAAGAAAGACTAGACTTTAGATAAAAATGAAACCTTATACTCCCTCAGTCACCAAACTCTCACTATAGCACTCAAATGCACCAAATTCAGCACTCAGTTTTTTCCCGGAAATGGAGGATAAATGTGGGTGGTGCTCAAGCGGGCCGGCAAACCACACTCACATGCTTTGATCTTGTCCGAAATTGGTGGAGTTTTGGGATTCGTTTGTGGGGACTATGTCAGAGATTTTAAGGGTAAAAGTGGCGCAGTGCCCGTGGGTGGTGATATTTAGGGTCTTGGAGGATCTGGGAGTGCAGGAGAGGTGGTGGCTTAGTGGTATTGTCACTGGACTAGTAAACCAGAGACCCGGAGTAATGCTCCCTCCAGGTTCAAATCCCGCCACTGCAGATGATGAAATTTGAATTCGATAAAAGAAAATATGGAATTTCAAAGTCTAATGGTGACCATGAAACCATTGTCCATTGTCGTAAAAACCCATCTGGTTCACTAATGTCCTTTAGAGAAGAAATCTGTCTTCCTCACCTGGTCTGGCCAATATGATTCCTCAGAGCAATGTGGTTGACTCTAAACTACTGCCTCGAGTGCAATTAGGGATGGGCAATAAATGGTGGCACAGCTTGCGATGCCCTCGTACCATGAACAAATAAAAAAAAGGTGGGGAGAGAGGCTGTTGGCTTGGCCTTTGATTCCTTGATAGCCTGGAGGAGGATCTTATTAGGATGACAGGCTCCGGAGCCGTCTTAGGCAGGGGGTTGGATGAGCGATTTGGCGGAATTGCTTCAACTGGAGAAAATAAAGTTTGCCATTAGGGGTTCCACTCTCCTTTAAGGACTGGTAAACATCACCAAGTGTAGAGGGGAGGGCAGGGGCATGGGCAAGGGGGGAGGGGGGGTTGTATTATTTAATTTTTTCTTCTTTTTTTGTGTTATTGTATTTTCGCATTTAATGGGGCAAGTGGGGTTTAAGGTGGACGGGGGAGTTTTGCTTCAAGAAAATGGTATGAAGAGGGCTGTAATGTATTGTGTATTTTGTATATAAAATTAAAATACCTTGAAAATGTTTTCAATCTGATGTTGCAATTCTTTGATGCCTCTCCCAGCCTGTCAATATCAATGATCTCTCAGATGAAGTTGAAAGTCTTCCTTCTGTAGCCTTGAGCTTTGAAATCCGTTGATGGCTCTCCCAGCATGTCATGTTCAATGATCTGTCAGATGAAAGTGAACATCTTTCTTCTGATATGTTGGAACCCTTTGATGTCTTTCCCAGCATGTCAAGTTCAATGATCTGTCAGATGAAGGTGAAAGTCTTCCTTCTGTAGCCTTGAGCCTTGAAATCCTTTGATGGCTCTCCCAGCATGTCAAGTTCAATGACCTATCAGATGAAGGTGAAAGTCTTCCCTCTAATGTGTTGGGACCCTTTAATGTCTCTCCCAGCATGTCAATATCAATAACTCTTAACTGTCCTCTGAAATGGCTGAGTAAACCATTTGGTTCAAGAGCAAATAGGCATGGGAAACAAATCCTTGCCAGCAATGCCCACATCCCATGGAATGAATAGATTTTTTAAAAAGGCTGATGAGGTACATAATGATCAATTTTCCAGTAGAGCAATTTTACAATATTTTAGTTCATGCATAGTATTGAAATAAGTATTCTTTTATTATTACAGCTAAGCTACAGCAACATTAAGAATATGATAGAAACTAGTAGCACTGTCAGGAAGAAAAAATCTCTGATTTAGCAGAATTGAGAAACATGAGCCCGTTATATTTTACAGCTGGAGGCTTTTTAAAATTAATTCATGGGATGTGGGCATCACTGGGTTCCCGCATTTATTGACATCCCTAATTACCGGGAACTGGGTGGCTTGCAAGGTAATTTCAAAGAGCAATTAACAGTCAACCACATTGCTGACTATGTGGGGGTAGAATCAGTAAGTTTGCGGATGACACAAAGAGATGGTTAACAGCGAGGCTGAGAGTCTTGGGTTACAGGAAGATATAGACGGGATGGTCAAATGGCAGAAAATTGGCAGATGGAATTTAATTCTGAAAAGTGTGAGGTATTACACATTGGAACGAGCAATTTGACAACAAAATATTCAATGAATGGCAGCACACTGGGAAGTCCTGAGGAACAAAGAGACCTTGGCATGTTTGTAAATAGATCGCTGAAGGCAGAAGGGCAGGTTAATAGGTTGGTGAAAAGGGCATATGGTACAGTTGCCTTTATCAATCGTGGCATAGATTACAAAAGCAAGGAAGTCATGTCGGAGTTATATAAAACATTGGTGAGGCCACAGCAGGAGTGCTGTGTGCAGTTCTGGTCGCCACATTATAGGAAGCATGTGATTGCACTTGAGCGGGTGCAGAGGCGTTTCACCAGGATGTTGCCTGGGATTGAACATTTAAGTTATGAAGAGAGGTTGGATAGGCTTGGGTTGTTTTCACTGGAGCAGAGAAGTCTGAGGAGCGACCTGATCGAGGTCTACAAGATTTTGAGTGGCATGGACAGGGTGGTTAGGGAACAGCTGTTCACCTTAGTTGAAGGGTCGGTAATGAGGGGACACAAGTTCAAAGTAAGGGGGGGATTTGTGGACCCTAACCCTAACCCTAACCCTAACCCTAACCCTAACCTAATTTGTGGAAAACCCAGAGGGTGGTGACGGTCTGGAACACACTGCCTTGGACGGTAGAAGAGGCGGGTTGCCTCACTTCCTTTAAAAAGAACCTGGATGAGCACTTGGCATGTCTGAACATTCAAGGCTATGTGCCAAGTGCTGGCAAATGTGATTAAGATTGGCTGATCAGTTGCCTTTCACGTGGCGGTGCAGACCCGATGGGCCGAAGGGCGTTTTCTGCATTGTATTTTTCTGTGATTCCGTGCTGTGAGTCGAGCACTTAAAGGCCAGATCAGGTGAGGACGGCAGAGTTCCTTCCTGAAAGGACATTAGTAATCTAGGTGGGTTTTTATGACAATTGTCAATGGTTTCCTGGTCATCATGAGACGTTTAATTCTACATTTTATTGGATTCAAATTTCACCATCTGCCACAGTGAGATTTGAACTTGGGTCCCCAAAGCATTACACTGGGTATCTGGATTCCTAGCGCAGTGACAATACCACTATGTCACTGCCTCTCCAAAAATGATAAGTCACCATAGAGTCCAGAGTTAGACAACAGCAGCCGCGACACAGGTATATTAGGTTCAAAATAGTTGGGTCCATATGGGTTATGTTAATGGCCAACAAGGACACAGATGACAGTTTGGGGTTCTTGGTGCTGAGTAGGACATGGGTCGGTGAGTAGGTTTTTTTATAAAGATTCCATTGTGATATAAAATTCAGTCTTTATTACTGTAAGAAAAATGTTAATTTGTAGTGAGTAACGTCTGGAAGATTTTAGGAATTTTGGCTTCTAAATATTGAGAGCAGGTAAGAGTTAAAAACCTGGGGGTATAGTGGCCGGGATTCTCTCAGGCCACGGCGGGCCGTAGAATCGCCGGGCCGGGCGTGAATCGCGCGACGCCGGTCCGCTGATTCTCTGGTGAGCGGAGAATCGGTGGCATTGGCGCCGGCGTAGTCGGTGCGGCGCCGGTCAGGGGCCGCTCTATGCGGCCCCCCCCGGCGATTCTCCGCCCGGGATGGGCCAAATGGCCGCAAAGAAACTCCGAGTCCTGCCAGCACCATCCACATGTGGTCTTACCCGGCGGGACTTCGGCGTGCATCCTTTCGGGGGCGGCCTTGTGGGGGGCAGAGGGGGTTCGACTCTGTGGGGAGGGGGGCCTCCGCTGTGGCTGGCCTGCGATCGGGGCCTACCGATCGGCGGGCCGGCCTCTCGTGCTGAGGGCCTCTTTTGCTCCACGCCGGCCCCTGTAGCCCTACGCAGAGAAGGAAGCCACCATGCATGCGCGCAATTGCGCCAGTCGCAATGCGCATGCGCAGACCCACGGCGCATATTTGAGGCCGGTATCGGCTGCTGGAGCGGCGTGGGTCGCTCCAGTGCCATGCTGGCCTCCTGAAGGGCTCGGAATCGCTGCTCCTGGGGGCCTGTTGGCGCCATCGTGAAACGCGACGGTGTTTACGACGGCATCAACACTTAGCCTCAGGATCAGAGAATCCCGCCCAGTGTGTTTTAAAAAGGATTTTGTTTTGCTTCAACGAAACAGAAGATGAAATTGGCGAAGAAATGTGCTTTTCAGTCTTGGTTAATGGACCGTGATTTGACTGGGGAGGTCCCTGGGGAGTTAATATGCTTTTACAGCTTCTAGGAAAAGAAGGTGAAATTGGTGAAAGAATGTATTTTTCTGTCTCGGCTAATGGACTGTGGTTTTACTGGGGAGGTCCCTGGAGAGTTAATATGCTTTTCTCCTGTAGAGATCCTTTGTTTTTAGCTTCGGGGGATGACGTATTTACAGGATGGAGCCAATGAGGCAGTGGGTTTGGAGAAGCTTTGAGAGAGAGGAGCTGAGTTCTAATCTGTCTGCCTCAGAGTCCATAATTCTTCCCAAGTAAGATATTTAAAGAAGAGTAATAATATTTTAAAGCAGAGCAGTATGGTATGAAGACCAGGAAGAGGCTGAAACAACCTAGTTGGAGCAGCTATTTGAAGATATTTAATCAGAGTTTGAAGGGGTTCCAACCAAAGCCAAATCTGTTCTATAAAGCAAGTATTACTAACAAAGTTTTGCTTTAGAAATACCAACGGCCTATTTTTCCATGCAATCCCTCCTGGAGCAAATCATTCTTTCTGCACAATCTTAAAATAAACAAAAATATTGGAGTTTCTTTCCAGTATCCGAGCCGCTGTTGGGGTCTGGTCTGGGATCGTAATAATTGCGCAGTTTCAGAATATTTCCAGTGTACAAGAAAGTCTGAATTGTGTCACTTTCACAAACATGAATTAAACTAGAACAAAATCTAGCTTTTTGTTCGAGAGTTTCTGAAAGCTAGCCTTCGAATAAAGAAAGCAAACTGAAATTTCACCTTTAATAAGTGTAAGTGGGTTATCACTGTCCATCAAGGCTGTTTATAGTCCATTCACATGACTTGACCTAATGATTAAGGGCCATCAAAATGCTATACAAGCTCTTAAAAGAGATATCTTGCTACACTGAAAAGTGAGAACAGTTAAGAATTTGCTGTTTGTACTTTGGTTGCTTAATTATTCTTGTCGAATTATTTAACCACAGATAGCATGGCTCAGAAAGCAGTTTAAGGAAGGACAATCACTTGCAGAATTCAAGTCTCATGACCCCAAAGAAAATGTAATTCCTTCTATTTAATTATGCAATCATTTCAGTCTGACACATTATTTTTCTGACACATTCCTTGGCCAGTTGGTCTCTGCCTCCATGCATCATCTGTCTAAACATTTCAGAAAAAATTATATTTTATTTAAAATGAGGTCGGGGGGGCGGGGGGCATTCATATACAACTGTTGTACTTTCAAACAATAAGAAGAAATTAAATTCCCCCTGTTTCTATGTGGGAAGGTTTGTGTTTGGATATGGAAAACATACACATTCACTCACTGTGCATCAGGATAGAGCAGTAGTCCGTACTCACACAGCACAGTGGAGGAGCGAAGAAGGATGTGGCTCAATGGCAACGGCATGCGGTGGCATGGCTGTGGCAGCTTCACTAAGAATCCACAATCAGGAATTTGATATACTGCATTGCTTTGGAAGTAATCTAATATACAGAACTACTTGTGTTTTACTTTCTGAACTCTTATAACCTTGTCGTATCTGTTCAAATCGACTCAATCCCTGTTGCAGTTGGAGCACAATAATTTGGACTGGTATTCCGGTAACCCGATTGTAAGGAGTAATTGAAGAAAGCAATTGGTATGTAATTGTTCTTTTGGTAATTTTTGTGCACTCAGGGTCAAAGTTCGAAGCAGCCATGTGACCCTTTCAGCAGGAAAGGGTGGTGGGGGGGAATAGGTATTATTCAAGAGGCTCCCTCTGGCAGTGACTATTGTTGCTCTTTTATTTTTATCAATAATAACCACAAGACGCGAGTATGTTCCGTGTACTGGACAAATGACCACACAACCAGTATATTAGTTCAATTATTGCTTATTATTAAACATAGGCTTGGTTCTATGCAGAATAATCTACACGCGGCTACACATTAAACTATACCTAACAGCTTAATTGACCCTTACTTAACTTTCACATGACCGGCTCTGTGCAGGTTACATAAGGCTTTTTATCTGAATCCCCACGTGTGGCGGCTGGAAGTTGTCAGGTATGTCCAGGCTACGGCCCATCCTTCAGGTAGCGATCACAGGTCTTTGAACTTGGCTGGTCGATGTGCTGCAGTTGGTGGGGCAAAAGAGACTGGTTGCGTAGTTCCTCTTATCCTACGATCTTTCGCGCTCTTTTGGGCGGTCCCAACTCAGGATCCAATGGATCGATAGGATTTTGATCACCCTAATCGATTCTGGCCAATTGGGGGCGGGTATTTGATAGCTGGGCGGGTCCTCGTTGTAATTGTCCAAGGCACTCCCAAATCAGGTGAATAGGTGCCCCCAAGTCTGTTACTACTGCTATGTTTCAATCTGAGTTCTATTGTCCTGGGGAGATCGGTGATTGACCTTTAGCAGGTGCAGGTATCTGTGTAGGTCTGGTTTCCTCTGCACAGTATACATGGGCTGTGTATCGCCTGTGGCCCAACCTGACCACAATTCCCATTATCCTTTGCGGGCAGCCATTTTAGATGGCCACACTATTTACGAACATACAAAATAGGAGCGGAAGTAGCCCAGCCGGTCCCTTTGGCCTACTCGACCATTCAATAAAATTATGGCAGATCTGTTTGTGTTTCAAATTTCACATTCCCATCTAACCCCAATAACCTTTGATAACCTTGACTAACAAGAATACCTCAACCTTAAAAATATTCAACTAACCTGCTTCCACCACCTTCTGAGACAGAGAGTTCCAAAGTCGCACAATCCTTGGAGAAAAAAAATCTCCTAATCTGTGTCCTGAAAGGGTGATCCCTAATTTTCAAACAGTGCGTCCTCGTTCTGGAATTGCCTGTCGGAGGAAACATCCTTTTTATGTCCACCCTATCAAGACCATTCAGGATCATATATATTTCAATCAAGTCATCCCTCACTCTTCTAAACTTCAGTGGAAACAAGCCCAGTCTGCCCAAGCTTTCCTCAGAAGACAACCCATTCGTTCCAGGTAGCAATCTAATAAATCTCCTCAAAACCGCCTCCACTGCATTAACATCCTTTCTTACGTAAGAAGACCAAGAACTGCACACAGTATTCAAGATGTGGTCTCACCAGTGCCCTGTATAACTGAAGCATTACACCCTTATTTTTATGTTTAATTCCTCTTGACATAAAAGACAGCATTCCATTAGGTTTCTTAATTACTTGCTGTACCTGCATTTTCTTTTTGTGATTTGTGCACTAGAACACCAAGATTATTCTGCATCTCGGAATTCCACAGCTATTCTCCATTTAAGTAATACTCTGCTTTTTTGCTCTTATTGCCAAAGTGAACAACTTCACAGTTGCCCACATTATACTCCATCTCCCAAATTTTTGCCCACTCACTCTACTTATTCACATCCATCTGGAACCTCCTTATGTCTGCTTTACAACATCTTTGTCATCTGTAATTTTAGGTACCATGTCTTCGCTCCCCTCATGTAAGCCATTAATACAAATTGTAAAAGGTTCAGGACCTAGCATAGACCCTGCAGGACTCCACTCATCACATCCTGCCAATCAGAAATAGACAATTTTTACCTACTCTCTGCTTTCTGCCCGCCAGCCAATGTTCTATGCATGCTCACATGTTACTCTCTCCACCATGAGCTTTCATTTTCCGCAATAACCTTCAAAGCACTTTACCAAATGTTTTCTGGAAATCCAAGTACAGCACATCTACAGGCTCTCCTTTATCCACAGCACACGTTTCTCCATCAACAAGCTCCAATGAATTGGTTAAATCTGATTTCCCTTCACAAAACCATGCTGATTTTTCCAATAACCTTGTGTAATACTTTGAAGTATATGAAGTCAAAGAGTAAATGAATGTCGAAGCACCACATTATCAAAAATGGAATATTAGAAAATCTTTAATGTATGATTTTAACAAAGATTATTTTGCCAAGCAATCACCTAACAGTGTTATATACTATGATAGTATATGAGTATGATGGGATACTGTTCCAAACCTCCAGGAGGTGTCCCATAACTCCCTCGCATTAAGATGAAAATTTGAGGAGGAAACCAATTTTGCTTGTTTTTGGAAAATAACATTCAAGGCAATTTAATTTAAACAAAAAATGTTAATTATATTTTTTTTAAAGATTTATTTCAATTATTTCACTTCTTCTATTTGTAATTCGAATCCTTTTTGTAGTCTAACACTTCAATTTTGAGGCACGGTATAGTAAATTCCAAGGATGCTTTTTAAGAGTGAGTGAAGTAAATCTTTAAAATGTCAGTGTTAGAAATTGCAGCACTGCAATCAAAATTGAATATTCCTTGCAGGAGAATTACAGACAGGGAGTAAAGAAAATACTAGGGATGGGTGGCAGGGCTGGGGCAGGGTGGCCCTGACTCAAGTCCGGCCAGCTATATCTTGGGAGTCTGGCGACAGCCCTGACTCGTAGTGTAGCCATCTGGGATGGCCACTTCCCGATTACAAAATGGACACTTTGCAAAGATTGCAGGGAAAATGGACAATACTGAGAAAACAAGCAGGTTCAGCGTTTGTCTGTTTATTGGAGCCGCAGCTCCCAGACAAGACCAAAACTGTAGGCCCATTGGCATACTAATGGCCCATCTCCGGGAACAAAAGAGTAACATTTGAGTAACCGATACTAAGGCAGACACCCCGGCGCCAGAGGAGACCAGAACAAAGTAGGCCAGTTTCAAATTCCTAGGTGCACATCTCCAAAAATCTGTCCTGGTCCACCCGCGTTGACGCTACCACCAAGAAAGCACAACAGCGCCTATACTTCCTCAGGAAACTAAGGAAATTCGGCATGTCCACATTGACTCTTACCAACTTTTACAGATGCACCATAGAAAGCATCCTATCGGGCTGCATCACAGGCTGGTATGGCAACTGCTCGGCCCAGGACCGCAAGAAACTTCAGAGAGTCGTGAACACCGCCCAGTCCATCACACGAACCTGCCTCCCATCCATTGACTCCATCTACACCTCCCGCTGCCTGGGGAAAGCGGGCAGTATAATCAAAGATCCCTCCCACCCGGCTTACTCACTCTTCCAACATCTTCCATCGGGCAGGAGATACAGAAGTCTGAGAACACGCACGAACAGATTCAAAAACAGCTTCTTCCCCACTGTCACCAGACTCCTAAATGACCCTCTTATGGACTGACTTCATTAACCCTGTATGCTTCATCCGATGCCAGTGCTTATGTAGTTACATTGTATATGTTGTGTTGCTCTATTATGTATATACTTTTATTCCCTTTTCTTCTTATGTACTTAATGATCTGTTGAGCTGCTCGCATAAAAATACTTTTCACTGTACCTCGGTACACGTGACAATAAACAAATCCAATCCAATCCAACGGCCACCTAGGACACACCCAGCCATCAGGGCACCCACCCCTTTATTGGATGAAATCGATAGGAACGATCGAGAAACGGCCCAATTGATTGGGGCCAAGTTCAAGGACCGCCCAAAAGTGCGCGAAGCCCCTTTGGGTATAAGAAGGAACCCCCAAGAGAGAATCGTTCTCTTGACTCCGGCTCTCACCGAGGAGAGACCTGCCCAACAGCTGCACCAGAACAAGTAAGTCCAAGGTCAACGCACGCTACCAGACAGATGACCTTAGCTGTTCCCCTTACCACTTCGACCCCAGCAGCCTCAGAACCGAACAACGGCCATTGTTCCTCTGACTGAGTGGGCGCCCGAAGCAAAGTATAGGCAGTAGTGATAGTTTAGCCTGTAGTATTTGTGCATGAGTATATTTAACTGTGTGTGTAAATAAATAAGCATTTGACTTTGAACTAACTAACTGGTGTATCGAGTCTTTGATCAGTATTTGGTTTGAACCTTGTGGCGGTATCGAAAGATATCTGGCGACTCTAGAGCAAACGTAATTAGAATTAAGGAAGGCGACCATATTGACCATATTCAGAGCCAACGAAAGAGAGAAACATATAGCAACAGTAGTCGGAACATTGCTGCCTCCGCTCACCCCTGCCTCGCTCTGAGACCAGTCCAAGGTGGACAAGTAGTATTGGAAAGTAAAAGTTAAGTAAAATGATGGGGGATAAGTAATAATTTGACCTGTTTTTTGTTGATTGCTTTTGCAGAAATTCTGCAAGAAACAGTGGAAACAAGTAAATTAAAATACACCATTATTTTAAATTTTTTAGTCCAGTGACAGTCTTGTAAGCCTCCGCATCTCTCCTCTCTGTAACCAAGTGGGCCAACAGCAGAGCGCATGGCCAGTGTGCACACGCAAATACCAAAAGTAGCCACATAAGGAAACTCTTCCACAGTTTCCCAGTCAGTGCCCAAGAAATCCCAGGGAGCCAACAAGCAGGGTGTGGGACAAGATATAAAACTACAGAACAATCCCATAAAATACAAGATGATTTTAGTTTACTAAAAGATCTGCAAAAGATCAATGGATTGTTTGGGCAATTTTCAATTTCCTGAGACAGGAACTCGAGGCTGGATTCTCCATTATTGGGACTATGCCGCCCAAGCCAGCGTCAAAACGGTAGAGTTTTACGCCAGAAAAACTTGGTTCAAAGGGGCACGAATTCCACGCCGTGCTCCATGGCAGACTCGGACCGCGGAGCTAGACCTACAAAAGAGACCCCCGATCGGCCGCGCACCCGACCTTAAACTCCGCAAAAAGGACTCCCTGGCCGCCTATAAGGCCCCCCCCCCCCACTTTGTTTCAAAATAGCATTGAAAAATTACTTGGCACAGTTTGCCGGAAGCTGACAAAAATATTCCAATACTTTACCACAATTAAGTTCACTGACATGAACATATAAGCAAGGAGCAGGAGTAGCTCATTCAGCCCCTCAAGCCTGCTCTGCCATTTAATGATGTCATGGCTGATCTGATAGTAACCTCAAATCTGCATGCTGCCTACACCCAATAGCTTATCATCCCCTTACTTATCAAGAATCTATGCACCTCTGCCTTAAAAATATTCAAGGATTTGAGTTTAAAATCACTTACCTTGCAGGAGCAGCACTTTGAATTTCGGCGGGAGCGGCGTGCAGGGGCCTTCTGGGAGGTGAGTATTTGAGTTTAAAATCACTTACCTTGCAGGAGCAGCACTTTGAATTTCGGCAGGAGCGGCGTGCAGGGGCCTTCTGGGAGGTGAGTATTTGAGTTTAAAACACTTACCTGGTCCCGTTTCTGTTCTTCTTTTCTGTTTTATTTTTTATTTTATTTTTTAAGGCGGGAACCGGAAGTTCGACCCGCGGACCTCTGGGAAGGTTCCCCCCCCCACCCCCCAATAAATTCTGGTGGAGAGGAAACCCGAGACACTACACGTGTAGTGTCTCCCACCCGCCCTCCTCCTCTAACCTAATAATAAAACCCATTGGTGTGAGGTAAGTGCCATATTATATTATTATTTTTTCTTTTTAAAATTTTTTTTATTTATTAACCAGATCTTGATTGGAAGTTAGAGGGATGGCAGGGAAGGGAGTGCAATGTTCCTCCTGCAGGATGTTTGAGGTGAGGGATGCCGTTAGTGTCCCTGCTGATTTTACCTGCAGGAAGTGCAGCCATCTCCAGCTCCTCCAAGACCGAGTTAGGGAACTGGAGCTGGAGTTGGATGAACTTTGGATCATTCGGGAGGCAGAGGGGGTCATAGATAGCAGCTTCAGGGAATTAGTTACACCAAAGATTGGAGATAGATGGATAACTGTAAGAGGGACTGGTAAGAAGCAGTCAGTGCAGGGATCCCCTGCGGTCGTTCCCCTGAGTAACAAGTATACCGCTTTGGATATTTGTGGGGGGGGGGGACTTACCAGGGGTAAGCCATTGGTACGGGCCTCTGGCACGGAGTCTGTCCCTGTTGCTCAGAAGGGAAGGGGGGAGAGGAGCAGAGCATTAGTAATTGGGGACTCGATAGTCAGGGGCACAGATAGGAGATTTTGTGGGAGCGAGAGAGACTCACGTTTGGTATGTTGCCTCCCAGGTGCAAGGGTACGTGATGTCCCGGATCGTGTTTTCCGGGTCCTTAAGGGGGAGGGGGAGCAGCCCCAAGTCGTGGTCCACATTGGCACTAACGACATAGGTAGGAAAGGGGACAAGGATGTCAGGCAGGCTTTCAGGGAGCTAGGATGGAAGCTCAGAACGAGAACAAACAGAGTTGTTATCTCTGGGTTGTTGCCCGTGCCACGTGATAATGAGATGAGGAATAGGGAGAGAGAGCAATTAAACACGTGGCTACAGGGATGGTGCAGGCGGGAGGGATTCAGATTTCTGGATGACTGGGGCTCTTTCTGGGGAAGCTGGGACCTCTACAGACAGGATGGTCTACATCTGAACCTGAGGGGCACAAATATCCTGGGGGGTAGATTTGTAAGTGCTCTTTGGGGGGGTTTAAACTAATGCATGAGAACCTGGATTGTAGTTTTAGGGTACGGGAGAATGAGAGTATAGAGGTCTGGAGCACAGATTTGACTTTGCAGGAGGGGCCAGTGTTCAGGTAGGTGGTTTGAAGTGTGTCTACTTCAATGCCAGGAGTATACGAAATAAGGTAGGGGAACTGGCAGCATGGGTTGGTACCTGGGACTTCGATGTTGTGGCCATTTCGGAGACATGGATAGAGCAGGGACAGGAATGGATGTTGCAGGCTCCGGGGTTTAGGTGTTTTAGTAAGCTCAGAGAAGGAGGCAAAAGAGGGGGAGGTGTGGCGCTGCTAGTCAAGAACAGTATTACGGTGGCGGAGAGGATGCTAGATGGGGACTCTTCTTCCGAGGTAGTATGGGCTGAGGTTAGAAACAGGAAAGGAGAGGTCACCCTGTTGGGAGTTTTCTATAGGCCTCCAAATAGTTCTAGGGATGTAGAGGAAAGGATGGCGAAGATGATTCTGGATAAGAGCGAAAGTAACAGGGTAGTTATTATGGGAGACTTTAACTTTCCAAATATTGACTGGAAAAGATATAGTTCGAGTACATTAGATGGGTCGTTTTTTGTACAATGTGTGCAGGAGGGTTTCCTGACACAATATGTTGACAGGCCAACAAGAGGCGAGGCCACTTTGGATTTGGTTTTGGGTAATGAACCTGGCCAGGTGTTAGATTTGGAGGTAGGAGAGCACTTTGGGGACAGTGACCACAATTCGGTGACGTTTACGTTAGTGATGGAAAGGGATAAGTATACGCCGCAGGGCAAGAGTTATAGCTGGGGGAAGGGCAATTATGATGCCATTAGACATGACTTGGGGGGGATAGGTTGGAGAAGTAGGCTGCAAGTGTTGGGCACACTGGATAAGTGGAGCTTGTTCAAGGAACAGCTACTGCGTGTTCTTGATAAGTACGTACCGGTCAGGCAGGGTGGAAGGCGTTGAGCGAGGGAACCGTGGTTTACCAAAGAAGTGGAATCTCTTGTTAAGAGGAAGAAGGAGGCCTATGTTAAGATGAGGTGTGAAGTTTCAGTTGGGGCGATTGATAGTTACAAGGTAGCGAGGAAGGATCTAAAGAGAGAGCTAAGACGAGCAAGGAGGGGACATGAGAAGTATTTGGCAGGTAGGATCAAGGAAAACCCAAAAGCTTTCTATAGGTATGTCAGGAATAAAAGAATGACTCGGGTAAGAGTAGGGCCAGTCAAGGACAGGGATGGGAAGTTGTGTGTGGAGTCTGAAGAGATAGGCGAGATACTAAATGAATAATCTTCGTCAGTATTCACTCAGGAAAAAGAGAATGTTGTGGAGGAGAATGCTGAGACCCAGGCTATTAGAATAGATGGCATTGAGGTACGTAGGGAAGAGGTGTTGGCAATTCTGGACAGGCTGAAAATAGATAAGTCCCCGGGGCCTGATGGGATTTATCCTAGGATTCTCTGGGAAGCCAGGGAAGAGATTGCTGGGCCTTTGGCTTTGATTTTTATGTCATCATTGGCTACAGGAATAGTGCCAGAGGACTGGAGGATAGCAAATGTGGTCCCTTTGTTCAAGAAGGGGAGTAGAGACAACCCCGACAACTATAGACCGGTGAGCCTCACGTCTGTTGTGGGTAAAATCTTGGAGGGGATTATAAGAGACAAGATTTATAATCATCTAGATAGGAATAGTATGATCAGGGATAGTCAGCATGGCTTTGTGAAGGGTAAGTCATGCTTCACAAACTTTATCGAGTTCTTTGAGAAGGTGACTGAACAGGTAGGCGAGGGTAGAGCAGTTGATGTGGTGTATATGGATTTCAGTAAAGCGTTTGAAAAGATTCCCCACACTTCCGGGTGCGGCTATGCAGAGCTAGGTTGCATATTCGGCAGCTCCTGCTTGGAACGGACTTTTGGGCTCTTTTACAGGGCCCCCACGGCATTTGTTTGACATTTCCCGGTGTGGGAAGAAGGCTGCAATATTCCCCCGACAGTGTCCCCCAGGAAGGGTATATCTCTGGGTTGCCAGACACGGCAGAAACAGGAAAAGATTTGGCTGCAACTGCAGGATAAACAGGGCCTCTTCCAGCATGCAGGCGGGGGAAGGGCAAGCTTAAAGCTGCAAGCTGACCTGAGGGCCTGTATCAAAGGTGAATTCTAGCAGCAGAGGGAACAACTGTGAAAAGACCTCATCAAGGCCACTGAAGGGACTTCAGGTTGCGGTGATACCTAGCTAGCCGCACGCTTCGGCGGCTCCAGCTCCGACGGACCTTCGGGCTCTTTTAAGAGCCCCAACGGGGAATTTTTCGACGACGCAACCCGGAGTGGGGTGTGTGAGAAGGGAGTCCCCCCCAAACGAAGGAGGAAAAAACCGGCGGCGGCGGCTGCAGCGCGAGGAATCATCGACCAAAGGGTCAGAAAGAGAGAAGTACAAGATGGCAGCGGAGAAAGCGCAGGCGACATGGGGGTCTGAGCAGGATGAAATTGTGAGACGGTGCATGGAGCTGCTGAAGAGGGAGGTGCTGACCCCGTTGCTACAGGCAATTGAGGGACTCAAGGAGACATTAAAGACCCAGGAGACAGAGCTCTGCGTGGTGGAGCAGAAGGTGACAGATATTGAGGACGAGATCCTGGGCCTGGCGGTTAAGAGACAGACGCACGAGGCACTTCATAAAAAGTGTACTGAAAGGATCGAAGCCCTAGAAAATGGAGCGCGAAGGAAGAACCTTCGGATACTGGGTCTCCCTGAGGGTGTGGAAGGAGTGGACTGTGGAGCGTACGCAAGTACGATGCTGAGCTCACTGATGGGTGCTGAGGCCCCTACGGGCCCCTTGGAGGTGGAGTGGGCAAATCGGATTCCGGCGAGAAGACCAAAAACAGGAGAACCACTCAGGGCGATAATCGTGCGATTTTACCGCCTTAAGGATAGAGAGGAGGTCCTGAGATGGGCTAAAAAGGAACGGAGTAGCAGATGGGAGAATGCAGTGGTACGGGTATACCAGGATTGGAGTGCGGAGGTGGCGAGAAGGAGGGCGAGCTTCAACCGAGCCAAAGAGGTGTTGCATAAAAGGAAGGTGAAGTTCGGGATGCTGCAGCCGGCAAGACTATGGGTCACGTATTTCGAGACGGCGGAGGAAGCATGGAACTTCATCAAAGAAGAGAAATTGGATCGGAACTGAGGGACTGATGCTGCAGGAAATGTTATTGTTAATGTTATGGTTGAAGTTAATTGAGAAGTAAATTGGGAAGGGTGGAGACATTGGGGAAATGTGGGCGCCGGTGAGGGGGGAAAGACGGGACATAGTTGGAGAATGGGGAAGGGGAGGGGGAGGGGAAAGGGAGCTGCGCCATAAGAGGCGGGTCAGGTAAAGGGATGTTCCCGCGCCAGAAAGAATAAGGCGGGAAGACAGGCGCAAGGCGGATGGGAGTTCCCCACACGAGGGGGTCGAGGAGTGAGCAGGAGTAGCCGGGGTCAGTTGAAGTCAGCTGACTTACGGAAGTAATATGGGGGGAGCAATCATGCTAGAAAGAGATCTAGCGGGGAGGGGGGGAGGGAGGGGGAGGGGGGGGGGGGACAACTGGGTTGCTGCTGCGGAAATCCAAAAGGAAATGGCTAAAGAGTGGGTGAGCGGGGATGGTGTGCGACGCTGGCGGAACGAGCGGGAGCGCGGAGGCGGGATATGGGACTGGCCTAGAGAAGGTAATGGCTAGTCGACACGGGAGGGGGGCAGGTAGCCCCCTAGTGAGGCTGATCACGTGAAACGTGAGAGGCCTGAACGGACCGATAAAAAGGGCCCGAGTGCTCGTGCATTTGAAAGGACTAAGGGCAGACGTGGTTATGCTCCAAGAGACGCACCAAAAGGTGGCGGACCAAGTTAGGCTAAGGAAAGGATGGGTGGGACAGGTGTTCCACTCAGGACTGGACGCAAAGAACAGAGGGGTGGCCATTTTGGTGGGGAAACGGGTAGCATTTGAAGCAAAGAACATCGTAGCAGATAGCGGAGGTAGATATGTAATGGTGAGTGGCAGGCTGGAGGGAATGGAGGTCGTGTTGGTTAATGTGTATGCCCCAAACTGGGACGATGCGGGATTTATGAGACAGATGCTGGGGCGTATACCGGACCTGGAGGTAGGAAACTTGATTTTAGGAGGGGACTTTAATACGGTGCTGGACCCGGGGCTAGATAGATCCAGCTCAAGGCCCGGAAGAAGGCCGGCAACGGCCAAGGTACTTAAGGGGTTTATGGACCAAATGGGGGGAGTGGATCCATGGCGATTTCTTAGACCTAGGGCTAGGGAGTTTTCCTTCTTCTCCCATGTCCATAAAGTGTACTCCCGGATAGATTTTTTTGTTTTGGGAAGGTCGTTGATCTCTAGGGTGGAAGAAGCTGAGTACTCAGCCATAGCGGTTTCGGATCATGCCCCACATTGGGTGGACCTGGATTTAGGAGAGGAAAGGGAGCAGAGAACACTCTGGCGATTAGATGTGGGACTGATGGCGGATGAGGGAGTGTGTGCAAGAGTGCGGGGGTGTATTGAGAGATACCTGGAGGTCAATGACGACGGCGAGGTCCCTGTGGGAGTGGTATGGGAAGCACTAAAAGCGGTGGTCAGAGGAGAGCTGATCTCCATTGGGGCCCACAAAAGGAAAACAGAGGCCAAGGAAAGGGAAAGATTACTGGGGGAGATTTTAAGGGTGGATAGGGAATTTGCAGAGACCCCGGAGGAGGAATTGTACAGGGAGAGGAGACGACTCCAGACGGAATTTGACCTTCTGACCACCAGAAAGGCGGAGGTACTGTGGAGGAAGGCACAGGGGAGGAGGTATGAATATGGGGAAAAGGCTAGTCGCCTGTTGGCTCATCAATTGCGAAAGAGGGCAGCAGCGAGGGAGATAGGAGGAATTAGAGACGAAAGGGGAGACACGGTGCGAAGGGCAGGAAAGATAAATGAGGTGTTCAAGACCTTCTATGAGGAACTGTATAGGTCTCAACCCCCAGAGGGAGAGGAGGGGATGCGGCAGTTCCTGGACCAATTGAGGTTCCCGAAAGTGGAGGAGCGGGGGGTGGTAGGCCTGGGGGCACCGATTGGGGTGGACGAGGTTATTAAGGGACTGGGAAGCATGCAAGCAGGGAAGGCCCCAGGACCAGACGGGTTCCCGGTGGAGTATTACAGAAAATATGTGGACTTGTTGGCCCCGTTGATGGTGAGGACGTTCAATGAGGCCAGGAAAGGGGGGACTCTACCCCCGACGATGTCGGAGGCGACGATATCGTTAATTTTGAAGAGGGATAAAGATCCGTTGCAGTGCGGGTCCTATAGACCCATTTCATTATTGAACGTGGACGCCAAATTGTTGGCAAAGGTACTGGCATCGAGGATAGAGGACTGTGTCCCGGGGGTGGTGCACGAAGACCAGACAGGGTTCGTAAAAGGGAGACAACTGAATGTTAACGTGCGACGACTATTAGGAGTGATAATGATGCCCCCAGTGGAGGGGGAGGCAGAGATAGTGGCGGCAATGGACGCAGAGAAGGCATTTGATAGGGTGGAGTGGGAGTATTTATGGGAAGTGTTAAGGAGGTTTGGGTTTGGGAACGGGTTTATTAGCTGGGTTAGACTTCTTTATGGGGCTCCAACGGCAAGCGTAGTTACAGGTCGACATAGATGGGACTATTTCCGACTATATAGGGGAACAAGACAGGGATGCCCGCTATCTCCATTGTTGTTCGCGTTGACAATTGAACCTCTGGCCATGGCGTTGAGAGACTCCAGGAAATGGAGAGGGGTGATTAGAGGGGGAGAAGAACACCGAGTCTCGTTATACGCGGATGACCTATTGTTATACGTGTCGGACCCAGCGGGGGGGATGATAGAGGTTATGCAAATTTTGAGGGGGTTCGGGGATTTCTCGGGGTATAGGCTAAACATGGGGAAGAGTGAATTATTTGTGATACATCCAGGGGACCACAGTAGAGAGATAGAAGGCTTGCCTCTAAGGAAAGTGGAAAGAAACTTCCGATACCTGGGGATTCAGATCGCTAGGAGCTGGGGAACCTTGCACAGACTTAATCTGACACGGTTGGTAGAACAAATGGAGGAGGACTTCAAGAGGTGGGACATGCAGCCTCTATCGCTGGCGGGCAGGGTGCAAGCAATTAAGATGATGGTCCTCCCGAGGTTCTTATTTGTATTTCAATGTCTCCCTATACTAATCACCAAGACCTTTTTTAATAAAATAGACAGGAGCATCACGAGCTTCGTGTGGGCAGGGAAAGTTCCGAGAGTAAGGAAGGGGTTCCTTCTGCGTAGTAGGGACAGAGGAAGATTGGCACTACCGAACTTGGGCGATTACTATTGGGCCGCCAATGTGGCAATGATACGTAAATGGATGATGGAGGGTGAGGGAGCGGCGTGGAAAAGACTGGAGAGAAAGTCCTGTAAAGGGACGAGTTTAGAGGCGCTGGTGACGGCGCCGCTACCGATCTCACCTAAAAAGTTTACCACGAACCCGGTGGTGGCGGCAACATTGAATATTTGGGGACAGTGGAGGCGACAGAGAGGGGTGCGGGGAGCCCTGGTGGGGTCCCCAATCAGGAACAACCATAGGTTCGCCCCAGGAAGAATGGATGGAGGATTTCAGAGCTGGTACCAGTTGGGAATTAGGAGGGTGGGAGATTTATTTATAGATGGGACTTTTGCGAGCTTGGGAGCATTGGAGGAAAAGTATAAGTTGCCCCGGGGAAATTTCTTGAGTATATGCAGGTGAGGGCGTTTACTAGACAACAGGTGAGGGAATTTCCGTTGCTCCCGACACAGGGGATACAGGACAGGGTGCTTTCAGGGGTGTGGGTCGGAGAGGGCAAGGTGTCAGAGATTTACCGAGAGATGAGGGAAGAGGGGGAGGAGTCGGTGGGCGAACTAAAAGGAAAGTGGGAAAAAGAACTAGGGGAGGAGATAGAGGAGGGTATGTGGGCTGATGCCCTAAGCAGGGTAAATTCCTCTTCCTCATGCGCCAGGCTTAGCCTGATTCAATTTAAGGTGCTACATAGAGCACACATAATGGGAGCAAGATTGAACAGGTTCTTTGGAGTGGAGGACAAATGTGGGAGGTGTGGCGGGAGCCCGGCAAACCACGCACATATGTTTTGGGCGTGTCCGGCACTGGAAGGGTATTGGAAGGGAGTGACGGGAGTGATTTCGCGGGTGGTGAAGGCCTGGGTCAAACCAGGCTGGGGGTTAGCTCTATTTGGAGTTGCGGAAGAGCCGGGAGTGCAGGAGGCAAAAGAGGCCGACGTTGTGGCCTTTGCGTCCCTAGTAGCCCGGCGCAGGATCCTACTCATGTGGAAGGAGGCGAAACCCCCCGGACTGGAGGCCTGGGTAAATGATATGGCGGGGTTCATTAAACTGGAGCAGATAAAGTTTGCCCTGAGAGGATCGGCTCAAGGGTTCACCAGGCGGTGGCAGCCATTTCTCGACTACCTAGGGGAACGTTAGAGGGAAGACAGATGACCAGCAGCAGCAACCCAGGGGGAAGGGGGGGGGGGGGGAGGGGGGGGGGGGTTTAGTTTAGTTTAGGTCAAAGATAAAGGGGTTTTGTTACTTGTGTATTGTTAAAAATTTCTGTATTGTTATTGTTGCGTTTGCTTTGTAAGAGGGGAAAAATTGTTGTTTGGGAAAAAAATTTCAATAAAACATATTTTTAAAAAAAGAAAAGGTTCCCCGCGGTAGGCTATTGCAGAAAATACGGAGGTTGGGGATTGAGGGTGATTTAGAGATATGGATCAGAAATTGGCTAGCTGAAAGAAGACAGAGGGTGGTGGTTGATGGGAAATGTTCAGAATGGAGTTCAGTTACAAGTGGCGTACCACAAGGATCTGTTCTGGGGCCGTTGCTGTTTGTCATTTTTATCAATGACATAGAGGAGGACGCAGAAGGGTGGGTGAGTAAATTTGCAGACGACACTAAAGTCGGTGGTGTTGTCGACAGTGCGGAAGGATGTAGCAGGTTACAGAGGGACATAGATAAGCTGCAGAGCTGGGCTGAGAGGTGGCAAATGGAGTTTAATGTAGAGAAGTGTGAGGTGATTCACTTTGGAAGGAATAACAGGAATGCAGAATATTTGGCTAATGGTAAAGTTCTTGGAAGTGTGGATGAGCAGAGGGATCTCGGTGTCCATGTACATAGATCCCTGAAAGTTGCCACCCAGGTTGATAGGGTTGTGAAGAAGGCCTATGGAGTGTTGGCCTTTATTGGTAGAGGGATTGAGTTCCGGAGTCATGAGGTCATGTTGCAGCTGTACAAAACTCTGGTCCGGCCGCATTTGGAGTATTGCGTACAGTTCTGGTCACCGCATTATAGGAAGGACGTGGAAGCTTTGGAGCGGGTGCAGAGGAGATTTACCAGGATGTTGCCGGGTATGGAGGGAAAATCTTATGAGGAAAGGCTGATGGACTTGAGGTTGTTTTCGTTAGAGAGAAGGTTAAGAGGAGACTTAATAGAGGCATACAAAATGATCAGGGGGTTAGATAGGTTGGACAGTGAGAGCCTTCTCCCGCGGATGGAAATGGCTAGCATGAGGGGACATAGCTTTAAACTGAGGGGTAATAGATATAGGACAGAGGTCAGAGGTAGGTTCTTTACGCAAAGAGTGGTGAGGCCGTGGAATGCCCTACCTGCAACAGTAGTGAACTCGCCAACATTGAGGGCATTTAAAAGTTTATTGGATAAACATATGGATGATAATGGCATAGTGTAGGTTAGATGGCTTTTGTTTCAGTGCAACATCGTGGGCCGAAGGGCCTGTACTGCGCTGTATCGTTCTATGTTCTATGACACTGCTTCCACTGCCTTTTCAGGAATAGAGTTCCAAAGACCCATAATCTTGAATGACATTTTTTGCCACAGCTCCATTTTAAATTCTATTTAAATGGGAAATCTCTTATTTTTAAACAGTGACACCTAATTCTAGACTCTCCGACAAGAGGAAATGTCGTCTCGACATCAACCCTGTCAAGACACTTCAGGATCTTATGGGTGCGATTCTCTGGAAAGATTTCGAAGTGCGGTAGTGAGCAGGAACTGCTGCGAGCTTCCCGGCGTTCGGCCTGGTGAGGCTGGGGAGGCCAGGAGGGATGCCCTGTTCCTCCCAGGGTCCCGGAGGGTGAGCCACAGGTCAGCCAGTGCCCCCTAGGACGACTTGGCAGCGGTCGTGAACTTGGACACCATGACAAGGAAAACTGGCCTCGCAAAAAGATCAACGATCTACACCGGTCAGCACTAGTGAGTTGACACCATCCCCCCAAAACCTTACCACTCAACCCCCCCCCCCCCCCCCCCCCACCCGCAACACGACCAGCCAACCCCTTCAATGCACCCTTCACCCCCCCCTCTCTTCACACACATTCCCCCACCCCACACCCACCACCAATGGTTAACGATGCCCTCTCTGTGACTCCGCAGGAGAAGCTATCGCACAATCGGCGGCAGAGGGCCCAGGCAGGCGGAGGGGTACCGGACATAAGAATCCTCACGACAATCGGCAGCAGAGGGCCCAGGCCGGCGGAGGGATGTCAGACATAAGAATCCTTATGGTCTTCGAGAAACGGGCCCGGGGGTTATGGGGGTGGCCGAGGACAGAGCGGTCACCAATGCGGAGGTCAGCGCATGCCGCAGAGGTGAGGATCCACCGGGCCCCACACAGATGGACTGACATGCGTGAGTTGTTATTATCATACACACTGATCCATCCCTCCCACTGACCACGTGTCCATTCGCCGGCAGGTCCTCCAGCCGACGGCGCAGGTCCATTCCCCTGCCTGGAGACCATTTCGGAGGAGAGTTCCGAGGATGCTTCAGTCAATGCATCACAGCTGTCATCCCCACCCTTCACCAGCACAGATACACACCTCGGTGGCAATGTTAGTGGACAGGCTTCTGTAAATAACAATAATCTGGTTATCACCACACAGTCGCTGATGCACATCAGGTGGAGGCAGGAACGCCCTGGCAAGACAGCAGTCAGAGGGCTGCTGGATCCCAGAACCCAACTGGGTCCCAGCAGATGCTGAGCCTCTGAAACAGGTTTACCCGAAGCTGATCGAGACGTTGGGGAGCAGTCTGGACACCCAGAGGTTGACGTCAGTGATCCTCCAGCTGATTGGAGGAGTCTCAGAGGCTGGAGATGGTGCTGGCAATGCGTGGCACTGAGGCCAACACTGCGAGGGTGGTGACTGCTGTGAAGAGCCTGGTACACAACATTGGCACCATGAGCGAAGGTGCCCAAGGCATCATACAGTCGGTGACGGCCATAACTGAGGGCCTAAGCAGAATATTCGACTCACTGGAGGACGTGACCCAGTACCAGGTTGACCTTGATGAGGTGCTGCTGGACATGTCCCGGTCTCAGATGAGAATAGCTGAGGCGCTGCGGAGCTTGTCCCAGTTGCAGGTGGGCATTGTCGAGTCACTGCAGAGCATGACCCAATCACTGAGGAGCATCGCTAGGGGGTCGACACCAAGGTGCAGACATTGGGTCCCACCAGGACTGGCAGAGTCAGAGGACGCACGGGCAGCCGGGGCTCGACAGCTGCCCTTCCGTTCTGAGGTAAACCTCAGGGCCCTATGGGCACCAACCAGGAGGCGGCGCTGGGTCGCAACACAGACCCATCCTATGGACTGCCATTCAATTTCATCTCCATTGTTTCTCCCTCCCCACCATCAAAACCATTTTCTTGCAAATGTAAATTTATTATATCCTCAGAGTATATTTATTTATATGTATGGTGTACTTTCATCATAATTGGCCAAATAAAAAGCTTTGGTTTTATGCATTTTCATCAATGAAGCAAATGCGAACATGATACCCTGATGAACAAAATGTTATTCATGCACATGAAGATTCATTCCAGATACAGAGAGTTGATCAGGTGTTTCAAGAACTTCATGCAGCTTTCACCTGCACTTAAACCTGGGCTTTTGAAAGAGCTTGACGTTTTAGAAAAAGCATTAAAGAAAACATCAAAAATAAATTCAGGTATGGTTATATTAGTGTAAAGATTTTTCAAAAATTAATTCAGGTATAGCTGTATTCGTGTAAATATTTTTTTGTATGGCTTGTAATAGTCAATTATGCTAATAATCCAGAGAACTAAAATTTAGTTGACAAAAAGACTTGCAAACGTGACCTTGAACTGACGGATTGTTGCAAAACAGTAAAATTAAATCCATCAATGAAATGCAAGGGTGAAACAGGTTTTCAAAGAAAGCTGGTAGGTAGCTCTATTGATGCATGCTTGGTCACAGAACTTGATAAGAAATTGAATCAACAAACTTATACGGTTCTCCACTTAGATCACTAGAGGGCATTGTCATAACATCTAACCCCGTCTAATGCTCGAGGAAACAAAAGTTGGCTGGTGAATACTTCTCTTGCATCTCAAATTGAAAGTAGTTAGATGTATTCTGTTAACATTATTGTTTAAAATCTGGGGATAAGCACAGACCCAAAACTCCTTGGGCTGGAATTCTAGTTTTATACTGGGATTATATCTGATGGCAATTTCCAGCACCCCCTTCGTGCAGTTTTTATGATCATGGGACACATGAGCACAACCGGCACTACAGGGGAAACTCTGGAACCCTGCCCAGTCACAGAATTTTTGGAGGAATTTTGGCAGACTCTTTCAGGTAGCTTTGGAGGTGGGGAAGGCAAGAACATCCAAAGAAATGCTGCCACCTCTTTGCATCCTTCTCAGGGAATGTTGGGGGATTCAGGAACCCCCTTGGCTAAGGAGGGAAGGCAATTGAACTCATTAATGAAGCAATTAAGAGGAACTTCCTCAACAAAATGCCTCTTTCCCAACAGTGAGCAACTTCACGCTGTGCCTCCAATCCAGAATTTAGGAGAAGGCAAGAGTGGACGGGACTGTCTCAGTCAAACTGACAAACTGGGAAGGCTTTGTTCAGTTGCACTGAAGACTGCAGAGATTACTAGGGCTTGGCTGCCTTGCAAAGCACTCCTCATAGAAAGTGCTGTTGCTGTTTGACAGGTGTTTGTCAACTGCCTGGAAAGCAGTACTTAATCAGTACTTACCCACCCTCAGCTGCATTTCTAAGGGGCAATTTATCATGACCAATCCACCTAACTTGCACATCTTTCGACTGTGGGAGGAAACCGGAACACCATGCAGACACGGGGAGAAAGTGCAAATTCCACATCGATACCCAAGGTTGGAATTGAGCCCGGGACCCTGGAGATGTGAGGCAGTATTGCTTTCCCAACAGTGAGCAACTTCACGCTGTGCCTCCAATCCAGAATTTAGGAGAAGGCAAGAGTGGACGGGACTGTCTCAGTCAAACTGACAAACTGGGAAGGCTTTGTTCAGTTGCACTGAAGACTGCAGAGATGACCAGGGCTTGGCTGCCTTGCAAAGCACTCCTCATAGAAAGTGCTGTTGCTGTTTGACAGGTGTTTGTCAACTGCCTGGAAAGAAGTACTTAATCAGTACTTACCCACCCTCAGCTGCATTTCATTATTGCCAGCAGTTTATAGTTACACTGTCGCCCACTGCTGAGGGGAGGGGACTTTCCAATGCCACATTCAGCAGTTGGAGCAATACCAGAAGTGGGTGGCACGTTGGCACAGTAGTTAGCAATACTGCCTCACAGCTCCAGGGTCCCGGGCTCAATTCCAACCTTGGGTATCGATGTGGAATTTGCACTTTCTCCCCGTGTCTGCATGGTGTTCCGGTTTCCTCCCACAGTCGAAAGATGTGCAAGTTAGATGGATTTGTCATGATAAATTGCCCCTTAGTTTCCAAAAGGTTAGGTGGAGTTGCTGGGTTACAGGGATAGGGTGGAGGCATGGGCTTAAGCGGGTGGCTCTTTCCAGGGGCCGGTGCAGACTTGATGGGCCGAATGGCCTCCTTCTGTAGTGTAAATTCCATGACTAGACAGCAGCAGCATGTCCCCCACTGGACAAAGGATCTGGTCTCAAAACTGTAGCTTAAAAGAGTTGAGACCCCCAAAATATGGTCTCCATGCAGAAGATCAGCTAACTCGACATGTCTGAACACCATGAATGTCTCAGGAGACTCAGGCTATCTACAGCAGGTTCCTGCCCCTCTCTGCTACTTCATGATGCAAGACTGCCTTCCCAATGGACCAGGTGGTTGCATTGCCAGTGGTCACCAAGGTGACTATCACTAAAGGCCCTTGCCACTCACAACAACTCCTCTCCAGCAAGGAGATAAAGTAGGGAGGTGGGACTGTTAGGAATGGCTTGTGTTCCAAGGAATGCTGTACAACATTTACGTATAATGACTAAGGCATGGGTGCATGATGGAAATAGGCAGGGGTATTAGCTGTTCAAGTGGACATGTGAAGAAACATAGAAAATAGGAGCAGGAGGGTATTCCGCCCTTTGAGCCTGCTCCGTCATTTATTATGATCAAATAAGTTGCAAGGCATAATGACCTGACGCATGTTTGCAGGAGAATGCTGGGAAAGTCAGACTGAGAGGATAATATTATGTCAATCACCTGTCAAGCCCTCCAGAGATCTTTGTTCCTCCTGGTCCATGGTCTCTATATTAAGCGGCAACATGCTGCTGCTCATTTCCTCAGCTCTTCCATCCGTGCCTGCTGAGTTGAACAAGATGTCCCAGCCCTTAGGAGAGTTCACCTCTCCGTAGCCCCTCGGCTCCCTCAGCAGCCCAAATCAGAGTGAGACTCTCAGGGCCCAGCCATCTTGGATTTGCTTATAGAATCCCTACAGTGCATAAGGGGACCATTTGGCCCATTGAGTCCGCAATGGCCCTCTGCAACAGCACCCTACGTAGGCCCACTTCCCCCCGCCCGATCCCCGTAACCCCACTTAATCTTTGGGACACTAAGGGGCAATTTAGCATGGCCAATCTGCCCAACCTGCACATCTTTGGACCGTGGGAGGAAACCAGAGGAAACCCACGCAGACACAGGGAAAACATGCAAACTCCACGCAGTCACCGAAGGCCGGAATCGAACCTGGATCCCTGGCACAGTGAGGCAGCAATGCTAACCACTGTGCCACCGAACTTTCTGTTGGTGTTGCAACATTAAAAAAATCCAAAGGCTAGTGAGTTCTGAAACATGCTGTGGTCCCTTTAATTATAAATCCTTTCTCTAATGAAATGATTATGTCATCCCACTCACTTTTCCTAATTGGTCAGTGTAGCGCACAAAGACTCCATGAGACGAATATAGTGAAGTCGATGAGGCTTTATTAAGCGTGTCTGTTCCCCAGCAGCTCGATAGTAAACTGGCCTGCGGGGGAAGACACCGGCTTCTTATACTCCGCCTTCAGGGCGGAGCTTGAGGTCAACGGCCAACCAGGACCCGGGATCTGTCAGCCAATGACATTAGGGCTTCCAGTCCCACATGACCCCCAATACATACTACCACAGTCAGGAAGCCCGGAAGTATGGTCTTAATTCCCTTTGTTCTGCCAAAGCGCAACCTGTTACTCCAGCAATTTGTTTAGAGACCCGAAAATTGTCCGACATCTGAAAAAGACGCAGATGATAAGATTCCGTCCTTTATTTTTGGCATACTCTGAGAACTGTTAGGATCCATAATCTCAATAGCTATGGTTGAATATGCATCTCCTCCATAGCTAGCTACTTTTGGTTCCTCCTTCACCGCAATTTATAAACTCATTTGTGCTCTGCCTTCTACCTGACTAAATAAATCCCTGTAGCTGGATGATTTTATGCTGGTGCTTGCTAGAGTTAGATGCAATAATGAGGCACCAGATAAAGTGGCAGCTGACAACTGTTTTGAAGATTGTACTGCAAAGTGTTATGCCATACCTTGTAAAATAGAAAGAGAAAATTATGAGGAATAGATTCTCAGAAATATATTACTGAACTGTTGCCTTATGGTATTGTATGGTAAGAAGTCTTACAACATCAGGTTAAAATCCAACAGGTTTGTTTTGAATCACTAGCTTTCAGAGCACAGCTACTTCCTCAGGTGAATGAAGAGGTGGGTTCCAGAAACATATATATCAGTGTCGAGATGCGCGATCTTCTTGGAGATCCTCTCCACTTTGAGCCGGCAGTTTGCGGTGTCGATGGCAGCCATGATGTGGAGATGCCGCCGTTGGACTGGGGTGAGCACAGTAAGAAGTCTTGCAACACCAGGTTAAAGTCCAACAGGTTTGTTTCGAATCACTAGCTTTCGGAGCACAGCTCCTTTCTCCTTCCACATCATATTTGGGAACCCAGATATGAATCCCACCATGGCAGGTGATGAAACTTGACATTAGCTACCCTCCAATCTGCAGGGACTATTCCAGAGTCTATAGAAACCCGGAAGATGACCACCAATGCATCCAATATTTCCAGAGCCACCTCCTTAAGCACCTCCTTAATCACTCTAGGATTCAGATTATCAGGCCCTGGGTATTTATCCGCCTTCAATTTTTCCAGCACCATTTCTCTACTCATATTGATCTCCTTCAGTTCTTCCCTCTCACTAAACCTTTCATTCTCCAACATTTCTGGTATCTGGGGCGTCATTCTCCGACCCCCCGCCGGGTCGGAGAATGGCCGTTGGCCGCCGTGAATCCCGCCCCCACCCCCGGATGGGCCGAAGTCCCGCCCAGAAATTGCCTGTCCCGCCGGCGTAAATCAAAGCTGGTATTTACCGGCGGGACCAGGCGGCGTGGGCGGGCTCCGGGGTCCTGGGGGGGGGCGCGGAGGAAGTGACTCTCCCCACTGCGCATGCGCGGGAAACTGTCGGCGGCCGCTGACGCTCCCGCGCATGCGCCGCATTTCCGCGCCAGCTGGCGGGGCAACAAACACCATTTCCGCCAGCTGGTGGGGCAACAAACGCCATTTCCGCCAGCTGGCGGGGCAGAAATCCCTCCGGCGCCGGCCTAGCCCCTCAATGTTGGGGCTCGGCCCCCAAAGATGCGGAGCATTCCGCACCTTTGGACCGGCGCGATGCCCGTCTGATTGGCGCCAGTCGGCGGACATCGCGCCGTTGGGGGAGAATTTCGCCCCTTATTTGTGTCCTCTTTTGTAAAGACAGAACCAAAGTATGTATTCAATTGCTCAGCCATTTCATTGTCCTTTATTATACATTCCCCTGTTTCTGTCTGTAGGGGGCCTACATTTGTCTTTACCAAACTCTTTCTCTTCACATATCTATAGAAACTCTTTGTGTCAGTCTTTATGTTCCCTGCAAGCTTACTTTCGTATTGTACTTTCCCCTTCTTAATCAGTACCTTGGTCCTTCTTTGCGGAATTCTAAACAGCTCCTAATCCTCAGACGTATTATTTTTCTTGGCCAATCTGTATGATTCTTCCTTGGATCGGATACTATTTCTAATTTCCTTTGTTAGCCATGGATTGGCCGTCTTACTCATTTTGCTTTTGTGCCAGATAGGAATGAAAACTTCCTTCAGTTCCCCCATGCGGTCTTTGAATGTTTGCCATTGCCTATCCACTGTCTTCTCTTTAAGTAACTCCCCCCAATCTATCAAGGCCAACTCATGTCTCATATTTTCATAGTTTCCTTTATTAAGATTCAGCACCCTAGTCTCTGACTCAACTACTTCACTCTTCATCTTGATAAAAAATTCAATCATGTAATGGTCACGCATCCCCAAGGGATCTCGCACAGCAAGATTGGTAATGATTCCCTTCTCATTACACAGTGCCCAGTCTAAGATGGCCTGCTCTCTAGTTGGTTCATCACATATTGACCAAGAAAAGCATCCCATAAACACTCCAGGAATTCCTCCTCAGCGTCCCATATACACTCCAGGACATTGTGGCTAATTTGATTTGCCCAATCTATGTGCGGATTAAAATAACCCATGATCACCGATATTCCCTCATTACATGCCTCTCTAATTTCTTGTTTAATGCCATTCTCAACGTCAGCACTGCAGTTTGGGAGTCTATATATGACATCCACTAATGTTTTTTGGCCCTTGGTAGTTCTCAACTCTACCCATACAGACTCCAGATTGTCAGAGCTAATATCCTTTCTCACTATTGTGTTAATTTCCTCGTTAACTAGCAGTGCCACGCCACCACCTTTCCTTTTATGCCTGTCCTTCCTCAATACTGAATACCCTGGGACATTCAATTCCCATCCCTAGTCACCCATAATCCCAATTATATTGTACCCATTCATATCTATCTGCGCAATTAGTTCATCAACTTCATTGCAAAAGCTCTATGCATTGAGGCTCAGAGCTTTAAATTTTGTCTTTTTCACATTGTTTGTCTTGCTCCCAATATTTTTCTCTTTTGCCCCGTTTGAATTTTCCCCTTGGTTTCTTTGCCTATCACTTTTCTTATTCCCATTTCTATCTTTTGTTTTTGTCCTTGCTTCTTCGTTCTCTGACTCCTTCCATAGGTTCCTCTCCCCTGGCACATTAGTTTAAACCCTCCCCAACAGCGCTTGCAAACAACCACCCTGGGACATTGGTTCCAATCCTGCCAGTGTAGACCGTCCGATTTGTAATGGTCCCACCTCTCCCAGAACTGGTTCCAATGTCCCAAAAATCTGAATCCCTCCCTCCTGCACCATCTCTCAAGCACGCATTCATCCTGTCTATCCTGTCATTCCTACTCTGACTCGCACATGGCACTGGTAGCAATCTCGAGATTACTACCTTTGAAGTCCTACATTTTAGTTTATCTCCGAACTCCCAAAATTCAGCATGTAGGACCTCATCCTGTTTTTTACCTATATCGTTGGTGTCTATATGCACCCTATCCCATCACCCAGTAACCTCACCTAACCTTTTTGGACACGAAGGGGCAAGTTAGCATGGTCAAGCCATGCTAACCTCCACATCTTTGGACTGTGGGAGGAAACCGGAGGAAGCCCACGCAGACACGGGGAGAATATGCAGACTCCGCACAGACAGGGACCCAAGCTCTGAGAACTCTGTTTTTCGATTTTGCTTTGTATTTGTCTAGGAATTTCATTTAGTGAAATTTCCTGATTGTATTTTTTCAGCATTCACGGAGTCATCAGTCAGAACTTGCAATTGATTAAGGATTGTACAGTGTTGTTTGACTGTATCAAGCCAATTTGTTTGTTTTAATGAAGGAACTGACATTCTGACATTGACAAGAGCAAGATTCTCCAGCCTCCTGGCCATGTGTTTCTCGGAGGCGGTGTGGCTTACGCTGGTGGCAGGATTCTCTGTTCCCGCTTCTGTCAATGGGAATTCCCATTGAACCTACCCCATGCTGCCGGGAAACTCATGAGAGGGAGGCACTACTGGTGGGGCCAAAGAATCTCACCAGAGCGAACGGCCAGACTGACACTGCGTACATGCACGAAGGCTCCCCCTAGTGATGGGGCACAAACAAATACAGCCTTGTTGTCCGTTCATGAGATGCAGGCGTAATTTGCAAGGTCAGCATTTATTGTCCATCTTAATTGCCCTTGAGAAGGTGGTGATGATTCACCTTCTTGAATTGCTGCAGTTCATGTGGTGTAGCTACAACCACATTCTTTCTCGGAGGGAGTTCCAGGATTGTGACCAGATAACAGTGAAGGAATGGTGTTATGGTTCTAAGTCAGGGTGGTGTGTAACTTGGAGGGGTACTTGGAGGTGGTGTTGTTCCCATGCATCTGACACACTCGTTCTTCCAAGTGGTAGAGGTCACAGGTTTGAAAGGAGCTTTGGCGAATTGCTGCAGTGCATCTTGTAGGTGGTACACATTGTAGCCACTGTGCATCGGTGGTGGAGGGAGTGAATGTTTAAGGTGAATGGAGTGCTGGTTAAGCGGACTGCTTTGTCCTGGATGGTGATGAAGCTGCACTCATCCAGGTGGTGAAAAATATTCCATCAGACTCCCAACTTGTTCCTTGTAGGTGGTGGACAGGTTTCAGGAGATGGGTTACCAGCTGAGTTACCTACCAGCCTCTGACATACTCTTATAGCCACACAATTTTTATGACTTGTTCCGATAAGCTTCTGGTCAATAGTGAGGTGGAAGCATTTACTTGAGGCTGTCAAAGAACATTCTACAACAAAAATCATTGGACATCTTAACTCATTTAAAAATATATATATATTTTTATTAGCATGCTTACTTAGTGGCATGTTGGTAAAATATTCAATTTCTTGAGTGCGATTTTCCAGTCATTCTGCTTGAACCTTTTGCTCGCTGCCTTGAATTTGACCTTTTTAAAACTGTATACCTGAATATTGACGAATGTCATCTTAGCAATCCAAATGTTATATTATTGTTGCCTTGACATGCTTTCCCCAACATCATCTGAAAATGGGCTGGATTTTCCAGGGCCTTTTGAAGAAGTGGTATCTTGGAACTTGTGGTGATCCTGCCTACACTTGACTGAATTAATTTTGGTGGACTTCATTTTACACTCAGGGTAGGTTTATAGCAGGGTTCTCTAGAGCACTCAGGGAATAAAGCTCCAAAAACAAATGTTCAGACATTCCAGTGGGAGGTAGTGCTTACGCTTACAATCAGTGCCACCTCAACCACCACATGAATAACAGTTAGCTAAGATTTTGGCTAAGATGAACGTGAGATCAGGTGTAATGCCTGGATCTGGTATGTCTCTCTTGTGGGTGTGGTGATGTGCATCAATGTAAATGCATGTAGGCTAGCTAGACACTAGAGGGAGCACCAGGAACATCACACACACACACTCAACCAATAGATCAGTTAGATAGGACACGACCAATGGACATTCACGATACACACAGAGGTGACACCACCACAGGAGGGCATTACACCAACCCATATATAAAGGACACCACACACATGATCTGCCTCTTTCCAGTGGAGACAGTCAGTGAGTAGAGACACAGAGTTGATTCAATATTACACCCACCACGTGGATTGCAGCAACTGGTTAATCAGTCTGGGTAGCTATAGTAGGATTAGCAGTAGTGTCGAACCCGAGTAATAGAAGTGTAATTAGTTTAATAACCGTGTTGAAGTTATCTCCACGTCTGAACCTTCCTTTGTCAAGTGCAGTACAAGGAAGCCGCTTATGTTACACCTAGAACATAACAAATCATGGTACCAGGACTAAACTGTTTCAATCCATATAGCCATACCTCAGTGTACAGTGACAACCAGCAACGATACCCAGGCAAGATGTTCGAGATCCGGGTTCCGCAGCAGCTCCTGTGCCACGGCGATCTCCGCGGACTCTGGCAGGTATTCCGGCAAATGTTTGAAATCTTCCTGGTAGCAGCCGAACTAGAAGACGTGGCCGATGCTGAAAAGATAGAGCTTCTGCTCACCATCGCCGGTGCCAGAGCAGAAGAAATCTTTAACAAATTCAAGTTCTCCAAAGGGCAAAACAGGAGCGACTTCCAGACAGTCCTGGACAAATTCGGCAAATACTGTGAGGAAAACACACTCCAACCAGCAAGAAAAGGTAACAGAAGCGCCAGTACTCACCACGAGGCCGAGATCCCAGTGCAGAGAACAATTTTGATTGGCGGCCATCTTTCTAAAGGGACTGCACTTGCACAGTTGCGCGAGAAGCGCACAGAGCGGGAAGGTCCGTTTGCGCGAGAGGCCGCGCATGCGCAATCACAAAAATGGCCATCGGTACAGGAACAGCGACTCTTCCTACGTATGATGTCACATGCGTCATGACGTCAGAGGCCCCGGACCACACGCATTTAAAGGAAAACGTCCCAAATCAAAGAAAAAATCTTTTAAAGCCGTAAAACAACCTTCCTTCACCTGGAATGACAGCACAATGCCTCAAATTGAATCAGGAAATGAAATTAACCTCCGAAGAACCCTGCAACAAGCAGTTACCTATGCCCAAACCGATGATTCCGACCTTGAATACTTCGATACCGACCTTTACATTTTCTCTAGACCTCGCGAGCCGAATGCCAGCTCCGACGCAAACAGTGATGATATGGTCCCAGAAGACTACGACTCGGACGAACCATTCACTTTGGGAGGCTATCCCAGTACCAAATCCGAACCGCAACTAGACGTGTTGCACATTGACGACCACGATGACAAATTCTTCGGATTTGAGGATCTTCAGCCTAGCAGATATGACATCCCAACTCGTGAGTGCAGGATTATGCTGCGGCCTGAAACCAAGAGACAGAGAGCGGTACAAGCCCACAGAGAGCGGCCTGCTGCCACACAGAGCATGGTCCACGCACCGCTCAGGGTTCCTGACTGTACGAATGAAGACATGCAAGATTCCACACCACAGTCCTTGCATGAACAAGAAGTGACTCCAGTGTCACAAGCCTCCACAGCGAGCTCGTGGACAGACTCCACAATTGCAGAAACGTAAGACTCCAAAGCGCAGTCCTTGCACGAACAATAAGTGACTCCAGTGTCACAAGCCTCCACAGCGGGCTCGTGGACAGACTCCACAATAGAAGAAATGCAAAACTCCAGAGCGCAGTCCGTGCACACACAAGACGTGACTCCAGTGTCACAAGCCTCCGCAGCGAGCTCGTGGACAGCCTCCACGATAGAAGCAACGCAAGATTCCGACGCGCAGTCCTTGCAGGAACAAGATCATGAGGGTCTAGCAACCTCGTCTGACCAACTAGCGGCAGACGATGCAAGTCTGCCATGCTCAAGTAAACAGCAAGAAGACTATGACAGTCTACCACGCTCCAGTGCACAGCAGAACGACCATGACGGTCTATCATGCTACAGTGAAGAACAAAGCGACGATGACAGTCCAAGCCCAAATGAAGGACAACAGCAAGACAATGACAGTCCACCCACATTGGTTGCGCCACCAGATGAAGACTCTGACAATTTACCCAACCCAAGTGAACAACAAGCAGCTACTGAGGCTCTACCCACGGCATGTGAGACGAGTGACGACACATTCCACTTCCCATGCAAGATGTGCAAAGTGACAGACCTTAGCTAGTGTGTACAGAGGCACTCGACGATCACTGTGAGACCACTGGTGACTCCGGTGACACCACGATACTTCCACCCTCATTCGCTCGAACCTCTCCACAAGTCAATGCATTCCTGCATGTTCCGACTCCAGACGTGCAGCTTCAAGAAATCTCAGCTGACTCCAGTGAACCTGCTAAGACTCCGGACGGGGAGCATCAACAAACCAACACTGACTCAGTTAAAACAGACCAGACTCCAGATGGGAAGCAACCAAACGCCGACTCTGATTCACGTAAGCCGGACTTTACTCCAGACAGGGAGTGCCGCAACCTCAGTGATGTTGCTCAGGGGGACAGCAGATGCCACAATGACAGGAGATGGATCACTTAACAATTACGTTGGGTCAGTAATAGCAAGCAGCGGCTACAGTCCAAGAGGAATACACCAATATTCACCACAGCTATATCCACACATTTTTTCCACACCAGCAGTGCAGCCAATGACAGCTCATGCTGGACAAACCCAGTATTCAGGCATGCAGCAGCCAGCAGTCTATGCAGCATATTCTCAAACAGGCCAGCACTACGGATTGCCCACTAATGGAATCAAGACCGAAGGAGGACTACTGCAAGCGCAATCTGCACTACAGACTGGATGCCTTAGTTACAGCCCAGGATTTGCTGCACCCCAGCCTGGCCAGACGACATATTCCTATCAGATGCAAGGTTCTAGTTTCACACCATCACCAAGTATTTATGCGAGCAGCAATTCTGTTTCAATTCGACAAGCGATAATGGTTCTCAGCAGGATCACCCTTCCTTCACAGCATGTGGCCAGAACCAGTATGTACAGTCTTATACAACTTCAACATATGGCACATCCATGACCTAGAATGATACTGTTGATGGTACCTCTTCAACATCAACACCTTATCAGCTACAAGATGCCATTCAACATCACCATCACAAACATCGAAAAAAAAAAAGACTCAAAATCAGACAGCGAAGTGATCTGACCACTTCTTGGTTCCTGTGGCACAGGGACATTGATGGCATTCATAACCAAGAGAGACATTTGACCATGATGATTGATGGTTTTTGGACTCACACAAATGATTTGGACTTATTGTTTAATCACTGTTCCCATGACGTGTATATACTTTACCTTATCTACCTGTTCTTTGTTCAATTTTCTCAAAGTGTACAGAAAATATGTAACATATAAAAAAGGGGGATGTGGTGATGTGCATCAATGTAAATGCATGTAGGCTAGCTAGACACTAAAGGGAGCACCAGAAACATCACACACACACACACTCAACCAATAGATCAGTTAGATAGGACACAACCAATGGACATTCACGATACACACAGAGGTGACACCACCACAAGAGGGCATTACACCAACCCATATATAAAGGACACCACACACATGATCTGCCTCTTTCCAGTGGAGGCAGTCCGTGAGTAGAGACACAGGGTTGTTTCAATATTACACCCACCACGTGGATTGCAGCAACTGGTTAGTCAGTATGGGTAGCTATAGTAGGAGTAGCAGTAGTGTCGAACCCAAGTAATAGAAGTGTAAATAATTTAATAAACGTGTTGAAGTTATTTCCACGTCTGAACCTTCCTTTGTCAAGTGCACTACAAGGAAGCCGCTTATGTTACACCTAGAACATAACAAATCAGTGGGGACCATGAATTGGATTCAATTTGAATTGGTTTTTGGAGAAGGCAACGAGCTAGATTAGGGGTTTGCCGCTCTCCACACTCTGGCTTTGTAACTCTGATAAAGTCATTAAAAAAATAAGAAACATTTTAATGGCTTTAGATTGACCAAGAAAAATGAAGGCACAAATGACTAAGCAAATGCCAGATTCTACAGAAAATATTAGCTGAATTCTCTGGTTCGTGACGCTGGAAGCGAGAATTGCGATTGGGTGGAGAACTGCGCAAAATTTAAATAATCCGTTCTGCGCCTGGCGCCGATTCCAATACCATGCCCGATCCTTTGCTGGCAACAATATCGAAGTTTGCACCCCGTGCCAGCGGATCCATGCAAAACAGTTATTTGCATGGCTTTAATATCATTAGCAGCATAGACACTTTATGCCCCATCCTGCTGTGATGCTCCGACCCTCTTAACCAGATGTCTTGCGGGTGCAAATCAGTGCAGGTAGTTACAAGCAGGACCTGGGTGCCATAACTGCAGAGAGGGAGAGGGAGCATAAAAAAACACTGAAAAAGGCTCAAAAATTGTTGGGCTTGTTTAGGGGTGGCCCGGGCCAGGTCAGGAGCAGCAAACAACTTGGTGCCAAGTCCATGGACTCTGGGTGTTCCCCTTGGGATCGGGATGGTCTGGGGTCAGATTGCCAGTGCTGCAGTGTGTGCTACTTACAATTTCCTGGCTGCTCACACTGTGGCGTGCTGTCAGGCTCTTTGGCGCTAAATCTGACCCTCAATTCACGCCAAGCCAAGTGATGGACCATTTTCATTTCCTGACTCGCTTACTGAATAACACCCCTATTAGAAGTATGAATCGTACACTATTCAGTCCCAGCGGGATCACCAAGGGTGGAAATTCCGGTCCCATACCGGCGCATGATCTCCCGGCGATGAGGGGTGCTGTCACTGGGAAATCCCATTGACAACGGCAGGGTCGGTAGATCCCATTGGCGGGCCGCCTCCGCCGCCAAAAAACATGCAGCGGAGTGATTGGTAAATCCCGCTCGTTTTCAAAATGGAGAATTCCGGCATAGTTGTTATGATCCCTATCGAGACCCAATAACTTAAAAAGAGGCATATGAAGTCCCAGTGACCAGTTAAAATTAATTTCAAAACAAGATTAAATTTGATGATTTTACATTACAATTAGCATAATTTTGTAGCTAAGTTATACTCTAAATTGACTTCCGGTGGCGCTCGTGAGCGGAGCTGCCGCATGAAGAAGAGACTCCTGCCAGCAGATTATTTGTTCGGCATTTTCGGGGTGTTTTTCCCGTTTATTTTTCCGACTTTTTCTGGCCTCGAGGGCCCAAGGGATGGATGCCAAGCCAAACCGGTTTAAAACCGGTGAAAAACCCCACGGGAGTGTCGGCCAGCCGGAGGGGAGGCGTCAAGCCCGGAGTGCGCCCCAGTTGGAGTGGTGGGAGCGAAGTCTAACATGGGACAGTCGAGGCGGCAGGCCCGAATCCAGGTGTGAGGTAACCGAAACGGTGGCAGAGGGTGAGGCAGCTGGAGCAGCAGAACTTAAGTTAAAGTGTGGAGCAGCAGGGCTGAAGATAAAGTGTGGAGCAGCAGGGCTGAAGATAAAGTGTGGAACAGCAGGGCTTGAAGTTAAGGTGTGGAGCAGCAGGAGCAGTGAGACGGCGGCCAGTGCTTGAGCAGCCAGAGCAGCGGGCAGGGCCCAGAACATGAGGCAGCCGAAGGCAACATGTAGAGAGGTCATCATATGTTGGGTAGCTCCTGCTTGAGGCGTATATGTTTTACTTTTTCTTTTGGGGAATTTTCAATACCCGGCCTGGGAGCAATTCATGAAGGACTAAGAACTGACAAAGAGGTGAAAGATGTCCAAAAATCAGAGGAAGACAGCACCGAGAAAGGGAGAGAATGAGAGCTCGCCATTGAGCTTTAGGACCAGCCTGGAGGCTGACAAGATGGCAGAGGCCGGGCCGATGGGTGGAGCTGCGCTACTTACAGCAGAGAAGATGGCTGAGAGGTTGTCTCTAGAGCTCGAAAAGTAGTTTGCAAAGCAGATGGAGGTGATGAGAAAGGAGATGGCAGTGGCGCTGAAGCCATTGGTAGCGGAGGCAATTACCTCAGTGAAGGTAGCTATTGCAAAGGCGTCGGCTGAGGTGAGGGAACAAAGTGAGAAGATGAAGGGAGTGGAGGAGGCCATGTCGTGGCACAGCGATCAGCTCACCTTGATGGAAGATGAGCTGCAGAGGGTGGTTGAGGCCAATAAGGGGCTGCGAGCAAAGCTGGAGGACATGGAGACGACAAGATTTAAGTACTGTGGGTCAGCCCCATGGGGCAGAGGGCCCGAAGCCGACAGAGTATTTTGCCAAGGTGGTGGCAGAACTGATGGGGGAGGGAGAAGAATTCCTCTCAGTATGAATTGGACCGAGCTCATCGGTCGCTGAGGACTAAGCCTAAGTTAAACGAGCTGCCAAGTGCAGTGATTATCTGTTTTCACAGATATCACATAAAGGAGAAAGTATTGAACTCAGCAAAGAACGGGGGTGCAATGAGCTGATGACAAAGCGGCGAGCGGTTTTTGGCTGAGTGAAGATGCCATTGGACGGCAGTGGAGTCACTTTGGAGTGGTGTACCCAGCAAAGCTAAGGGTGTCTATAACTCCAGAGACTTTTATTTTCTGACGGTGGAGGTGGCGGAGGCATTTATGAAGGCAGAAGAGAAGAGTGGGAGAATGTATATATGTAACTGAATAATATTCCTACTTCACACTGTTGTAGAGGTTAAAAGTTTTTTGTTGTTGTTCTTTATAGCTTTGAATAATGTTCAAATTTCATGCTGTTATAGAGGTTAAAGATTTTTGTTGTTGTTCTTTGTAGCAACGTTTTTTAATGTGAAGTATACATTTGATTTTTTTTTTCCTGAGACTGGGCGGGAGGGAAGGCCTGAGAAGGGGCCCCGCACTTCCTAACTTAAGTCGGCTCGTGAGCGGAGATGTTGTGGGGGGAGGGGCTGCAGACTTTGGAGCCTGGTGAGCAGGTTCAATGGGCCTAGGAGGTGAGAAAAGGGAGGGGAGGAGATCGACACGAGGGTGGGGTTTCTACGAGAGGGAGTGTAGGGGGGATTCTGGGAGGGGGGATGGGGTTCGATGTCAACAATGGATAGAGACGGGTCAGGCTCAGTGGATAGGGCCCAGAGTTATGATGATGGGGGATGGATAAGCAGGGGGGTGGGGGGCAAAGAGACCCCCTGTTAGGACAGTTACGTGGAGCGTGAGGAGATTGGATGGCCAGTGAAGAGGTTGAGTGTGCTTTCGCATTTGAAAAGTTTGAAAGCAGATGTGGCGATGCTGCAGGAAGACTCACTTGAGGGTGAAGGACCAGGGGAGGCTTAGAAAGGGCTGGGTTAACCAGGTGTTTCACTCGGGTTTTGATAGTAGGGCACGGGGGGGGGGGGGGGGGGTTGCGTTTCTGGTGAAGGAGTGAGGTTCCAAATGGAGAAAGTTGTAGCAGATCAGGGAGGTACATACGTAATAGTGACACAGCATTGGAAGGGAGGTTGGTGGTGTTGGTAAGCGTGTATGATCCCAACTGGGATGATGCAGGGTTTGTAAAGGTGTGTGTGCCACCTCCACCGTCAGAAAATAAAAGTCTCTGGAGTTATACACACCCTTAGCTTTGCTGGATACACCACTCCAAAGCGACTCCACTGCTGTCCAATGGCGCCTTCAGTCGGCCAAAAACCACTCGCCGCTTTGCCAGTTCCACTGTCAAGTCCTGATAGATACCAAACCTGGATTCACATGAATTGATAGTGGGTGGAGACTGGAACATGGTGCAGGAGCCAAAATTGGACACGTCACGACCGTGGGCGCTTACCCAGTCAAGGGGAGCGAAGGCGTTGGCTGGGCTAATGGTGGAAATGGAGGAGTGGACCCTTGGAGGTTTTTGCACCCGGGGGAGCGGGAGTATTCTTTCTTCTCTTCAGTTCATAAGGCCTATTCGCGGATAGATTTTTTTGTGGTGGGGAAGTCGCTGTTGGCTGGGGTCAAGGGGTCGGAATATTCGGCAAATGAGATATCGGACCATGTGCCACACTGGGTCGATATGGGTTGATATGGTGTTGGAGAAGGGAATAGTGCAGAGGCGGGGGTGGAGATTGGGTGTGGGGCTGTTGGGGGACCGAGGGTTGTGGTGATCAGATTTGAAAAGTGATTGAGGAATATGTGCAGCTTAATTGTACAGGTGAGGTCTCGCAGGCGGTGGTATGGGAAGGTTTGAAGGCAGTGGTGAGGGGGGAGGTGATATCGTTTAAGGCAAGGGAGGATAAGGAGGAGAGGATGGAACGGCTAAGGTTAATAGATGAGATGTCGAAATGGATAGGCGGTATGCAGAGGATGTGGATCCAACACTGTTGAAAAAGGGGATGGTGTTGCAGGCGAGTTTTGACCTGGCGTGCATCAATTGAGCCGGGCGAGGGGAGAGGTCTACGAGTAGACAGGCATTTCTGCGGCCACAAACGAGACTCCAGGAAGTTATGTTGCCTCCCGGATGCAAGGGTCCGGGATGTCTCAGACCGGTGCAGGACATTCTTAAGGGGGAGGGTGAACGGCGGGCTGTCGTGGTGCATATAGGCACCTACGATGTAGGTAAAAAACGGGATGAGGTCCTACGTGCTGAATTTATGGAGTTAGGAGATAAACTAAAAAGTAGGAGCTCAAAGGTAGTAATCTCGGGATTGCTGCCAGTGCCACGTGCCAGTCAGAGTAGGAATGACAGGATAGACAGGATGAATGCGTGGCTTGAGAGATGGTGCAGGAGGGTGGGATTCAGATTTTTGGGGCATTGGAACCAATTCTGAGAGAGGTGGGACCATTACAAATCGGACGATCTACACCTGGGCAGGACTGGAACCAATGTCCTAGGGGGGTTGTTTGCTAGCGCTTTGGGGAGGGTTTAAACTAATGTGGCAGGGGGATGGGAACCAGTGCAGGAAGTCAGAGGGTGGTAAAGAGAGGATAGAAACAAAAGTCAGCAAGGAGAAAAGTGGAAGGCAGAGAAACAGATTGAACTTCATTTATTTCAATTTAAGAGGCCTAATGGGCAAGGCAGATGAACTCAGGGCATGGATAGGTACATGGGACTGGGATATTATAGTAATTACTGAAACATGGCTAAAGGAGGGGCAGGACTGGCAGCTCAATGTTCCGGGGTACAGATGCTATAGGAAAGATAGAACAGGAGGTAAGAGAGGATGGGGAGTTGCGTTTTTGATTCGGGACAGAATCACGGCAATACAGAGAGAGGATATATCCGAGGGTCCGCCCACTGAGTCTATATGGGTAGAAATTAGAAATAAGAAGGGTGAGATCACTTTGAATGGACTGTACTACAGGCCCCCAAATAGTCAGTGGGATATTGAGGAGCAAATATGTCAGGAGATTACAGATAGCTGCCGGAAAAATAGGGTGGTAATAGTTGGGGACTTTAACTTTCCCAACGTTAACTGGGACAGCCATAGCACTAGGGGTTTGGATAGATAGAAATTTGTCGAGTGCATTCAGGAAGAATTCCTCATTCAATATGTGGATGGCCCGACTAGAGAGGGGGCAAAACTTGACCTCCTCTTGGGGAATAAGAAGGGCAGGTGACGGAAGTGTGAGTGAGGGATCACTTTGGGAGCAGTGACCATAATTCCCTTAGTTTTAAAATAGCTATGGAGAATGATAGTTCTGGTCCAAAAGTTAAAATTCTAAATTGGGGCAAGGCCAATTTCGAGGGTATTAGGTGGGAACTTTCAAAAATTGATTGGGGGTGTCTGTTTGCAGTCAAGGGGACAGCTGCTAAGTGGGAGTCTTTCAAAAAGGTGTTAACTAGGGTTCAGGGTGAACACATTCCTCTTAGAGTGAAGGGTAAGGCTGGTAGAAGGAGGGAACCCTGGATGACTCGGGATATTGAGGCCATGGTCAAAGGAAGAAGGAGGCATATGACATGTATAGGCAGCTGGGATCAAGTTGATCCCTTTAAGAGTATAGGGCTTGTCAGAGTAGAGTTGAGAGAGAAATCAGGAGGGCAAAAAGAGGACATGAGATTGTCTTGGCAGATAAGGCAAAGGAAAATCCAAAGAGCTTTTACAGGTATCTAAAGAGTAAACGGGTGACTAGGGAGAGGGTTGGGCTTGTTAAGGATAAACAAGGTCATCTATGTGCAGATTCACAAGGGATGGGAGAGGTCCTAAATAAATATTTCTCATCAGCATTTACTGTTGAGAAAGGCATGAATGTTAGGGAAATTGGTGAAATAAAAAGTGGTCTTGAGGAGTGTACATATTACCGAGAAGGAGGTGCTGGGGATATTAAAGAGCATCAAGATAGATAAATCCCCAGGACCTGATGAAATGTATCCCAGGACATTATGGGAGGCTAGGGAGGAAATTGCCGGCCCCCTAGCTGAGATATTTGAATCATCGACAGCCACAGGAGATGTGCCTGAAGATTGGAGGGTAGCAAATGTCGTGCCCTTGTTTAAGAAGGGCTGTAGGGATAAGCCTGGGAACTACAGACTGGTTAGCCACACTTCTGTAGTGGGTACATTGTTAGAAGGTATTCTGAGGGAGAGGATCTACAGACATTTTGATCGGCAATGGTGAATTAGGGAAAGTCAGCATGGCTTTGCTAGGGGAATGTCATGTCTCACGAATTTGATTGAGGTTTTTGAAGGGGTAACCAAGAAGGTAGTTGAGGGCAGTGCAGTCAACATTGTCTACATGGACTTTAGCAAGGCCTTTGACAAGGTACCACATGGTAGGTTGTTGCAAAAGGTTAAACCTCATGGAATCCAGGGTGAGGTAGCCAATTGGACACAAAATTGAAGCCAAAGGGTAGTTGTGATGGGTTGTTTTTCAAACTGGAGGCCTGTGACCAGTGATGTGCCTCAGCGATCGGTGCTGGGTCCACTGTTATTTATTATATATATTTATGATTTGGCTGAGAATGTAGGAGGCATGGTTAGTAAGTTTGCAGACGACACCAAGATTGGTGGCATAGTGGATAGTGAATAAGGTTATATAAGATTGCAACAGGATCTTGACCAAATGGCCAGTGGGCCAATGAATGGCAGATGGAGTTTAATTTGGATAAATGTGAGGTGATGCATTTTGGTAGATCAAATCAGGGCAGGACCTACTCAGTTAATAGTAGCGAGTTTGGGAGAGTTACAAAACAATGATCTAGGGGTACAGGTTTATAGCCCCTTGAAGGTGGAGTCGCAGGTGGACAGGGTGGTGAAGAAGGCATTCAGCATGCTAGGTTTTATTGGGCAAAATATTGAATACAGGAGTTTGGACGTCTTGTTGAAGTTATACAAGACACTGTAAGACCACACATGTTCAGTTCTGGTCACCCTATTATAGGGAGGATATTGTTAAACTAGAAAGAGTGCAGAAGAGCTTTACGAGGATGCTACCAGGACTTGATGGTCTGAGTTATAAGGAGAGGCTGGATAGGCTGGGGCTTTTTTCACTGGTGCGTAGGAGGCTTAGGGGTGATCTTATAGAGATCTATAAAATAATGAGAGGCATAGATAAAATCTTTTCCCAAAGGTAGGGAGTCTAAAACTAGAGGGCATAGGTACCCTGAAGGGGGAGGGTGAACAGCCAGATGTCGTAGTACACATAGGTACAAACAACATAGGGAGGAAGAGTGATGAGGTCCTGCAGAAGGAGATCAGGGAGTTAGGCAGTAAGCTAACAAGGAGGACCTCTCGGGTTGTAATCTCAGAATTACTCCCTGTGCCACATGCCAGTGAGGCTAGAAATAGGAGGATAGTGCAACTAAACACATGGCTGGGACCTGTACAAGAAGGACGGATTGCAACTAAACTCGAGTGGCACCAATATCATGGCTGGGAGGTTTGCTAGTGTCACTCGGGAGGATTTAAACTAGTATGGCAGGGGGGTGGGAACCAGAGCGTTAGCTTGGAAGGTGTCATAACTGAAGGGGAAATAGAGAACAACAATAAGAGAACAGCGTCACCCTCAGGTAGAGCAAAAAAGGTGACAAGTGTGAGAAGGGAGGTGGTCAATGCAGGACTGAGGGTATTGTACCTTAATACGCACAGTATACGGAACAAGGTAATTGAGTTTGTTGCGCACATTGAAATTGGCCGGTACGATGTTGTGGGCATCACAGAGATGTGGCTGCAAGGGGATTAGGGCTGGGATCTAAATATACAAGGATATGTGTCCTATAAAAAGACAGGCAGATGGGCAAAGGAGGCGGGTTTGCATTGCTAGTAAGGAATGAAGTTAAATCGATAGCAAGGAGCGATATAGGATCAGAAGGCATAGAATCTCTGTGGGTAGAGTTGAGCAATCGCAAAGGTAAAAAGACCCTGATGGGAGTTATGTACAGGCCCCCTAGCAGTAGTCAGGATGAGGGGCAGAAAATAAATCAGGAGATAGAGAAAGCATGTAAAAAAGGTTATATCACAATAATCATGGGGGACTTCAATATGCAGGATGGACTGGGAAAATCAGGTTTGTAGTGGATCCCAAGAAAATAAAATTGTGGAATGTTTAAGCGATGTTTTTTTCAGAGCAGCTTGTGGTAGAGCCCACTAGGGAATAGGCAATTCTGGATTTGGTGATGTGTAATGAGGCAGGCTGATTCGGGATTTTAAGGTGAAGGAACCCTTAGGGAGCAGTGACCACAATATGATAGAATTTACCCTGCAGTTTGAGAGGGAGAATCTGGACTCAGATGTCACGGCATTACAATTAAATAAGGGTAACTGCAAAGATATGAGGAAGGAGCTGGCCGGAGTTGATTGGAAAAAGAGCCTAGCAGGGAAGGCAGTGGAACAGCAATGGCAGGAGTTTTTGGGGGTTATTCGGGAGGCACAGCAGAAATTCATCCCAAGGAGAAGGAAACATGCGAAGGGGAGGGCAAGGCATCTATGATTGATGAGGGAAGTCAAGGACAGCATAAAAGCAAAAGAAAAAGCATACAAAGTGGCGAGGATTAGTGAGAAGCCAGAGGATTGGGAAGCCTTTAAAAGCAAGCAGAGGACAACTATAAAACAATAAGGGGAGAGAAATGAAATATGAGTGCAGGCTAGCGAGTAATATAAAAGAAGACAGGAAGAGGTTTTTTCAATATATAAAAGGTAAGAGAGAGGCAAAAATAGACATTGGACCACTGGAAAACATGACTGCAGAAGTAATAATAGGAAACAAAGAAATGGCAGACGAACTGAATAGTTACTTTGCATCAGTCTTCACGTTGGAAGACACCAGTGGGATGCCAGAGCGCCAGGAGAATCAGGGGGCAGAGGTGAGTGCAGTGGCCATCACTAAGGTTCTGGGGAAACTGAAAGGTCTGAAGGTGAATAAGTCACCTGGACCTGATGGACTACAGCCCAGGGTTCCAAAAGAGATAGCTGAGGAGACTGTGGAGACATTGGTGGTGATCTTTCAGGAATCACTGGAGGCAGGAAGGGTCCCAGAGGACTGAAAAGTGGCTAATGTAACAGCACTGTTTAAGAAGTGAGGGAGGCCGAAGACTGGAAATTATAGGCCTGTTAGCCTGACTTCGGTCATTGGTAAGATTTTAAGTCCGTTATTAAAGGTGAGATCGCGGAGTACTTGGAAGTGCATGATAAAATAGGACTGAGTCAGCACGGCTTTGTCAAAGGGAGGTCATGTCTGACAAATCTGTTAAGAGTTCTTTGAGGAGGTAACAAGGAAGTTAGACAAAGGTGAACCAGTGGACGTAATTTATATAGATTTCCAGAAGGCCTTTGACAAGGTTCCGCATCGGAGATTGTTAAATAAGTTAAGAGCCCATGGTGTTAAGGGTAAGATCCAGGCATGGACAGAGGATTAACCGACTGGCGGAAGGCAGAGAGTGGGGATAAAGGGGTCTTTTTCAGGATGGGAGCCGGGGACTAGTGGTGTGTCTCAGGGGTCGGTGCTAGGACCACAACTTTTCACAATATACATTAATGATCTGGAAGAAAGAACTGAAGGCACTGTTGCTATGTTTGCAGATGATACAAAGATCTGTAGAGGGACAGATAGTATTGAGGAAGCAAAGGGGTTGCATAAGGACAGGCTAGGAGAGTGGGTAATTAAGTGGCAGATGAAATACAATGTGGAATATTATGCACTTTCGAAGGAGGAATTTAGGCATAGACTATTTTCTAAATGGGGAAATGCTTCGGAAATCAGAAGCTCAAAGGGACTTGGGAGTCCTTGTTCACGATTCTCTTAAGGCTAACGTGCAGGTTCAGTCGTCAGTTCGGAAGGTAAATGAAATGTTAGCCTTTATGTCAAGAGGGCTAGAATACAAGACAAGGGATCTACCTCTGAGGCTGTATAAGGCTCTAGTCAGACCCCATTTGGAGTATTGTGAGCAGTTTTGAGCCGCGTATCTAAGGAAAGATGTGCTCGCCTTGGAAAGGGTCCAGAGGAGGTTCACAAGAATGATCCCTGGAATGAACAGCTTGTCGTATGAGGAACGGTTGAGGACTCTAGGTCTGTACTTGTTGGAGTTTAGAAGGATGAGGGGAGATCTTATTGAAACTTACAGGATACTACAAGACCTGGATAGATTGGACGTGGAGAGGATGTTTCCACTTATAGGAAAAACTAGAACCAGAGGACACAATCTCAGACTAGAGGAACAATTCTTTAAAACAGAGATGAGGAAGAATTTCTTCAGCCAGAGGATGGTGAATCTGTGGAACTCTTTGCCGCAGAAGGCTGTGGAGGCCAAATCACTGAGGGTCTTTAAGACAGAGATAGATAAGCTCTTGATTAATAAGGGGATCAGGGGTTATGGGGAGAAGGCAGGAGAATGGGGATGAGAAAAGTATCAGCCATGATTGAATGGCGAAACAGACCCGATGGGCCGAGTAGCCTAATGCTGCTTCTATGTCTTATGGTCTAAGTGGACAGTCGTGCTGAGGTGTAGTTCCAGGCGAGTACAAAGAAACGCCATGATAACTTGCTCTGCAACAGATCGGTATCTTGCCACGTGTGATTCAATACAGATCCTGGTTTGGACAAGTCACAAGTCATTTGGTAGATTCCTTGCCTGACATCACACCGAACACAACACACGACAGTGGAAATCTGGAATTCTCTCCCAAAGGCTGTGAATGCCTAATCAAGGGGTGACATGATGGCACAATGGTTAGCACTGCTGCCTGATAGCTCCAGGGTCCCAGGTTCCATTCCGGCCTCAGGTTACTGTCTGTGGGGATTTTGCACTTGCTCCTCGTGTCTGCGTGGGTTTCCTCCAGGTGTCCGGTTTCCTCCCACTGTCCAAAGAAGTGCAGGTTAGGTGGATTGGGCATGCTAAGTGTCCAAAAGATTAGGTAGGGTTACTGGGTTATGGGGATTGAGTGGAGCTGTAGACTTAAGTAAGGTGCTCTTTCCAAAGACTTGATGAGCCGAATGGCCTCCTTCTGCACTGTAAATTCTATGAATTGAAATTTTGAAGACTTAAGATCAATAGACCGTTGTTAGGTAATAATATCGAGGGATGTTAACTAAAGTGGGTCAAATTGGATTTAGTATAGGTCAGCTGTGATCTAATTGAATGGTAGAACAAATTCAAATGGTCGAATAGTCTATTCCCGTTCTGATGTTTCATTCTGGTCCATACTGAGAGGTTAGTACCTCAAGACTCAAAGGAGCAATAGCAATCTGCATATTTAAAATGAAGAACTATTTTGATGGAAACTGTGGAGTCATTGGGGACAGAATGTAGGAAAAGAATGCTGCCATGATGCCTTTTCCCTCCATGATGGCCTTCCAGGTTCCAGGTAGTTCGTAATACTTATCGGGACCCACCACCTTCCAGCCCATGGCAGCTCTAATGTAGCATTTGATAAAGTGCTGCACAACAGACTTCTGAGGAATTGAATTGAATTTGATTTATTGTCATTTTGAATTTGATTTATTGTCAGGTGTACTGAGGTACAGTGTAAAGTACTGTTCTGCAGACAGTCTGGACAGATCGTTCCATACATGAAAAAACATAGGATATACATAGTTAAAAGCTCATGTTCTAAAAAGGATGAATGAACTAAGAGGGACTAAATGCAACATGGACATGAAATTGGCTAATTGACAAGAAACAGAGTACTGTCGTGGCTAATGGTTGTTTTTCAGAAGATTTATATTGGAGTTCCCCAGGGGTTGGTAGCTCTATTTTTCCATATGTTAATGACCTACACCTTGGTGTTGAGGGCACAACTTCAAAATATATGGATAATACAAACTTTTTAAAAAATAATCTTTATTGTCACAAGTAGGCTTACATTTACACTGCAATGAAGTTGCTGTGAAAAGCCCCGAGTCGCCATATTCCGCCGCCTGTTCGAGTACACAGAGGGAGAATTCAGAATGTCAAAATTACCTAACAGCACGTCTTTCGGGGCTTATGGGAGGAAACCAGAGCACCCGAAGGAAACACACAGACACAGGGAGAACGTGCAGACTCCACACAGACAGTGACCCAAGCCGGGAATCAAACCTGGGATCCTGGAGCTGTGAAGCAATAGTGCTACCGTGCTGCCCAAACTTAAAAGTGTTGGAAACTGTGAGGATGATAGCTTAGAACTTCAAAAGATCAAAGACAGGTTTATGGAAAAGTTGGACAATTGGTAGATTAAATTTTAATGCAGAGAAGTATGAATTGATTCATTTTGGTAGAAAAATATGGAGAGACGAGGGGGGCGATTCTTCGATATTGAGGCCAAGTATTCGCGTCGTCATGAACACCGTCGCGTTTCACGACGGCGCAAACAGGGCCCGGACACAACCTATTCTGGCCCCCATAGGGGCCAGCACGGCGCTGGAGCGGTTCACGGCGCTCCAGCATCCTTACACGGCGCCAAATGGGTGCCGCGCCAACCCGCGCATGCGCAGTCGTGGCAGCCCAATTCTGCGCATGCGCAGTTGGGCCGCGCCATCCTGCGCATGCGCGGGGAACGTCTTACGCACGCCGGCCCCTCACCAACATGGAGCCGGTGTTCTGGGGCTGCGCGCGGAAGGAGGTGGGGGGGGGGGGAAAGAGGCCGGCCGGTCAATCGGTGGGCCCCGATCGTGGGCCAGACCCCATCGGAGGCCACCCCGGTGAAGGTGCCCCCTTCCGCAGGCCGACCCCCCCCCAGTGTTCCCGCAGAGTTCCCGCCGGCAGCGACCAGGCGTGGACGGCGCCGGCAGGAACCTTTCGTGTCGTAGCGGTCGCTCGACCCATCCGGCCGGAGAATCGCCGCTCGCCGGTTCTCCGAGCGGCCCGGTGCAAATCGCGCGCCGCTGGTTTCCGGGCGGGTGGGAGAATCGCGTGCAGGAGTCGGGGCGGCGTGGCGCGATTCACGCGGCGCCCCATTGATTCTCCCACCCGGCGTGGGGGGGGGGGGGAGAATAGCGCCTGATATACAAGAAATGGAACAATAAGGGAATGAGGGAGACAAGGGACCTGGGTATATATGTGTATACATCACTGAAGTTTGCAGGGCAAGTTCAGAGCCTGGTTAATAAATCATATAGACTGGGACGGCACGGTGGCATAGTGGTCAGCACTGCTGCCTCACAGCTCCAGGGACCGGATTCAATTCCGGCCTCGGGTGATTGTGTGGTGTTTGCACTTTCTCCGTGTCCGCGTGAGTTTCCTCCGGGTGCTCCGGTTTCCTCTCACAGTCCAAAGATGTGATGATTAGGTGGATTGGCCATGCTAAATTGCCCCTTGGTGTCCAAAAGGTTAGATGGGGTTGCTGGGTTACGGGGATAGGGTGGAGGCGATGGCTTGTAGGGTGCTATTTCAGTGGGTCAGTGCAGATTCGTTAGGCCGAATGGCCCCCCTTCTGCACCATAAATTCTATGATTCTATGAATCCAGGGTTTTATAAATAAAGCAAGAAAGTGATGTTAAACTTGTTTGGAACACTGATTCGGCCTCAGCTGGAGGATTGGGCACCAACCTTTAGGAAGAATGTGATGGCATCTGTTTAAATAATAACACATTAGCGACACAGTGCAAGAAAAATTAATGGGAATGCTTCTAGGGATGTGGGACTTCAGTTGCGTAGATAGATTGCAGAAATTGGGATTATTTTCCTTGGAGAAGATAAGGCTGAGAGGAGATTTGATAGAGGTATTCAAAATCATGAGCGATCTGGACAAAGTAGTTCGGGAGAAACAGTTCCCATTGGCGGAAGGATCAAGATCCAGGGGGCACAGATTTAAGGTCATTGGCAAAAGAAGAAATAATGGCATGAGGAAAACCTTTTTCATGCAGTGAGCAATTCGGATCTGGAATGCATTGCCTGAGACTGTGGTAGAGTAGGGTAAATCAAGGCATTCAAGAGGGAATTGGATTATTATCTGAAGAAGGAAGAATGTGCAGGGCGACAGTGAAAGGGCAAGAAAGTGATACTGCTCCATCAGAGAGCAGCACAGACATGACAGGCTGAAAGAGCTCCTACCAAGTTGTATCTATTCTGTTTAAGATTTTAAGTTGCAGTAACATAGACAGAAAGATGAAAATTCCATGAGGCTTCCGGCTGTGCCCCTATCACTATTTGCATGCAGCTGTGGGGAGTAAATGAGCAGTGGTTGTTATATTACCATGATTGGTAATATGTTGTATTCTTTGTCCTTTCTTCCAGAATGACCCGATGTAGTGTTGACAAAGAATACCAATCAAAAGATTTAAACAAAACTAATTTATTATTACATTACTAATTAAATGAAGTTCGCACACTCTACTGAGCTACAGATAATAATTAAGTGACATTGAATCTGTCTTACAGTACTCAATAATCTAACTAGTCACTAACTATACTATGATCTAACCTCGTGTTAACTCTGTCTACTCTAATCTTCTTCTTATGCTTCCACCATGCTTTCTCCTTATGCTACTCCCAGGATTCCCTCAGAGTCTGACTTAAATACAGAGAAGTGGTAACGCCCCCTAATGTTTGATTTATACAGAGATGTAATTATTAACCCTTCACTAACCTGACTATATACATATCATTACAGTGACAGTGGTCATTCCAGTGGGGGTGCTGGGGGTTCTGGGAAAAATCCAAACTAGATGCTGAGGCAGAAGGGGACATTGTTGCCACATTGACCCATTGCAATCCGACCCAATATTGGTGATATCATAGGAGAAAATTCCCTCCACTTCAAACAAAGTAGCATTTTAAATCCATGTTGATTTTTCAAATGATTACAATGTCTTCAGCAAAGGAAATGTTAATTCTCCAGGCTTACAACACATTTCCATTACTAGTAAATCAAACCTTAAGACATGATCATAACCATCATTGGTGGCAAACCTATTTTCAGATGCTGATCAACCAACTGTGTGATTACAGAATTTTCTATTTTAGGGTATATGAAAACATATTTGCATTGCTTCAAAAATCTTAACCTCACAGCACAAAATTCTACCCACTTGCAATGCAATTGAAATGATACTCAAGCTGGTTCTGCAGGCAGGACAAAAAAAAAAATCACAATCAATAATCATCTGGAAATTCCAGGACCTTCGCAACTGAATTTATGTCAATGTGGCTAATTACTAATCAGCAGGGTTGTTTTCCATGTAAGGCACTCCAGCAATTAAGTCGTCAAAATGCCGGCGACTGTAAACCACTTTTCAATTTAATTGGTTTTTATCCAGGTACAATATCTGTCAAACTCCATTCCAACACTTTTCATGAAATAATTAATTGTAGAAGATGATCATTCAGTCCAGCATGTTAGGAAAGAGTTAATGTTCCTTAATCCTTAGGTTACGAGGGTTTTAATTGTTTAATAGATTGCACTTATTACCTAATAGACAGTACCAAAAAATAGTGGGGATAAAGATACACTGTTTGTTGGGGAAGTGGTTACTGGACACAATAAAGTCAAATAAGTCATTCTTACTTCCTAGTTCTTATTATCTAGTTACCAGGATTGCAAACTAAGATTGTTTTGGATGGAACACTGGGTGTGATTTAATGGCTCTAATGCACCTGAGCGAGTGCACGACGAGGCAATTAGATCGTGGGAGAGGCCAAAATCGAGAACTGAGCCGGTTGCTAATTGGTTTGCAGTCTAATCAGCCCACTCTCGTTTGCGAAATCAGGATCCTGCCAAGGCATGGCAAGAAACCAATAATCACCACACAAGGCTAATCTTCGTCCAATTAATGGGAAATGAGAATGATCCCCTATCTAACGGCCTCCTGCGATCTAACCACCTACCCAGCAAGTAGTCACGTGGGCGCCGATTAGTACACCTTTTAAAAACGTGAAACTGACGTAATGGCTGCTGTGGGAATCCGAGGGGGTAAGGAGCCATCTTCACTCCCAGGCAATGAACCTGGGGCACTGGGGTTGCTGCCCCAGTGCTCAGGGGTGGGGACAGCCTTGGCCGGGGGAGGGGGTCTCAGTGCCCACAAGTCTAACGTGCCACCATCGGGTCATGTCTACCCAAATTGAGGCAACCCCAGGCCTTGCCTGTCTATCCCACCAACCACCCATAACTTTCACTGACCGGGGAGGCTTCTGGCCACGCCACTGAAGGCAATTGCTAATAGGGAATTGGCAATCGTAGTTAAGTGAGTACTTCACAGCTCCCAAGTGGATTCCCATGGGTAGGTGTGCCATGTAGCATTTGTGGGTTATTGCCTACCATCCCAATCAGACCGTGATTCCTAGACACTGTGCCTGAGCACTTCAGGACGCAACACCACGAATGCAGCAGCCAACATCTGGACACCCAGGGTCTGGGTCCCAACACATCCCCACAACCAGAGGGTAGGTGTGTTCACAGGGGAGGTGAACCAGTCGCCGGTATAGGTAATTGTATTTGCGGATGTCTGGGTGCAGGGTGTGGGGTTCGGTGACCAGGAGCCCCCGCTGCCGCCAAGTGTACATGGCCTGGGCGTGACGGCTGACAGGGGATGTGGGGGTTGGGAGGTTGGTCGGAAAGATGGAGTCATGGATTCCCTGTTTTCCCGGAGAGCAATCTATATGAACTTTGACATAGACCATGCCCAACAAGATGCCCGGGCAGCAGGATTGTCCGCCATCTCCTGCATGCCCCAGGTCCAGGGGGTAATACATGGCACGCATGTCGCCTTATGTGCACCAGGCTGTCAGGGAGGACCCTACATAAACAGGAAGGCGGTTCCACTCCATGAACCTCCGGATCGTGTGCAACCACCACATGAAAATCATGCATGTGTGTGCACGCTTCCCAAGAAGTGTACATGACAGCTACATCCTGGGGCAGTCGGGCATTCCCAGCCTCTTCGAGGACCACCCTCGGATGGTTGGTTGGCTCTTGGGGGATAAGGGGTACCCGCTGAAGACCTGGCTAATGATGCCGGTGACCGAGGTGGAGACCCAATACAACGAGGCCCATGTGGCTAGGCAGGATGTCATTGAGCGGTGCAACAGACTCCTCAAAACGCTGTCCCGATGCCTTGACTGTTCTGAGGGGGCATTGTAGTACACTTCCCAGAGGGTCAGCTGCTTTATGGTGGTCTGCTGTGCCCTCCACAACCTGGCACAGCAGCTGGGCGATGTGCTGGAGGTAGAGGAAACTGTGGCCACCTCTGCGCAGGACGAGGAGGTGGTGCTGGACCAGGAGGGGCTGGAGGCTGAGTCCGGGGAAGACCCGCAGAACCAGCCAGAGGGTGGAGGACAGCGGCAGCGGCGAGGGTCAAGCAAGCTTGGGAAGGCCAAGGAGACCGTAATACTCGCCACTTCATATAGCACCTGGCCTCATTCGTCATCGCACCCCCGCCACTCGCTCCCCCCCTTCTCCCCCACCCATTCCCCTTTTCCCCATTCCTTGTCTGCCATTTCCCACCCCCCAACTTGTTCCACCCTCCCAGTGTCTGTGTAACATCACTCCAAGGTGATGGGACTGTGTCGGCACTGTCAGCGGGGTCACTGTTGAAGGCAGGGGGGTGGGTGAGATCATAACCCGCAGAGAGCTGAGCGCTCATGCTCCCCAATCTCTTTCCGGGGGGGACGAAAGAAAAAATGCTGGAAAATCTCAGCAGGTCTGGCAGCATCTATAAGGAGAGAGATGAGCTAACGTTTTGAGTCCGATGATTCTTTGTCAAAGCTGTTGTGCAGCGGTTAGCACTGCTGCCTCGCGGCACTGAGGACCTGGGTTTGATCTCTTCCTACGTATGCTGCCAGACCTGCTGAGATTTTCCAGCATTTTCTCTTTTGTTTCAAATTCCAGCATCCGCTGTAATTTGCTTTTCGCTTATGTCTGGTGGGGGGCAGGACCTCCATGCCCGAGGACTGGGGCAGGGGATTGGTGGTCGCCCGCAAAGCGGAAAAAATGCTAGAGGAGTCATATTTCTCGGGTGCAACGTTTTTTAATGTGTGTCCCCAAATGTCCCCGATAGTGCTGTCCTACCTTCCCCACCCGCGCAATCCCCCCCCCCCCCCCATCCTTTAGTGTCCTCTCAGTGATCCTCGGCCTGCCTACCACATCCCGTGGCCTTCAGTGCCCTTGATGGGTGCCATCTAGGGCTCTGGGGCTAGAGGACCATGGTGCACTTGTTGGCGGTACATGCCCCGCCATGCCACCCTGCTCAGGGGCTGACTCCGAGACGTGCCATTGTCAGGAGGGTAAAATTTTGGGGAGCTGGTGGCCACCGTCGCCACTCCATAGAGTGGCTCCAGGTGGCATCCAGTGCCCCAACCTCCAGGTCGGTGTCCATAGGGCCCTGGGGTTCACTTTGGGATGGAGGGGCAGCTGGATCGAGCCCTGCTGCCCCTGCATCGTCCACCTCTGCCAGCCCTGACGGCTCCTCAATGTCTGCAGCATGGTGTTGACGCCCCCGGCGATGCTCCTCAGTGACTGGGGCATGCTCTGGAGTGCCTCGACAGTGACCATCTGAGACTGGGACATGCAACGTAGCGCCTCATCAAGGTCAATGTGGGACTGGCACACGTCCCCCAGCGAAGGGACATGACTGAGTCACATCATTCATGCTGAAGTTGTGCACCAAGCACTCCACTGCAGTCACCACCCTAGCAGTATTGGCTTCAGTGACACGCATTGCCGTTGCCATTTCCTGCGCCCGTAGCCTCTGAAACTCCTGCAATTGGCTATGGACCTGTTGGAGTGTCGCTGACTTCCCCGTCTGAATTTCACGGCCGCTATTAACTGCATCAGCTCCAGGTAAATCAGTCCACGAAGGCTCAGCATCTGACTGGGACCCAGCTGGGTCCTGGAATCCAACACACCTCCACCTGCTAACTCACCTGGGCATTCCTGCCTCCACCTGATGTGCATCAGCGACTGTGTGGTGCTCACCAGAATGTGGTCCAGAAGCCTGACCACTACTGTCACCCATCGAGATGTGTGTCTCTGCGCTGGTGGAGGGTGGGGATGACAGCTGTGCAGTAAATACGGTGGTCTGCTTGGAACTCCCCTCCAAGGTGTCATCATGTGAGGCGGGGGAAGGGGTGGGTGCAGTAGGTGAACCACCTGGATGGGCCTGCACGTCAGATGGAGTTCCTGCGGGAGAATGGACATGTGGTCAGTGCGAGGGATGGATCAGTCTTAATGGCATTAACAACTCACGTGTGACAGGGCATCTGGGTGAGGGTTGGTAGATCCTCACCTCTGTGCATATGCCAACTTCTACGTTGTTGACCAATCTGTCCTCGGCCAACCCCGCCGCCCATCTGGGCCCTCTCCCGTATGTTGTGGGTCAACTCCTCCTGCGGGAACACAGAAGGGGCATCGTGAGCCACACGCTTTGTTCATCGCGGGGGTGGGGAGTATGGAGGGGGCACTACTGGATATGGGTGGGCCGGGGCATGGTACGGTGTTGAGAAGGGCCGGTGCCAGGCGCATGCTCTTAGGGTGTGTGTGTGTAGCAGACAAGGGCTGTGCTAGAGTGCCGGTGCTAACCCACCTGTCCGACCCGGTGGAGGTTGTTGATCTTCTTACGGCACTTGGTTCCGGCCCTCCTGGTGATGCACCCCGAGCTGACGGTCGCTGTTGATTCCTCCAAGGTGGCACTGGCTGCCCTGCGGCTGACCCTCCAGGCCTCTTGGGGAGAAACAGGGCATCCTGTCTGGTCTTGACTGTGTCCAACAATCTGGCCAGGTCGGCATCCCCGAATCGTGGACTGGTTTCCTCGGTGGCGTGGCTGTGAGCTGTGTGGGGTTTGTTCTCAAGGATTGGTTTAAGTGCTACTCCCCTTGTTAACGGGGAGCTGGCAGTCGCGGTCCCGGCGAACCAGCCAGGGGGACTGGTTATTTGCGGAATGAAGCCCGTGGGGCCTCGTATGTGGACCAATTAACCTCGCCGGGCTGAGTGTCAGGAAGCTCGCCACAGTTCCCGCTTGCAACCACACTTTTCCATTAAATTGCACCCACTATATTGTAAATTCCAACCTGAAGAGTGACTAGAGTAATTTGGAAACCAAATGGCTGAATCCAAGGGGAAATGTAAGTCAGGCCTCTAGCATATTCAAATAGATTAGGTTAGAAACCGGGTGGAATGGTTCGCATGTCACTCTACATCGGCAGCCTTACTTGGAGAATATTAACCCCATAGTAATTACTCTTGGTAGGGCCTCACAAAAGGATTCGGCGACTTCTAAAATGGAAAAAGAGGACTCCGAAATTTAATTGGGCAGCTGAATTGGTTAGCTAGACAAACAAGACTGGACATCAGTTTTGATGTTTTATAACTAAGTACTAAAATGAACGATCCTAAGGTTGAAGATATTGCTCGATCAAATAAAACATTGGAAATTTTTAAATTGGAGAATTGTGTTTTGAAATTTCCATCTTTTTTAAACATAAATTTGGAGCCCCCAATTATGTTCTTTTCCAATTAAGGGGCAATTTAGCTGGGCCAATCCACCTATCCTGTTCATCATTGGGTTGTGGGGGAGAGACCCGTCCAGACATGAGGAGAATGTGCAAAGTCCACACGGACAGTGACCTGGGGCTGGGATCGAACACAGGACTTAGTGCCGTGAGGCAGCAGTGCTAACCACTGCACAACTATGCCACCAGAAAATTTCCATCTTTAAGTGATATTAGACAACTGAAGCTAATTGTATATAATGACACATCTTATGCAAATCTCCATGGTACCTTTTCGATGGAAGGAGAATTTATAATTTTTCTCCTGTTGGAGAAAGTCAAATATTGCCCTTTGGCATGGGAAGTTAACAATACCGGCTGCGAGCGGCCTTCAAAATGACGGACGCAACAATATAATAAAATGCGGGCACACTACGCATGCGTGCCCGCTCATCGATGTGCATGCGCAGAACCGTGTGGTTCCATAAGCTCTAATAAGAAAAAATGATCAGCTAGCGTTTAAAGGCAAGATTTCACCCAAAATGTGAAGGTACTTTCTTTCTAATTCTGTTATGAATTTCTTTTCTATTTCTGATCCCAAAACCGGCTGAGCTATCAGCACTTAAGTAGCCAATTCCTGTGTTACACTGAATTACATTGACCACATTCAGCCAACCAGCCCATGTCCACATTTATGCTTCATTCGGAATACAATTGGGCATAAGGCACTTTTCATACATGAGAGAAAACAAGTGGAGAAACAAAAGAACATCTGGCCAGCCAACCAGCCCACCCCTCTGAATTGAATGAAATGCAAATTGATACAGGAGCAAATACTTTATCCCTCATGTCTTTCAAAATATGAAGCAGCTACTGGTCTAACCAGGTGGACCGAAAAGCAGCAAATAGAATACAACCCAGGGAAGTGTGAAGTGATGCATTTGGGGAGGTCAAACAAGGCAAAGAATTACACAATAAATGGGAGGATACTGAGAAGTGTAGAGGAAGGGAGGAACCTTGCAGTGAATGTCAACAGATCCCCAAAGGTAGCAGGACAGGTTGCTAAGGTGGTTAAGAAGGCATCTGGAACCCTTCCATTTATTAGCCAAGGTAGGTTTGCACAATCGGAGAAACAGGAGAAGATTTTTTTTTAATGCAATGTAATCTTCCTGCCTGAAGGGATGCAGAGAGAAGGTCACCCCCCCCCCCCCCCCCCCCCCCCGCCATCCCCCCCCCCCCCCCACGTCCCACCGAACGTCAACATCACGTGCTTTGGGTGCAATTGCGATTCCTCCATTTTGTCAGCAGCAAACAAGGTAAGTGAAAATGGTGGGTCGCAAAAGTCGGCTGGCATGGGTCGCAAAAATCGGCTGGCGTGGGTCGTGAAGGTCGGCCGACGTGGGTCGTGAACTTTGGCCGGCGTGGGTCCCGAAGGTTGGCTGTTTGGTAAAAATGCATCACCGGAAAACAAGTTTGAAAAACGCTGCTATAGAATGTCACATAGACAATAAGTTCCTTTGATGGAATGTTCACTTGACAAAATGCATCAACGAAAAGAGACTATGGATTGACACAGCGAGCCTAAAACAGATGGGAGAGAATAGGGAGATTCACAAGATCAAGTGGGTTGAAAGCAGCTACCAATGACCTGACTCTTTGATGAAAAGAGGGATTACCTCGAAGAAGTTATTAGAAATTATTACAGAGGGCTGTCTTTTTCTACAAGCAAGAGACATGTGAGTGAAAAAAAGGGGGGATAATGTGCATTTATTGCAGAAAAAAACAAATGAGCGAGATCCTCCAGTCTTCCAGCTGCGTGTTTCTCGGTGGCGCGTCATTTGCTGGCAGCAGGATTCTCTCTTCTCACCACTTGTCAATGGGATTTCCTATTGATGCCACCCCACGTCAACAGGAAACCCACAGAGGGGGTGCGTTGCCAGCAGGAAAAGAGAATCCCAAAGGCCGAAGAGTTGCGTCCAATATATGAATTACATTTGTGTTATGTTATATTGTAATTTACATCAGAATTAAAGATTTTGGTTTCTCTTAAGAATCTGTTCGGAAAGAGTTAATGTTCCCTCGTACTTAAATTCAAACTGGGTTTTAATTATTTAATAGACTGCACCAATAAATAAAGGGGATGCATGTGGCACTGTTTTGTTGGAGAAGTGATTACTGAACACAATAAACTTGGGAGTTGAAGAAATCAAGACTTGCTTCTCATCGTGCCTTGTGTATTATGTATTTTATTTTATTTTATTTTATTTCCATGTACTTAATGGTTTTTTGAGCTGCTCGCCGAGAAATATTTTCACTGTACCTCGGTACACGTGACAATAAACAAATCCAATCCAATCCATCGGAGCTTAATACAGCAGGTCTTTTGCATAAACCAGTGCCAGCTCTTCACCTTCTCAACATATTCCTTAATCCTTTCAATCATCAGAAATGAATCTAATTCTCTCAGAATTCATTCATACACTCTTCTTCAATTACTTTATACCAACATAAGAGTAGTAATGGTTAGGCAAAGATGCTCTGCTTCATTGAGCCTGTCCCATGCAATTGTGATATTTTGTGCATTACAATACATCACACCCAAAACCATCTGGTCCCCTGGGAGAGGAGAACAAAATCAGATTAAAATCCTAAGCCAATTTTGGAGAAATTAACAGGAAATTTCCCTCTTTGACTCATGTAGGTAATCATGCCTATTCCAGCAGATCATAGAATCCCTCACACATCCACAATGTAGAAGGATGTCACTGTGGAAGCCATAGAAGGAGATCACTGTGGCCTTGAATTTCATGAAATACTTACGTTTTGGATGCAATTATATCCACCACAGCCAGAAACAGATCCAGTTTGTGCTGAAGAAATTCAGCGAAATGGTACCCACCACATGAGATAGCAACCTGTTTGAGGAATCCACTGTTATCTAGAACCATCTTCTAACTTAATTAAAGCAAATTACTGCGGAAGCTGGAATCTGAAACCAAAGAGAAAATGTTGGAAAATCTCAGCAGGTCTGGCAGCATTTGTAGGGAGAGAAACTAGCTAACGTTCCAAGTCTAGATGATCCTTTGTCAAAGCTAAAAGACAGAGAAAGTGAGAAATAGGACTCCTCTATATCTTTGCTGTTTGGCCTTTCACACCTTTTGTTCTCCCGGGGTCTGCCATTAGCACTCATTCCCTTGGTTTCTGTGGCTATTGGAACCCTGTTCCCTTTGTTTCTGTGGCTATGACTCATCTTTCATTCTCTCACTCCACAGTATAAATATTTCCCACTTTCTCTGTCTTTTAGCTTTGACAAAGGGTCATCTGGATTCGAAACGTTAGCTCTTTTGTCTCCCTACAGATGCTTCCAGACCTGCTGTGATTTTCCAGCATTTTCACTTTGGTTTCATCTTCTAACATAGATCGAGATCTAACCTTATATTCTTACACAGCTTAAAACTGTGCTGCTCCCAACCCGACTCCAAATCTCCCTCGTTTAATTTGAAAAACTATCAACTGGAACACAATTTATCAGGTCACCCCCAAGTCTATTCTTTTCTGACATGCAGAATCTGAACTATTTTAGCCTATCTTGATAACCAAGATGTTTTTAACTAGAAATTAATCTAGTATACCTCTGCACCCTTTTCAAAACCTCCATATCACCCACCAAAGATGGACACTGTGTTCCAAGTAAAGTCTGACCAACATTTTATAAACAGACAAATAATGTGCTTTGTCTTACAATCAATTGTCCTATGAATGTACCACTATTCACATTAGCAATTGCTTCACAACATTGCTTAAATACTTTAGTGAAGTATGCATTAGAATGCACACCACTCTCTTTCTCCACCTGTTAAAATACTTTTATCTCAAGGGTACATGTATCTTGAGCATTCACCTTACATTACAATGCGCTTTTCCAAATTAAACATCATGAGCTGGATTCTACGTTTGGAAGACTAAGTCCCAATGCCAGAGTGAAAACAGTGGTGTTTTACGCCAGTAAAACTGCCGTAAAACGACCACCGATACCCTGCTCGGGGGGGGGGGGGGGGGGGGGGGGGGCTAGCAGGGAGGCAGCATAGAGCTCCCAGCTCTAGCTGCCAAAACGGCCCGGAGCATTGCCGGGTGTATGGCCATGCATGCGCACGACGGCAGCCTGCAGCGTCCGCGCCGTGTTTCATGGTGGTCATAACCCGCGGACCCAGAAAATAGTAACCCCCCTTGGGCCACTCGTGCGCCACGGACCGTTCCCCCCCTCCTCTCTCCCCCCCCCCCCCCCCCCCCCCACTCAGTGCCCCCAGACCCGATTGAAGCCCCCCATGCACACGGATTGGCCCTCCCCTGACTGTGGTGGGGCTGAATCTGCAGCCGCCACGCTGAGTTCACAGCAGGTGAGACCCCACGTGTCCCACGCCGTCGGGAACTTGGCCGGTTGGGGATGGAGCATTGTGGGGCGAGCCTCAGGCAATGGCCTGAGGCCGTGGATAAGGCGTGCGGTGTAATCCTAGGGTACGGTGCTTTTCAGAGGGCGGAGCATCACGGAAGCGGTGCCGCCACGCTTTGAGCGTCATCAGGGTTCTCCGCCCTGTCGCCGAACATGATTTCAGTGTCAGGGATCGGAGAATCCAGCCCCATTTATCAGTCACAAGTCCAACCCCTCAAAAGATCAGGGGCGTCATTCTCCGCCGGCGGGAGTCTCCGTTCTGCCGGCGCTCGGGGGTTTCCCGACGGCGTGGGGGTGCCCCACAATGGGAAACCCCATTGACCGGCCGGTGTTACGGAGACTCCCGCCGGCCGGTCGGCGCAGAAATGTGGCGGGGCGGGTAGGAGAATTTCGCTCCAGGATCTCTCTGAAGCCCTCAAGCATCACTAACAGCCCACTGTCGATAATTAATTCCCTAACTCTATTGTCCTGCAAGTAAAAATAAAATTATTCTCGAAACTCTAATGTTTTCTAACACACCCCAACTTTCTAATTTATGTTCTCTAACATTTGCCACCTTCATGGTAACAAACAACTTATCTGGATAAATTTTGAGAATTCCCATCGAATCATCTAGGTTTCAAACAGACAGCCTCAAACACTCCTCTTTTCTAAACAAAATAATGACATCTTCCTTATTTCTTACTTACAACTTATTTCTGACCTACTGCTTTAGGATGGACATTGTATTTTTAATGTTGGTCCTGCTGGAACTAAGGGCTTCATTATTTTTGTGCTTGACTTCAGTATGAAGATGCTGCTGAGGAAATACCAAGAAAGTCAGAAGCTATTCCATAACCATTTCTTCATTGTACGAAGTCTTACAACACCAGGTTAAAGTCCAACAGGTTTGTTTCGATGTCACTAGCTTTCGGAGCGCTGCTCCTTCCTCAGGTGAGGAAATTAAAAACATTTTAAAGTTGCAATGACCTTGCCTGCTCTGGACTCTGGCTATAGGTAATTTTGCTATAGCTTGCTCACGAGTTCACTAAGGAACTTAAGAAGGCAGAGGTATTGCTTCTCGCCAATGGCTAGAGGCTAATAGATTGGTCCTATAAAGCAACAGCAGATTAAATTTCAGGAGGTCATCCATGTTAAGTGTGAGATAATACATTTTGGCTTAAAAAAACACAGTAATAATGCACTGAATAAAAATAGGCTTTATTCTGTAGTCGAGCAGATATTTTATGGTACTGAACTACGGGACATTAAAGTCAGCACGTCAAATTGGTTAGGCTATAAAGTTAATAGAATTCTAGATCTTGGGTGCGATTTAGCAGGACAGAAATCATAGAATTTACAGTGCAGAAGGAAGCCATTCGGCCCATCGAGTCTGCACCAGCTCTTGGAAAGAGCACCCTACCCAAGCCCACACCTCCACCCTATCCCCATAACCCAGTTACCCCACCCAACACTAAGGGCAATTTTGGACACTAAGGACAATTTAGCATGGCCAATCCACCTAGCCTGCACATCTTTGGACTGTGGGAGGAAACCGGAGCACCCGGAGGAAACCCACGCACACACGGGGAGGACGTGCAGACTCCGCACAGACAGTGACCCAAGCTGGGTATCGAACCTGGGACCCTGGAGCTGTGGAGCAATTGTGCTAACCACTATGCTATCGTGCTGCCAGCGAATGACACTTTTAGTTGAATTTTGTCCAAATTTCATCGGGAAAAATCTCTCAACAACTAAAGGAGGGTAACCAAGGAAGGAGGCCAGCGAATGGGACCTCAAGGGACCGAAGAAACGGCAGAAGTGGTGGAAACTGCTACGACCAGCACGCGGATGAGATAGCATACCCGGGGCGAAGGGGCCCCGATTACCCAGGGTGGAGGGTGGCCAACAACCCGAACATGAGCCTCCTCCCACCACCTGGAGACAGATGGAAAGTTTCCTGATGAAGGAGCTGATCGCCATGAAGGAGGCGATCAGGATAGAGATCCAGAGGGGCGGCATGTGGCGCAGTGGTTAGCACTGGGACTGCGGCGCTGGGGACCCGGGTTTGAATCCCGGCCCTGGGTCACTGTCCGTGTGGGGTTTGCACAGACTCCCCATATCTGCGTGGGTTTCACCCCCCAACCCAAAGATATGCAGGTTAGGTGGATTGGCCACGCTAAATTGCCCCTTAATTGGAAAGAAAAATAATTGGGTACTCTAAGTTTATAGAAAAAAAAAGGATAGAGATCCAGATGTCGGTCAAGGTGGAGGTAGTGGAGGCGATGGTCACCATGCAGAAAGCAATCGACGGGCTGGGGAAAAAAGTGGCAACCCAGAAGAGGTTGATCCTCGATCTGGAAAAGGCCTCGACAGACCAGAGCGACAGAATCATTGCCCTGGAGGCGGAGGTAAAACAGTTGGTGGCGGCCCAGGGGAAATGTCGAGAACCAGGAGAACAGGTCCTGACGACAAAACATCAGGATCATGAGCCTGCCCGAAGGCATTGAGGGGAAGGCTCCAGCAGACTACATTGCCCAAATGTTGGCCAGCTTGGTTGGGAGAGACAGCTTCCCTAAACCCCCAGAGCTCGACAGAGCGCACATGTCGCTTAGACCAAAACCCAGGGCCAGGGAGCAGCCGTGGGGTGATTATCACAAAGCTCCACCAATACAAGTGTTATGGGAGAGGCGTTTTCTGAACCCCAAAATGTATCATGGAGTTCAACCAACCTCTCCATTTAATGGATTTGTTGCTTTTCCCAGCACATGGCTTTCCCTGGGTGTGGGATTACAATTATGGACACGTGGGTTTTTAAACACAAAACACTGAGTCTTCAATGAACTCAACTTAACATCTTAAATAAACATTGGATCTCTTAACACCCCTTACTTCAAAGATAACTCAGAAAATATTGCAACAGTAAATAACTCCTTAAAATGTTCCTTCAAACTTCCAAGAGACTTAACACCTTTAAACAAAATCACATCAGGTTAAAGAATATATATATTTTCTGTAGAATGGCAGAGTTATATTAGCTTGGTTGCCTTCAGCTCCAGCAAAACAGACAGGCACTTTTAAACTGCTCTCAGCAAAACCAGCCAGGCACTTTTTAGCTGCTCTCAGCAAAACCAGCCAGGCACTTTTCAAACTGCAAAACCAAACTGCAAAACTTGCAGCTCTCTGGAAACACAGACACACTGCTTTTAAAATGAAATTTAAAAACCTGCAAAATGGCTGACCTGAGCTGAGCTCTACCCACTCTCTGACATCACTGTTTTCTTAAAGGTACATTGCTTCAACATCCATTTCTTAAAGGCACTCTCACATGACAGCTCCCCCCAAGGTTGGCAACCTGTAACTAGTGGGGTCCCTCAAGGATCAGTATTGGGCCCGCAGTTGTTCACAATTTACATAGACGATTTGGAGTTGGGGGCCAAGTGCAATGTGTCAAAGTTTGCAGACGACACTAAGATGAGTGGTACAGCAAAAAGTGCAGAGGATACCGGAAGTCTGCAGAAGGATTTGGATAGGTTAGGCGAATGGGCTAGGGTCTGGCAGATGGAATTCAATGTTGCCAAGTGTGAGGCTATCCATTTGGGGAGGAATCACGGCAGAATGGATTATTATTTAAACGGTAAGATGTTAAAACATGCTGCTGTGCAGAGAGAACTGGGTGTGCTGCTGCACGAGTCGCAAAAAGTTGGTGTGCAGGTGCAGCAGGTGATTAAGAAGGCTAATCGAGTTTTGTCTTTCATTGCTAGAGGGATGGAGTTCAAGACTCGGGAGGTTATGCTGCAATTGTATAGGGTGTTGGTGAGGCCGCATCTGGAGTATTGTGTTCAGTTTTGGTCTCCTTACCTGAGAAAGGACATATTGGCACTGGAGGGATTGCAGAGGAGATTCACTAGGTTGATCCCAGAGTTGAGGGGATTAGATTATGACGAGAGGTTGAGTAGACTGGGACTGTACTCATTGGAGTTTAGAAGGATGCGGGGGGGATCTTATTGAGACATATAAAATTATGAAGGGAATAGATAGGATAGATGCGGGCAGGTTGTTTCCACTGGTCGGGGAAAGCAGAACTAGGGGGCATAGCCTCAAAATAAGGGGAGGTAGATTTAGGACGGAGTGTAGGGGGAACTTCTTCAGGTTGTGAATCTCTGGAATTCCTTGCCCAGTGAAGCAGTTGAGGCTCCTTCTTTAAACGTTTTTAAGAAAAAGATGGATGCCTTTCTAAAGAATAATGGGATTCGGGGATATGGTGTGCGGGCCGGAGAGTGGAGCTGAGTCCACAAAGATCAGCCATGATCTCATTAAATGGCGGAGCAGGCTCGAGGGGCCAGATGGCCTACTCCTGTTCCTAGTTCTTATGTTCTTATGTTCTTATGTAACTTCAAGCTGGTTTCATTTTTCACCATCCACTAAGAAATGTACACAGTAAATATACCTTTTTGTTTTAAAAAAAAACAACACTTGCAAACAGGTATAATAATATAGCCCATTTGTCTTTGTTCTTCTTCCTCCAACCAAAATCCTTCTCGATTGACAGTCTCTTTGAACAAAGTCTCTGCACGATCCATCCATTCCTCTACTCCTCGGCATTTCTCTTCAGAATCAGATAATTTAGTTTAATCTGACCACAGAATCCCTTGCAATTCCCCAATACAGGAACATTGGTGATCACAGCTTTCAGGCAGTCAAATGCCTGTTGAAAGTCCGCTGTCCATTGAAATTTTTTAGGTTTCTTTAGCAAGTCCATCAGTGGAGTAATCACGCCACAAAACTTTTGAACAAAGGTGCGATCAAATTCATTCATGCTGGGAGATCGCATTCATAGATTATCATAGATTATCATTGAATGTACAGTGCAGAAAGAAGCCATTCGGCCCATCGAGTCTGCACCAGCTCTTGGAAAGAGCACACTACCCAAGGTCAACACCTCCACCCTATCCCCATAACCCAGTAACCCCACCCAACACTAAGGGCAATTTTGGACACTAAGGGCAATTTATCATGACCAATCCACCTAAGCTGCACATCTTTGGACTGTGGGAGGAAACCGGAGCACCCGGACAGCCCACGCACACACAGGGAGGATGTGCAGACTCCGCACAGACAGTGACCCAAGCCGGAATCGAACCTGGGACCCTGGAGCTGTGAAGCAATTGTGCTATCCACAAAGTTACCGTGCTTCGTCTTGAGCGCATTATTTCCCTTCGTCTTGAGGGTATCGGAAACTCCGTAAGGAAAGTGATTCGGGCTTCTCTAAATTCACTTTCGGCTAGGTTCATCACCAAACCCGTCTCCTGAAGTCGATCGAAGAACTCCATACGATGTTTTAAATGTTCTTTCCATGTCCGGAGGTTGGAAATAAAGCAGATTTTCCCACTATCTCCATGCAATTCTTCAATGGTGGGACAGGATAAGAGTCCGTTCTTGTAACTGCATTCACCTTTCTATAGTCCACACACAACCGTTGGGTACCGTCTGGTTTAGGTACCATCACTATGGGTGAGCCTCATTGGCTGCAACCCACTTCAATTATGACATTCTTCAGCATACTCTCAATCTCTCTGTTAACCTGTGCCAATTTTAAAGGATTAAGTCAATATGGATGTTGTTTGATAGGAACAGCATTTCTCACATCTACATCATGTATAGCCATTTTAGTACTTCCCAATTTATCTCTACAAATTTGCCCATGTGATATCAATAACTCTTTCAGGTCAGTTCGTTTTTCCTCTGGAAGATAACTTAACAATTCATCCCAATTTTTAAGAACATCCTCGTTTTCCAATTTATTTTGAGGTATGTCAAATTCACAATCATCTGGATTTGGTTTGTCACTTTGAGTTGGAATCATTAAAACCTCCTTTTTCTCTCCTTCCCTTTCAAAGTACCTTTTAAGCATATTCACATGACACACTCGGTGAGTCTTCCTTCTATCTGGTGTTTTTACCACATAATTCACCTCACTTAATTCCCTTTCAATCTGATACGGTCCACAAAACCTAGCTTTTAAAGGCTCCCCTACCACTGGTAACAACACTAAAACTTTATCCCCACTAGCAAAACTACAAACTTTGGATTTCTTATCCGCTACCCGTTTCATCACATTTTGAGCAACTTTCAAATGTAGTCTAGCCAATTCACCTGCTCTATTTAATCATTCCCTAAAATTTGACACATAACTCAATAGTGTATTTTCCGATTTCTCACCCACCAATTTTTCCTCAATCAATTTAAGTGGTCCTCTTACATCATGACCAAACATTAGTTCAAAAGGACTAAATTTGGTAGACTCATTAGGTGCATCCTTAATTGCAAACAATACGAATGGGATTCCTTTATCCCAATCCTCTGGATAATCTTGACAATACGCCCTCAACAATGTCTTTAATGTCTGATGCCACCTTTCTAATGCTCCCTGCGATTCTGGATGGTACGCACTTGATTTAAATTACTTTATTCCTCAGCTATCCATAACTTCTTTGAATAACTTTGAAGTAAAATTTGATCCTTGATCCGATTGAATTTCTGTGGGTAGTCCATACCTAGTAAAGAATTCAAGTAACTCCTCCACAATCCTTTTAGCTGTAATATTACATACTGGAATGGCCTCTGGAAACCCAATATATTCAAAAGATATTGATTCCCACTTTCTGTTTTAGGAAGCGGTCATACACAATCAATTTGGACCCTTGTAAAAGGTTCCTCAAATGCTGGAATGGGTATTAAGGGCCCTAGTTTTATCACTGCTTGAGGTTTCACAATCACTTGACATGTGTGACATGATTGACAAAATCTAACTACATATTTATGTAGTCCAGGCCAATAAAAATGTTTCTGGATTTTAGCTTGAGTTTTCCTTATTCCCAAATGACCTCCCACTGGTACCTCATGTGCAACTCGCAACAACTCCTTTCTATACCCTACCGGCTATAATACTTGATGAACTTCTGCCCACTTTTCATCCGCCTGCATATGTACAGGTCTCCATTTTCTCATCAAGACATCATTTTTACGGTAATAACACTCTGGTATACTCCAGTTTCCTCTTCCGTATATATGCTTTCTGATATATCCGTTTTATTTCTACATCTTTCTGTTGTAACTCTGCCAATTTTCCTGAACTAAAAATATCCGCCTCATCCTCCATCGCCTTGTTCTTTTCCAACCATCTGATCAAAAATCGATTCTGATAATTGCACTTCAACTTCACCCTTTGATCTCTCCTCGTGTCTTAACCTGTGACTTTGCGACCTTGTTACTACACAATGCGGAAAAATCCCAGGATATTCATCCTTCAACACTTCAGTTGTCTGATTTTCCACTGGCTTATCAACCACAGTAGGCATCACTCCCACCTGCGATCCAGCTATATCATTACCCAAGATAAACTGTATTCCTGGACAAGATAGTTTATCTATTACTCCTACTACCACTTCACCACTCTTCACTGGACTTTCCAACCTTACCTTATATAATGGAACGCTACTCCTCTCACCCTGAATTCCACATATCACCATCTGTTCTGGCAACATTCTTCCCAAACTACATAATTCCTCATCTCTTACCATTAAAGACTGACTAGCCCCTGTATCTCTTAAAATTGTGACTTCTTTACCTGCTCCTCCTGATACAAATGAGTAAACTTTACCCACACAAGTCAATTCTTTAAAGACATCTGGCACCTTCTTAACAATTACTTCTTGAACAGGCTGTACAATCGTTTGCATCTCCTTCGCTTCCCTTGGGCTTTCCTTTACCACTCTAACAAATCCCACTGTCTTTTCCTGTTTTACCACATCAGCCTTTCCAGTGCTTTTCTTCAACCACCAACACTGTGACTTTACATGGCCTAGTTTATTACAGTGAAAACATTTGAAACTTTTCATCTCTTTTCCACCCTCCTGGATTTTAAAAAAAATCTGAGGTACACTCTCTTTATTGTCTCCCATCAGATCACCTTTACCTTTACCACTTGAGTATTTCTCATGTCCCCAGTTTCTATCCCTCACAGGCTGAAACTGATGTCGGAAACCAATCTTTGATTTATGAACTAATTCATAATCATCTGCCATTTTCGCTGCTAATCTCGCAGTTTTAACTCTCTGTTCTTCCACATGAGTTCTCACTACATCAGGAATTGAATTTTTAAACTCCTCCAAAAGTATCATTTCTCTGAGAGCTTCATACGTTTGGTCTATTTTCAAAGCCCTTATCCACCTATCAAAATTACTCTGTTTGAGCCTTTCAAATTCCATGTATGTTTGACCAAATTCTTTCCTTAAATTTCTAAACCTTTGTCTGTAAGCTTCAGGCACTAGCTCATATGCACTTAAGATGGATTTCTTCACCTCCTCATACGTTCCAGATACCTCCTCCGGTAGTGATGCAAACACTTCACTAGCTCTACCTACCAACTTTGTTTGAATCAGTAACAACCACATGTCCTATGGCCATTTCATTTGTTTAGCTACCTTCTCAAATGAAATGAAAAAGGCTTCCACTTCCTTCTCGTCAAACCTTGGCAATGCTTGGACATATTTAAATAGATCCTCACCATGTCTTCGACTATGACACTCTGTCTCATTATCCTCATCCATCTGTACTTCTCCCTTTACGTCTGCCAATTTTAACTGATTGTCATGTTTCATGGCCATTTTTTTGAAGTTCAAACTCCCTCTCTTTATCTTTTTCCCTGATCTGTATCTCCCTTTCTTTTCTTTTTTGTTCTGCTAGGGCTATTCTTTCTTTTCTCCTTTCTTCTCTCTCCTTTTCTTTTTCCTCTCTCTTTCTTTCTCTTGCTTTTTCCTCTCTCTCGCTCTCGTATGCAAGCCGCTTTAATTCTTTCTCATGTTCCATTTGTTTAATTTGCAACTGAATTTTTGCCATTTCCAATGAGTCAAACTTTATCTCAGGCAACTTTAAATGCTTAACCACTGCCATAATTACCTCATCTTTTTTCGCATAATTTGGGGAGCTGTTGGGGAGAGTTTAAACTAATGTGGCAGGGGGATGGGAACCGATGCAGGAAGTTGGAAGGTAGTAAAACAGGGACAGAAATAAAAGTCAGTAAGGGGGGAAAGTATAAGGCAGAGAAGCCATAGTCAAAAATCAAAAAGGGCGACAGTACAAGGTACAGTGACTGAGGGGAGCTCAGTGAATAAGACCAGGAATACTAAAAGAAATAAAACGGGAAGTGAAAACATTAATGGTAAGCGGCGCGGCAGGTTGTTACAGGAAGATGTGGGTTCGACGACAAGGAAAATTAGGAGAAAGGTTAAGAGGAAATATAACTTAGGAGAGGTTACTGATCGAGGTGTTAAGATTCAGAACAGAGGTAAAAAAGCCAACATAAGTGTACTTTACCTGAATGCTCGTAGTATTCGGAATAAGGTAAATGAATTGATGGCGCAAATCATCGTGAATGACGATGATTTAGTGGCCATTACTGAAACATGGTTAAAGGATGGTCACGACTGTGAGTTAAATATCCGAGGGTATCAAACTTTTCGGAAGAACAGAGTGGATGGTAAGGGAGGTGGTGTAGCTCTGTTATTTAAGGATGACATCCGGGCAACAGTAAGGGATGACATCGGTGCTATGGAGGATAAGGTTGAATCCATTTGGGTGGAAATCAGGAATAGTAAGGCGACAAAGTCACTGATAGTAGTCTATAGGCCACCAAATCGTAACATTATGGTGGGGCAGGCAATAAACAAAGAAATAACAGATGCATGTAGAAATGGTACAGAGGTTATCATGGGGGATTTTAATCTACATGTTGATTGGTTGAACCAGGTCGGTCAAGGCAGCCTTGAGGAGGAGTTTATAGAATGTATCCGCGATAGTTTCCTAGAACAGTATGTAATAGAACCTACGAGGGAACAAGCGGTCCTAGATCTGGTCCTGTGTAATGAGACAGGATTGATTCAGGATCTCATAGTTAGGGATCCTCTCGGAAGGAGCGATCACAATATGGTGGATTTTAAAATACAGATGGAGGGTGATAAGGTAAAATCAAGCACTCGTGTTTTGTGCTTAAAAAAAGGAGATTACAATGGGATGAGAGAAGAACTAGCTAAGGTAGTCTGGGAGCAAAGACTTTAGAGTGAAACAGTTGAGGAACAGTGGAGAACCTTCCAAGTGATTTTTCACAGTGCTCAGCAAAGGTTTATACCAACAAAATGGAAGGACGGTAAAAAGAGGGAAAATCGACCGTGGATATCTAAGGAAATAAAGGAGAGTATCAAATTGAAGGAAAAAACATACAAAGTAGCAAAGATCAGTGGGAGACTAGAGGACTGGGAAATCTTTAGGGGGGGCAACAGAAAGCTACTAAAAAAGCTATAAAGAAGAGTAAGATAGATTGTGAGAGTAAACTTGCTCAGAATATAAAAACAGATAGCAAATGTTTCTACAAATACATAAAACAAAAAAGAGTGGCTAAGGTAAATATTGGTCCTTTAGAGGATGAGAAGGGAGATTTAATAATGGGAGATGAGGAAATGGCTGAGGAACTGAACAGGTTTTTTGGGTCGGTCTTCACAGTGGAAGACACAAATAACATGCCAGTGACTGATGGAAATGAGGCTATGACAGGTGAGGACCTTGAGAGGATTGTTATCACCAAGGAGGTAGTGATGGGCAAGCTAACGGGGCTAAAGGTAGACAAGTCTCCTGGACCTGCTGGAATGCATCCCAGAGTGCTAAAAGAGATGGCTAGGGAAATTGCAAATGCACTAGTGATAATTTCCCAAAATTCACTAGATTCTGGGGTGGTCCCGGCGGATTGGAAATTAGCAAACGTGACACCACTGTTTAAAAAAGGTGATAGGCAGAAAGCGGGTAATTATAGGCCAGTGAGTTTAACTTCGGTAGTAGGGAAGATGCTGGAATCTATCATCAAGGAAGAAATAGCGAGGCATCTGGATCGAAATTATCCCATTGGGCAGACGCAGCATGGGTTCATAAAGGGCAGGTCGTGCCTAACTAATTTAGTGACATTTTTTGAGGACATTAACAGTGCGGTAGATAACGGGGAGCCAATGGATGTGGTATATCTAGATTTCCAGAAAGCCTTTGACAAGGTGCCACACAAAAGGTTGTTGCATAAGATAAAGATGCATGGCATTAAGGGGAAAGTAGTAGCATGGATAGAGGATTGGTTAATTAATAGAAAGCAAAGAGTGGGGATTAATGGGTGTTTCTCTGGTTGGCAATCAGTAGCTCGTGGTGTCCCTCAGGGATCAGTGTTGGGCCCACAACTGTTCACAATTTACATAGATAATTTGGAGTTGGGGACCAAGGGCAATGTGTCCAAGTTTGCAGACGACACTAAGATAAGTGGTAAAGCAAAAAGTGCAGAGGATACTGGAAGTCTGCAGAGGGATTTGGATAGGCTAAGTGAATGGGCTAGGGTCTGGCAGATGGAATACAATGTTGACAAATGTGAGGTTATCCATTTTGGTAGGAATAACAGCAAAAGGGATTATTATTTAAATGATAAAATATTAAAACATCCTGCTCTGCTCGATGTGCTAGTGCATGAGTTGCAAAACGTTGGTTTACAGGTGCAGCAGGTGATTAAGAAGGCAAATGGAATTTTGTCCTTCATTGCTAGAGGGATGGAGTTTAAGACTAGGGAGGTTCTGCTGCAATTGTATAAGGTGTTAGTGAGGCCACACCTGGAGTATTGTGTTCAGTTTTGGTCTCCTTACTTGAGAAAGGACGTACTGGCACTGGAGGGTGTGCAGAGGAGATTCACTAGGTTAATCCCAGAGCTGAAGGGGTTGGATTACGAGGAGAGGTTGAGTAGACTGGGACTGTACTCGTTGGAATTTAGAAGGATGAGAGGGGATCTTATAGAATCATATAAGATTATGAAGGGAATAGATAGGATAGATGCGGGCAGGTTGTTTCCACTGGTGGGTGAAAGCAGAACTAGGGGGCATAGCCTCAAAACAAGGGGAAGTAGATTTAGGACTGAGGTTAGGAGGAACTTCTTCACCCAAAGGGTTGTGAATCTATGGAATTCCTTGCCCAGTGAAACATTAGAGGCTCCTTCATTAAATGTTTTTAAGATAAAGATAGATAGTTTTTTGAAGAATAAAGGGATTAAGGGTTATGGTGTTCGGGCCGGAAAGTGGAGCTGAGTCCACAAAAGATCAGCCATGATCTCATTGAATGGTGGAGCAGGCTCGAGGGGCCAGATGGCCTACTCCTGCTCCTAGTTCTTGTTATATTCTTATGTTCCCCATTAGGGGGTTCGGAGGTGTACAGCCCTCGGTAAAATGTCGAAAATATGCAGTTAATCTCTTTTTGCTCGATTACCGGTCTGCCTCAGCTATCCTTTACCTGCGCTATCTCCCTCATGGCTGCCTGCTTACGATACCCGCTATACGATACCTAGCTCATTTTTCCCTCTCTGTTCCTTTTGCGTCCCTTCCCCCCTCCTCCCATCTCGGCATATCTTCCCCTCGTTCTTCCCCCTTCCTCGTCCCAGTGCCCCCCCTCTGACCAGGCGCTCCCTCCCTGCCAGGAGGTGAGCTGCGGTCCCCCTTGATTCTGCCTTCCCTTGCCAGCTATTTTTGCTAGTGTGGTGGCCCACCTCCCTGGGCTGATCAAACCCCTTTCTTATGCCCGCATTCTCCCTCGCCTGCCATCCCTCGTCCCCGCTCCTTTCTAAGACTCAGTCTTCCCTTTATGATCGGAATGAGGCAGCACAATCCCACGCAAACATGCTCACTGTCCAATGAGTTTTTGCTCTTTCAGAGTCTTTCTCTACAACTCTCATCAATGCTGTGTCTGTCCCTTGTCCCAGCCGTTGATTCTGACAAAATCATTTGCTTCATCTGGGGAGTTGAAGTAATTCTCCTTCTTTCGGTATGTGTCCCAGAGCCTGGCGGGGAACAGCATACCGAAACATACCAATTTTGCCTGATTAAATTTGGCCCTGCATTTTGCTAGTTCTGCCCCAATGTCCTAGTAAATTCTGATTCTATGTCCTTCCCAGGTGCTTGCTTTTGTTTGCTATGCCCACCTCAGAATCCTCTCATGGTCCTCTCATGTTCCTTGTGTCATGCAGGAGTGCCTTTAAGAAATGGATGTGTAAGCAATGTACCTTTAAGAAAACAGTGATGTCAGAGAGTGGGTGGAGCTCAGCTCAGATCAGCCATTTTGCAGGTTTTTTAGTTTCAGTTTAAAAGCTGACTGTGTGTTTCCAGAGAGCTGCAAGTTTTGCAGTTTGGTTTTGCAGTTTGAAAAGTGCCTGGCTGGTTTTGTTGAGAGCAGCTAAAAAGTGCCTGGCTGGTTTTGCTGAGAGCAGTTTAAAAGTGCTTGTCCGTTTTGATGGAGCTGAAGGCAACCAAGCTAATATATCTCTGCCATTCTGCAGAAAATATATATATCCTTTAACCTGATGTGATTTTGTTTAAAGGTGTTAAGTCTCTTGGAAGTTTGAAGGAACATTTTAAGGAGTTATTTACTGTTGCAATATTTTCTGAGTTATCTTTGAAGTAAGGGGTGTTAAGAGATCCAATGTTTATTTAAGATGTTAGTGTTTTGTGTTTAAAAACCCACGTGTCCATAATTGTAATCCCACACCTAGGGAAAAGCTGTGTGCTAGGAAAAGCAACAAATCCATTAAAGGGAGAGGTTCGTTGAACTCCATGATTCATTTTGTCATTCTGAACACCCCTCGCCCATAACAATTGGGGGCTCGAGGGGGATAAAAGTCTTATCGATTCGATTGGCTTTTGTGAACTTAAAGACCGTGAGGGATAGTTGCTTTTCCAGTGTGGTATTTTAGTTTAAGTGGGGAGAGTGTTGTGAACAATGGCTCTTTCAGAGGCTCAGAAGTTTTTGGGGGTGGAGAATGTCACACGTAGTAATGTCACACACTTAACGGACATAAACGAAAAGCAGGCTGTGAGATTTGCAAGAACATTGCAGTTAACATTACCTGCCAAAATAAGAACATAAGAACTAGGAGCAGGAGTAGGCCATCTGGCCCCTCGAGCCTGCTCCACCATTCAATGAGATCATGGCTGATCTTTTGTGGACTCAGCTCCACTTTCCGGCCCGAACACCATAACCCTTAATCCCTTTATTCTTCAAAAAACTATCTATCTTTATCTTAAAAACATTTAATGAAGGAGCCGCTACTGTTTCACTGGGCAACAAATTCCATAGATTCACAACCCTTTGGGTGAAGAAGTTCCTCCTAAACTCAGTCCTAAATCTACTTCCCTTTGTTTTGAGGCTATGCCCCCTAGTTCTGCTTTCACCCACCAGTGGAAACAACCTGCCCGCATCTATCTTCTCTATTCCCTTCATAATCTTATATGTTTCTATAAGATCCCCTCTCATCCTTCTAAATTCCAACGAGTACAGTCCCAGTCTACTCAACCTCTCCTCATAATCCAACCCCTTCAGCTCTGGGATTAACCTAGTGAATCTCCTCTGCACACCCTCCAGTGCCAGTACGTCCTTTCTCAAGTAAGGAGACCAAAACTGAACACAATACTCCAGGTGTGGCCTCACTAACACCTTATACAATTGCAGCAGAACCTCCCTAGTCTTAAACTCCATCCCTCTAGCAATGAAGGTCAAAATTCCATTTGCCTTCTTAATCACCTGTTGCACCTGAAAACCAACTTTTTGTGACTCATGCACTAGCACACCCAGGTCTCTCTGCACAGCAGCATGTTTTAATATTTTATCATTTAAATAATAATCCCTTTTGCTGTTATTCCTACCAAAATGGATAACCTCACATTTGTCAACATTGTATTCCATCTGCCAGACCCTAGCCCATTCACTTAGCCTATCCAAATCCCTCTGCAGACTTCCAGTATCCTCTGCACTTTTTGCTTTACCACTTATCTTAGTGTCGTCTGCAAACTTGGACACATTGCCCTTGGTCCCCAACTCCAAATTATCTATGTAAATTGTGAACAGTTGTGGGCCCAACACTGATCCCTGAGGGACACCACTAGCTACTGATTGCCAACCAGAGAAACACCCATTAATCCCCACTCTTTGCTTTCTATTAATTAACCAATCCTCTATCCATGCTACTACTTTCCCCTTAATGCCATGCATCTTTATCTTATGCAACAACCTTTTGTGTGGCACCTTGTCAAAGGCTTTCTGGAAATCCAGATATACCACATCCATTGGCTCCCCGTTATCTACCGCACTGTTAATGTCCTCAAAAAATGTCACTAAATTAGTTAGGCACGACCTGCGCTTTATGAACCCATGCTGCGTCTGTCCAATGGGACAATTTCCATCCTGATGTCTCGCTATTTCTTCCTTGATGATAGATTCCAGCATCTTCCCTACTACCGAAGTTAAGCTCACTGGCCTATAATTACCCGCTTTCTGCCTACCTCCTTTTTTAAACAGTGGTGTCACGTTTGCTAATTTCCAATCCGCCGGGACCACCCCAGAGTCTAGTGAATTTTGGGAAATTATCACTAGTGCATTTTCAATTTCCCTAGCCATCTCTTTTAGCACTCTGGGATGCATTCCAGCAGGTCCAGGAGACTTGTCTACCTTTAGCCCCGTTAGCTTGCCCATCACTACCTCCTTGGTGATAACAATCCTCTCAAGGTCCTCACCTGTCATAGCCTCATTTCCATCAGTCACTGGCATGTTATTTGTGTCTTCCACTGTGAAGACCGACCCAAAAAACCTGTTCAGTTCCTCAGCCATTTCCTCATCTCCCATTATTAAATCTCCCTTCTCATCCTCTAAAGGACCAATATTTACCTGAGCCACTCTTTTTTGTTTTATATATTTGTAGAAACTTTTACTATCTGTTTTTATATTCTGAGCAAGTTTACACTCATAATCTATCTTACTCTTCTTTATAGCTTTTTTACTCGCTTTCTGTTGCCCCCTAAAGATTTCCCAGTCCTCTAGTCTCCCACTGATCTTTGCTACTTTGTATGTTTTTTCCTTCAATTTAATACTCTCCCTTATTTCCTTAGATATCCACGGTTGATTTTTCCTCTTTTTACTGGGATGCGGAGATTAAATGGTTCCTCGATGGACTGGACATGTCAGTTATGGGGGATGACTGGCAGGGGGGACTGGAAGCACCAGGAGGACTGGGAGAGATCATGGAGAATATCAGCTCCATGCAAGAGCCGGAGGAACCTCTATAAGAAATTTGCACCAGGCCTGGCCCCGGACATGTTCGCAGACTCACTGCCGAGGGGCACTGCTAACACAGGCCACGATATCCAAAGACGGAAGGTGGATCATAGAGGCCGATTTCACTACTGAATGTGGCCAAGACACTGGAGAACTGCGTACCAAAGGTGGTCGCAAAGGGCCAGACGGGCTTTGTCAAGTGCAAGAAACTAACTGCGAACATCAGACGGCTGCTGAATGTATTGATGACTCCTTCTGGGGAGAGAACACCAGAGGTGATTATCTCTCTGGCGCAGAAAAGGCCTTCGACCGAGTCAAATGGAAGTACCGTATCGAGGTGTTGGAGCGGCTTGGGCTAGAGACAGGATTCACTTCATGGGTGAAACTCTTGTACAACGCCCCCAAGGCGAGCGTTGGGACCAACACCACCAGCACTGAATACTTCCAGCTATACAGAGGCACAAGCAGGGATGCCCACTGTCCCCACTCTTGTTCCCCCTGGCATTGAACCACTGGCGATCCCTCTGCGAGACACGAAAAGCTGGAAGGGTATACAAAGGGGAGGCAGAGAGCACAGAGTGTCGCTCTATGTGGATGACCTGTTCTCCTTTGTCTCGGACCCACAGGACGTCCTGAAAGCAATCATACAACTTCTGAAAGAGTTTGGCGCCTTCTCGTGCTACAAACGCAACCTGGGAAAGAGCAAGGCATTCCCAGTGAACCCGAGCGGAGGAGGGACAGAGCTGAAGGGACTACCATTCAAATTAGCCCAACGTGAACAGTCTGACGGAGGAAGTAAAAAGGGACCTACAGAGATGGGATACACTCCTATTCACTCTGGCGGGGAGTGTGCTGACGTGCAAAATGAACGTACTGCCAAGATTCCTCTTCCTGTTGAGATCCATTCCAATCTTCATCCCCAAGACCTATTTTCACAAAGTAGACAAAATGATTATGTCGTTTGTGGAGTGGGATGGGGTGGGGATGGAGATAAAGAACCAGAGGATCCCTAAGTCAACTCTGCAAATGAGGAATAACATGGGCGGTCTAGCCTTACCGAACCTATAGTACTCCCACTGCGTGGTCACAACCAAGAGGGTGAGGGAATGGATACGAAAGCCAACTAGGGAATGGATGAGGCTGGATGAGTCCTCCTGCAAGGGAACAACCCTCTGAGCATTCGCCACGGCAGCGCTCCCATCCCCCCACAAAACACAAATCCAGCCTAGTGGTGGTAACCACATTGAAGACGTGGAATGAAATGAGGCAACATTTCGGCCTAACCGAGATGTCCTTCATGGCCCCCATCTGCGGCAACCACAAATTCCCGCTGGCCATGCTCGACGCCACCTTTAATAAATGGAGACAGGATTGGGGCGGGGGTGGGGGGGGGGGGGGGGGGGGGGTGGTGGGGGGGGGGGGGGGAGAGAGAGAGAGAGAGAGATGGGTGACCACCAGAAGGGGCAGGCAGTCAGTGCAGGAATCCTCTGTGGTTGTCCCCCTCTCGAACAGGTATACCCCTTTGGATACTGTCGGGGGGAATAGCCTATCTTGGGAAAACAGCAGCAGCAAGAGCAGTGGCACCACGGCTGGCTCTGATGTTCAGCAGGGAGGGTCAAAGCGCAGAAGAGCAATAGTCATTGGGGACTCTATAGTCAGGGGCACAGATAGGCGCTTCTGTGGACGTGAAAGAGACTCCAGGATGGAATGTTGCCTCCCTGATGCCAGGGTCCAGAATGTCTCAGAACGGGTAGCGGGCATCCTGAAGGGGGAGGACAAACAGGCAGAGGTCGCGGTACATATTGGTACTAACGACATAGGCAGGAAGAGGGATGAGGTCCTGCAGCAGAGGTTCAGGGAGCTAGGCAGAAAGTTAAAAGACAGGACCTCAAGGGTTGTAATCTCGGGATTACTCCCTCTGTCACGTGCCAGTCAGGCTAGAAATAGGAAGATAGAGCAGCTAAACACATGGCTAAACAGCTGGTGTAGGAGGGAGGGTTTCAGTTATGTGGACCACTGGGAGGTCTTCCGGGACAGGTGTGACTTGTATAAGAAGGACGGGTTGCATCTAAACTGGAGAGGCATAAATGTCCTGGCCGCAGGCTTTGCTAGTGTCACACGGCAGGGTTTAAACGAGTATGGCAGGGGGTGGGTACCGGAGCAATGGGTCAGAAGGTGAAAAAATTGAGGAAGAACTAGGAAATAAGGCCACTATGGTTCTGAGGAAGAGCAGACAGGGAGATGTTCCTGAAAACAGCAGGACTGGTGGCCTGTAGTGCACATGTTTTAATGCAAGAAGCATAACAGGTAAGGCAGGTGAACTTAAGAGCTTGAATTAGTACTTGGAACTATGATGTTGCTGCCATTACAGAGACCTGGTTGAGGGAAGGACAGGATTGGCAGCTAAACATTCCAGGATTTAGATGTTTCAGGTGGGATAGAGGGGGTGCAAAAAGGGGTGGAGGAGTTGCGCTACTGGTTAGGGAGAATATCACAGCTGTACTGGGGGAGGATACCTCAGAGGGCAGCGAGGCTATATGGATAGAGATCAGGAATAAGAAGGGTGCAATCACAATGTTGGGGGTTTCCTACAGGCCTTCCAACAGCCAGCGGGAGATAGAGGAGCAGATAGGTAGACAGATTTTGGAAAGGAGTAAAAGCAACAGAGTTGTTGTGATGGGAGACTTTAACTTCCCCAATATTGACTGGGACTCACTTAGTGCTAGGGGCTTGGACGGGGCAGAGTTTGTCAGGAGCATCCAGGAGGGCTTCTTAAAACAATATGTAGATAGTCCAACTATGGAAGGGGCTGTACTGGACCTGGTATTGGGGAATGAGCCCGGCCAGATGGTAGAAGTGTCAGTAGGGGAGCATTTTGGGAACACTGACCACAATTCAGTAAGTTTTAAAGTGCTGGTGGACAAGGATAAGAGTGGTCCTAGGGTGAATGTGCTAAATTGGGGGAAGGCTAATTATAACAATATTAGGCGGGAACTGAAGAACCTAGATTGGGGGTGGATGTTTGAGGGAAAATCAACATCTGACATGTGGGAGGCTTTCAAATGTCAGTTGAAAGGAATTCAGGACTGGCATGTTCCTGTGAGGAAGAAGGATAAATACGGCAAATTTCGGGAATCTTGGATAACGAGAGATAGTGTAGGCCTCGTCAAAAAGAAAAAGGAGGCATTTGTCAGGGCTAGAGGGCTGGGAAGAGACAAAGCTTGTGTGGAATATAAGGAAAGTAGGATGGAACTTAAGGAGTCAGGAGGGCTAAAAGGGGTCACAAAAAGCCATTGGCAAACAGGGTTCAGGAAAATCCCAAGGCTTTTCACAAGTACATAAAAAGCAAGAGGCTAGCCAGGGAAAGGGTTGGCTCACTGAAGGACAGGGGAGGGAATCTATGTGTGGAGCCAGAGGAAATGGGCGTAGTACTAAATGAATACTTAGCATCAGTATTCACCAAAGAGAAGGAATTGGTGGATGTTGAGTCTGGAGAAGGGTGTGTAGATAGCCTGGTTCACATTGACATCCAAAAAGACGACGTGTTGGGTGTCTTGAAAAATATTAAGGTGGATAAGTCCCCAGGGCCTGATGAAATCTACCCCAGAATACTGAAGGAGGCATGAGAGGAAATTGCTGAGGCTTGACAGAAATCTTTGGATCCTCACTGTCTTCAGGTGATGTCCCGGAGGGCTGGAGAATAGCCAATGTTGTTCCTTTGTTTAAGAAGGGTAACGAGTATCATCCAGGGAACTACAGGCCGGTGAGCCTTACGTCAGTGGTAGGTAAATTACTGGAGAGAGTTCTTCGAGACAGGATCTACTCCCATTTGGAAGCAAGTGGTCGTATTAGCGAGAGGCAGCATGGCTTTGTGAAGGTGAGGTCGTGTCTCACTAACTTGATAGAATTTTTCGAGGAGGTCACAAAGATGATTGATGCAGGTAGGGCAGTGGATGTTGTCTATATGGACTTCAGTAAGGCCTTTGGCAAGGTCCCTCATGGCAGACTGGTACAAAAGGTGAAGTTACACGGGATCAGAGGTGAGCTGGCAAGATGGATACAGAACTGGCTAGATCATAGAAGGCAGAGAGTAGCAATGGAAGGGTGCTTTTCTGATTGGAGGGCTGTGACTAGTGGTGTTCCGCAGGGATCAGTGCTGAGACCTTTGCTGTTCGTAGCATATATAAATGATTTGGAAGAAAATGTAACTGGTCTGATTAGTAAGTTTGCGGACGACACAAAGGTTGGTGGAATTGCAGATAGTGATGAGGACTGTCAGATGATACAACAGGATTTAGATCGTTTGGAGACTTGGGCGGCGAGATGGCAGATGGAGTTCAATACGGACAAATGTGAGGTAATGCATTTTGGAAGGTCTAATACAGGTGGGGAATTACTGTGAATCGTAGAACCCTCAAGAGTATTGACAGTCAGAGAGATCTTGGTGTAAAGGTCCACAGGTCACTGAAAGGGGCAACATAGGTGGCGAAGGTAGTCAAGAAGGCATATGGCATGCTTACCTTCATTGGCCGGAGCATTGAGTATAAAAATTGGCAAGTCATGTTGCAGCTGTATGGAACCTTAGTTAGGCCACACTTGGAGTATCGTGTTCAATTCTGGTCGCCGTACTACCAGAAGGGTGTGGAGGCTTTAGAGAGGGTGCAGAAGAGATTTACCAGGATGTTGCCTGGTACGGAGGGCATTAGCTATGAGGAGAGGTTGAATAAACTTGGTTTGTTCTCACTGGAACGAAGGAGGTTGAGGGGCGGCCTGATAGAGGTCTACAAAATTATGAGGGGCATAGACAGAGTGGGTAGTCAGAGACTTTTTCCCAGGTAGGGGGGTCAATTAATAGGGGGCATAGGTTTAAGGTGCGAGGGGCAAGGTTTAGAGGAGATGTACGAGATAAGTTTTTTACACAGAGGGTAGTGGGTGCCTGGAACTCGCTACGGAGGAGGTGGTGGAAGCAGGGACGATAGTGACGTTTAAGGGGCATCTTGACAAACACATGAATAGGATGGGAATAGAGGGATACGGACCCCAGAAGTGGAGAAGATTTTAATTTAGACGGGCAGCATGGTCGGCGCAGGCTTGGAGGGCCATAGGGCCTATTCCTGTGCTGTACTTTTCTTTGTTCTATAGGGGATAGACTTGCGACCTTCGATGAACTGACAGAGGACCTACCGACGGGACAGGAGCTGAGGCCTCTCTAAATTAAACACTTACTCCATAAGGAGACGGCAAGGTACCCCAGGGGCGTGGGGGAGGTCTCAAAGAACAAAGAACCTTCACAGAGGAGCTAATGAACACGGACAATAAGGAGGGAGGAAACTGTGGGAACGTATATATACGGAAGGTTACTACACAGGGCAAGACAACCGCTGGATGAAACTAGACAGAAATGGGCGGATGAACTGGGGACGGAAGTGGATTGGGGACTCTGGAGGGAAGCACTGAGCAGGGTAACTCCACCTCCTCCTGCGCTAAGTTAAGCCTTATGCAGTTTAAAGTGGTGCACAGAGCCCACCTGACGAGAACACGATGAGCAGGTTCTTCCCAGAGGTAGAGGACAAATGCGAACTGTGCCAGGGAGGCCCGGCCAACCATGCCCGCATGTTTGGGCATGCCCCAGACTTGTCTGGTTCTGGATAGCTTTCTTTGAGGCAATGGCCAAGGTGAGGGTGGAGCCGTGCCCCAGAGTCGCAATCTTCGGGGTATCGGACCAGCCAGTCCTCCATTTGGGGAAGAGGGCCGACGCCCTAGCTTTTACATCCCTAATCCTGTTGGCTGGCAATCGGCAGCACCACCCAAAGCTGCAGACTGGCTGGTAGACCTGGCAAATTTCTCCACCTGGAGAAGATAAAGTACACCATCCGAGGGTCGGACGAGGGCTTCCTCAAAGCATGGGGCCCATTCACCAGCTTGTTCCAAGACCTGTTCGAGCAAGCAGCGACTAGGAAGGTGGGGCGGGGGGGGGGGGGGGGGGGGCGGTGGAAGAGAGGGAGACAGACAAGGGTGGGCACGCTCAGGGGTGGGCACGCTCAAGAGACAGGGGCAGAGGGAGGAAGCGAGGGAAGGGATCCCAAAGAAGGTACAAAATGAACCATAGGGGGCGAGGTGAAGGGCCTTGCAGGTCCCTCCTCCTTACATCAAACAACAAAGAACACCCGCAGTAGGGGAATAAAAAGGGGGGAAAAAAAGATACGGAATATGCCTCTAGGGGAAGGGGGAGGGAACTGCTTGTAAAAACCTGTTGTACATAAGATACAAACTGACTTGTAAATATCTAACAAACTTGGGCTGTTACTTTGTAAATACCAGAGGCTGAATTCTCTGCTTGCCAACATCGAAATCGCATTCCGCGATCGGCCGGAGAATCAGAGTTCCCGGCCAAATCGAGGGCAGCGCCGCTTTCGCGATGCTCCTCCCCCTCCAAAGAGGCGTACTCATCCATACCGACGGCCTCAGGACATTGCCGGAGGTCTGCACCACGATGCTCCGCCCCCGACCAGCCGAGTTCCCGATAGCGTCGGTCGCATGTGGTCGGGAACCAGGGGTAGCGGCTGCGGATTGAGTCCTGCGCCGCCACAGTTGGGGAAGAGCCGATCTTCTGACAGGGGGGACTTTATTAGGGGCTCCGTGGCGCGCGAGCCGGCAAAGGGGGTACACTATTTTTCAGGCCGGGTCTGCGAGCGGCCTCCGCCATGTAGCAAGGCACAGCCGCTGCAGGCTGCCGCCGTGTGCATGCGAGGCCATGGACCGGCAGCTAGAGCCAGGAACTGAACGCTGCCAGCATGCTAGCCCCCAGCCGAACGAAGGATTGGTGCCGGCGTGGGGACATAGCTTCAGAATTGGAGAATCCAGTCCTATGTGCCTTATACGTCAAACTGTTTTACTGATAAAGTTGAAAATGGCAATAAAAATATTTTTTTTAAATGGTGGGAAACACCCGGTTAAACGAGCTTGACAGAGGACTCTGTTTAACTTCCATTAGATCCCCTCCTAAGTGTGGGTGAATTCAGGTCTGGAGCTCACCAAAAAGCCGGCAAGAAACACCTCTTCAGACTCGCCCAAAATGATACTTAGGGCTGCATTCATCCGCCCCGCCTGGCTCAAGAATGCCACGGGCAAGCCGCAGACAATGGAGAAGTCCATTGACCTCGGGCGGGATTCTCTGGTCGCCGGGCGGACGCGACCAAAGAATCATGCCCTTCGTCATTTTTTGCGAAAATCGCATTCACTATGTTCCAGGAACGCACACTCGTCCCGTGCAATCATCCCGTGCATTCAACTGGATGGCAAAGACAGGGCGTGATGTTAAAATTTTTAAAGGGAATTGAAATTATTATCTCCAGGTCTGCCATTTTCAAAAAGGTTTGAAAGTAAACCTCCATCCTTTTAGCTGTCCAAAGGAACCCTTTGGTGGTCATTTGCAACAGGCAATGAAGGTGTCCTGTGACCATTCTTCAACCTACAACCACCCACACAGCAAATTTCCCCACCAAATGAGGAGGTGCTAAAACCAAATACACAAAACAACGGTCGCACAGTAGTTAGCACTGTTGCTTCACAGACCCAGGGTCCCAGATTCGCTCCCCATTTGGGTCACGGTCTATGCGAAGTCTGCATGTTCTCCCCATGCCTGCGTGGGTTTCCTCCTGGTGCTCCAGTTTCCTCCCACAAATCCCAAAAGACATGCTTGTTAGATGAATTGGACATCAGGGGTGAAATTCTCCTACCCGCCCCGCCACATTTCTGCCCCGACCGGCCGGCGGGAGTCTCCGTAACACCGGCCGGTCAATGGGGTTTCCCATTGTGGGGCAGCCCCACACCATCGGGAAACCCCCGGGCGCCGGCAAAACGGCGACTCCCGCCGGCGGAGAATGACGCCCCTGAATTCTCCCTCTGTTTACCCGAATAGGTGCCTAGACAATTTTCACAGTAACTTCATTGCAATGTTAATGTAAGCCTACTTGTGACAAGAATAAAGATTATTATTAAAACCTTGGAAATCAGTCAGGATCATGAACCTATCCGAGAACTGGTGGAACTCTCACGCCAGCAAAGATGCAATGTGATTCCAGATGCAATGTGATTCCAGTTGGAAAAATTTCCTTCATAAGGATATGTTGAGTATTGTCTACTATCTTAGGAAATTCTGAATGAGTAGAATTACAACAGGATAAGATGAATCATCAAACAAGAGAAGTAGGAATGACATTGGAATTCTGTTGAATACATCACAAGGTTGGCACTACAGAATCAGCACATGCATTAAGAAATATATCTGGTTCAAACCCTAAAACCTGTCTAAAACTTCCAAAACAAAGCAGGAGAATATTTCTAGAACAAGAAGTCCTTTTTTAAAACAAAAACTTTTCAACCTAAAATAGTAAATTGCCGGTACAATTAGCACGTTTGCCCAGTGGTTAGCACTGTTGCTTCACAGCGCTAGGGGCCCAGGTTCAATTCCCGGCTTGGGTCACTGTCTGTGCGGAGCCTGCGCGTTCTCCCTGTGTCTGCGTGGGTTTCCTCCGGTTGCTCCGGTTTCCTCTCACAAATGCCGAAAGATGTGCTGTTAGGTGAATTGGACATTCTGAATTCTCCCTCCATGTACCCAAACTAGGGGCTTTTCACAGTCACTTCATTGCAGTGTTAATGTAACCCTACTTGTGACAATAAAGATTATTATTATATTATAGCTCAAATTATTTACTTACATCTTCCGCTGTTACTGCCAAGACACTTCTACTTTTTTTCATTGTGAGAATGATTGTAATCTATCGATCCAGCAGCTGGTTTTCAGAGAAGCCGAGAGCCAGTTCCTTACACGTTCATGTATCTCCTATGTCAGAGTACAACAAACATGTTAGAATCGAATGGCTGCAATCAGAAACATAAAGACTTGTAACATGTCAATGCTGACTCTGAAGTAAGTCCAAAGAAAACAAATCCCTAAGCTATTTTAAAGTGCAAGGAAAAATATTTAACATAGTTCAATAATTGGGAACCAAGAAATAAATAAGTAATTAAATCTGAAGCATTCTAGTCACAAAATACAACTGTTTAAACATAAAAACAAACTACTGTGGATGTTGGGAATCTGAAATAAAAACAAAAGATGCTGGAAAAACTCAAAAGGTCTGGAAATATCTGTGGAGAGAGACAGAGATAGTGGGCAGAATCTTACCATGTTTTTTCAAAGTGTCGGCTCAGACTGAAAATCGGCTCTCCATTTGCACTGACCAGTGTTCACCCTAGACCAGTGATCACTCTAGATCTTGAGCCCCATTAAAGAATTAGTGGGTCAGGTTTATGCTGTCATTCTGACGGGGCGGGACCAGATAAAGCCAACACCTGGATCCACAGAGACCGGGGTGCCACATTTAAGAGGTTCCCTGAACAGAAATGAAAATCAACTCCCCCACCCACCAGGTTATTGGGGCCTCCCCGCACTTCCCCACCCCCCGGACAATCATCAGGGGCTCATCCCAACCTTTGCACCAGACAAATATCAGGGGCCCCTCCATCACCATTGCGGAAGTATCGCCAATGTCTCCCCCTGCCCACAGTGTCCACTCCCCTCACTGCTGCAAGTTCCCCTCTCACTGCCCACTCTCCCGTGTTCCCACCACAGAAATAGAATGCCCCCCCCCACCCCAATGGGGTCACACAAGGGCCTGCCTCTGGCACTCCCCCCTGACACAGGTTGGCACTGCCAGATTTGTCAGGGGAAATGCCAAGGGGCAGTGTGCCCAAGCATGTCCCACACCCCCCAGGGGCAATACTTACCTTTGTGCCCCAGAGGGATCCCCTCACTTGACTCCAGTTTTTAAAAAGCTGTTGTGAATTGCAGGAGAACCCAAAAAGGGATTTGCGCCAGATGCAAAACAGTTTACCATTCTCCCGGCCCGCTCCAGCTGGAGTGATCAGTACCTTGCTCTGATCACAGCTAATTTGCAATAATATTAATCTCAATAGTGTGATTACAGTCGAATGCAGCGGCCTCCAGTATTCTGCCCGTTGGGAAGTCATCCGGGTGTGAATCACCACTGATCCTTAAAACCTTGACTCCGAGGGGGAGCAAGGAGGTAAGAAGCCCACTCCACTTACCACCAGGGAGCACAAGGGCACAGCAGTCGCTGGCCAGATGACATGGGGGGTAGGGGCCTCAGGCTGGTCGAGAGGGGGCTAAGTCGAGGGTCTGCCCTGGGATGGGGGTCGCTTTGTGTCTGTGAAGCCTTGAAGCTTACTTTCTTTTATGTTGAACCCCCAAAACAGGGTAAAGCACATCTGGGACCTGTCTGTCCTAAAATGCTCTCAGGACAGAGCCATGTTGCAGCTTGTTTCTTGGAGAAGCATTTCATTCCCCTTCTAGTTTTCCATTTGCACTTGCTTTTTTACATTCCATTTCATTCCCCATTGACTTTTAGGAGTCTATTGATTTACAGCTGAAGGCTATCTCATAGGAAGGATTAACTTTGTTTTCATAGCACTTTGTGGTCTGCCCTGGGATGGGGGTTGCTTTGAAATGCTTCCTCTGTTATTCACGTGGCTTGCCTGGGTGTTTTGTTTTCCCCACAGTGGATTTATATCAACTCTGAAGTGCTTCTGAGAAAGGTGTTCAGTCTGAGATCATTATTTTTAGACTGGATCTTTTTCAACCTCTTGATGCCTGCATAGCATGCCTGCCTATGGTTTTCCACAATAAAAACAGCTGCCACCACTCAGACATTGAAGTGCAAGGGTTCCTCAATGAAGACCTTCCCAAAGACCTGGTTGAAACCTCTGGGTAGATGTGATGACCATCCGGGGAGGGGGCGGGGGGGGGGGGGGGTGCTACGCAGAAGACTTTGTAACCCCCGGGTGGTCAGGGACATGGACACAGTACCCTGGTACTGCTCCAAATACCCTGGCAGTACCAACCTGGCAGTGACAACCAAGTTGTGTGGGGGCAATGCCAAGGGGCAGAGCATGAAAGGGGGAGCCTTTGGCAAAACCATAGCGACGTGTTATTCATTTGGGGGTGCCATAAACCAGCTATTTCAGGGGAGGGGGTCTTTGCCAGATATTTGGGGGGGGGTCCTTGCCAGCGATTGGAGGGGGAGGCAGGAGAAGAGTGGGGGTTTGGGGCTCTCGGGTTATTTCTGAGATCAGGGAACCCTTTAAAAAATATCAGCCCAATCTCTCTGGTTCCAACCTTGCTGGCTTCTTCAGGTCCCACGGCGTGGATCACCCCTGGTTTCAAAAACATTGGGCAGGATTCTCTCAGCCCAGGCCAGGCCGGAGAATCGGCGGGCCGAGCGCGAATCGCACGACGCCGCCCTGACGGCGGGCCGCCGATTCTCCGGAGAGTGGAGAATCGGCGCCATTGGTGCCGGCGCGCGCCGGTCGGGGGCCGCGACTCTCCACCCGGAATGGCCGTAAAAAAAAAATCAGAGTTCCGCCAGCGCCGTCCACGTGTGGTCTTACCCGGTGGCACCTCGGCATACATCCGGGGGCGGCCTGGTGGGGGGAGGGGGGGTCCGACGTGGGGGGGGGGTGCTCCACTGTGGCCTGGCACGCGATTGGGGCCTACCGATCGGCGGGCTAGCCTCTCGGGCTGGGGGCCTCTGTTGCTCCGCGCCGGCCCCTGTGTGTTCATAATGCGGCCAAAAAGGTTGATTATCAGCCTGTAAATATTTCCAATAGCCTGATGTCAAGTGGTCAGACATACCATGGAAGGTAATGGCAAACCGCTGCAGTAATTTGCCAAGCATGCCCATGGACCAATCCAATTAAAGCACATGGTTGCCAATGCCCTCTTAGAGCAGGATACCTGGAAGAGGAGGAGGAGGAGGAAGTATTATTGAGCAGAAAAGAAATAGATGACATCGAGCCTTTAGTGAGGGTACAATACACAGATTCACTAGATTGCTGTTCGTCATGAGGAATCAAATACAAAGCAAGATTTGAATTTTTGGTCCTCGTATTTTTAAAACAGCAGGATTACAGGCAATATGAAAGGGTTTTGGATGAGGCCTTCGTTAGAAGTTTTGTTGCATTTGAAGCTATTCCACCTCTTCTCGAGCAGCATCTTCAGGAATTCCTTGGGGTCCATGAGCAAGAGCCTTCCATCAATGCAGAGATTGGACAAGATGTATGGTGGTGGGGGTGGGGTGGGGTTGGGGGTGGTAGCGGCAGGGGTAAAAGCTTCTGCCCTGTCTCTGTAGGAGCAGGTTAAGGGATATACAAATCTCTAAATGGCTAAGGCAGCCTGGCATTGGTCGGATCTTCCTATCGCTACTGTCAATGGGATTTTCCATTCCTCGTGACCTTTGCCGCCGAGGAGTCGCTGTTGGCGAGACTGGAAGATCCCGCTGGTGGGAACTGTAGCCACCTAAAATGGCTGATTCCCGATTAATTTGGCCAAAACCTCAATCCAAAATGGTTAACGGCAGAGACTGATGGGAAAATCAGCCAACAGGACTCAAACGGAAGGCTGCAGGTAAAACAGTGTATTCGCCTCTGGGGGAAGCCAGACTGATCAAATCATGCAGCCATTAACATCACAACTATCCAGCCATCTGCATAGTGAACAGCCATCCCCGGGAACAATTGCTATACATTAGCATTTGTAAAGCTACTCCAGACCTCTTGGCACCAAGAGAGGCTAACACAAGGAAAGGTGGGCAACCACCCCCCCGATCAAGGAATGCCCCATTATTGGAGCATATCGAACCGAGTGATTGGGACCAAGTCCAATCACTTGGAACCAGGGTCAAGGTCCGCCCCGAGAGGCGGGAAGACCCTAGCTAACTATAAGAATAGGGGCCAAGTTCAGATCGACCCTTCTCTTCCTGCTCGCAACAACCTTCGACAAAGAAACAAGTAAGCTTGACTCCAGCGATCGCTACCAGATAGAGACTCCTAGCCATCGCCTATATCAGCCTTTGAATCCCGCAGGCTCAGACCAATTCGAAAGACCATTCGTTTCCCTGACCTGGTGGGCCATTCCCAAAGTTAAGTATTGGCCTGTAGTGGTAGGTGTTAGTCTAGAAGTAGGATTATTGTATAAGTATTTATTGCTGTATATATAATAAATGATCGTTGGTTTCAATCTTACTAAGCGGTGTGCTGTATTATTAATCATAACTTGAGCTTGAACCACGTGGTGGTATCAGAAAGATACCTGGCGACTCGTGAGCAAAGGTGACAGAATTAGAGCTAATAAAACTAAGGCTAATAAGAGCAACATTTTGGCGACATCCTGACGGGACCCGATCTAGAAGTGGAAAACTACTCCGGGAGAACCCAAGAAATTTTGAATTAGAATCCAATTGGAAACAAAAAACCACAAGTGTTCAAGCAGTTCTGGTTAATAGTCAAAATTCGGAAGTGTGTGTATGCATGCGTAACTAACAGGGCTATAAGGTAAAACTGATAGATTTTGTTGCGTCAAAACTGTCGGAAGTCTGTATTTTCGGAAATTAGCGCAAGTCGTACCCGCAATTACAACATCACCTTAGCCCCCTGTTCCAAATTTAAACAAAACAAGTGGATAGGAGAGATGGCCATGCAGGCAATGCAGGCAATGCAGCGCCTCATGAACCCCGAGGAATTTGCGGTTGCAGTGACCAGCAGCAGTTGAGTGGGACAGTGTCCCATTTGGGAAGAGGAAATTCGGAAATATATCAAGGATAAAGAATGGCTCATGTGGAATGATTTCTGTAATAATGACGATTCAGGTCCCGGATGTATAGGGCATACTTGGTGGGAGAACATGAGTGAGATCCATAAATAGAGCTTAGCAAAAGCACGCAAGCCGATGGCAATTGTGTCCTGTCTGGCACAATTGCGAGGCACAGAGGAGGTCGTCATTTCACAGCAGTTTTTGGAAATTTAGAACGTGCCCATTTGTCCCAAGATGGTATGGCCAAATGGACCCGCACCCTTATCTCCCATGCCACAGAGGCAGGACAAAAAGCCTGTACGAATTATGACCCCCTCAGAGGAAGCCCACAATGAGAAATGGGTTTTAAAAAGATTGTCCCGCACCTGAGAGCAGTCTGTACAAAGCAAACCCGCAGTTAAAAATCCTGAAGAACAGCAGGCAGAAGCAGACAAACCCGCAGTTAAAAATCCTGAAGAACAGCAGGCAGAAGCAGACAAACCCGCAGTTAGGGAACCCGAGGAAGAGCAGGCAGACATGCATCCAGTTAAAACGCACCAGAACCCCGCATGGGTAAACGAAGGAAGCAACAGCCCCCCCCCCTCCCCCCAGAAACCACCGGAATGTTATAATTGCGGACAATTAGGACATTACACACGAGAATGCCAAGCCACCCTGAAACTGCAACGGAACCAGCCTACAAATGCCCCCCAAACCAGCAAAGACACCAACAGCCCCGACCCCCCAACCCAGGGAACCACACCCAAGGGAACAATGCACCAGAGAGCCTGCTCCACCTTATGTGCCCCAGGGGTCATGTTACAACTGTGGGCAGTCAGGACACTTCGCCGAGATTGCAGGAGACCCCCACCAGCTAGACTCGCCCCCAGATATGGAAGAGAACACCACCCACAGCAGCTACAAGGTCCCAGTAGCCCCATGCAAACTGTGAGCGTTTACCCAACAATTCTCATGGCAGCGTTACCTCAGCAAGGCCACTTCATTTTTGTTTCACTCCTCCTTCCTTTCTTCTTCGGTCACGCTGCACTCCCTCCATATGCTAATTACACCCCAGCCCAAATGTGATTTACAATGTCCTATATTCTGCTGGAACCTGCAGGATGTTCTATGTTGTTTGTATGTTTGTTTAAGTGTTGTTAGTCCGACAGGAGAATTTTTCTCACCGTCACACACCCATTCACCTGAAACCTTTTAGCTCTTTCCAACACACCCAGACGCTTGTTCAGCGGAACTAGCTTATCTGCAGATACCTGGTCAACAGACCAGACGCTTGTTCAGTGGAACTAGCTTGTCTGCAGACACTTTAGCAGATACCTGTTCGGGTACCAGACGCCCGTTCTGATTCGAGGGTAGAAGCACAGCACTAGCTTTCAGCTGGTACTGGTTCAAGTGCCAGATGCCCGATCTGATTTGACGGTAGAATCACAGCAGCAACCCCACCATGATGACTACATTTTTGCCCGTTCTTATCGGTTGCTCAGGCAGTGGAGAAACGGCGTGAGACCCGCCCTGCCTGGGAAACCCCCGCTGGTCAAAAACGCTCGGGTAGGGGACATACGGTATTGGTAGCCGTCCTACCCGGGGACTCCATCCAAATCTTACCCGTCACGGGCCCATACGCACCTCATTCAACCTTTTCCTTTCAAAACAGTTTTTTTTAATTTAGGCGACCCTTGGGTTGCTGCCTCATGCTATTTACATCCAGGAACATTTGGATGATAAACTTAGCACTGGTCCACCATTGGGAAGTGTGCCATGTCCTAACATTTGTTTTGAAAAAAAAAATGGGGGTGTCACATATAGTGACCAATTATAAGGGTTTAATTGGCCCCAAGAAGGACAGACACATTAACATACCGGATATTATACCAAGGTAGTTACAGATACTATGCTTGTTTTACAGAACTCCAGAAGCTCCAGGACCGGAGAAAAACAGAGAACACAAAGAAAGACAAAGAAAGAGGACAGCCATGAGGACTTCGTTCATCGTGCTCAACACTCTTTTGATGAACATTTGGTTGCGCGGGAACGCCGACCCCATTACTTCAAACCTCCCAGCCGTTAATGTTTCCCTGCCCCGCAGTACCGAGACCCCAGTCACCAGCCACGCTGCATTATCCTGGTGTGCCAAGTTCATAACCTGGTACTCCCTGTCTTACGTAATCGAAGCACTGTTAGTGTTGGCCATACTCTGCTGTGTTGTGCAGACTATGCGCCTCCGAAAATGGCGAAGGAGAGCCTACCGCGCTCGAACCCCGGTATATCGGATCCGATCCCCTATATTCGGTTATGACCAGACCCCAGACCCCCGCAATTGATAACAAAATAATAAAGAGCATTCACTTGCGTTATTACTGTAAATAAAGAGTTGTACAAAACTTTTCATGAACAAAAAAAAAATGTATGATCCTGAGCTTGACTGTCAAGTCAGGAAAGAGTACATTAAATGTTGTGATTATTGTTGTATGTTTTAGGAAGATAGTATAATGCAATGTTTATGGAGTATAGCGTATTAAGGTAAAAATTAGAGGTTCCTAGTCTAATTGTTAATGCATGTCCCTGCCTGACATAGCTCCCTTAGAATTTTTAGGTAAAAATTTTGTGCGTAGCTAGGGTCAGAGTAGTGGCCATGTAGGAGGTGTCCCCCCCGGTCAGGGAACGGAAAGAACAAATTTATGTGATCCTTCACGCTTCGCGTTAGGATCATAAGGAGGGCTGTAGCCACCTAAAATGGCTGATTCCCGATTAATTTGGCCAAAACCCCAATCCAAAATTGCGAACGGCAGAGGCTGATGGGAAAATCAGCCAACAGGACTCAAACGGAAGGCAGCAGGTAAAACAGTGTATTCGCCTCTGGGGGAAGCCAGACTGATCAAATCATGCAGCCATTAACATCACAACAATCCAGCCATATGCACAGTGGCTACAGCCATACCCGGGAACAATTGCTATACATTAGCATTTGTAAAGCTACTCCAGACCTCTCGGCACCAAGAGAGGCTAACACAAAGAAAGGTGGGCAACCACCCCCCGATCAAGGAAAGCCCCATTATTGGAGCATATCGAACCGAGTGATTGGGACCAAGTCCAATCACTTGGAACCAGGGTCAAGGTCCGCCCCGAGAGGCGGGAAGACCCAAGATAACTATAAGAATAGGGGCCAAGTTCAGATCGACCCTTCTCTTCCTGCTCGCAACAACCTTCGACAAAGAAACAAGTAAGCTTGACTCCAGCGATCGCTACCAGATAGAGACTCCTAGCCATCGCCTATATCAGCCTTTGAATCCCGCAGGCTCAGACAAATTCGACAGACCATTAGTTTCCCTGACCTGGTGGGCCATTCCCAAAGTTAAGTATTGGCTTGTAGTGGTAGGTGTTAGTCTTGAAGTAGGATTATTGTATAAGTATTTATTGCTGTATTTATAATAAATGATCGTTGATTTCAATCTTACTAAGCGGTGTGCTGTATTATTAATCATAACTTGAGCTTGAACCACATGGCGGTATCAGAAAGATACCTGGCGACTCGTGAGCAAAGGTGACAGAATTAAAGCTAATAAAACTAAGGCTAATAAGAGCAACAGAACAGCCTGAAATTTCGGCCAACAAATGGGGCAGCACGGTAGCATACTGGTTAGCACAGTTGCTTCACAGCTCCAGGGTTCCAGGTTCGATTCATGGCTTGGGTCACTGTCTGTGTGGAGTCTGCACGTTCTCCCTGTGTGTCTTTGGGTTACCTCTCGGTGCTCAAGTTTCCTCCCACAGTCCAAAGACTGCAGGTTAGGTGGACTGGCTATGCTAAATTGCCCTTAGTGTCCAAAAAGGTGAATTGGAGTTACTGGGTTACTGGGATAAGGGGGTGGGGTGGAGGCGGTGAGTGCTTGAGAGGGTTGCTTTTTCCATGGGCCGGTGCAGACTCGATTCTGCACTGTAAATTCTATCATTCTATGAACAAGTTAATATGCTGGGTGGGATTTTCCATCTCCCCTGCGTATTTTGCAGCAACGGTGGCGACCCGCCATTGGCTGGCAGCAGGATGTTCCGATCCCAATGTTGTCAACGGAATTTCCCATTTTCTGCACCCTCCAATGTGATGTTGTACAAATAAAGTAATGGCATGATGGGAAAACTGGTCAATGGGAAGACTGGTCAAACTGTTTGGTACAATGTAAGAAAAGCTGACCTACTCATTCCAATTCACCAGACCTCTGTAAGGAATGCTGACCTAACCATTCCAGATCCCTATAAGACTGATAAGGCCAACTCCGCATAACTTAAAGCTTGAATAAGATCAGAGAAGGTCAAGCTATTCCAAAATGCCTGACCTCTGCAACTCCTGATAAGGCTAACTCATCATAACCCAGGGTGGTATGAATAAGACAAGATAAGGTCAGGAATGAATAAGTCTCCTCCGACCTTTTAATGTTCCATCAAAGGACAAGATAATGGTATGAGTGATGAGACAAAGAGTCCTAGAAGGTCAGCAAGGTTATGCCTGTTTCATGATATTGCTTATGTTTGCACTTCTGGTCGAATTCCTGACTAAACTGCAGTCACGCAATCTTGATAATGATAATGTATAAATACTGAGCTAATTCTCTGTGAAGGCGCGGACTTGGGAAGGAGTCAGCAGTGGTAATAACTGCTCTCTGACCTCAAGTTTCAGCCATTGCAGCATGCAGTAGTTTCGTAAATAAAGCCTTGTTATTTTGCTATATCGAGCGTTGTTGAATCTTTCTACTACAGTCCAGAAGCAGGAAATTATTGACTTCTACACCAGCACCGGGGAACCAGCAACAGCATGCCACCGTTGGTGCGACCGGAAGATCCCAGCAGTCGGAACGGCCTTAAAATCTTGCCCATTGGTGTAAGGTTTATCGATGCATTGAATTAAGAGTCTTCCTGCTTTGCTTAACTATGTTTTTAAAACCTCTTAACAAATGTGGCCAGTTTAGTTTGTAAGCATTAACCTAACAGTCTGCTAGTTTCTGCCTCGTCTTTTGCCAGTGCCAATTACTCCTGAATTAGAAACAAATTCATGAGACATTCATTTAAACTGTTGCACAGTGAAGAGACTGAAGCAAGCAGTCTTCTCTACCTAACTGTTGCTCTCCAACCAGGGCCGGGATTCTCTAAAATTGTGGCAAAATGTTGACACCGGTGTAAACACCGGAGTGTTTCATGCCGGCGTCAAGGGGCCTCGTGGCCCAGCGATTCTGCAACCCACAGGGGGCCAGCATGGCGCCGGAGTGCTTCACGCAGCTCCAGCTGCCGCTACGGGCCCCAGCACTTACGGCCACGGGTCCGCGCATGTGCGCGGCGGCCGTCCGCGGGTCTGCAGCGGCCGTGTTCGCACCGACCCCGCGGAACATGGTGGAGCCGCACAGCGGCCTGGCACAGAAGAAGATAGGCCCCCCCCAGAATGCGCGCGTCCATCAATCGGTGGCCCCCGATCGCAGGCCTGGCTGTCGTGGAGGCCACCCTCCGAGTCTGATCCCCCCGCACCCCTCGCCAGGACAGCCCCCGCAGCCGCAACGCCGACTCGGCGGGAACTCAGCCGGTCGACCATGGAGAATCGCCACAGTGGCCTCTTTCAACGGCCCCCGACCGGTGCCGCGTCAATCGCGTGCGCGTGACTGCCGCCGATTCTCTGGTTGCCGGAGAATCGCGTCTCGGCGTCGGACCTGTTCGCGGGCATTCTCCGCCCTCGCGCCAATCGCGATTTCGGCACGGAGGCTCGGAGAATCCCGCCCCAGATATTACATTCTTCAACCAGAATTGTCTTTTTAAAAGCTGCACTCTAATTTCCACTTACCACAGAAGATTAGTTTGAAATTTAAAAAAATATATATTTTAAGCCAAACATGAATCAGAACCAATGGAAAATAAATTTATTGTGAAATCTCTCTCCTGTCCAATGGTGGGTCTTTTCATTGACGTAAAATCAATACAGCTCACTCTATGGAAACCTGGGAAAATACAGTTAATCATAGAATGATAAGATTTTACAGCACAGAAGGGGACCATTTGGTCCACAGGGCTTCGAGCAATTCTTTGAACGAGCTATTCAATGAGTTCCATTCAGCTGTTCTTTCCCACAGCTCTTATAAATGTCCCCCTCAATGGATGTAGTCAGTTCCCCATTGAAATAATTATTAATTCCACTTTTACCACTTTTTCAGACAATAGAGGTCACAAGTTATTACATAACATTCTTCTTATTCATTCCACCTCTGATTCCTTCGTCCATTACCTTGAAATCAGCCTCCTCTGATAACTGACGCTTCTGCCACTGAAAAGTTTCTCCTCAAACCTTTTCATGATTTCTTCTTAGTCTTACCTACCCAAAAGAACAACTCTAGTTTATCTATTCGCTCCATGTAACTGCAGCCGGATTCTCCTTTCCTGAGTGTTGACACCGGTGCAAGATTCACGGAGTTCTATAAAGGCAAAACTGGCACCACAGCTGGACCGATTCAACGACCGTTGAGGGGCTAGCACCAGCACCACGTGGAACACAATGGATTCCACTGAGAAACGGTGCCGGAACCACAGGGTCTGGGATTGGCACTCAGGAGCTGACAAGCTGCAGCTGCATATACACACTTCACTCCCCACACACACCATCCCAGCCAACACTCAGGAAAGGAGACCCGCGGCCCCAAGGTTCACCAAGGCAGAACTGGAGACCCTGCTAGACACCGTGAAGGAGATGAAGGTGACCCTGTACCCCAGGGTGAGTGGGCGGCTGCCAGCCACCGCCATTCGCCGGGCCTGGATGTAGATGGCAAAAGTGATCAGTGCCATGGTAACACCATCTGGACCAGCCAGTTGTGCCGAAGGAAACAGCACAGTCTCCTCAGAGCGGCCAGAGTGAGTGCATAACTGTGCCCTGGCACTAACCCCTGGTACTAACTGTGCCCTGGCCACTGAGCCAACAGCTACCTACTCCTAAGGCTGCATGTGTCAGACTATCAAACACTGTGCGTTTTCTCCCCCCCCCCACTTCCTCAGGAAAAGGCCGCTCATGATAACCTCCAGCAATGGGTTAAGACTGCAGGGGGAACGCCAGATCTGCAGCCCCTCACCGCAGCAAGCAGAGGCCCTGGACCTGGTCGATGGGCCCGAGGAAAGAGAAGTCCGGTACCAGGCTGGAGATCGGCATTCGGCGAGTGAGACCCCGCTGAGTTTTGGTTTCCCATGGCACATGTGTCACCCCCTCCCACCACCCGCAAAACCACCACCACTCCCATACCTCCTCACTTCACACCACCCCCACACCAACCACCAGCCCCACACCTCCCTTCCCCCTCCCAAACACTCCCCCACCACCCCCCACTCCATCCTTGGCCCACAATGCAATCATGCGTCTTGTCTTTATCTTGTAGAAGCTGCTAGTGATGGGGAGGGCCCTTCTGTTGTCCCACACACCCCTATCCCAGCCACAACCAAAACCTCAGATGCTGACCAGCAACGAGGACGAAACGGACGGGATGTGGCCCACATAACAAGACGCCCCGGAGTCCAAGTCTGGGGATGGCACTGATTTCCCATCACAGCTTCACCATCCCAGCCATAGTCACCTCGGTTCGGCATGTTCGTGAAGAGGCCCCTGGGTCATTATCTGGTGCACACCACACACATGCTCCGTTACTGCAGGTGGGGATAGGAACTCCCGAGTGGGCGGATGGTCAGAGTGCGAGCTATGGTCAGAGTGCGAGCTAATCCCAGGGACCAACTACCATCCAGTTCGGTTTCAGGCTTCTGGAACAGATGGTCCCATCGATTGTGGAGATGCAGTCGCAGAGCCAGAGACAACGTCAGGTGTGCCGGTGAGCATCCAGCACCGGCAGGTGTAGTTGGAGGAGTCCAACCACATGCAGGTGCAGGCGGTGGTGCTGCCCATGCGTGCCACCCAGGCCAACACCGCCTGGGTGGCATCCGCTGTGGAGGCCTTGGGGACCACATTGGATAACCCCTGTCGCCGAAGGGCCAACACCCCAGCCAGAGGTACACCTCAAAGAGGCCAGGAACCATCGAGTGGGCCACGATGTAGGCGTCATGCACACTGCCCGGATATCAGGCACAGGCGTGCATTATGCGCAGCTGATAGTCACACACCAGCTGCACATTCATCAAGTGGGACCCCTTTCAGTTTGTGGAGATCGGCCTGTCATTTGCAGGTGCTCATAGTGCGACATGCATGCCAATCATTACCTGGACCCAGGGCATCTCAGCAATTGTGGCGAACCGCGCTGCCCGGGCAACCTGGTGTGCTCAGTCCATATTGAAATGGATGTATTGTGCTGACCAGACATATAGAGCCTCCGTGCGGTGCCAATGCACATGTGCACTGAGCTCTGCAAGATACCTGACAGGTCCCCACTTGGCGCCTTGAAGGACCCCATGGCATAGACGTTCAGGGCAACGGTCACCTTGACAGATACCGGGAACGGGTGTCCTCCTCCAATCCACCGTGGTGCCAGGTCACCATGATCCGGCAGATATGTTGCACCGTCCCCTGCTCAACTGGAGTCTTCAATGGCATGCCCGGTCCAGTAGGTCCTCAAATGATGGGCGCTGCTGATGCATGCAAGGCATCATGGGGTGACTCCTTTGCACCTGCTCTTCCTCTGCCTGTTGGACGGCCGGCTCCCCATCCTCACCGGCTGCCTCCTGTTCCTCTGGGGCAGACTCCATGATAGTGGCATCCTCCTTGAGCAGCTCCAGCTCGCACAGCCCCAATGCATCCCCTATGGCTGCGGCGACTAGGTGGAATGCCACCATTACTGGCTGAATTCCAAGACCCATTGTCTGAGGGGATAGAAGGCCGACATCTTAGCATGGTGCATACCCCCATGCCCAACCAGGTCCACCGGTCTACATGGTCGCCCAGGTTGCACTGCAGACCGTGCCCCCTCATGACCTCCCCCGCCCCGTCTCCCAATTCCCGCACAAATGGCCCCGTCAGTGCCTGGCACCCTGGGGCCTCTGGCCCTGGTGTGCATCCGTGCTGCCAGAGGTACCATCGGCTGGCGCTGCCCATGCCAGCAGTACACTCTGCGGCCCCCAACCGGCACCCACTTATAGGGCTACTGTGCGTGTTGCCCTTGGACAGGCCACATGATGCCTCGCTGGTAGGTGCCGGCCGGTTGGGGGGGGGGGGGGGGGGGGCGGGGTGTGGGGGGGGGGGGTATGATGGCAGAGACTGGGGTGTAGGGATGAGGGGGCTGAGGTGCAGGCATGGTGGGGTGTGGGGGCACACATATGGCCGGTGGCACTCTGCAGGGTCAGTGGGGTGCGCAGCTTAATGGCTGCCTTGCCCCACCAGTCCAGTGGGTGGTCATTCCCCCCTCCCCACCCCTCACCCCCCCCCCCCCCCCCCCGGTCCTGGCAGAGCATCCCCAGCCAGAATGGCCAGTGGCAGGCCTGGCAGTCCACATTCACGCCTCAAGTGTCTCCTACCTTCTCTCTCTCCCTCATCAGCCACGGCGCTCGTTTCGTGATTTTTAAAAGCACAAATGAACCTTGCAGTCGGGAATTCGTCCCAGTGGAGGCGGAAAATCGCAGGTAACCCGGAGAATACTGGATCAGGCCAGCTAATGATATGCAAATGCCATTTACTGTACGTGTGGAGTGGAAAGCATTGATGCCACTGTCGAGGCACCAGAGAATTGCAATTTGGCGTGAACCCCGGCGTGCCACAATTTCGTCGTTAGAACTGATTCTCCGCCCAATCGCCTTTCCCGATTTAGGCGTCAGCCGACAGAGAATCCCACCCCTGATCTTCCATTTCTGGTACCATTATCGTAAATGTCCTCTGCACCTTCTCTAAGGCCTTGAGATCCTTTCTAAAGTGCAGTGCCTGTTTAATTGGTCACTCTTCTCCAGCGGGGACCTGACCACCATTTTAACATTGTGCCATTTATCAAAATACATCACCTCTCACATATCTATTAAATTTCATGTGCCATTTATCTTCCCCTTTCAGCAGAGTATCTATGTACTCCTGGAATCGGTTACACCTTCCCACATTGTTTGCTACATTTCCAAATTTTGGGTCATCTGTAAACTTTACAATGATGTCTTGAATATACCCAGTTCCATGTTATCAACATGTATAAAAGCTATATCATTATTTTAATCATGTTTTGAGCTTTACTTTTGGAGATTAAATAATTAGCAATTACATTTTTACAAATTTTTACATTTTGATTCAATTATAAAGATGACATGCTGCTACTCGGTGACCAAATTGTGCAATTACAAAGTGATAAATTTATACAGGATTGGTTGTTTCTTTTACAAATGGGGGCATGTAACATTTTTATGTCCAGTATAAATTTATACAGGATTGGTTGCTTTTTTTTACAAATGGGCATATGTAACATTTTTATGTCCAGTATAAATTTATAAGTAGAATGTCACTGAAAGTAAGACAGGAAATGTATGATAAGACATACAAGTCTTGATTTTAACTCAGAAACACATGGGTGAGCATGAGGTTTCCCCGAGTTCATTGGAATGAGGCCCTGGTCATTTTAACTCTTAGGCCTCAAAAGTTGCTTCCAGCTCAAGTGTAAGAAATATGAAAAATCAAGGACCCTCTGATCCACCTAGTCTGTTGTCAGAACTGTATGCTGCATGCATCACTATCCCATCCCATCCAAAATCATGTGATCCCATAGAATCATAGAATTTACAGTGCAGAACGAGGCCAATCGGCCCATCGCGTTTGCACCGGCTCTTGCAAAGAACACTCTACTTCAGCCCATACCTCCATCCCATCGCTGTAAGCCAGTAACCCCACCTAACCTAAGGGCAATTTAGCATGGCCAATCCACCTAACCTGCACATCTTTGGACTGTGGGAGGAAACCGGAGCACCCGGAGGAAACCCACGCAGACACAGGGAGAATGTGCAGACTCTGCACAGACAGTGACCCAAGCCAGGAATCGAACCTGGGACCCTGGAGCTGTGAAGCAACTGTGCTAACCACTGTGCTACCATGCCACCCTACTCTTGGGAGTAGTGGGGAAAAAAAGTAGGTTAAAACCCTCACTCAAACCCAATATCAAAGCTGCAAAGGAGTGGTCAAGGCCAGAAGTCCAGCACTGGGAATTCCTTGTTGGTTCCAAAGGAATGATCGGACTTAAAGTTATACCATAGCAACTGCGCATGGGAGAAAACAGAAAATGTTCAATAAATTCAGCAGGTCTGGCAGCGTTAGTGGAGAGAGAAACAGGGTTTGAGTCCATGACTCTTCTTCAGAGCTGAAAAGAGGGAGAAATATGATGGGTGCAGCTGGAGCAGAGGAGACGATCAGTGATAGGTGGGAGCTAGGAGAGATTGCAACAAAGATGTGTACGGCATGAGACAGAGAAAGCATTAATGGTAATGTGAAGGGTTATATGAGGTACTGATAATGGTATAAAGGTAAGATACCAACTGCTCCTCTCATTATCTAGCCGTTTTCCAACTCCCACTACTATTCATTTATCTGATGGAATATGTTTACTTTCAAAACTCAACTCAATGGGCTCAATTCTGCCACAAAATGACTAAGGGCAGGAGCAATGCCCAGTAGCCATTCCCTCTCCCTTGCCATGCAAATCAATGCTTAGTGGGGAGCTCGGAATCCCGCAAATCCTGATACAGGGCTGTCCTTTTGAGTGGGCGGCCCGATACAGAGGTCTGGCAGTGGGCGGCTCCGACAACACAAATCCTGCCCCCCGCCAGCCTCTCCTCCCCCTACTGACAAGTTCCCATCACCGCGGGAATTAAGGGTTACCCCCCCCCATAGCACACACATAGGAGTGTGACCTATCCCTGCCACTGACCCCCATCACACCCCTTACTGGCCCCTATCAGATCCTCCGAGACCCCAAAAGACCCCCCATATCAAAGACCCCCCCATATTTGAGGCTCCCCATCAGTCACCCCCTATCCCCAAATTCGCCAGCATCGGGTCTTCAGTGCCTCCTCCCCGTCCCAGCTTATTTAGCATCAACCCCCATCCCCCCCCCCCCCCCCCCCCCACTCCCCACCACCACCAAAGGATCAGTTGCATCAGAGCACTGGGAGCTGAGAGAACCTGGCTTCAAATTGTCCCAGCGTATTTAAATGTGATTTAAATATCAATTGCATACTCCCAGAATACATAGAACATAGAACATTACAGCGCAGTACAGGCCCTTCGGCCCTCGATGTTGCGCCAACCCGTGAAACCACTCTAAAGCCCATCTACACTATTCCCTTATCGTCCATATGTCTATCCAATGACCATTTGAATGCCCTTAGTGTTGGCGAGTCCACTACTGTTGCAGGCAGGGCATTCCACACCCTTACTACTCTGAGTAAAGAACCTACCTCTGACATCTGTCTTATATCTATCTCCCCTCAATTTAAAGCTATGTCCCCTCATGCTAGACATCACCATCCGAGGAAAAAGGCTCTCATTGTCCACCCTATCCAATCCTCTGATCATCTTGTATGCCTCAATTAAGTCACCTCTTAACCTTCTTCTCTCTAACGAAAACAGCCTCAAGTCCCTCAGCCTTTCCTCATAAGATCTTCCCTCCATACCAGGCAACATTCTGGTAAATCTCCTCTGCACCCTTTCCAATGCTTCCACATCCTTCCTATAATGCGCCGACCAGAATTGCACGCAATACTCCAAATCCATAGATCCACTGCAATTCACATACTGCCACAACCGGTCCAGAGCAGACGCCATCTCCCTCGAGCATTGCGACAACAAGGACTGCTACGTCAGACACCTATTCATTGCCTACAGCTCCGCCTTCAACACCAGAATCCCAGCCAAGCTCTTATCAAAGCTCCAAAACCTAGGACTTGGCGCCTCCTTCTGGTACTGGATCCTCGATTTCCTGACCCATAGACCACAATCAGTAAGGGTAAACAACGATGTCTCCTCCATGATAGTCCTCAATACCGGGGCACTGCTGTGTATTTAGCCATCTACGATGCTCCCTGTACACAAATGACTGTATGGCAAAATTTCGCTCATACACCATCTAATAGTTTGCTGATGACAGATCTCAAACAACGATGAGTCAGAGCACAGGAGAGAGATCGAGAACCTAGTGGAGTGGTGTAACGACAACAATCTCTCCTTTAATGTCAGTGTTATAACCTGCCTGCTTACCACTGGCTGGGGACTAATGGTAATCCCACAATCCTTTGGGAGTATAACAAGCACGTCTTTCGGGACTGGTGGGAGGAAACCGGAGCATCGTGAGGAAACCCACACAGACATGGGAAAACGTGCAGACTCTTTACAGACAGTGACCAAAGCTGGGAATCGAACCTGGGACCCTGGTGCTGAGAACATAGAACATACAGTGCAGAGGGTGGCCATTCAGCCCATCGAGTCTGCACCGACCTACTTAAGCCCTCACTATCACCCTATCCCATAACCCAATAACCCCTCCTAACCTTTTTCGTCACTAAGGGCAATTTATCATGGCCAATCTACCTAACCTGCACGTCTTTGGACTGTGGGAGGAAACCGGAGCACCCGGAGGAAACCCACGCAGACACAGGGAGAATGTGCTGACTCCGCACAGACAGTGACCCAGCGGGGAATCGAACCTGGGACCCTGGCGCTGTGAAGCCACAGTGCTATCCACTTGTGCTACCGTGCTGCCCAGAGGCAACACTGCTAACCACTGTGCTACCATGCTGCCCATGTGGCTATGTGCTTGATAATGTTCAGCTGAAGCACCTTGACATGGTTTACTCCATTAGATGGGGCTCCAAGGATAGAGCGGCAGAGGCCGGTGGAGACTATCCTTGAGGGCAACCGTGGTACACCTGTACCCTAGAATTGTTGGCGAGCAGTAAGAAGCTACAGATCTAGTTTGAACTGTTGTCTACAGGAAATGTGGTGATCCAGCTGCGGTGCTCGAGGGGTGTATTTTACGAATATAGGAAGAAAGCCAGCTGTCTTTTAGCCGACCAGATGTGACGGTGGGCGGCTTCCTGGGAGATCATTCAGTTTAGGGATTCGGGTGGCAGCTTTGTCTCCTTGCTGGTTAAAGTTAATGCAGCTTTTGAGCCATTTTATAAGAATCTTTACAGGTCAGAGGTCCCGGAGGGGAGTTCGGGCATGTCGACATTCTTGACGGGTTGTCCTTTCCAGTGGTGGAGAGAGAGAAACGGGAGGAATTGGAGACCCCATTAAGCCTGGAGGAGATACTAAAAGGCATGGGATTGATGCAACAGGTAAAGTTCCCGGCCCCAGTGGGTTCCCTTTCGAATTTTATAAGTTAGCTGACCAATTTACTCCATTGATGGTGGATATGTTCTTTTTTTTTAAATATATTTTTATTCCAAACATTGCAAAAATCTCACATATACATAAAAACACTCAAATACAAACAGTTTGTCATTTATTTTTCAACAAACTAACAATAGCAACCCAAAAAAAACCCAAATCTCCCAGCTTCCTCGTTCTCTCCCCCCCGAGCCCGCCCCCGACCAACTCCCACCTCCCAGCCAGTGGCCACAAACAGATTCTTGAAGGAGGTTTATGAACAGCTTCTATTTGGAGTAGAATCCTTCCTCCGACCCTCTAACGGCATACTTAATCTTTTCCAATCTCAGAAATTCTGCCTAGTCCCACACCCATGCCCAAGACCCTAGGTGGCACCGCCGACCTCCATTCAAGCAGGACTCGTCATCGGGCTATCAGAGAGGCGAAGGCCAAGACTTCGGTCCTCTTCCCCTCAAGAAGCTCCAGCAAGTCCGACACCCCTAAAATCACTACCAGTGGACACGGTCCACTAACCCCCACAATCCTGGAGATGATCTCAAAAAACAAGACCAGAACTTCAATTCTGGGGCAGGACCAGAACATGTGCAAGTGGTTTGCCAGCTCCCTTAGACACCATTCACACCCGTCCTCTACACAAGGGAGGTACCGACTCATGCGCGCTCTAGTCAGGTGCATCCTGTGGACAACTTAAAATTGTGTCAAGAGGAGGTGGCGTTCACAGTATACAAAACCTCACTCCAGACCCCTCCCTCCAGCTGCAGAACCAATTCCTCTTCCCACTTCCCCTTTATTTCCGGTAACGAAAATCCATATGTATCAGATATCTTCCCTTCTCCCAGTTCATCACAATAGCATCCTGTCCTTCAGTGTGCATCTCGGTAACTGAGGGAACGAAGATAGTTCTTTGCGAACGCACTTGAGAAATGTTTCCATCATCTCCTCCAGTCCGCGAACCCACCTTCTACAAACAGATCCCTGAACTTTTCGACCCACTCCCTATTCCAAATCTTGTCCGTTGCGTCCATCCCCAATGGTGCAAACCTACGGTTCCTGCAAGTTGGCGATAATAATGACATGCAGCCCAATCTATTTTTTTTTTCTTCGATAAATTTAGAGCACCCCATTCATTTTTTACAATTAAGGGGCAATTTAGCGTGGCCAATCCACCTACCTTGCCCATCTTTATGTTGTGGGTGCGAAACCCAGGCAAACACGGGGAGAATGTGAAAACCTCACATGGACAGTGACCCAGAGCTGGGATCGAATGTGGGACCTCGGCACTGTGAGGCAGCAGTACTAACCATTGCGCCACCATGCTGCTCATGCAGCCCAGTCTAAAATGCTGCCTGAATTGATTTTAAATTCTTAGAGACACCACACCGGGCTCACTGTGAATCTGGCTGGGACCAGCGCCCGTAGACACGACCCTACACAAGAAGCCTCCTCCATCTGCCCCCACCCCGATCCCGGCTCCCCAAACCACCCTCTCAATGTACTCCGTCTGTTATATTTTAAATAATGACATCTAAAATATATATATTCCTCTTGAATCCACCAGGATGATAAAATGACCAATAGTCTTCTTGTTGAAAGAAATCTTCTCTTTTAATGAGTAATAGAATAATAAACTGTGAGTTATTTTACTTAATACTAAACTAACAATAAAGAATTAAAGTACAATACAGGTAACTATATAACTATACACTATTATAACAAACTAGTTCTAACTTCTCTCACCCTAGCTATTCTATGTCTTGCTTGTTCACTGTTCTGAATCACATCATCATCTGAATCATCTGACTTAGAAAAGGCGGGAAATCAGTTCTTATAGTATCTGACTGTGAGCCATCTAGTGTTGAAATGACTGTACTACATTTACATACATTGATCATGTATATTGATATTGAATATCACTACACCGTCCAGTAATAGAACATTAGATTTGGTAAGACCAGCCCTCTCGAACACCTTCCCCTCTGCAAGCAGGCACTTTGAATCCTGGGAGTGTTATCCACCCACACAAAGGTCGAGATTAACTTGTCCACCCTAACAAAAAAAGATTTGGGGAGGAAGATTGGGAGAGACTGGAACACAAATAAGAATCTCGGCATAATGTTAATTTTAATCGTCTGCACTCTACCCGCCAAGGAAAGCGGGGAGGCATCCCGTCTCTTCAAGTCCCTTTCACCCCCTCTACCAGACTGGCCAAGTTCACATTATGCAGCAGGATCCAGTCATGAGCCACCTGAATCCCTAGGTAACTAAACTTTGTCTTGGCCAGCTTGAACGGCAGCATTCCCAAATCTCCCATCCTTCCCAGGGAGCTTAATCGGAAAAAGTTTGCTCTTGCTCACATTCAGTTTGGCTCAGAGAAGGATCCAAACTTGCTCAGCAGCTCTATTACCTTTCTCACATTAGATAGGGGGTCAGGAATGTACAACAGATCATCTGCATAAAAAGACACCCTATGCTCCTTTCCCCTCTCTCAATAACTCTCCACACATTCTATGCTGGTGATGGCTGGTTTTATCACCATACTGATAAAATGACCCCTGTGAGAAACAAAGTAAGTTCACCAGCTTCCCAGTCGATGCCAATTCAAATTCCATTTGTAACCTCTTTCTCTCTGCTAACAGCAATGGCCAAAGGTTTGATTGCAGCCCTGAGCTCACTGAGTTAGTCCGAACATTCGCCATGGGAGCACTATACAAGAGTCTCACCCAGGAGATAAATGTTGGCCCGAACCCAAATCGTCCCAGAATCTTGAAGAGGTACCTCCACTCCACCTGATCAAAAGCCTTCTCTGCATTCATGGAAATGATTACTTCACTACCATCCCCCTAGATGGGGACATGACTACATTTAAAACTCACATGATATTGGCCAACAACTGTCAGCCCATGGCAAGCCCAGTCTGGTCCTCAGAGGCCACCTCTGGCAAACAATCCTCCAGATGCCACCCAGAATCCTAGCTAATAACTTTGCATCCGTATTCAATAAAGAAATAGACCTGTAAGACCCAAACTCCACAAGATCTTTGTCCTTCTTTGGGATCAGGGAGATCGACAGCTGTGTCAACGTAACCAGCAGCTCCCCACTGTGAGAGAGTGATTGAACATCCCTAATAAATGTGGTGCCAGTAATGCTGCAAACTGCTTGTGAAATTCCAACAGAAAACATCTGGCCCCGGTGCCTTCCCCGTTTGCATGGAGTGAAGCACTCCATAACCTCCTCCAGCCCCAACGGCACCTCCAACCTCTGCCCCTTCACCCTCTCCACCACCGGGAAGTCCAATCCATCCAAAAACTGTTCCATCCCCGAACCTTCCTCCAGGGCCTCATACTTATACAGCCCCCGTAGAAGCCTCAAAGGCACCATTACTCTTGACCGGAGCTCTAACCAGTCCTCCCCACTTGCCCTTAACCTGGGCTATCTCCCATGTGGCTGCCTGCCGCTTCAGCTGGTAATGGCTCTTTTTATCACCATACTGATAAAATGACCCTTGTGAGAAACAAAATTAGTTCACCAGCTTCCCAGTCGATGCCAATTCAAATTCCATTTGTAACAATCCAGTTGCTACGGTCAACGACCGCCCACTCCACCTCTCAAATCGTCATGCCCTGCACAATTTCGGCTCCATCCTTTCCATCGCCAGCTGAAGGGGAGCTACTGCCACCTCAATCACATTAGACAGGTCTTCCCATATCGTCCGTCAATGCTTCTGGAATTCTCCCATGATGAATTCCATTAGCTTCTCCGCCGGCAATTGAGTAGGTGTCAACAACATAGTGAGGTCCGCCAAGTTCTCCTTCACTCCCCCACTAGGGTCCTCTAAATTTGAAGCGGGGTCTTCATTTGGTTTTTGCTTCATGTTATATTCCACAGACATCCCACACCGGAGGAGAAGCCAATAAACTTCACTTACTTCAACTTTCTTCCGAGCACCATGCCCGCTAACCAGGTAAAAAGGGCCCAAAACAATTCTCCAAGCAGGAGCCATCTTTTGCGCGAACACTCACCTCATGGCCACCCCCAAAAGTCATGTTCGATGCTTCCTTGTCCGAGGTTTTGTTGCTCGCCACACTCTCACAGGCTTCTAACCCTCTTACACTGAAGAAGGACAAGGACCCACACATTGTGGTCCTATCGAAACATATTGCTTTGAATGCGGACGCCAAACTACTGGCCAAGATTTTGGCGTTGCAACTGGAGCTCTGTCGCCTGGGGGTGAATGCGGAAGACCAGGCAGACTTTGTTGAGGGTTAGAAGCAGCATGTTTTTTTTTTTTAATCATTTACTGGATGTGGGCCACAGGTTAGCCCATCCTAGTTGTCCTTCAGAAGGTGATGGTGAGTTGCCTTCTTGAATCGCTGCAATGCTTGAGGTGCAGGTACACCCACTGTGCTGTTAGGGAGGGAGTTCCAGAACGTTGACCCAGCGAAGGAGTGGCAATATACTTCCAAGTCAGGGTGGTGAGTGACTTGGAGGGGAACCTCTAGGTGATGGGGTTTCCAGGTATCTGCTGCTCTTGTCCTTCTGGATGGTAGTGGTCGTGGGTTTGGAAGGTGCTGTCTAAGGAAACTTGGTGAGTCACTGCAGTTCATCTTGTAGACATGGCTGCCACTGTTCATCGGTAGTGGAGGGTTTGAATGTTTGTGGAAAAGGGAACAATCAAGCGGGCTGCTTTGTCCCAGATGGTGGCGAGCTTCTTGAGTGTTGTTGGGGCTGCACTCATTCAGGCAAGTGGAGAGTATTCCATTACACTCCTGACTTATGTCTCGTAGATTGTGGACAGGCTTGGGGGGGGGGGGTCAGGAGGTGAGTTACTCGCTGTAGGATTCCCAGTCTCTGATCTGCCCTGGTAGCCACAGTATTAATGTGGCTAGTCCAGTTCAGTTTCACATCAATGGTAACACCCTGGATATTGATTGTGGGGGATTCAGAGATGGTAATGCCATTGAATGGCAAGGGAGGGATCGTTAGATCCTCTCTTGTAGGAGATAGTCATTGATATCACACTGTGGTGCAAGAATGTGCAGTCCTTCCTCAGAAAGATAGTATGGCTGGAATTCTCTCTCCGTTCACGCCGGCAGGATTCTCCAGTCCCGCTGCAGTGAATGAGTTTTTGCTGAGCATCAAATTCTCCGTTCTCACTCGCAGCAGTGGCGGGGCGAACTTGAATCGGAGAATCCCGGCCAGTATCTCTCCTCCCATCACTGTCGTTCTGCCAATTGCCCTGCTTGATGCTTGTCAGCCAGCAATCCCAAATTGCTTTCATCCATGCTGAGGTAGTGCAGTCCAAAATCGGACCCCAAAGGCCCAGAACTGCTCAGGGGTGTCTTGCAAGGTCAAATGCACTCACCTCCAGTGGAAGTCAGATGTCTTCCACCAGCCATGTTGCAGACACTGGGTTAGCAGTGCATGGGAGCATTAGGACAGGCAAAAGTAGCCGCAAGAAGGGCACAAAAGTTATGTATTACCTAAGTGAAAATCGCTTATTGTCACAAGTAGGCTTCAAATGACGCTACTGTGAAAAGCCCCTAGTACCACATTCCGGCGACTGTTTGGGGAGGCTGGTGCGGGAACAGAACCGTGCTGCTGGCCTGCCTTGGTCTGCTTTCAAAGCCAGCGATTTAGCCCTGTGCTAAACCAGCCTGTTGCTTTTGGATTAAATTATAACCTTTTTTGCTGTATTTTACTTCAGGATTTTAGCTCCCCTTGAGCATTCCATTTTTAAAAATATTTTTTTTAAATAAATTTAAAGTATCCAATCCTTTTTTTTTCCAACTTTGGGACAATTTAGCGTGGCCAATTCACCTGGGGGGATATGGGGGATATGGGGGATATTGGGTTGAGGGGTGAGATCCACGCAGACACAGGGAAAATGTGCAATCTCCATACAGATAGTGACCCGGGGCCGGGGTTCGGATCTGGGTCCTCAGCGCTGTGATGCAGCAGTGCTAACCACTGCGCCATCATGCCACCCTACACCTTGAGCATTCCAGCAGTTGTTACTTTAGAACGCCAATGATTTGCTCTATGATTTTCCTAATTTCTAGATGTATATAAGCTGTCCACGCATGGCCAGGTGGCATGGGGATTCACAAGATATATGTGGAAAGAGTCCCGTTGCAGGTTTAGCTTAAATCTTTCTTATTAACTGTTTAAGTGGTAATATTCTTAAGAAAAATAAATCTGTTATTGATAAATCTGTTTGCTTGTGCGTCTTGAGATTGTAGAAATGAAACTCAGATACTGCTTTATCACCTATAGCTGTAGCATATGTTACAGCTATCATAAACTGAACAATAATCTAATAAATGGAATTATTTTCAAAACCGGCCAATCAATTTTGAATTTAATCATGATTGATTTCCACAGATCTATGATGGTAAAATCACTATTATAAATGAATTTACATTGTACAAAAATTCACCTGTTTCATAGATTTGGTGAAGTATCTAAGCTTTTAGTCAGATTCCTAAAACGATGAATCCCCATTTAATAATATGTACTTTGTAATCCATGGAAAGGCTAATCCTCATAACGCAACTTAAGCACATGGCTGCATCATCAAATCAAGATTATTGTGCCCAGGGAAATGTTGCACTTCCTGAAAACAAATCAAAATAAAAGGCAAACAATCTGGTCTTGTCTACAATCTGGAACTGAATCCACTGAGCTCATTTAAACATAGGACCACCCAAAACCGGTACAGATCCTGGGGCGAAATTCTCCATTATCGGCGGAAAGTCCGCCGATCGGCGCAAATCCCACTTGCGTCACGTCATAAAAATGGGCCGATAGTCTGCGGCCCGAAATGGGCTAGCAGCGACGTAACGGGATCCGCGCTTGCGCAGTGGTTCACGCCGTGCAGCGTCATACGCGCTGCACGGCGTGACGGCTCATAAGGCCGCGCAGCTCCCCCCCACCCGACCGGAACAGCCGACCGCAACACCCGGCTTGATGGCTGGCCGTCGCTCAGCCCCGAGGTTCGAGTCACGCGATGTGGAGGCGCTCCTGGACGCGGTGGAGCAGAGGAGGGACGCCCTGTATCCCGGGCACGGCCGCAGAGTTGCCCCACGCCACAGCCGGCGTCTGTGGAGGGAGGTGGCAGAGGCCGTCACCGCTGTGGCCCTAACACCACGGACAGGCACCCAGTGCCACAAGAAGGTGAACGACCTCGTCAGAGCAGGCAGGGTGAGCCTCCCCCATATGCCCCCTCCCCCAAATCCCCCCCTCCCCCATAACCCCCCTCCCCCATAACCCCCCTCCCCCATATCCCCCATATCCCCCTCCCCCATATCCCCCATATCCCCCCTCCCCCATATCCCCCCTCCCCCATATCCCCCATAGCCCCCCCTCCCCCATATCCCCCATATTCCCCCTCCCCCATATCCCCCCTCCCCCATATCCCCCATATCCCCCCCTCCCCCATATCCCCCATATTCCCCCCTCCCCCATATCCCCCTCCCCCATATCCCCCCTCCCCCATATCTCCCATATTCCCCCCTCACCCATATCCCCCATATTCCCCCCTCACCCATATCCCCCATATTCCCCCCCTCCCCCATATCCCCCCTCCCCCATATTCCCCCCTCCCCATATCCCCCCTCCCCATATCCCACATATTCCCCCTCCCCCATATCCCCCATCCCCCCTCCCCATATCCCCCATATTCCCCCCTCCCCCATATCCCCCCTCCCCCATATCCCCCCTCCCCCATGTCCCCCATATCCCCCCTCCCCCATAGCCCCCTCCCCCATATCCCCCCTCCCCCATATCCCACATATCCCCCCTCCCCCATATCCCCCCTCCCCCATATCCCCCCTCCCCATATCCCCCATATCCCCCTCCCCCATATCCCCCATATTCCCCCTCCCCCATATCCCCCCTCCCCCATATCCCCCATATCCCCCCTCCCCATATCCCCCATATTCCCCCCTCCCCCATATCCCCCCTCCCCCATATCCCCATATTCCCCCCTCCCCCATATCCCCCCTCCCCATATCCCCATATTCCCCCTCCCCCATATCCCCCATATCCCCCCTCCCCCATATCCCCCCCTCCCCCATATCCCCCTCCCCCATATCCCCCCCTCCCCATATCCCCCTCCCCCATATCCCCCCTCCCCCATGTCCCCCCTCCCCCATATCCCTCCTCCCCCATATCCCCCCTCCCCCATATCCCCCCCTCCCCCATATCCCCCATATTCCCAAGTGAATCCAGCCCTAACCTTAACCTCTGCAATGCACGCGCAACCAATGGCGTGCATTCGTATACCTGCCTAACACTGTTGCCTTTTACCCCTGCCACCACCCCCCCCCACCCCCCCCCCCCCAGGAGAAGCGCGCACACAACAATAGGGAGCATGTGAGGACTGGAGGAGGGCCCGCTGATGAGAGGCCACTGACCGTACACGAGGAAAGGGCCCTGGAACTGGCTGGCGGACCTGAGGACCGGGAGGTTGCTGATGCAGAGGTCGGGGCCCCACGAGCAAGTGAGCCACCAACAGCCCGTCCCCATATCCCCCCTCCCCTATATCCCCCTCCCCCGTATCACCTGATCACTGCCTGATGTCTAACCATGCATGTTTCATTGTGTATCGCAGGACCAAACGTCCAGGCACCCATCCCCGCAGATGCAGACCGCCCGCAGGATGCCCCTCGGAGACCACAGGAGATGGAGAGACCCGCACCCTCCAGCATGTGACGCCCGCAGGATGCCCCTCGGAGACCACAGGAGACGGAGAGACCTGCACCCTCCAGCATGCGACGCCCGCAGGATGCCCCTCGGAGACCACAGGAGACGGAGAGACCCGCACCCTCCAGCATGCGACGCCCGCAGGATGCCCCTCGGAGACCACGGGAGACGGAGAGACCCGCACCCTCCAGCATGCGACGCCCGCAGGATGCCCCTCGCACACCACGGGAGACGGAGAGACCTGGAGCAACAGGGAGACGACACCCCCGTCACGTGGGGGAGCGACCACCCAGCGATGAGGGGGGCAGCCACAGGCCCCCGTCACATCCGAGCCAGGACACCACTACCCAGGACACCACTATCCAGGACACCCCTACCCGGGACACCACTACCCAGGACACCCCTACCCGGGACACTACCCGGGACAGCACTACCCGGGAAGACGAAATGCCGGACAGTGACTCAGAGTGGATGGGTGGAGACGAACCCCCACCCCAAAGTGCCATGGACTCAGAGTGGGACGAAGAGCACGACACAACGCCACTGCTGTCACCAACACCCTCCACCATCGCAGAAACACTCACCACGGTTGGGCACTTTAGTGATGAGGCGTCTGGTACACTCACTGGTGCGCACAACACAGCCGTCCCGGTAAAGCAGGTGGAGGTAGGAGCAGCAGAGGGACCGGGCGGTCGGAGGGCAGCCCAGGCCAAGCGAACATCTGCCGCCCAGATGGATCCCGGGTTCCTGCAGTTACCACACCCACACATAGATCCGATGCAACCACCGACACGGAGACGAGCGAATAGGGGCGACGGGTGGCTTGCGGCGGCTGCGGTCGCAGGTGGAGGAGTCCACCCGCGTCCAGGAGCTGGGAGTGGTCCCGGTCATGCGTGCCACCCAGGCTGACACCGCACGGGTGGCGTCCGCGGTGGAGGCAATGGGTGGGACGGTGTCAGACATGGGGAACGGTTTGCGAGGCCTGGGGCCTTCCGTGCAGGCGGCGTCTGTGGCCCAGGAAATGGCTGCCCTCTCACAGGAGGCCATGAGCCAGTGCCAGCGCCAGATGGCAGAGGCGCTCAACGCCATAGCCCAGTCTCAGCAGGCCATGGCCCAGTCTCAGCAGGCCATGGCCCAGTCTCAGCAGGCCATAGCCCAGTCTCAGCAGGCCATGGCCCAGTCTCAGCAGGCCATGGCCCAGTCTCAGCAGGCCATAGCCCAGTCTCTGCAGGCCATGGCCCAGTCTCTGCAGGCCATGGCCCAGTCTCAGCAGGCCATAGCCCAGTCTCTGCAGGCCATGGCCCAGTCTCTGCAGGCCATGGCCCAGTCTCTGCAGGCCATGGCCCAGTCTCAGCAGGCCATCGCTGAGGGCATCGGCGCCAGTGGCCATGTGCGAGCTGGCATCGCACTGTCGCAGACAGGGTTCGACAACCCCCTGGGCTCCATGGCTGCAAACCTGCAGACCCCTGTCAATACCAGCACGGGCCTCCAGGACTGGCAGCGCCAGATGTCGGGGGCGCGTCGGATGGCCAGTCCGTTCGCATCCCCCACCCATGTAGAGGCCTGGGGGCCATCAGGCACCCCGAGGGAGGAGGAGGTGGTGTGGTCCGTCTCGGCTCCCTCTGTAGGGGAGGTCCCGGTACACCGCGACACCTCGGACTCCCCCCCTTCCGTCCCAGGTGCATCGGGTGGGCAACGGGCAGGACAGGCTGGCAGCTCGCCATCCCAGTCGCCCGGGCCGCAGCCTGGCCCATCTAGGCCAGGACGCCCCAGGAAACGGCCGCCAAAGGGATCCAGTGTCAGAGGGCAGGAATCACAGGAGTCCACCTCCAGTTCTGCTGTACCGTCTGGGGAACCACGTAGACGTAGTCAAAGGGCCCATAAGGCCAAACAATTAGACACTGAGTAAGTTGGCACGGGTGCAGGGCACAGATGAGTTTTAGGGGCTAGGGCACGTGCATGAACTCCTTTGGTTATTAAAGTAAATGTTACACCTACCGAAGCTGCCTTTGTGCCCTGTCCAAAGTGTGCGGGGGGTGTCATGTACGTTGAGCGCAAGTGTGTGTGTGAGGGGTGGTCTTACCTCAGCCCCAGGTGAGTCTGCCCCCTTCCCCCTGGGCCGCCATCAACATCCCCCGGGCAGAGGACGGGACCGTGCGCTGCAGTGTCACAGCCGCATGCAGGGATGGTCCAGGTGGATGGTGGTACTGTGGCCATGGGTCAGACATAGTCCAACGATGTAGAGCCAGGAGCTCATCGGAGGCGGGTTGTCATCATTCTCCATGGCCTGCGATAGACACGTGTCCACCCGCAACTGGGTGAGCCCGGCCCGTTGTGCCGCCGGTGGATCGGCAATTGGGGGTGGGGGGGTGGTGTGCATGCGGGTGGGGTGTGTGGGGTTGGGGAGGGGGGTGAGGGTGCTGGGTGGGTGGATGGGTGGGGGGTGTGGGTGGTCGGCTGTTGTCATGGTGTGCGGTCTGTGGCCATACTACCCGATTCCCACGCCCATCTAGTCAGTGAAGCGGGCGTCTATCAGTCTGTCCCGTGCCCGCTGGGCCAGCCGGTAACGGTGGACAGCCACCCGCCTGTGTCTACCCCGTCTGCCCTGACCATTGCCCCCATCCCCCTCATCTGGGGAGGACTGGGCCTCTTCCTGCTGCTCCTCCACTCCGCCCTCCTCTGCCTGCGGCACATCGCCCCTCTGCTGGGCTATGTTGTGCAGGACGCAGCACACCACAATGATGCGGCCGACTCTATCTGACCGATACTGGAGGGGCGCCCCCAGAGAGGTCCAGGCACCTGAAACGCATCTTCAGCACGCCAAAGCACCTCTCGATCACTCCCCTTGTCGCTACATGGGCATCATTGTAGCGGTTCTCCGCCTCATTGCGTGGCCTCCGTATAGGCGTCATCAGCCCCGATCGCAATGGGTAGCCCCTGTCGCCCAGCAACCAGCCCCTCAGCCGGGGATGGCGTCCCTCGTACATGCCGGGGATGGATGACCGCGACAACACGAATGAGTCGTGTACACTGCCTGGGTGACGGGCGCAGACGTGCAGGATCATCATGCGGTGGTCGCAGACCACCTGTACGTTCATTGAATAGGTCCCCTTCCTATTAGTGAACACGGCCCCTGTTCTCTGCAGGTGGCCGCACGGCGACGTGCATCCCATCGATCGCGCCCTGGACCATGGGGAACCCGGCAACAGCAGAGAAGCCCACGGCCCGGGCATCTTGGCTGGCCCGGTCCACGGGGAAGCGGATGTAGCGGTGCGCCATGGGCATAAAGGGCATCTGTCACTGCCCGGATGCACCGATGTCTGCGATATGCCGGACAGGTCCCCACTCGGTGCCTGGAATGACCCCGTTGCATAAAAGTTCAAGGCCACCGTAACCTTGACGGACACGGGGAGAGGGTGTCCCCCCGCCAGTGCCACGCGGTGACAGGTGTGCCAGCAGGTGGCAGATGTGTGCCACGGTTTCCCGGCTCATCCGGAGTCTCCTCCTGCATTCCCGGTCCGTGAGGTCCTGGTATGACTGCCGGGGCCGGTACAACGGGGCGCCCTCGAGTGCCTCTGTTGCCGTGGGGCCGGCGACGTCCTCCTCCCCCTCCTCGTCCTGTCGGTCAGGTGTCCCTCCAGCCTGGGCGGCTGCCGCCTGCCCCTCTGCGGCAGCCTGCGCCGCCTCTCTGGCACGCTCCTCGTCCTCCTCCTCATCCAGGGCAACATAGACATGAGCGGCTGCCACCATGGCGGCCAACATCGCTGGATGGTCTGAAAACATGACGGCCTGGTGGGGGGGAGGGGAACGACGACATGTCATCATTGCCCATATTCCCTCCTCCCCCCAGCCAGGTGGCCATGGACCGCATGGGTCCCAACTGTTGGAGGCTGGCACCTGGCCAGGTGGACCAACGCATTTGCCCTCCCATCACCCACCCCGGCACGGACCCCCTCCCCAACCTCCACCCCGGCACTGACCGCCCCCCCCCAACCTCCACCCCGGCACGGACCCCCCTCCCCAACCTCCACCCCGGCACGGACCCCCTCCCCAACCTCCACCCCGGCACGGACCCCCTCCCCAACCCCCAACCTCCACCCCGGCACGGACCCAAACCCCCAACCTCCACCCCGGCACGGACCCCCCCCCCAACCTCCACCCCGGCACGGACCCCCCACCCAACCTCCACCCCGGCACGTACCCCCCCCCCAACCTCCACCCCGGCACGGACCCCCCCCCCCCCAACCTCCACCCCGGCACGGACCCCCTCCCCAACCTCCACCCCCGGCACGGACCCCCTCCCCAACCCCCAACATCCACCCCGGCACGGACCCAAACCCCCAACCTCCACCCCGGCACGGACCCCCCCCCCCAGCCTCCACCCCGGTACGGTCCCCCCCCCAACCTCCAACCCCGGCACGGACCCCCCTCCCCAACCTCCACCCCGGCACGGACCCCCCTCCCCAACCCCCCAACCCTCCACCCCGGCACGGACCCCCCCCCCAACCTCCACCCCGGCACGGACCCACCCCCCCCCAACCTCCACTCCGGCACGGACCCCCTCCCGGCACTCCCCCGGAGCCCAGCCTACTCTAACCACCCCCCCCCCCTCCCCCCGCCGCACACACACACACACAAGCCGAGACACACCTCTCCTCACGCAATCAGTCTGCGGCCACGCCATTTCCTGCCCAGAGCCAACCCCCCAGGCCGTCACTCACCTCCTCGCTGGTCGGCGTGAGCCTGGAGCACCGGGTCACGCCGATGAAAAGGAGGTTTGATTGACGTCGACGTGAACGGTCATCACGTCGACGGGACTTCCGGCCCATCCGGAAGGGAGAATATCGGCAGGCCGAAAATCGGCTGCCTTGCGCAGACCCGTGACATTCTCCGCGGCAGCGGCGCCATTAACGCCCCGCCGACTTTTCTCCCTTCGGAGACTTCGGCGGGGGGCGGGGGCGGGATTCACGGCGGCCAACGGCCATTCTCCGACCCGGCGGGGGGGTCGGAGAATGACGCCCCCAGAAATAAATCTGCTAACCACTGCAATGCTTGGATCCCTTCCAAAAGTGAATACTACTTCATTCAATATTGAAGCACTCATCTCAAGAGCGGGTTAAAAAGAGTACCCAGAGGAGTAAACACCACCTAGAAGAGCAAAAGAGAGCAATCAGGCCTTCTTGATCTTCTGGCTAAGATCAAGAATGCAATCAAGGGCGGAATCTTATCATAATTTGGCAAGTGTCAGGCTCAGACTGAAAACTGGCATGTAACCCTCCAATTGTACAGACAAGCTTTCTTGCCAAATATTGAGTCTTTCTTCAGAAAATAAAAGAAGGGGGCATGGCTTACGCTCTCACTCTGGTGGGGTGATACCTCAGAGATGGCAACCAACTCCACAGACATCAGGGCGTCTTTTTAAAGGGCACCCCAATCACCTCTGCAGCTTCACAGCACCCAGCCCCATCACGGAGGTTATCGTGTGGAAGTCTTGTTTCCCCCTCCGCCCCCCCCCCCCCTCCAATATCTGCCCTCCCCCACCCCACTACACATTAATGCACTCTCCCCCTAATTGGGCTCCCCGGCACAGGTTGACACTGCCAAGTTGAGACGGAGAGGGGAATCATGTGGTGGGGGTGCCCTCTAATAATATTTAAATCCATGAAAAACTATAAAAGTGATGTTAACACACAGTGTCGGCAGCGAGGGGCAGGGGAAAACAGAGAATCGTGTTTCCTGATTCTCAAGGGATTTCCTGCCTGTACTGCCACTCCCACATACGGCTAGTGCTCGCTCAACATTATGCCAGGGGCAATGACTGTTCTTGTCAACTTGGATATAGTATGTCCCTTTTGTGGGATCAGGGGCGTCATTCTCCGACCCCCCGCCGGGTCGGAGAATGGCCGTTGGCCCGCCGTGAATCCCGCCCCCGCCGAAGTCTCCGAAGGGAGAAAAGTCGGCGGGGCGTTAATGGCGCCGCTGCCGCGGAGAATGTCACGTGTCACGGGTCTGCGCAAGGCAACCGATTTTCGGCCTGCCGATATTCTCCCTCCGGATGGGCCGAAGTCCTGTCGACGTGATGACCGTTCACGTCGACGTGAATCAAACCTCCTTTTCATCGGCGTGACCCGGTGCTCCAGGCTCACGCCGACCAGCGAGGAGGTGAGTGACGGCCTGGGGGGTTGGCTCTCGGCAGGAAATGGCGTGGCCGCAGACTGATTGCGTGAGGAGAGGTGTGTCTCGGCTTGTGTCTGTGTGTGTGTGCGGCGGGGGAGGGGGGGGGGTGGTTAGAGTAGGCTGGGCTCCGGGGGAGTGCCGGGAGGGGGTCCGTGCTGGGGTGGAGGTTGGGGGTTGGAGGGGGTCCGTGCCGGGGTGGAGGTTGGGGGGGGGGGTCCGTGTTGGGGTGGAGGTTGGGGAGGGGGTCCGTGCTGGGGTGGAGGTTGGGGGTTGGAGGGGGTCCGTGCTGGGGTGGAGGTTGGGGGTTGGAGGGGGTCCGTGCCGGGGTGGAGGTTGGGCGGGGTCCGTGCTGGTTGGGGAGGGTGTCCGTGCTGGGGTGGAGGTTGGGGGGGGGGGGTCCGTGCTGGGGTGGAGGTTGGGGGTTGGAGGGGGTCCGTGCCGGGGTGGAGGTTGGGGGGGGGGGGGGGCGGGGGGTCCGTGCTGGGGTGGAGGTTGGGGAGGGGGTCCGTGCTGGGGTGGAGGTTGGGGAGGGGGTCCGTGCCGAGGAGGGTGATGGGAGGGCAAATGAGTTGGTCCACCTGGCCAGGTGCCAGCCTCCAACAGTTGAACCCATGCGGTCCATGCCACCTGGCTGGGGGGAGGAGGGGATATGGGCAATGATGACATGTCGTCGTTCCCCTCCCCCCCACCAGGCCGTCATGTTTTCAGATCATCCAGCGATGTTGGCCGCCGTGGTGGCAGCCGCTCATGTCTATGTTGCCCTGGATGAGGAGGAGGAGGAGGAGCGTGCCAAAGATGCGGCGCAGGCTGCCGCAGAGGGGCAGGCGGCAGCCGCCCAGGCTGGAGGGACACCTGACCGACAGGACGAGGAGGGGGAGGAGGACGTCGCGGCCTCACGGCAACGGAGGCACCCGAGGGCGCCCCGTGTGTACCGCCCCGCCAGTCATACCAGGACCTTACGGACCGGGAATGCAGGAGGAGACTCCGGATGAGCCGGGAAACCGTGGCACACATCTGCCACCTGCTGGCACACCTGTCACCGCGTGGCACTGGCGGGGGACACCCTCTCACCGTGTCCGTCAAGGTTACGGTGGCCCTGAACTTTTATGCAACGGGGTCATTCCAGGCACAAAGTGGGGACCTGTCCGGCATATCGCAGACATTGGTGCACCGGTGCATCCGGGCAGTGACAGATGCCCTTTATGCCATGGCGCACCGCTACATCCGCTTCCCCGTGGACCGGGCCAGCCAAGATGCCCGTGGCGTAGGCTTCTCTGCCGTGGCCGGGTTCCCCATGGTCCAGGGCGCGATCGATGGGATGCACGTCGCCGTGCGGCTACCTGCAGATAACAGGGCCGTGTTCACTAATAGGAAGGGGACCTATTCGATGAACGTACAGGTGGTCTGCGACCACCGCATGATGATCCTGCACATCTGCGCCCGTCACCCAGGCAGTGTACACGACTCATTCGTGTTGTCGCGGTCATCCATCCCCGGCATGTACGAGGGACGCCATCCCCGGCTGAGGGGCTGGTTGCTGGGCGAAAGGGGCTACCCATTGCGATCGTGGCTGATGACGCCTATACGGAGGCCACGCAATGAGGCGGAGAACCGCTACAATGATGCCCATGTAGCGACAAGGGGAGTGATCGAGAGGTGCTTTGGCGTGCTGAAGATGCGTTTCAGGTGCCTGGACCTCTCTGGGGGCGTCCTCCAGTATCGGTCAGATAGGGTCGGCCGCATCATTGTGGTGTGCTGCGTCCTGCACAACATAGCCCAGCAGAGGGGCGATGTGCCGCAGGCAGAGGAGGGCGGAGTGGAGGAGCAGCAGGAAGAGGCACAGTCCTCCCCAGATGAGGGGGATGGGGGCAATGGTCAGGGCAGATGGGGTAGACACAGGCGGGTGGCTGTCCACCGTTACCGGCTGGCCCAGCGGGCACGGGACAGACTGATAGCCGCCTGCTTCACTGACTAGATGGGCGTGGGAATCGGGTAGTATGGCCACAGACCGCACACCATGGCAACAGCCGACCACCCACACCCCCTACCCATCCAGCACCCTCACCCCCCTCCCCAACCCCACACACCCCACCCGCATGCACACCACCCCCCCCCCCCCATTGCCGATCCACCGGCGGCACAACGGGCCGGGCTCACACAGTTGCGGGTGGACGCGTGTCTATCGCAGGCCATGTAGGATGATGACAACCCGCCCTGCGATGAGCTCCGGGCTCCACATCGTTGGACTATGTCTGACCCATGGCCACAGTACCACCATCCACCCGGACCATCCCTGCATGCGGCTGTGACACTGCAGCGCACGGTCCCGTCCTCTGCCCGGGGGATGTTGATGGCGGCCCAGGGGGAAGGGGGCAGACTCACCTGGGGCTGAGGTAAGACCACCCCTCACACACACACTTGCGCTCAACGTACATGACATGCCCGCACACTTTGGACAGAGCACAAAGGCAGCTTCGGTAGGTGTAACATTGACTTTAATAACCAAAGGAGTTCATGCACGTGCCCGAGCCCCTAAAACTCATCTGTGCCCTGCACCCGTGCCAACTTACTCAGTGTCTAATTGTTTGGCCTTACGGGCCCTTTGACTACGTCTACGTGGTTCCCCAGACGGTACAGCAGAACTGGAGGTGGACTCCTGTGATTCCTGCCCTCTGACACTGGATCCCTTTGGCGGCCGTTTCCTGGGGCGTCCTGGCCTAGATGGGCCAGGCTGCGGCCCGGGCGACTAGGATGGCGAGCTGCCAGCCTGTCCTGCCCGTTGCCCACCCGATGCACCTGGGACGGAAGGGGGGGGGAGTCCGAGGTGTCGCGGTGTACCGGGACCTCCCCTACAGAGGGAGCCGGGATGGACCACACCACCTCCTCCTCCCTCGGGGTGCCCGATTGCCCCCAGGCCTCTACATGGGTGGGGGATGCGAACGGACTGGCCATCCGACGCCCCCCCGACATCTGGCGCTGCCAGTCCTGGAGGCCCGTGCTGGTATCGACAGGGGTCTGCAGGTTTGCAGCCATGGAGCCCAGGGTGTTGTCAAACCCTGTCTGTGACAGTGCGACGCCGGCTCGCACATGGCCACTGGCGCCGATGCCCTCAGCGATGGCCTGCTGAGACTGGGCCATGGCCTGCAGAGACTGGGCCATGGCCTGCTGAGACTGGGCTATGGCGTTGAGCGCCTCTGCCATCTGGCGCTGGCACTGGCTCATGGCCTCCTGTGAGAGGGCAGCCATTTCCTGGGCCACAGACGCCGCCTGCACGGAAGGCCCCAGGCCTCGTAAACCGTTCCCCATGTCTGACACCGTCGCACCCATTGCCTCCACCGCGGACGCCACCCGTGCGGTGTCAGCCTGGGTGGCACGCATAACCGGGACCACTCCCAGCTCCTGGACGCGGGTGGACTCCTCCACCTGCGACCGCAGCCGCCGCAAGCCACCCGTCACCCTCTTCGCTCGTCTCCGGGTCGGTGGTTGCATCGGATCTATGTGTGGGTGTGGTAACTGCAGGGACCCGGGATCCATCTGGGCGGCAGATGTTCGCTTGGCCTGGGCTGCCCTCCGACCGCCCGGTCCCTCTGCTGCTCCTACCTCCACCTGCTGTACCGGGACGGCTGTGTTGTGCGCACCAGTGAGTGTACCAGACGCCTCATCACTAAAGTGCCCAACCGTGGTGAGTGTTTCTGCGATGGTGGAGGGTGTTGGTGACAGCAGTGGCGTTGTGTCGTGCTCTTCGTCCCACTCTGACTCCATGGCACTTTGGGGTGGGGGTTCGTCTCCACCCATCCACTCTGAGTCACTCTCCGGTATTTCGTCTTCCCGGGTAGGGGTGTCCTGGGTAGTGCTGTCCCGGGTAGTGCTGTCCCGGGTAGGGGTGTCCTGGGTAGTGCTGTCCCGGGTAGTGCTGTCCCGGGTAGGGGTATCCTGGGTAGTGCTGTCCCGGGTAGGGGTGTCCTGGATAGTGGTGTCCTGGGTAGTGGTGTCCTGGGTAGTGGTGTCCTGGCTCGGATGTGACGGGGGCCTGTGGCTGCCCCCCTCATCGCTGGGTGGTCGCTCCCGCACGTGACGGGGGTGTCGTCTCCCTGTTGCTCCAGGTCTCTCCGTCTCCCGTGGCGTGCGAGGGGCATCCTGCGGGCGTCGCATGCTGGAGGGTCCGGGTCTCTCCGTCTCCCGTGGTCTCCGAGGGGCATCCTGCGGGCATCGCATGCTGGAGGGTCCGGGTCTCTCCGTCTCCCGTGGTGTGCGAGGGGCATCCTGCGGGCGTCGCATGCTGGAGGGTCCGGGTCTCTCCGTCTCCTGTGGTCTCCGAGGGGCATCCTGCGGGCGGTGTGCATCTGCGGGGATGGGTGCCTGGACGTTTGGTCCTGCGATACACAATGAAGCATGCATGGTTCGACATCAGGCAGTGATCAGGTGATAGGGGGGAGGGGGATATAGGGGAGGGGGGATATGGGGGAAGGGTGGATATGGGGGAGGGGGGATATGGGGGAGGGGGGATATGGGGGTGGGGGGATATGGGGGAGGGGGGATATGGGGGAGGGGGGATATGGGGGATATGGGGGAGGGGGGATATGGGGGAGGGGGGATATGGGGGATATGGGGGAGGGGGGATATGGGGGAGGGGGTATATGGGGAGGGGGGATATGGGGGATATGGGGAGGGGGGATATGGGGAGGGGGGATATGGGGGATATGGGGGAGGGGGGATATGGGGGAGGGGGATATGGGGGAGGGGGGATATGGGGGAGGGGGGATATGGGGGATATGGGGGAAGGGGGGATATGGAGGAGGGGGGATATGGGGGATATGGGGGAGGGGGGATATGGGGATATGGGGGAGGGGGGATATGGGGGAGGGGGGGATATGGGGGATATGGGGAGGGGGGATATGGGGGGATATGGGGGAGGGGGAATATGGGGGATATGTGGGAGGGGGGGATATGTGGGATATGGGGAGGGGGGATATGGGGAGGGGGGATATGGGGAGGGGGATATGGGGGATATGGGGAGGGGGGATATAGGGGAGGGGGGATATGGGGGATATGGGGAGGGGGATATGGGGGATATGGGGAGGGGAGTTATGGGGGATATGAGGGAGGGGGGATATGGGGAGGGGGGATATGGGGGAGGGGGGATATGGGGGAGGGGGGATATGGGGGATATGGGGAGGGGGGATATGGGGGAGGGGGGATATGGGGGAGGGGGGATATGGGCGATATGGGGGAGGGGGGATATGGGGGAGGGGGGATATGGGGGAGGGGGGATATGGGGGAGGGGGGATATGGGGGATATGGGGGAGGGGGATATGGGGGAGGGGGGATATGGGGGAGGGGGGATATGGGGGAGGGGGGATATGGGGGAGGGGGGATATGGGGGAGGGGGGATATGGGGGATATGCGGGAGGGGGGGATATGGTGGAGGGGGGATATGGGGGAGGGGGGGATATGGGGGATATGGGGGAGGGGGGATATGGGGAGGGGGGATATGGGGGATATGGGGGAGGCTCACCCTGCCTGCTCTGACGAGGTCGTTCACCTTCTTGTGGCACTGGGTGCCTGTCCGTGGTGTCAGGGCCACAGCGGTGACGGCCTCTGCCACTTCCCTCCACAGACGCCGGCTGTGGCGTGGGGCAACTCTGCGGCCGTGCCCGGGATACAGGGCGTCCCTCCTCTGCTCCACCGCGTCCAGGAGCGCCTCCACATCGCGTGACTCGAACCTCGGGGCTGAGCGACGGCCAGCCATCCAGTCGGGTGTTGCGGTCGGGTGTTCCGGTCGGTTGGGGGGGAGCTGCGCGGCCTTATGAGCCGTCACGCCGTGCAGCGCGTATGACGCTGCACGGCGTGAACCACTGCGCAAGCGCGGATCCCGTTACGTCGCTGCTAGCCCATTTCGGGCCGGAGACTATCGTCCCATTTTTATGACGTGACGCAAGTGGGATTTGCGCCGTTTTTTGCGCCGATCGGCGGACTTTCCGCCGATAACGGAGAATTTCGCCCCATGAATTGGATTCAACTTAATTTGAATTCTGTAGGAAGCAATGAGACGGATTAGGGGCTTGCCCCGTGTATGCATTGGCTTTGTAACGCTGAGAAAGGAATAGCGTTTGTTTTTTAAAAGAGGAGCAACGGAGCCATTAACCTTGTTCGATGAGCAATGGGGCCATTCACAGTGAGAGGGAAGCAACAGGGCAATTCACACTGAGAGATGAGCAATGCAGTCATTAATAGTGAGAGGCCAGTGCCACGCTCATGTGTTTATGCGGCACCACTGCAATTTACAAATCCTAGGGAGAGAGGTCCTGTGAGAAAAAGAAAGCAGGACAGTAGGAGTGCTTGTATATCCTAGGCCTGTATAATGGAGCCTGGTCTTTCATCATCTTGGATCCCCTTGCCACGAGACCAATTCCTTACTCTGTCAAGCCCATGTGGTAGCTGGTGTGCAACAACGACCCCATGTTAAAAGAACTCATGCACAGGCATCTTCCACCCATTAAAATGAAATTTGGGACTTGAAACATAACGGGCAGAATACTCTAATAATGGGGCTATGTCCCCATGCCCGCATGAAAACGGGCATGAATCACGCTGGACTTCCCTTGAGAAAGTCTCGAGTGATTCTCCATTTTGCAGGGGGCTGAAAGGGCCAAGAGTGCTCCTTGCAGTTCCTGTCATAATATCCACTCATGTATATAATGAGATGCAGACAGGCAGTGGTTGACACATAGGATGACCAGTAAGCATACAACACAGCACAGCCAATCACCAGACAGGACACTACCACTATAAAGCCAAAGGGCACTAGGTTTCCAGCTCTCTCGGGACTCAGCTGCTGAGACAGTCAGAGTCCACAAGCTGGCAAGCACAAACACCATGCGGTAGTTAGTAAGTATGGTCAGGCTAGTACAAGGTCACTAGTCAGATCAGTATAGTGTCGACCCACAGCTGAATATGTACAGCAGTTCATCTTGTTGAATAAAACAGTGTTGGATCTTCTCCTGTGTTCGACGTCTGTTTCTAACTTCCCTGCATCGAGTGTAGTCCACATCGAACCAACCTGCCTAACACATCATGGTACCAGAGTGATTGATCTTGACGGACCTACCTCGAGTGAATCAGCATCGACCAGCAAGCAGCCATCCAGCGAAATGGAAAACATCCAGCCTCCTCCGCAATTCCGCATCTTGAAGACTGGAAAATCTTCAAGCAAAAGTTCCTCTTGTACATCGAGGCCTCCGACCTCGAGGCAGCAACGGATGCCAGGAAGATCGTGCTATTTCTCTTCATTGCGGGGGACCACGCCATCCATATCTACAATTCGCTTACGTTCGCCAACGGCGAAGACAAAACAAAATTCAAAACAGTCCTGCTGAAGTTCGACAGCCACTGCGACATTGAGGTGAATGAAAGCTTTAAACGGTACATCTTCCAGCAGAGGCTCCAGGTTAAGGATGAACCTTTTCAGTCCTTCTTGACCCATCTCCGCATCCTAGCGCAGTCATGTAACTATGACTCGACGGCTAATTCTATGATCCGGGATCAGATTGTTTTCGGGGGCCACTCCGACTCCCTGCGGCAGCAGCTCCTTAAAATCAAACAGTTGACCCTCTCTGTCGCTATCGAGACGTGCATTGTCCATGAGCATGCCAAGAATCGTTACTCCCACATCAGGGCGGCAGAAACTGCAAAGCTGGCCTCCCACGAGGCAGAAAGTGTGCAGGCCATTGCACAGATGCAGGGCCGGAACATCGAGGAGAGTGGCCGTTTCGCGCGCTTTTCTCGGATCCCTGCGCATGAGCGCCACGACCGAGTAGACGACGAGACCGAAAACCTGACTGCGCAGGTGCGTACGTCGGTCGACCGCACTACGCATGCGCGATGGCGCACAGATCGCGCTGACATCAGTGTCATGACATGTCCGAATTGTGGCTCCGCCCACTTAAAGTGGCAATGTCTGGCAAGAGGACGCCGATGTCTCCAGTGTGGCAAGTTTGGCCACTACGCAGCCCTCTGCAGATCTGCTCCACCACTCAGCAGCCAGCGATCCCAGCTGCGGCGCAGAAGGATCCGTTCAATTAAACAAGGCATGCCAGATTCTGATCCCGACCGCCCAACGGACCCTGATACTGACTGCCTCAAGTCTCCATATCGGGTGGGCATCATAACCACACATGAGCTGGCCTCCACCACACCTGCGCAACGCCTCTCGATCCTTAGTGTGGATCCTGACGACGAGTGGTGTGCTGTCCTCACAGTTAACAAGGCTCGCATCCAATTTAAACTGGACACTGGCACGTCTGCGAACCTCATCTCACAATCCGACCTCGACACCATCTGGGCCCAACCAAGCATTCTTCCATCGGCCTGCCAGCTCCTTGACTACAATGGCAATGCCATAGCTGCCAGTGGCTCGAGTCAACTAACGGTATCCAACAAGGCGATCAAGGCAATGTTACGATTTGAAATTGTCAGGCCTGACGGGGCGTCCCTGCTCGGTGCTTGCGCCTGCAAGCTCCTGAACCTGGTTCAGCGAGTCCACACCATGTCATCGTCACCGGCGACGGCCGCGCCCAAGGGAAATTTGCAAGCCGACATTATCACGCAGTACCGCAGTTTATTTGATGGAATGGGCATGCTCCCGTACCGATACAAAATACTACTCACCCCTGTAATCCATGCACCACGCCGGGTGCCGGCTCCCCTCAACGATCGTCTGAAAAAGCAACTACAGGACCTCCAAGACCAGGGCATCATCTCGAAGGTCACGGAGTCAACAGACTGGGTCAGCTCCATGGTATGCGTGAAGAAGCTGTCAGGGGAGCTCCGCATTTGCATTGATCCCAAGGATCTAAACCGCAACATCATGCAGGAGCACTACCCGATCCCGAAGCGTCATGAGTTAACCAGTGAGATGGCTCATGCCAAATTCTTCACCGAGCTGGTTGCCTCCTGGGGTTTATGGCAAATACGGCTGGACGCGTCCAGTCGAAAGCTGTGCACGTTCAACACCCCCTTCGGCCGCTACTGTTACAACCGCATGCCTTTCGGTATCATATCTGCCTTTGAAGTGTTTCATCGCATCATGGAGTAGATGATGGAGGGCATCGAGGGGGTACGGGTGTACGTGGACGGCGTGATCATCTGGTCCACAACGCCCAAGGAACACATTGCTCACCTCAAGCAGGTCTTCCAGCGAATTCATGAACATGGTCTCCAGCTCAACACGGCCAAGTGCTCATTTGGTCAATCTGACATAAAGTTTCAAGGCGACCACATCTCGCGGCAGGGTGTGCGGCCAGACGCCGACAAGGTCTTGGCGATCAATGCCATAAAGACTCTGGAGGACAAGAAGACGGTTCTCCGCTTCCTCGGGATGTTCAATTTTCTCGGGAAATTCATTCCCAATATGCCATCCCACACCACGGCCCTCCGCCATCTCGTCAAGAAGTCAACGGAATTCCAGTGGCTGCCCACACATGAAGCGGAATGGCGTGAGCTGAAGACAAAGCTCACCACAGCCCAAGTTCTCGCGTTCTTTGACCCAACCAAGGAAACCAAGATATCAACTGATGCAAGCCAGGACGGCATTGGTGCTCCCCCAGCGAGATGACTCATTGTCCTGGGCTCCAGTGGCATATGCCTCCAGGGCCATGACGCCCACTGAGCAACGGTATGCCCAGATCGTAAAGGAGTGTCTGGGTGTCCTGACAGGAATAGTCAAGTTTCATGACTACGTTTACAGCCTGCCGAAATTCACGGTGGAAACGGACCACAGACCTCTAGTTCACATAATCCAGAAGGATTTAAATGACATGACACCTCAGTTACAGCGAATTCTTCTTCGAATCCGCCGTTATGACTTCAAACTTGTCTACACGCCAGGCAAAGAGCTGATCGTTGCAGATGCCCTATCCCGGTCCATCATCACACCGTGTGAACAAGGTGACTTCATCTGCCACATAGAAGCGCAAGTGCAATTGTGTGCCACCAACCCACCAGCCTCTGACGAACGGGTGGTCCAAATTCATGAGGAAACGGCCAGCGTGTGGTGCAGCATCTTACCCATGGCTGGCAGAAGGGACAATGTCCCCAATTCTTTAATGTTAAAGACGAGCTGACGGTTGTGGAGGGAATCCTTCTGAAACTCGACAGGATCGTTATTCCTCAAAGCAGCAGTGCTGGATCAACTCCATGAGGGTCACCTTGGAGTCGAGAAATGCCGACGCAGAGCTCGGGAGTCGGTTTACTGGCCGGCATTAACCATGATATTGCTAACACGGTCCTCAACTGCCCCACCTGTCAGAAGTTTCAACCGGCTCAACGCAAGGAAACACTGCAACAGCACGAGATCGTGACCTCTCCGTGGTCCAAAGTAGGTGCAGACCTTTTGCACGCCAAGGGGCGTGACTACGCACTCCTGGTCGACGACTTCTCCAGTTACCCAGAAGTGGTGAAACTGTCTGACCTCACGTCGAAGGCGGTCATCAAAGTCTGCAAAGAAACATTCGCCAGGCACGGGATACCGCTCACGGTAATGAGCGACAATGGTCCATGCTTTTACAGCCAAGAATGGTCTGATTTTGCACAGTCTCCCAACTTCCATCACGTTACCTCCAGTCCCCACTACCTGCAATCAAATGGGAAGGCTGAGAAAGGGGTCCATATTGTCAAGCAGTTGCTGTGTAAAGCTGCAGACTCAGGCTCCGATTTCAACCTGTCAATGCTGGCATACAGTGCAACCCCACTGTCCACTGCGTTGTCTCCAGTGCAGATGCTCATGAATCGCACTCTGAGGACCACAGTTCCAGCCATCCATGTTCCAGACCTTGACCACCTCACGGTATTACAAAAAGTGCAGCAGTCCCGGGTCCAACAGAAGGCCACATAAGATGCTCATGCCACGGATTTACCTGAGCTGACTCCAGCCAGTCATGTTCGCGCCCAGTTGCATGAGGGCGGTTGGTCAGCCACAGCTGTTGTTGTCAAACAAGTTGCCCTGAGGTCTTACATTGTTCGCATGGCTGATGGCTCCCTGCTACGGCGCAACAGACGGGCATTGCGAAGAGTTCCATGCCCACCACCTGACCGCAGTGTACCGCCGGCTATCATGCTTTCTCCAGACATACTCTGCCACGAGGCCACCGATCTGCCAGCGATCCTGCTGGCCCACGCGACCACCGCAATGGCAGCGATCCCACCTCTCTACGTGCAGGCGGCTCCTGATCCACCTCTGCGGCGATCGACAAAAATTCGTCGCCCGCCACAAAGACTGAATCTGTAGACTTAACTTTTGTAAATTTTTGCAACTGAATCCATCGACTTAAATCTTGTAAATATTGCTTAGTTTACCATGTATCTGCACTATCGGCACCTTCCCATGCATATACGTTTGTTCAATCACCTTTTGTATATAGTCAGGCATTTATATATATTCACACACCTCAGTATTTATTTAACACCAAAAAACGGGGGAGATGTCATAATATCCACTCATGTATATAATGAGATGCAGACAGGCAGTGATGGACACATAGGATGACCAGTAAGCATACAACACAGCACAGTCAATCACCAGACAGGACACTACCACTATAAAGCCAGAGGGCACTAGGTTTCCCAGTCTCTCGGGACTCAGCTACCGAGACAGTCACAGTCCACGAGCTCGCAAGCACAAACACCATGCGGTAGCTAGTAAGTCTGGTCAGGCTATTACAAGGTCACTAGTCAGATCAGTATAGTGTCGACCCACAGCTGAATAAGTACAGCAGTTCATCTAGTTGAATAAAACAGTGTTGGATCTTCTCCTGTGTTAGACATCTGTTTCTAACTACCCTGCATCGAGTGCAGTCCACATCAAACCAACCTGCCTAACACATCAGTTCCGTCTGCCAATACGGGGCCCTGCACATCCGGCCGCTGGTCTGCGCATGCGAGCGGTAGCCCCACACAACATGGCGGACTCACACCGCAGGCCGGCCCCAACAATACAAGCCCCACCCCCCCGAGATCGCGTGCGCCCACCGATCAATGGCCCCCGACTGCGAGCCTGACGGACCTGGAGGCCCCCTCTGGTGACGGATAACCCCGCCTCTCCACCAGGGCGGCCATGGACTGAGTCCGCAGCCGCCACTCCAAGCTCCCACCGGGTGGAACCATGAGTGAACCACGCCGGCGGGAACTTAGCCAGTTGTCGGCAGAGAATCGCCGCGGGGGCTCTTTCAATGGCCCCGAGGGGCGCCGCTGTCGACCGCGCACGCGCGCGCGTGTGGCGGTGATTCTCCGGTCCCGGGAGCGGCATCAGACCCGATCGTGGGTCTGACGCCCATTCTCCACCCCCGCACCGGGCATGAATGCGGCGCGGAGGTTTGGAGAATCCCAGCCAAGGATCCTTACAGACAATTTCAACAGCAAGAGAAAGGAATAGCATACTGTTATTATTGCGTAAGAGGTCAGGCATTTCAAAATTCCTGCCTAACAATACCTGGCAGGCAAGGGAAGGATGTTCAAGGAACAAGGGGCTGGATTCTCCCAAAATGGGACGATGTCTCCAGGCCGGCGTAAAAACGGTGGACTTTTATTCCAGAAATTCCGAGAAACAATTTGAGCTAATTCAATGCCCTGCAGGGGGCTAGCAGGGACCCAGAGTAAATCTTGTAGCTTTAGCTGTGGGTACAGGCCCCCTCACTTCCGGTTTGGAGTCCGCCCAAGCGCACGGCGAATGCCTCCAGCGGCCGCGCCAAGCTCCATGGCGGACTCAGACCGTGGAGCCACACACAGAAAGGAGACACACCCCCCGATCGGCCGCGCGCCCAAGCATCAAACCGCACGGAACTAATCCCCGGCCGCCTATAAGGCTCCCCCCAGTGTCCGATCCCACAGCCCCCGACCAGGACGGCCGCGGACTGAGTCCGCAGCCGCCACGTCAGCATCCCGACTGGCAATAGGTGGTTAGTTCCACGCCATCAGGAACTTGATTGTTCGGGAGCGGAGGATTGCTTGGTGGGTCTTTGTCAATGGGCCCCCAGCCAGGCAGCGTACTATGTGATCACGCCGATTTTCGGGTCCCGGAGAATTGCCGAACCGGCGTCGGGCCCAATTACAGTGTGAAACTGGACTCTCCGCCCCACCTCCGGCTGCGGTTTCAACGTGGGACTGCAGAGAATCCAGCCCAAGGTCTTCTGGAAAAGATAAACCAGAAGAAGATCGCCACCTCCATGGGTTTGGCTTCGCTATTAAAATCAAACTAGGTATCCATCTCAGAGACATTCCATGCAGGCTAAATGAATGACCCTTTGGCTCTAGCTCAGCGCATACACTGGAAGCTATAAATTAATCCAAAGAAGAACTTTACTCCAGCTTCGAACAATCCTTGTCTTGAGTCCCAACAAGTTGATCCTCCTTCAATGCCAGAGTTAGAAAGGACACAGATCTCTGGAAAGGTGTAATCAGCAGAGAAGGGGTAGGGAAATCCAAAACAATGGTATTCTGCTCTTGACAAATGCCTAGAAAATGGCTTTGACATAACCAACACTTGGTCTAGCAGAGAGGCAAGTATAAGGTCCCATGGCAACACCCTAACACCAGTGCAGGGCACCTGCTCAATGGCATTGTCGTCCTGAGCAAGGCACTACAAGGACCTGCGTATCAGGCGCCATGACAGGAGCCAATGACTGCTGGACGGACAACTGTCTAATCCACTCTAAGATCAACATCAATGTAGCCCCAAAACAGCAATGGTAACAGAAGCAATGAAAAATCAATGCTGAGTAAGAACCTGATAAGACAGCCCTATTCCACCAGTGCCTCACTGCCAACCTGACGACTCCTGGTGACCCAGAGGCACAGATTGTCTACATCACCTGGTTTGAACTCAGGGCTTCCATAAACAGCACCTGCGAAGAAACACTTGGTCTATTGAGAACGACCAGGAGATTCAGGAGCTGACAAGTCGCAAGACTTTTCTGAAGATGAAACAGCAAACCCAACTTAAGAGCAAGAAAGCAACTCTACAGACAAATAAAGGCTGAGGTCCAGCAAAAAGGAACAGATAGTGGTTGGAGAAAGTGCAGGAGATCCAGCAACAACCATGATGTGCAAGGTTTCTTTATTGCTGTCAAGACCGCCTACGACCCAAGCTCTGAGGGTCCCACCCCATTGCTGGCCAAGAATGGAGAGGTGCTCATCAAGATCTGATTGATTTTGAATTTGATTTTGTCACATGTACCGAAGTACAATGAAAAGTATTTTTCTGTGGGGACCTCAGAACAAAGAGGCAGTCAATGCCAACTGGAAGAAGGACTTCATAGACCTCCTTAACAAAGACTCTGTTTATGGTCTTGTGTTATGGAGATAAGGCGGGAAAGTGGAGTTGAGGATTATTAGATCAAGCATGAGCTCATCGATGGGCCAAATGGCCTACTTCTGCTCCTGTGTCTGATGGTCCTATGACTTCAATGCGAGTGTCCTCAACTCCATCGCACAGCGTGCAACCAGCCACCATCGCAGCACAACGCCAACCCAACACTCTGCATAAAATGTCAACTGACAGCTAAAGAACAATGGGTGGGATTCTCCGACCCAACGCCGGGTCGGAGAATCGACGGGGGCGGAGTGAATCCCACCCCCGCCGGCTGCCGAATTCTCTGGCGGCGGGGATTTGGCGGGGGCGGGAATTGCACCGCGCCAGTCGGCGGCTGGTGGCAGCGGCCCCCCTGGCGATTCTCCGGCCCGCGGTGGGCTGAGTGGCCGCCTGGTTTTGGCCCGTCCCGCCGACGTAAATTACAACAGGTACTTACCGGCGGGACCAACCTGCGCAGGCGGCCTCCGGGGTCCTCGGGGAGGCACGGGGGGATCTGGCCCCAGAGGTGCCCCCACGGTGGCCTGGCCCGCGATCGGGGCCCACCAATCCGCGGGCGTGCCTGCGCCGTGGGGGTACTCTATTCCTCCACGTCGACCGCTGTAACAGTCTGCGATGGCTGACGTGGAGATGAATCCACCCTGCGCATGCCCTGGGATGACGCCAGCACACGCTGGCGCTCCCGCGCATGCGCCAACTCGTGCCGGCCGGCGGCGCCGGTCGGCGTGACGCCAAGCCCCTTCCGCGCTGGCCGGCACGGCGCAAACCACTCCGGCGCCGGCCTAACCCCTGAAGGTGCGGAGGATTCCGCACCTTCGGGGCGGCCCGACGCCAGAGTGGTTCACAGCACTCCTTCACGCCGGAGTTGCCCACCCCGCCGGTTTTCGCAAAATCCCGCCCAATAAGTCATCAGGACCAGACAGAATCCCCACCAAAGCACTAAAACATGGCGGAGAAGCACTATCGGCATGAATATATGAGCGTATTTCCCTTATCTAGAAAGAGAACATGTCAGGAGATCTCATGGATGTTGTAATTATAACTAACTTCAAAGAAGGTGATAAGTCCAACTGCAGTAACTACAGATGAATTTCCCTGCTGTTGGGCACAGAGAAGGTCGCAAAAGTCCTTCTTAATCATCTTCTCCCTGTGACTGAAGAGCACCTCCCAGAGTCGCAATGAGGATTTTGCCTGCTAAGAGGCTCAATGGACATGATCTTCACTATGTGTCATCTACAAGAGAAATGCAGAGAATAGCACCAATCCTTGCACATGACCTTTTTGATCTCAGAAAGGCTTTTGACACTGTCAACTGTGAGGGATTGTGAAGCGTCCTCCTCTGTTTAGACTGACTAACGGATGTATCACAGACCCAATTCACATTTAGGCTGGGGTCAAGCAAGGCAGTGTCATTGCACCGACGCTCTTCTCGGTCTTCCTTGCTGCAATGCTCGATCTCACCCACAGCAGCCCACTGGAGTGGAGCTAATCAGGACAAGCGGGAACCTGTTCAACCTCCGCCACCTGCAGGCCAGATCCAAGGTCATCCCATCGTCTGTCATTGATCTGCAGTATGCAGATGATGCTTGCATCTGCACACATTCGGAGGCTGAGCTCCAAGCCACCATCAACACCTTCTCCGAGGCGTATGAGGATAGGCCTTACACTAACCATCCTTAAGACAAAGGTTCTCTATCAACCTGCCCCCACTGGCCCCGTACGACATGGACCACTTTCAACCTTGGAAGCCAACTGTCAACAAGAGCAGACATCGACAACAAGGTTCAACACGACCTTCATTGTGCCAGCACAGCCTTCACTCGCCTGAGGGAGAGAGTGCTTGAAGACCAAGACCGCAGACCTGCCACCAAGCTCATGGTCTACAGAGAAGTAGTGATACCCACCTTCCAGACAGCTCAGGCACGTTGGGCGAGATTCTCCACTCCCGCGCCGGTTGGGGGAATCGCCTGAGCCGCCCAAATTTCCCGGGATGCCGGTCCGACGCCCTCCCGCGATTCTCCCAAGCGGCGGGAACGGCCCGGTCGAGTTCCGCGGGCCGCAGGCCATAGAATCGCCGTAGACACCCAAAATGGCGATTCTCCGGCACCCCCGCTATTCTCAGGCTCGGACGGGCTGAGCGGCCAGGCCAAAACGGTGGGTTCCCCCCGGCGCCGTCCACCCCTGGTCACTGACGTCGGGAACAGCGCGCAAACGCTGGGGGGGCGGCCTGCGGGGGGGCGAGGGGAGATCCTGCACCGGGGGGTACCTCAAATGTGGGGTGGCCCGCGATCGGTGCCCACCGATCGTCGGGCCGTCCTCTCTGAAGGAGGACCTCCTTCCTTCCGCGGCCCCGCAAGATCCATCCGCCATCTTCTTGCGGGTGGACTTAGAGAGGATGGCAACCACGCATGCGCGGGTTGGCGCCGGCCAACCCACGCATGCGCGGATGACGCCAGTTATGCGGCGGCGGCCGCGTCATCAATGCGGCGCCGCCTTTACGCGGGCGACAAGGCCTGGCGCCTGTAGATGACGCGGCCCCGATCCTAGCCCATTGTCAGGGCCTGTATCAGTCGGGATCGGGGCCGTTTCGCGCCGTCGTGAACGTCGACGGCGTTCATGACAGCGCGGCCACTTTGGCGCGGGAGTGGAGAATCCCGCCCATGGACTGTGTACAGCAGGCACCTCGAAACACTGGAGAAGGAGCCCCAGTGCTGCCTCTGCAAGACGCTGCAAATCCACTACAAGATAGGTGCAGCAAGGTCAATGTTCTCATTCAGGCCAACATTCCGAACATTAAAGCATTGACCAAACTCAATCAGCTTCGCTCAGTGGGCCACACCATCCGTAAGCCTGACATGAGACTCCCGAATCAAGTACTGGAGCTTAGACACTGCAAGCGAGCCCCAGGAGCACAGAGAAAACACTTTATTGACACCCTCAAAGCCGCCTTGAAAAAATGCAACATCCCAACCAACACCTGGGAATCCCTGTCCCAAGACGGCTTCAAGAGGAGAAAAAGCATCATGGAAGGGATTGAACACCTTGCTTTTCATCTCCGAGAGCAAACGAAGGCCAAGGATCAACAGTGAAAGGAGCGTCTGGCAACCCAGACATCCCACCCACCTACGCATCCAACCACCGTGTGCCCCACCTGTAACAAGGGATTGTTATTCATACATTAGATGCCTCTGTCAATGGCTTCCTTTTGCGGCGATTCTCCGGGGACCGGAGAATCGCGGGAGCGGCATCGCACCGGATTTCGGCGTCAACGCCCATTCTCCTCCCCTGCACCGATCGCGATTTTGGCACGGAGGCTCAGAAAATCCCGCCCATGGTTCAGTAATCAACTACTGGATCTGCAGGATATCTGTATAAAAAAAGGTGCTCCTGACAAATTGGATACAAAGGGCGGTAGAAGCTTGAAACGTTCTTCCTGTTATGGGCCAGGGTTTAGAGAACCTCAAAGTGTATCATGGAGTTCACCTGACCCACAACTTTTAATAGATTGTGGTATGGGGAGCACACGGCCCAATGGCAGCACGGTGGCATAGAGGTTAGCACAATTGCTTCACAGCACCAGGGTCCCAGGTTCGATTCCCGGCTTGGGTTACTGTCTGTGCGGAGTCTGCACGTTCTCCACGTAAGTGCGTGGGTTTCCTCCGGGTGCTCCGGTTTCCTCCCACTGTCCAAAGATGTGCAGGTTAGGTGGATTGGCCATGCTCAATTGCCCTTAGTGTCCAAAATTGCCCTTAGTGTTGGGTGGGGTTACTGGGTTATGGGGATAGGGTGGGGATGTGGGCTTGGGTAGGGTGCTCTTTCAAAAGAGCCAGTGCAGACTCGATGGGCCGAATGGCCTCCTTCTGCACTGTAAATTCTATGAAATTTACAGCTGTGGTACAGTAGAAATGGATATGTATTTTTTTAAGCAAAACAATGTTTATTCTATGAACTTAAGTTAACCTTTCTAAAACAGACAGTAACCATCATAGCAACCATTAATTCAAATACAACCCCCAAAGACTACAACACTAAGTAATCCTTTAAGCTTTCCCTTTATCATCCATACGACTTAAAAACAAAACCTTTATCAGAAGCACATCAGGTTAAAATCACTACTGAAAACATTTATAATTCTGGATTCACCAAATGATCAAGAGATAGTCTTTTGATGGCAGAGAGAACAGCAGTACACCTGCTTGGTCTGGCGTCAGCTTCAACACTGAAAACGAAACTAAAACACGCCCTGCAGCAAACAGCCAAAAACGAAAGTAAAAAGCTGACAGACAGCCCAGCTCCAGGCACTCTATGGCATCACTGCAGTAGTAAGCACCCATTTCTTAAAGGTACTCACACTACAGATATTTAGATACACACCCATTTATAAACACCTATTTCTTAAAAGGTACTCTCACATGACACCTCCCGCAAGAAAAAATAAATAAACCATCAACTTCAAGATGGTTTCATTTTTCACCTTTTCACTATCCTTTAAGAAATGCACACAGTAAATACACTTCTTAGTTTCAAACACGCAAACAGGTACAATAATATAGTCCATTTTCGTTCTTCTTCCTCCAACTGAAATCCTTCTCAATTGACAGTCTCTTTGAACAAGAAGTTCCTTGCACGATCCATCCATTTCTCTACGCCTCGGCATTTCTCTTTAAAATCAGATACTTTAGTTCAATCTGATCACAGAGTCCCTTGCTATTCTCCACCACAGGAGCATTGGTTATCACAGTTTTCAGGCAGTTAAATGTCTGTTGAAAGTCCGCTGTCCGCAAGTCCATCAGTGGAGCAATCACGCTACAAAATGTTTGCACAAATGTTCGATCAAATCCACTCATGCCAAGAAATCGCATTATTTCCCTTTGTCTCAAGGGTATTGAAAACTCCTCAATAACTGTTGGTTTCACATCCCGTGTGACCATTCGACCCTCTCCGATTATATGGCCAAGAAAGTGACTTGGGCTTTTCCAAATTCACTTTTGGCTAGGTTTATCACCAAACCTGCCTCCTGAAGTCAATCGAATAACTCCATCAGATGTTTCAAATGTTCTGTCCATGTGTGGCTGAAAATTACCAGATCGTCAAAGTATACTGCACAATTGGGTAATCCTGAAACGACTTTGTTAGATAACCGTTGAAATGTGGCTGGTGCGTTTTTCATGCCAAATGGTATAACTTTGAATTGGTATATACCATCTGGCGTCACAAAAGCTGAAATCTCCTTCGCCCTTTCGGATAAAGGTACCTGCCAGTAACCTTTAAGTAAATCCAGTTTGGAAATAAAAGCGGACTGTCCCACTTTCTCAATGCAATCCTCCAAACGTGGGATAGGATACGAGTCTGTTCTTGTAACTGCATTAACCTTTCTATAGTCCACACACAACAGTTGGCTACCGTCTGGGTTAGGTACCATCACTATGGGTGAGCTCCATTGGCTGCAACCCACTTCAATTATGCCATTTTTAAGCACACTCTCAATCTCTTTGTTAACCTGTGCCAATTTTAAAGGGTTAAGTCTATATGGATGTTGTTTGATTGGAGCAGTATTTCCCACATCTACATCATGTATAGCCATTTTAGTATTTCCCAATTTATCTGCACAAACATGCCCGTGTGACATTAATAACTCTTTCAGGTCAGTTTGTTTTTCCTCTGGAAGGTAACTCAATAATTTGTCCCAATTTTTAAGAACATCCTCATTTTCCAATTTAATTTGAGGTATGTCAAATTCACAGTCATCTGGATTTGGTTTGTCACTTTGAGTTAGAATCATTAAAACCTCCTCCTTTTCCTCTCCTTCCCTTTCAAAGTACCATTGAAGCATATTCACATGACACAATCGGTGAGTCTTCCTTCTATCTGGTGTTTTTACCACATAATTCGCCTCACTTAATTTCCTTTCAATCTGATAAGGTCCACATAACCTAGCTTTTAAAGGTTCACCTACCACTGGTAACAATACTCAAACATTATCTCCACTGGCAAAACTACAAACTTTGGATTTCTTGTCCGCTACCCGTTTCATCACATTTTGTGCAACTTTCAAATGTTGTCTAGCCAATTCACCTGCTCTATTTAATCGATCCCTAAAATTTGACACGTAATCCAATAATGTAATTTCCGATTTCTCACTCACCAATTTTTCCTTAATCAATTTAAGTGGTCCTCGTACCTCATGACCAAACATTAGTTCAAAAGGACTGAATTTGGTTGATTCATTAGGTGCATCCCTAATTGCAACGGTACGAATGGAACTCCTTTATCCCAATCCTCTGGATAATCTTGACAATAAGCCCTCAACATTGTCTTTAATGTCTGATGCCACCTTTCTAATGCTCCCTGTGATTCTGGATGGTACGCAGTTGATTTAAATTGTTTTATTCCTAAGGTACCCATAACTTCTTTGAAGAACCTTGAGGTAAAATTTGATCCTTGATCCGATTGTATTTCTGTGGGTAGTCCATATCTAGTAAAGAATTTAAGTAACTCCTCTACAATCTTTTTAGCTGTAATATTACGTACTGGAATGGCCTCTGGAAACCTAGTAGACACATCCATTATCGTCAAAAGATATTGATTCCCACTTTTTGTTTTAGTAAGCGGTCCTACGCAATCAATTAGGACCCATGTAAAAGGTTCCTCAAATGCTGGAATTCTCTATTTCCCCTACTACCACTTCACCCCTCTTCACTGGACTTTCCAACCTTACCTTATATAATGGAACCCTACTTCTCTCACCCTGAATTCCACATATTACCACCTTTTCTGGCAACATTCTTCCCAAACTACATAACTCCTCATCTCTTACCATTAAAGATTGACTAGCTCCCGTATCTCTTCAAATTGTGACTTCTTTACCTGCTCCTCCTGATACACAGGAGTAAACTTTACCCACACAAGTAAATTATTTAAAGAGATCTGGCACCTTCTTATCAATCACCTCTTGATCAGGCTGTACAATCTTTTGCACCTCCTTCGCTTCACTTGGGCTTTCCTTTACCACTTTAACAAACCCTATTGTCTTATCCTGTTTTACCATATCAGCCTTCCCAGTGCTTTTATTCAACCACCAACACTGTGACTTTATATGGCCTAGTTTATTACAGTGAAAACATTTGTAATTTTTCATGTTTTTTCCCACCCTGCTGGATTTCTTTTTTAATCTGAGGTACACTCTCCTTATTATCTCCCATCAGATCACCTTTACCTTTACCACTTGAGTATTTCTCATGTCCCCAGTTTCTATCCCTCACAGGCTGAAACTGATGTCGGAAACCAAGCTTTGATTTATGAACTAATTCATAATCAACTGCCATTTCTGCTGCTAATTTCGCAGTTTTAACCCTCTGCTCTTCCACATGAGTTCTCACTACATCAGTAATTGAATTTTTGAACGCCTCCAAAAGCATAATTTCTCTGAGAGCTTCATACGTTTGGTCTATTTTCAAAGCCCTTATCCACCTATCAAAATTACTCTGTTTGAGCCTTTAAAACTCCATGTACATTTGACCAAATTCTTTCCTTAAATTTCTAAACCTTTGTCTGTGAACTTCAGGCACTAGTTCATATGCACCTAAGATGGATTTTTTCACCTCCTCATACGTCCCAGATACCTCCTCCGGTAGTGATGCAAACACTTCACTAGCCCTACCTACTAGCTTTGTTTGAATCAGTAATACCCAGGTTCAGTAATACCCACTTGTCATGTGGCCATTTCATTTGTTTAGCTCCCTTCTCAAATGAAATGAAAAAGGCTTCTACCTCCTTCTCGTCAAACTTTGGCAATGCTTGCACATATTTAAATAGATTCCCACCAAGCCTTCGACTATGACGCTCTTTCTCACTATCCTCATCACTATCAACCAACCAAATGTTTCCCTTTACGTCTGTCAATTTTAACTGACTGTCATCTTTCATGGCCATTTTCTGAAGTTCAAACTCTCTCTCTTTATCTTTTTCCCTGATCTGTATCTCCCTTTCTCTTTCATTTTGTTCTGCTAGGGCTATTCTTTCTCTTTTCCTTTCTTCTCTCTCTTTTACCTCTCTCTCTCTTTCTTTCTTCTTCCTCTCTCTCTCTTTCTCTTTCTTTTTCCTCTCTCTCTCTCTTTCGTATTCAAGCTGCTTTAATTCTTTCTCATGTTCCATTTGTTTAATTCGTAACTGAATTTTTGCTACTTCCAATGAGTCAAACTGTATCTCAGGCAACTTTAAATGCTTAGCCACCGCCATAATTACCTCATCTTTTCGCATTTTGTCAGGTAATGGTAACTGCAATGTTTTTGCCAAATCTAACAATCTGCTTTTAGTCTCTGTCCGTAAGGTACTGCGTGTGACGCTCTCTACCCCCAAAAAACTTCAGAACCTCTGAAAGAGCCATTGTCCACAACACACTCCCCACTTAAACTAGAATACCACACCTGAGAAGCAACCTCAATATGCTCACCCCTCACTGTCTTTAAGTTCACTGAGTCAATCCAATAGATAGACTTTTATCCCGGACGAGCCCCCAATTTGTTCTGGGCCAGGGTTCAGAGAACCCCAAAGTGTATCATGGAGTTCACCTGACCCACAACTTTTAATAGATTGTGTTATGGGGAGCACACGGCCCACTCTACAGGTGTGGTACAGCAGAAATGGAAAAGTATTTTTTAAAGCAAAACAATGTTTATTCTATGAATTCAAGTTTACCTTTTTAAAACATACAGTGAACATCTTAGCAACCATCAATTCAAATACAACCCCAAAGAATACAACATTAAGTAATCCTTAATAACTTCCCAAACATCCAGAAGACAAAAGAAACACCTTTTGACAGAAGCAGATTAGGTTTACATTCACTACTGAGAACATTTATAATTCTGAATTCACCAAATGATCAAGAGATAGTCTTTTCATGGCAGAGAGATCAACAGTACACCTGCTTTGTCTGGCTTCAGCTCCAACACTGAAAACAAAACTAAAACACACCCTGCAGCAAACAGCCTAAAATGAAAGTAAAAACTTGACAGCCCAGCTCCACCCACACTCTGACATCACTGAAAAAAACACCCATTTCTTAAAGGTACATTTCTTACACACCCATTTCTTAAAGGTACTCTCATATGACAAATAAAACTGGAGGAGATATTAAGACGATGACTAAGTTTTTTGTCAGAAGGTAGGTTTTAAGTAATATTTTTAAAGGAGGAGAAAGGTGGAAAGACACAGATGTCTAGGAAGGGAATCCCGAGCTTATGGCCGAGACACCGAAAGGCATGATCATCAATGGTGCAAATCTTACAAGAGTCTAGAGTTGAGGAACACAAAGTTCTTGGAAGATTTTAGAGCTGGTTTGGGGGGGTGAGTTCATTGAGAGATTTAAACACAAGGATGAGAATTTTAAATAATATGTTGGTGGATCAGAAGCCAATGGAAGTTAGCAAGCACAGGGGTGATGGGTGAATGAGACTTGGCGAGGGTTAGAAGAAAGGAAACACACTTAAGGATAAGGTCAAGATAATGGAGCCTAGAAGATGGGAGACCGTCCAGGAGTACATAGAAATATTTAATACTGGATGTAACAAAACATGGATAAGATCATGTTAGAAGTATCATTAACTGTTAGGGACCAGTAACTAGCACTCCATGCTTTTGAATTTACAGATACAGATCTCGGTTTCCCCCCACTCAACAGTAATTAAATAGTGAAGTTTTGCTACAATCGCACAAGGCACTGGTGAGACTGATTAAGTTTTAGTCCCTTAATTTAAGGAAAGAATTACTTGCATTGCAGGCAGTTTAGAGAAGGTTCACTAGGTTGATGCCTGGGATAAAGAGATTGTCTTATGAGGAAAGATTGATCAGGTTGGGCCTACATCCATTGAAGATGAGAAAAAAAAAGAGATGATCTTACTGATATATATATGATGCTGAGAGGATGGTTCCCCTCTAGAACCAGGAGACCACAAACAGGACAAGGTTTGCAATGGAGATTAGGAGGAATTTCTTCTTTCAGAGGGTTATTAATCATTAGAATTCTCTCCCAGGCAAGGAGTGGAGGCTGCATCATGGAGTATTTTCAAGGCTGAATTGGACAGATGTTTAATTTAGAAGAGAGTGGATGAAGTTACATGGGGATGTGGGTGATGGGGGCGGCAGTTGTGGGCAACATGGTAACACCGTGGTTAGCACTGTGGCTTCACAGCACCAGGGTCCCAGGTTCAATTCCCAGCTGGATCACTGTCTGTGTGGAGTCTGCACGTTCTTCCCCGTGTCTGCATGGGTTTCCTCCGGGTGCTCCGGTTTCCTTCTACTGGTCTCGAATGTCATGCTGTCAGGTAATTTGGACACTGTGTACCCGAACAGGCGCCGGAATGTGGCGACTAGGGGCTTTTCACAGTAACTTCATTGCAATTGTAGGTGAAAATATTCACGAATAGTCCTTTGAGTGAGTAAAGAAGCGATTTATTAATTTTCAGAATTCTGGGAGAAAGGCCTTTGACTCCCATGGTCTGCAGCACCCTTTCTCGCCTGAGCTGAGGTGCACTGAGTTAATATACAGAAGGAAAGCGGAATTAGTTTGCATTCACATTTACATATACCCAATCAATTCTGTTCGCGTCACAAATTCATAACATGCATCTTCAATGCCATAAATGGCTACAAGTTAGTTCCTATAGCCTCTAATTGGCAGTTTGTGTCTCATTACATAGATAACGGTTACATACAGCCACGTAGAACAAGTCCTTCCTCATTCCTTGCTAGTTCCTGAATTTGGGGCCCCAAGTAGCTAACAATACCGACAGTGGGCAAGTTTGCTAACGGCTAATTGTCTCTCCGGATGCAGCTTGTGTATCACTTGTTTTGCACAAAGCTTTACTTACTACAGCAGCAGACACTGATAATAACATAGGGTCAAGAACATTGACAGAGTCCATTTTATACCAGGCGGCATCCATGTTGTATCTTCTGTAGTCCATTCGGAATTCTACTTCTTCACAATATAAGTCTACTTGTGAAAACAAAGATTATTATTAATATTCGGGTTAAGGCCAGTCCGATCAGCCATGAATGATGGAGCTACTAGAGAGGCCATATGGATGACTCCCATGAATACTTACTTGTGTTCTTAAAAGAACAAAAAAAATGAACAATCATGGAAAACGTTGAAAAATGCTTTGCTGCAATTATGAAAAACTTCAAAAGGTGTGGCAGCACCTAGCACCTCACAATCACAACCAACGAACAGCTTCTCCAATAAATTTCTCTTCTAAAGGGCACTGCATCTTATTACTTATTGAATGCTTCCTAAAACATAATCAATCTTAAGGACTCTGAGATAACATATCATCCTAGTTATCTATGGAATTCCTTGCCCAGTGAAGCAGTAGAGGCTCATTCATTAAATGTTTTTAAGATAAAGATAGATAGTTTTTTGAAGAATAAAGGGATTAAGGGTTATGGTGTTCGGGCCGGAAAGTGGAGCTGAGTCCACAAAAGATCAGCCATGATCTCATTGAATGGCGGAGCAGGCTCGAGGGGCCAGATGGCCGACTCCTGCTCCTAGTTCTTATGTTCTTATGTTCTTCTGCACCTTATCCAATAGTTCACTATCTTTCCCTTATTGGATGTACGGAAATGGGATGTGATACTAAATTGTATAGCCTTACAGAGCATAGGTATAGCATTCTTCATCTTGGACTTGATGGGGGATCTTCTGGTTTGGTCATCAACCAGCCACAATATCTGCTTCCACTAAACCCGATAACCATGAAGCGCAAAACAATGTCAAGTTTAAGTCTCATCATTGACCTGTTAGTAAGATCTGTGTATCAAGCATGCAATTTCCTTTGGCTGCATGGCCTGTCGAAGTGGGGAGAATAATTGCCATATGAATAGGTATGGAATGAGTATGGCATATAAGATCAGGCTACAACATTTATGTAGTCCCCAGAGGTTTCCCCTTCTAAAATCCTATGGAGAAACCTTTATGCAATGGCCTCAAATGATCACCGGAAGAATTGCAAGTCAATTCAACATACAGAGCACTTTTGTGAGGGCATGAGTTTAGAGTCAAAGAAGAAGTACTTTATTTACAACAATAGGTACACAGTACCAGCAATTCACTACTGGTTCCCTCTCTAGCTCGTCAATGGGTGACACGGTAGCACAGTGGCTTGCACAGTTGCTTCACAGTTCTAGGGACTCGGTTTGATTCCCAGCTTGGGTCACTGTGTGTGCGGAGTCTGCACATTCTCCCCGTGTCTGCATGGGTTTCCTCCGGGAGCTCCAGTTTCCTCCCACAGTCCAAAGATGTGCAGGTCAGGTGGATTGGCCATGCTAAATTGCCCTAAGTGTCCAAAACGGTTAGGTGGGGTTACTGGGATAGGGTGGAGGTGTGAGCTTGGGTAGGCTGCTCTTTCCAAGGGCCGAGCAGACTCAATGGGCCGAAAGGTCTCCTTCTGCACTGTAGATTCTAAGCTGCCAAATTGGCCAGCTCTATTTATACAGCTCACTGCTAATGATTGCAGCGCCCCCCCCCTCTGCCCACCCCCCCCCCCCAACCACCACCCACCCGCCGCTCTTTGGGGGAGCTCATGTTCCTCAAGGAACGAGGGGTAACCAATTGTCCCCAGCCATTAGGAATCAGGCAGGTTCTAACAGGCGCGATTCAGCAGACGATGGTACTTTCGGTTGTGTTTGGCTGGGTAATTCTCGGCAGCTGCAATTCAACGTCACTTTGCTTATTTTTCTGGCCTCGCTGGCCAGGCCACACTTGGAGAGATAGTTCTTGCTAGCCCTAATCTACTCGCCCCCTCCCCTTTCAGCGGCCCCCCCATCCTTGCCTCAAGTCCGAAAGGTCGTCCATGTCGACAAAAGGGGCAAAATCCTTCGCCTTTTTAAATCCTTTGCCCTCTGACACTCCTCTTCTTAGTTTGAGAAGATCATCCAGGATTAGAAGGAAGCCGAACAGACTCAATTTGTGAATCATCACAGATGGACTGTTTGATAATTTTTTTTACCTCACCTGTTAACTTCATATACATAACATGTATTATCTACCAATATTATACATTTTTCCTTTTACTAATAGAAAAGAAATGTCTAAAAAGGGGGGGGATGTAATGATATGTATATTGTCAGTCTGATTATCCAGCACCTGCCCCTCCGGGCTCGGAGGGGCGTTACGGACCGGAAAGCATCGCTTCCGGTCCTTGGGTACCTATTCCTCCAGAGATGGTCCACGTACCAATTTGAGTCTTTCCCTTGCACTTGCACCCGCACTATATGAGACCGGCCCTGTGCGTTGCATGACTGTTCCCGGAATCCAAATGTCCCGTCAGTAAAATTCCAGATCGAAACGGAGTCACCAGTGTTATATTACCATTACTGGAAATATGTTGTATTCTTTGCCTTTTCCTCCAAGATAGCCAGATGTAGTGTTGACAAAGAATATACCAATCAGAAGACTGAATCAAAACTAAATGAAGTTCGCACACTCTACTGAGTTATAGATAATAAACAAATTATATTAAATTTGTACTGCAGTATTCAATATCTAACTTCTATCTAACTACTAAACTACACTATGACTTGACCTCGTGCTATATATCTCTATTCAACTTTCATTCTGTTCTCTCCATGTTCTCTTCATGCTTCTCCCAGAATTCCTATAGAGGCTGTCTTGTATACAGTGAATTAGTAACGCCCTCTAGTGTTTGATTTGCACATAGATTAAATTATTAACCCTTCACTATACTGACAATATACATATCATTACATCCCCCTTTCTTTTAGACATTTCTTTTCTATTAGTAAAAGGAAAAATGTATAATATTGGTACATAATACATGTTATGCATATGAAATTAACAGGTGAGGTAAAAAAAAATATCAAACAGTCCATCTGCATTGATTCACAAATTGAGTCTGTCCAGCTTCCTTTCTAATCTTAGAGTCAGATAAAATGGAGAAATTACATGTTTGAGCTTTGAGTTTTAAATCTGTTATGAAGCAATCAATCGATTCCCCATTTTTTTGCATCCTTTTCTGAAAGATAAATCTTTCATACATATCATTAATTTGTGCCTTGCAGTGCAGATCAAATTTTTCTTTGACAACATTATATTTAGTTTTATCTTCATCTGTTGCGAATTGAGAGGAGTTATACAGTTCTATGGCTTGTGGACCAGCCATCGTTAGGAATAATGCTAGTTTACGATTATCACTCGCATTGTCTGAATCTAATGCAGACAGATATAGCTGAACCTGTTGTTTGAAAATTTTCCAGTTAACATCTGGTTCACCAGATATCCTGAGCTGTCATAGAGATTGAACTTTCTCCATGAATTTGGGATTCTTCGATGTTTTGGAGTTCAGGTCTGGAGGCAGTCAGTTCGATTTCTGAGTCGTGTGCTAGTTTCTGTTAGCTAGATTCTAACTAATCTATCTAAATAACTTCAGCAGTAACTTGGTACCATGTTATATTACCACTACTGGTAATATGTTGTATTCTTTGCCTTTTCCTCCAGGATAGCCAGATAAGACAAAGAATATACCAATCAGAAGATTGAATCAAAATTAATTTATTATTACACTATTAACTAAAATGAAGTTTGCGCTCTGAGTTATAGATAATAAATAAATGATATTGAATCTATAATAGTGTTCAATATTCTATCTGACTACTAAACTACACTATGACTTGACCTTGTGCTGTATATCTCTATCCAACTTTAACTCTGCTCTCTCCATGTTCTCTCCAGCTTCTCTTCGTGCTTCCCCCAGAATTCCTAGAGAGGCTGTCTTATATACAGTGAATTAGTAACGCCCGCTCGTATTTGATTTACACATAGATTCAATTATTAACCCTTCACTACTGACAATATACATATCATTACAACCAGGGGTGAATTCTCTCAAGGGACTGGCTCGCTGTGCTCCGGTCCATTCCTCCGGTCACGGATCTTATCCCCGATATCTGCTGGAATGAGTCTCAACTGCGTGTGCAAGCGATGAACCATAAAGAGACCCGCTGGCGTCACCCTCGTGGTAGTGTGTGGCGTGGTCCTATAGTGGTATAGAAGGCGGGTGAGCCCACGGTCTGTTTTTTAGTTTGAAAGTCTGTACGGCACGTTCTGCCAACCCATTCGAGGATAAGTGATAAGGTGTGGTGTGGTCATGATGGACTCCATTTTGCTTCAAAAAATCCGCAAAATTCGAACTAGTTAATGCGGTGCCATTGTCCAACATGAGGACCTCTGTGAGTCCATGAATGCTAAAGGTCTGCCAGAGTTGTTCGGTGGTGGCATGCGACGTGGTCTTCGTCATCTGGTGTATACCCAACCATTTAGAGTGTGCGTCTACTACCAGTAGCTACATTGCCCCACAAGGTACCTGGAAGGGCCCCGCAAAATCCACATGGAGGCAGGACAATACCGGCCCAGCCATTCCCATGGTTGAAGTAAAGCTGCTGGGGGAAGCTTCCAGTGTTCTGACACCGGTTACACTGTTTCGTCAAGTTCTCGATTGTCGTGTTGATGCCGGGCCACGCCGCGTGGCTCCGGTCCAACGTCTTAATTTTGGAGGAAATGACGCCTCCTGCAGCTCCACTTGACCCCCGTCGCCAGTGTAAAGTCTCAAGTAAGCGGCCACTCAGAAGCGATGTCTATTATTATTATTATCGCAAAAATGTGGTTTTATTCAGGCTACTATACATGCCTCCTAATCCCTGAAGGGTCTCCCCAACCCAGCAGATCCCTGGGCTATGTTGGCCTTTATAGCTAAGGGATTAAAGTACAAGAAAAAGTAAGCCTTGTTACAATTAAAAAGGGCTTTGGCAAGAACACATCTGGAGTACTGTAAGCAGTTTTGGTGTCCATTTGTAACGAAGGATTACTCGCTTTGAAAGCGGTACACTGAACGTTCACTAGATTGGATTGGAGGGTTGTCCTATGATGACCGCCTCCTTAAATTGGGCCTATTCTCTTTATAGTTTAAAAAATGAGAGGTGATCTCATTGAAAAATAAAGGTTGGCTGAGGAACCTGAAATATAAGGGCACAGCCTCAGGATAAAGGATCATCATTTGATATTGAGATAAAAAGAAATGTCATCCCCTTAAACTTAAGGTTTATAAAGTTTTGTAATCTTTGGTGTTCTCTACCCAGAATGTTGTGAATGTTCCATTGCTAAGTACATTCAAGATTGAGATTGATGGATTTTTCATCTCTCAAGAAATAAAGGGGATGTGAGAAGTGGGCAGGAAAGTGATGTTGAGGTAAAAGGTCAGCCATGCCAGCATAACTCCTGCACACCATCATTTGTCCACTAGTGTCCCAGGACAGGGAACATAAGTAGAAGGGCTGAACTTATAGAGTGGCAGAATTAGATTGCCACTCCGCTCCCAATTTCTGTGCCTCAAATTTTTTCAATCCCATCTCTCCCATCCTTCTGACTCTGTAGAGAACTGCACAGGGCAGTGCGCTCTGGAGGCCATCAATTGACCACTGCTGCATTCGAGGGAAGGAGGCCACATCCCCTTTCTTACGGCACTAGAGTGGGGGTGGGGTCAGTGCTTGGCCGAAGGAGTTGGTGAGAGTTGGGTTTCAGGTCTGGGAGGGGCTGGTCCGAATATTTGTGTGTTTGGGGGGGAGGGGGGGGGGGAGGTGTTGTAAGAGTCATATGGGGGGGTAGTCACGGCGTGGGATGTTGCATGGGGGGAGAATCACATGGGGATCAGAAGCCCCCGTGAAGGTAGTCAGGGGGAGTCCTGTGGGGCGGGGAGAGTCCACCGAGAGCGGGGAGGGACAGAGGTTCTGTCTTGGAGTGTACAATAGAAGTGACTTTAATTCTTCTAACTTTTTCTGGATAGCTATTGACATAACACAGTCAGTCAGAAACTTCCAAAGTCTAAAAGTCAAATCGCATTTTTGGATGGCTTCCAGTGCAGGACAACACAAGAGCTTTGCACTTCCCAGGAAACTGCCATGCAAACCTTCACTGGGCACCTCCAGGGGTTGGTGTTGGAGGGTGTTCCCCAGTGCATCTTATGTGTATCCCTCAGCTGCACTACCCAGGGGCTTCGAGGTTATTGCCCAGAGAAAATAAAACTTAGACCAATTTAGGAAAATTCTCTGCGAAATCTCTTTTCCACTCCAAAGGCAATCAAACAAGATGCAAAGGAGGACAGGCTAGGAGAAATCCCCAATCTCCACGTACCTTCTACATTAGATTTTGTCGGCTTTGCTCAGCAACAGGTTCAGCTCCTTTTTTTTTTGCAAAAAATTCCACCCAGACTGAATGTGTCAGGAAGTCTTCAGAGATGAAAACTGCTGGCAAAGCGAAATACCTCCTGATATCTAATCTAGTTATATGCTTACATAACTTATACTCAAATATTTGAACCTTCCTAAACCATCTAGTTTGCATATTACAGAATTTACCTTGTGATATGTAATGCACCATGTACTGTTAACTGAACAGCACCTGGCCATTCATGGGAGTAAGAACTAATAGCTACACTCCAAGGTCACAGCTGTATTCCTATTGTTATTTTTTAACACAGCATTCCAGGAAGACTGGAAATCAAACAGCTAGGTATTGCCATGGAAATCATGCGGTGCAGTGGATTGCTTTCCTGCCTCTGAGCCAGGAGCTTCAGGTTCAAGTTCCACTCCAGGACTTGATGGCCAAGGAAGGTGTTGCTCATGTTGCGGCTCAATGGGAGTATCCATCTGCAAAGCCTTCCAATATGCCTATGGCAGGTGGTAAGAGCAGCAGAGTGTCCTGGTCAGCCAGAACCTGCAGAAGGCAATGGCAAGCATAACCATGGACCAACATATGGAGATCTCCGGTTGCCAGTGCCCTCTTTGGACATGATATCAAAAGAGAGGGGCATTATTACCCCACCAATATGAATATTTATTCAGATAAACCCATCTGAAGATTTCAGTCAAATTTGTGTAAACTATTTGCTTTTCTGCCTGCAGTTCCAACGCTCCAAGAATCTTTAAACAAAGATCAACATAGTTAATCCTTCAAATCCAACATGCAAGACCACCAAAATTGGATACGGTATTCCTTACAAGTCCTCAACAAGGCCTGGTACAGAGAGAGAATAGAATTTCTCATATTCTCATCCTTGCAATATCCGACCACTCTATTTGCATTGGTCTTAGCATCACAGCACTATTTATTGGCCTTCAAAGATTGAAACATTGCAGCATTCAGATCAAATTCCATAATCTTCAATTACATGCAATCTTACATGGTTACACATTTATTTTTATTCTTTCACGGGATGTGAATGGTATTTGTCATCCATCCCTCATTGTCCTTGAGGTGGTGGTTGTGAGCAGCCTTCTTGAGCTGCTGCAGCAATGTGGGCCGGGATCCACCGATATTGGTGTAAGTAATTGGTCTAAGTATTTACGCCGGCGCCAAAACCGGCGCAAGCGACGCCAGCTTCAACGGGCCTCCAGGCCCAATAATTCTCCTGTTCTTCAGGGGCTAGAACGGCGGCGGAGTGCTGTGCGCTGCACTACACTGCCGGCACGGGTCCGCGCGTGTGCGCCGGCGCATGCGCGTGGTTGCCGTCTCCGCGCCGGCGCAGAGCAACATGTCGGAGACCGAACACCGGGCCTGCGCGTAAGGAGCTAGGCCCCCTCCAGATCGCGGCCGCCTGCTGATCGGAAGCCCCCGATCGCGGGCCTGGACCCAGTGGAGCCCCCCCGGACCAGATCCCCCGCCCCCCACCAGAACGTCACATGGGCCGCGGGTCCAGGCTCCTGCCGGGTGGTATCAGGTCTGAACCACGCCAGCGGGACTCGGCGGAAGTTCAGTCTGTTGCGCACAGAGAATCGCCGTTGGGGCTTATTTCAGCGGCCCCCGACCGGCGCCTCGGCAACCACACGGGTGCGATTGCACCGATTCTCCGGTCACCGAGGAATTGGCGGCCCGGTGTCAGAGCGGAGTGGCGAGATTCACACGCCTCCTCAGTGATTCTCCGACCCGGCGCGGGCTCGGAGAATCCAGGCCGTGGTATGTGAAGGCCGGAGTTCCAGGATTTTGATCCAATAACAGTAAAGGAACAGTGATATAGTTCCACGTCAGGATGGTGTGTGGCTTGGAGGGGAACGTCCAGGTAGTGGTGTTCCCATGTATCTGCTGCCCTGGTCCTTCTAGATGGTCATGGTCTTGGGTTTCGAAGGTGCTGTCTCAAGAGCCTTGGGAGTTCCTACAGTGTATTTTGTAGATTGAACACGAGGCAGAATTTTCCGATACTTTTCAAAATGTCGGCCTTGGGGGAAAAACGGGAGCGAGGACAACTCACTGGGCTGGATTCTCCATTCTTGGGACTATGTCCCCATGCCGCTGTCAAAACAGTGGACTTTCACGCCAGAAAAATTGACATGAAAGAACCACAAATTCCTAGCACTGCAGGGGGCTAGCAGGAACACGCCATAGATCTAGCAGTTTTTGCTGCAGATCCAGGGCCCCGCACTTCTGGGTCGGAGGCCGCACATGTGCAAGGCGGCGGCCTCCAGCGGCTGCGCCGTGCTCCATGGCGGACTCGGACCGCGGAGCTGGACCTGAAAAATAAACCCCCCGATCGGCCGGGCGCCCAACCCTGTCCGCCTGCGCACACATTCCCCGACCGCCTACAAGTTACCCCCGCCCTCCAATCGGCCAGGGCGGCCGCGGGTTGAGTCCGCAGCTAGTATGCCGACTGGCTGGACCACATTAGTTTCACGACGTCAGGGCTTCAGCCGGTTTGGGGCGGAAAATGATGGGGCGGGCGTCTGACAATGGCCCCAGGTAGGTCCGAGGCGGCGCGGCACACTCCATGAGTAGGCCACTTTTCGGGACCTGCAGAATCCGGGAACTGCCGCCGGTCCCGTTTCCGGAGCGGGAAAATGGTTTCTCCGCCCCCGTGCCGGCCACGATTTCGGTGTTGGGGGTGTGGAGAATCCAGCCCACTGTATATTCAGCCTCCTAAACACATTTTTGTCGTGGTGGCTTACTTCTGATTCCCTTACCCCGGTAACACTTAATCTCAACAATCAGTAGGGCACTCCTTTTAAACATCTCACCAACACCTGTTCCAAATCCAGCCAGGAAATGACTGCCAGCACCACGTTTCACAGAGGGAACCCTCACCAAACATGTAAATGGTGTTGAGTAGGGGCGTGACATCCTCTGTCCATGATTCTGCAGACGTCCAGCAAGCAAGGTCACCAACCTGACTGGGAGGCTGTAGCCGCGATAGTGAATGTCAGTTCATTCCATAAGAGAACGGGCCACTCTTGTCGTTTCTTCATGCAGCCAGGGTACAATCTGCTGGAGTCATGCCCGAGCTGAAACCCCAGCACCCTTTTGAGGAAAGAGCCAGCTGGTGAGGAGCAGGATCGCACCTATGCAAAGAGCAAGTTGGGGGCAAGAGACAAAAGTGAGAATCCTCAATACATCCAGCTATGGTGCAAGCCTGAGTTAACTTCTTTCTTCCAAGAGTCTACACCTGTGGGGCACTAATGCCACCACGTTTCCCTTGCGAATCAATCAGGCGGCCAACCCGTGCCATTCTCAAGCCCACTGGAGATCCCATATCTGAGCAGCTCAGAGGGAAACATCTCGGAGACCAGCAGCGAAGAGACCTCAGTGCTATTAACCACACCCTCCCCCAGCGCAGATACCCACACCTTGGTGAGGATAACGAGTAGGAAGGCTTCTGGGAAGGGCAGCACAGTGGCTCAGTGGTTAGCACTGCTGTCTCATAGCGCCGAGGTCCCAAGTTCGATCCCGGCTCTGGGTCACAGTCTGTGTGGAGTTTGCACATTCTCCCCGTGTTTGTGGGTTTCACCCCCACAACCCAAAGATGTGCAGGGTAGGTGAATTGACCATGCTAAATTGCCCCTTAATTGGAAAAAAGGAATTGGGTACTCCAAATGTATTTTTTTTTTAAAAGGAAGGCTTCCGGGTCTCTAACTGGTGAGCACAAAATTTTTTAAAATAGTTCCCTGAAACAAAAGTTCATCTTGCGGGTACAAAAGTGCCAAACAAGTCAATGAAGTTCTCAAATAGCAATGATACATAGGTATCAAAACAGTCTCCTTGAATTGCAAATTAATAAAAGCCCTTAAGTTGAACGCAGTGCCAGTAAAAACAATTAAATAATTGTATTAGCAGGCTTAAAATTAATGACCACACTGTTCCTGGACAGGAGTCCATGTAGTTTCTGCTGTAAACCAATATTGATTGGAATAATTAGCTTGGCTGCATTGACGTTTAGCTCATGACCTTTAATAGTACGAGTCGACAAGCTCATTTTCTTTTGAATCATATCTATGTTCAACAAACCCCATCTGCAAAGGGTGTCTCGCCCCACCAAAAGTGATTATGCCATACTTACACAGAATGGAATAGAGACTACTGAGTAGCAAAGTCTATTTTGATTAAACAGGTCACCCTACACATATGAAGTTCGTAATTCAAATAGTAAAGCCATCAATGAATCTGTGCTTGCAAGATAAAAGGCTTAGGAAGATACAAGCCAAATTTACATGCAACTAAATTGACTTTTCACCCACAAATGTGAAACTATTAAACTAATTTGTAATTATTAATCTTAAAGATGGAATAATCATCAGTGATACCTGTCCTCCCCCATAGTTTACTACTTAGCTTCACTGTAAAAGCTCACCTCAGTAGTTTGTCATGTTTGTACCTTCCCTGCAAAAACAAAGTATTGTTCATCTTTCTCAAAACAAATTGAACCATGAAGGTTATTTTTTGGATTTTTGTTCACTTTCCTGTAATAATTTACGGTTAATACATATAACCCATGTCTTATTCAGAATGAATTATTTAACTGCTCTTTGTGACATTATAGAAATGTACAGCGTGTGAATAGTTAATGTCATGTTACAATTAGCCACTAGATTAACCTAGGGACAGTACTATAAAAGGCACTGACTCTTAGGCTTCAGGGAGAGAGTGGAGTAGAGGAGAGGAGACTGGAGTGAAGTGCATAGTAGAGCTAGAGTGGATAGAATATAGTTACAGTTAGAGTATAGAGTTAGTGTTATGAGTGTACTTTAATATAATCTATTTATTTACTATTGGAATAAGTGTTGAACTTTAATTTAAGTAGTGAAAATAAATTTAGCTTTGTTGATGAACCTAGCATCAAGTGTCTTGTGAACACTACGTTTTCGATCCTGAAGATATCTTCACAAAGATCACCGCACTCTTCAAATTGTCATCTACGTGCCATGACTGTTCTCTAAGCCTTCCTCCGTTTGCCTCTTTATTTCTTTAAATATATTGGTTAACCTTTGTACTTTCTAGCACTTACCAACTGAAATCACTGTGAAATAGTCAAATATAATCATAGACCCATTATTAATTCCAGAATTCTGAGCATATGCTAACAAATGCATGGCGTACTTTGTCAGAATCCCCTCGTCGAGCATGATTTTGTCCCTCCTGGTATTTTTTTCATCCCTTGCCCATTTGTTTTCGATTGCCATTTTATAGCAAGCAGTCTGGAAATGTATGTTGTTGTTGCTACTAGCTTTAACCTGTTACCAAGCTTTTCATTTGGAGATAGAGCAGTGTTATAAAAATAAATTTAATATTGCAAGCGTAGAATCCAATGGAAAAGACACAGGAACGCATGGTAGGATAGAAATGAACTAAGATTTATTTAGGTATACACAAAACTTGAAGCTAACAACCCCTCTCCCCAAATGGCTTCCTTCACCGACCTGCACCCAGGCCGGAGTTTATATACTGTGAGGTTCCCCTTTGTTAAGGGGAAACCCCGCTGCCAATTACCGGGGGAGTTCATACTCAGATGTAAATGTGGGGAATCTGATGGAGCATAGTCTGTGACCCCCGAGGGGGTCATAACAGTAAGGATGCCAGTTGGATGCAAAAACGACTCTGGAAATAAGATGTGCCATTCAAATTTACACTGTAAACTCAGTATATTGTTCCTCCTGTATCTTTAAAAAAAAAATTGCCGATTCTACTGCCTGCTCATAAGAAAAGCTAGATTCAGATCAAGAACTGATGATACTTCTCCCCAAGTCAGAATTTTCAGATTATTCACAAAAGTTGCCATACCATATGTTGTTATGGCAACAAGATAACTATAGATAAAACTCATAGCTAATAATTTGGAAGTATTTTCATGCGATGAAGCACTGCAGTGGATGTTATCTCATCTATGTGAAAAATAAATAAGACCTTATTTTCAGTACCAGATACATCCATCGCCTATGGAAAGAATAAATCACAAAGAACTCCTGTTTATGGACAAAAATATGCTTAATATCTGCACAGAGAAAACGTGATGTATGGTGTTTTATTTAGTCATGTTAATGGTATGATAATTATATTGTTAAGATACTCAGGCGAAGGACTGAGTATTCCTAGGTAGGAAGCAGGCATGTATAATGTGACCTATTATCAAGAAAATAATTTTGTCCAATTTCGTATCTCATCAACTGACTTTGGATCAAACTAACAGGGAGAAGGAATAGGGGACACAAAATATTGCCATAGCTCTTCAGTAGACAACAGGATGAAATGGACTGATTATTGATTTGTCCATATTCCATTACCATGTGCACTACCACCTGGGCGGCACGGTAGCACAGTGGTTAGCGCTGTTGCTTCACAGCACCAGGGTCCCAGGTTCGATTCCCAGCTTGGGTCACTGTGCGGAGTCTGCACGTTCTCCCAGTCTTTGTGGGTTTCCTCCGGGTGCTCCAGTTTCCACCCACAAGTCCCGAAAGAGGTGAATTGGACATTTTGAATTCTCCCTCTGTGTACCCGAACAGGTGCCGGAATGTGGCGGCTGGGGGCTTTTCACAGTAACTTCATTGCAGTGTTAATGTAAGCCTACTTGTGACAATAAAGATTATAAAAGTATATTCTTAAAAACCCATCAATTGTAATACTCATGGAAAAGAATTGCCCTTTCCAGATGCCATTCACAATTCAATCAATCAAGGAATCTACGATAAATGCTCCTCCAATTTATACCACGAGGAAACATTTCATATGAGTACTTCCAGTTTCCACAATATTAAGCGAAACGCCAGATTATTACTCATCCTTGCATCCCTACCACTCATTGATGGCCCCATGTGCCATGTTATAATGGTCTTCATTTAAAGATTACTTTGCCCTGAGGCAGCTTGAAGTTGCACGCAGAAAAAGGAATCCTATAAGGCACCAAACAGGCCCTCCTTAAAGGGACCGCTGCAGTCTGTAACAAACTAGCTGATATTTAAAATATCCTTTTATAAATGAGGAGCTGACAGGAGGATGGGTGCTCCCAAACATTGCAGGGTGCTAACATCCCCACTCCTGAGGTTAGCACCCTGCAACCTTGGCCACTGTTACCTGGGGCGTCATTCTCCGACCCCCCCGCCGGGTGGAGAATCGCCGGGGGCTGCCGTGAATCCCGCCCCCGCTGGTTGCCGAAGTCTCTGGTACCGGATATTCGGCGGGGCGGGAATCGGGCCGCGCCGGTTGGCGGGCCCCCCCCGCTGGATTCTCCGGCCCGGATGGGCCGAAGTCCCGCCGATAAATTGCCTGTCCCGCCGGCGTGGATTAAACCACCTTTTGAACGGCGGGGCAAGGCGGCGTGGGCGGGCTCCGGGGGTGGGCGCGGTGCGATCTGGCCCCGGGGGGTTGCCCCCACGGTGGCCTGGCCCGCGATCGTGGCCCACCGATCCGCAGGCGGGCCTGTGCCGGGGGAGCACTCTTTCCCTTCCGCCTCCGCCACGGTCTCCACCATGGCGGAGGCGGAAGAGACTCCCTCCACTGCGCATGCGCGGGAAACTGTCAGCGGCCACTGGCGCTCCCACGCATGCGCCGCCCCGATATGTCACTTCCGCGCCAGCTGGCGGGGCAACAAAGGCCGTTTCCGGCGTCAGCCTAGCCCCTCAATGTTGGGGCTCGGCCCCCAAAGATGCCGTCTTGGGCGCCAGTCAGCGGACATCACGCCGTTTGGGGAGAATTTCGCCCCTTATTCTGACCACATTATGTTCCATTCCCAGGCCTGGCTTTTTCCAGCCGTTCTCGTCGGAGGGATCTTCCGGTACCACTGAAAGCGGACCCCGCCATGGGTTTCCTAATAATAATAATAATCTTTATTGTCACAAGTGGGCTTACATTAACACTGCAATGTGGTTACTGTGAAAGTCTCTAATCGCCACACAGTTTGGGTTCACAGAGGGAGAATTTAGAATATCCAATTCACCTAACAGCACGTCTTTCGGGACCTGGGGGAGGAAACCGGAGCTCCCGGAGGAAATCCACGCAGACACAGGGAGAACGACAGTGACTCAAGCCGGGAATTGAACCTGGGACCCTGGCGCTATTAAACAACAGTGCTAGCCACTGTGCTGCCATGCCACGGGGGCTGCAGAGAACGGGAAATCCCGTTGACATGTTCCAGCAGCCAATGGTGGCCACTTCAACGATATATGGGGGCGGCAAGGAAAATCCTGTCCCAATCTCTCCCCTTCGCTTACTCAAATCTCATTTTGCCAGTGAGTTGCCTGCAGCTTTCTGCAGCCCACTGGCTTTACAGAAATGAGGGCCGGGATTCTCCGACCCGCCGCTGGGTCGGAGAATCGCCAGGGGAGCGCGAGAATCGCGCCCCACCGCTGGCTGCCCCATTCTCCGGCGCCGGCGGGATCACCGCTGCACCGGTCGGGGGCCGTTGACAGCGGCCCCTCCCCCGGCGATTCTCCGGGCCCCGGTGGGCTGAGTGGCCGACGAGTTTGGCCGAGTCCCGCCGGCGTGGTTTACTCGTCTCCCACAAGGTGGGACCTCGAAGGTGAGTGTGCGGGGGCTGTCCTGGAGATGGGGGGGCCCCCATGGTGGCCTGGCCCGTGATCAGGGCCCACCAATCGGCGGGAGGGCTGGTTCCTTGGAGGCCTACTTTACTCCGCACTGGGCCCCTGTACGGCTCCGCCATATTGCCCGGGGGCCAGCACAGAGAAGGGAACCCCCGCGCCTGCGCCGAATCACGCCAGCCGTTCCGCGCATGCGCGAAAATACGCCGACCGTTCTGCGCATGTGCGGATTCTCACTATTCAGGTGCAGAAATTGCCACCTGCACAATCAAAATGATGGGCGTCATTCTCCGACCCCCCCGCCGGGTCGGAGAATGGCCGTTGGCCGCCGTGAATCCCGCCCCCGCCAAAGTCTCCGAAGGGAGAAAAGTCGGCGGGGCGTTAATGGCGCCGCTGCCGCGGAGAATGTCACGGGTCTGCGCAAGGCAGCCGATTTTCGGCCTGCCGATATTCTCCCTTCCGGATGGGCCGAAGTACCGTCGACGTGAACGGTCATCACGGACGTGAATCAAACCTCCTTTTCATCGGCGTGACCCGGTGCTCCAGGCTCACGCCGACCAGCGAGGAGGTGAGTGACGGCCTGGGGGGTTGGCTCTGGGCAGGAAATGGCGTGGCCGCAGACTGATTGCGTGAGGAGAGGTGTGTCTCGGCTTGTGCGTGTGTGCGGCGGGGGGGGGGGGGGGGGGGGGTGGTAAGAGTAGGCTGGGCTCCGGGGGAGTGCCGGGAGGGGGTCCGTGCCGGGGTGGAGGTTGGGGGGGTCCGTGCCAGGGTGGAGGTTGGGGGGGGGGGGGGTCCGTGCTGGGGTGGAGGTTGGGTGGGGTCCGTGCTGGGGTGGAGGTTGAGGAGGGGGTCCATGCCGGGGTGGAGGTTGGGGGGGGGGTCCGTGCTGGGGTGGAGGTTGGGGGGGGGGGTCCGTGCTAGGTTGGGGGTTGGTCCGTGCTGGGGTGGAGGTTGGGGAGGGGGTCCGTGCCAGGGTGGAGGTTGGGGGGGGGTCCGTGCTGGGGTGGAGGTTGGGGGGGGGTCCGTGCTGGGGTGGAGGTTGGGGGGGGGGGTCCGTGCTGGGGTGGAGGTTGGGGGGGGGGTGCGTGCTGGGGTGGAGGTTGGGGGGGGGTGCGTGCTGGGGTGGAGGTTGGGGAGGGGGTCCGTGCCAGGGTGGAGGTTGGGGGGGGGGGTCCGTGCTGGGTTGGGGGTTGGGGGGGGTCCGTGCTGTGGTGGAGGTTGGGGAGGGGGTCCGTGCCGGGGTGGAGGTTGGGGGGGGGGGTCCGTGCTGGGGTGGAGGTTGGGGGGGCCGTGCTGGGGTGGAGGTTGGGGGGGGGGTCCGTGCTGGGGTGGAGGTTGGGGGGGGTCCGTGCTGGGGTGGAGGTTGGGGAGGGGGTCCGTGCTGGGGTGGAGGTTGGGGAGGGGGTCCGTGCTGGGGTGGAGGTTGGGGGGGGGGGTCCGTGCTGGGGTGGAGGTTGGGGGGGGGTCCGTGCTGGGGTGGAGGTTGGGGAGGGGGTCCGTGCCAGGGTGGAGGTTGGGGGGTGGGGTCCGTGCTGGGGTGGAGGTTGGGGGTTGGGGGGGGTCCGTGCTGGGGTGGAGGTTGGGGAGGGGGTCCGTGCCGGGGTGGAGGTTGGGGGGGGTGTCCGTGCTGGGGTGGAGGTTGGGGGTTGGGGGGGGGTCCGTGCTGGGGTGGGTGATGGGAGGGCAAATGAGTTGGTCCACCTGGCCAGGTGCCAGCCTCCAACAGTTGGACCCATGCGGTCCATGCCACCTGGCTGGGGGGAGGAGGAGATATGGGCAATGATGACATGTCGTCGTTCCCCTCCCCCCCACCAGGCCGTCATGTTTTCAGACCATCCAGCGATGTTGGCCGCCGTGGTGGCAGCCGCTCATGTCTATGTTGCCCTGGATGAGGAGGAGGAGGAGCGTGCCAGAGAGGCGGTGCAGGCTGCCGCAGAGGGGCAGGCGGCAGCCGCCCAGGCTGGAGGGACACCTGACCGACAGGACGAGGAGGGGGAGGAGGACGTCGCGGCCCCACGGCAACGGAGGCACCCGAGGGCGCCCCGTGTGTACCGGCCCCGGCAGTCATACCAGGACCTCACGGACCGGGAATGCAGGAGGAGACTCCGGATGAGCCGGGAAACCGTGGCATACATCTGCCACCTGCTGGCACAACTGTCACCGCGTGGCACTGGCGGGGGACACCCTCTCCCCGTGTCCGTCAAGGTTACGGTGGCCCTGAACTTTTATGCAACGGGGTCATTCCAGGCACCGAGTGGGGACCTGTCCGGCATATCGCAGACATCGGTGCATCCGGGCAGTGACAGATGCCCTTTATGCCATGGCGCACCGCTACATCCGCTTCCCCGTGGACCGGGCCAGCCAAGATGCCCGGGCCGTGGGCTTCTCTGCCGTTGCCGGGTTCCCCATGGTCCAGGGCTCAATCGATGGGATGCACGTCGCCGTGCGGCCACCTGCAGAGAACAGGGCCGTGTTCACTAATAGGAAAGGGACCTATTCAATGAACGTACAGGTGGTCTGCGACCACCGCATGATGATCCTGCACGTCTGCGCCCGTCACCCAGGCAGTGTACACGACTCATTCGTGTTGTCGCGGTCATCCATCCCCGGCATGTACGAGGGACGCCATCCCCAGCTGAGGGGCTGGTTGCTGGGCGACAGGGGCTACCCATTGCGATCGTGGCTGATGACGCCTATACGGAGGCCACGCAATGAGGCGGAGAACCGCTACAATGATGCCCATGTAGCGACAAGGGGAGTGATCGAGAGGTGCTTTGGCGTGCTGAAGATGCGTTTCAGGTGCCTGGACCTCTCTGGGGGCGCCCTCCAGTATCGGTCAGATAGGGTCGGCCGCATCATTGTGGTGTGCTGCGTCCTGCACAACATAGCCCAGCAGAGGGGCGATGTGCCGCAGGCAGAGGAGGGCGGAGTGGAGGAGCAGCAGGAAGAGGCCCAGTCCTCCCCAGATGAGGGGGATGGGGGCAATGGTCAGGGCAGACGGGGTAGACACAGGCGGGTGGCTGTCCACCGTTACTGGCTGGCCCAGCGGGCACGGGACAGACTGATAGCCGCCCGCTTCACTGACTAGATGGGCGTGGGAATCGGGTAGTATGGCCACAGACCGCACACCATTGCAACAGCCGACCACCCACACCCCCTACCCATCCAGCACCCTCACCCCCCTCCCCAATCCCACACACCCCCCCCCCATTGCCGATCCACCGGCGGCACAACGGGCCGGGCTCACGCAGTTGCGGGTGGACGCGTGTCTAACGCAGGCCATGGAGGATGATGAGCTCCGGGCTCTACATCGTTGGACTATGTCTGACCCATGGCCACAGTACCACCATCCACCCGGACCATCCCTGCATGCGGCTGTGACACTGCAGCGCACGGTCCCGTCCTCTGCCCGGGGGATGTTGATGGCGGCCCAGGGGGAAGGGGGCAGACTCACCTGGGGCTGAGGTAAGACCACCCCTCACACACACACTTGCGCTCAACATACATGACACGCCCGCACACTTTGGACAGAGCACAAAGGCAGCTTCGGTAGGTGTAACATTGACTTTAATAACCAAAGGAGTTCATGCACGTGCCCTAGCCCCTAAAACTCATCTGTGCCCTGCACCCGTGCCAACTTACTCAGTGTCTAATTGTTTGGCCTTATGGGCCCTTTGACTACGTCTACGTGGTTCCCCAGACGGTACAGCAGAACTGGAGGTGGACTCCTGTGATTCCTGCCCTCTGACACTGGATCCCTTTGGCGGCCGTTTCCTGGGGCGTCCTGGCCTAGATGGGCCAGGCTGCGGCCCGGGCGACTGGGATGGCGAGCTGCCAGCCTGTCCTGCCCGTTGCCCACCCGATGCACCTGGGACGGAAGGGGGGGAGTCCGAGGTGTCGCGGTGTACCGGGACCTCCCCTACAGAGGGAGCCGGGACGGACCACACCACCTCCTCCTCCCTCGGGGTGCCCGATGGCCCCCAGGCCTCTACATGGGTGGGGGATGCGAACGGACTAGCCATCCGACGCGCCCCCGACATCTGGCGCTGCCAGTCCTGGAGGACCGTGCTGGTATCGACAGGGGTCTGCAGGTTTGCAGCCATGGAGCCCAGGGGGTTGTCGAACCCTGTCTGTGACAGTGCGACGCCGGCTCGCACATGGCCACTGGCGCCGATGCCCTCAGCGATGGCCTGCTGAGACTGGGCCATGGCCTGCAGAGACTGGGCCATGGCCTGCAGAGACTGGGCTATGGCCTGCTGAGACTGGGCCATGGCCTGCTGAGACTGGGCTATGGCGTTGAGCGCCTCTGCCATCTGGCGCTGGCACTGGCTCATGGCCTCCTGTGAGAGGGCAGCCATTTCCTGGGCCACAGACGCCGCCTGCACGGAAGGCCCCAGGCCTCGCAAACCGTTCCCCATGTCTGACACCGTCGCACCCATTGCCTCCACCGCGGACGCCACCCGTGCGGTGTCAGCCTGGGTGGCACGCATGACCGGGACCACTCCCAGCTCCTGGACGCGGGTGGACTCCTCCACCTGCGACCGCAGCCGCCGCAAGCCACCCGTCACCCTATTCGCTCGTCTCCGTGTCGGTGGTTGCATCGGATCTATGTGTGGGTGTGGTAACTGCAGGAACCCGGGATCCATCTGGGCGGCAGATGTTCGCTTGGCCTGGGCTGCCCTCCGACCGCCCGGTCCCTCTGCTGCTCCTACCTCCACCTGCTGTACCGGGACGGCTGTGTTGTGCGCACCAGTGAGTGTACCAGACGCCTCATCACTAAAGTGCCCAACCGTGGTGAGTGTTTCTGCGATGGTGGAGGGTGTTGGTGACAGCAGTGGCGTTGTGTCGTGCTCTTCGTCCCACTCTGAGTCCATGGCACTTTGGGGTGGGGGTTCGTCTCCACCCATCCACTCTGAGTCACTGTCCGGTATTTCGTCTTCCCGGGTAGGGGTGTCCTGGGTAGTGCTGTCCCGGGTAGTGCTGTCCCGGGTAGTGCTGTCCCGGGTAGTGCTGTCCCGGGTAGTGCTGTCCCGGGTAGTGCTGTCCCGGGTAGTGCTGTCCCGGGTAGTGCTGTCCCGGGTAGGGGTGTCCTGGGTAGTGGTGTCCCGGGTAGGGGTGTCCTGGGTAGTGGTGTCCCGGGTAGGGGTGTCCTGGATAGTGGTATCCTGGGTAGTGGTGTCCTGGCTCGGATGTGACGGGGGCCTGTGGCTGCCCCCCTCATCGCTGGGTGGTCGCTCCCGCACGTGACGGGGGTGTCGTCTCCCTGTTGCTCCAGGTCTCTCCGTCTCCCGTGGTGTGCGAGGGGCATCCTGCGGGCATCGCATGCTGGAGGGTCCGGGTCTCTCCGTCTCCTGTGGTCTCCGAGGGGCATCCTGCGGGCGGTGTGCATCTGCGGGGATGGGTGCCTGGACGTTTGGTCCTGCGATACACAATGAAGCATGCATGGTTAGACATCAGGCAGTGATCAGGTGATACGGGGGAGGGGGATATGGGGGAGGGGGGATATGGGGGAGGGGGGATATGGGGGAGGGGGGATATGGGGAGGGGGGATATGGGGGAGGGGGATATGGGGGAGGGGGGGATATGGGGGATATGGGGGAGGGGGGGATATGGGGGATATTGGGGAGGGGGATATGGGGAGGGGCGGAAATGGGGGAGGGGGGGATTTGGGGGAGGGGGGATATGGGGGAGGGGGGATATGGGGGAGGGGGGATATGGGGGAGGGGGGATATGGGGGAGGGGGGATATGGGGAGGGGGGATATGGGGAGGGGGGGGATATGGGGGAGGCTCACCCTGTCTGCTCTGACGAGGTCGTTCACCTTCTTGTGGCACTGGGTGCCTGTCCGTGGTGTTAGGGCCACAGCGGTGACGGCCTCTGCCACTTCCCTCCACAGACGCCGGCTGTGGCGTGGGGCAACTCTGCGGCCGTGCCCGGGATACAGGGCGTCCCTCCTCTGCTCCACCGCGTCCAGGAGCGCCTCCACATCGCGTGACTCGAACCTCGGGGCTGAGCGACGGCTAGCCATCCAGTCGGGTGTTGCGGTCGGGTGTTGCGGTCGTGTGGGGGGGAGCTGCGCGGCCTTATGAGCCGTCACGCCGTGCAGCGCGTATGACGCTGCACGGCGTGAACCATTGCGCAAGCGCGGATCCCGTCACGTCGCTGCTAGCCCATTTAGGGCCGGAGACTATCGGCCCATTTTTATGACGTGACGCAAGTGGGATTTGCTCCGTTTTTTGCGCCGATCGGCGGACTTTCCGCCGATAACGGAGAATTTCGCCCGATATGTCCAAATTTGCATGCCCTTGGTTGACAATAAAGCTTCAACCAAATTTTTTTAAATTCTATATTCACAATAACAAATAAATTTATTAATTGAATTTTTTTTTTGCGTCTACCACTGTTTGCATTAAAGTATTTCTTTGAAAACATCAGTCACTCAAAAATCTGGGCTTGGATTTGATATTTTGCAGTTCTGGGGCGAGATTTTCCAACCCCCTGCCGGGTCGGAGAATCGCCGGGGGCTGGCGTGAATCCCGCCCCCGCCGGTTGCCGAATTCTCCGGCACTGGATATTTTGCGGGGGCGGGAATCGCGCTGTGCCGGTTGGCGGCCCCCCCCCCCCCCCCCGCGATTCTCCAGCCCGTATGGGCCGAAGTCCGGCCGCTAAAATGCCTGTCCCGCCGGCGTAGATTAAACCACCTACCTTACCAGCAGGACAAGGTGGCGCGGGCGGGCTCCGGGGTCCTGGGGGGGGGGGCGCGGGGCGATCTGGCCCCGGGGGGTGCCCCCACTGTGGCCTGGCCCGTGATCGGGGCCCACCGATCCACGGGCGGGCCTGTGCCGTGGGGGCACTCTTTCCCTTCCGCCTTCGCCACGGTCTCCACCATGGCGGAGGCGGAAGAGACTCCCTCCACTGCGCATGCGCGGGAATGCCGTCAGCAGCCGCAACGCTCCCGCGCATGCGCCTCCCGGAGATGTCATTTCCGCGCCAGCTGGCGGGGCACCAAAGGCCTTTTCCGCCAGCTGGCGGGGCAGAAATTCATCCGGCCCGGCCTAGCCCCTTAAGGTTGGGGCTCGGCCCCCAAAGATGCGGAGCATCCCGCACCTTTGGGGTGACACGATGCCCGACTGATTTACGCCGTTTTGGGCGCCAGTCAGCCGACATCGCGCCGATACCGGAGAATTTCGGCCCTGATCTGAATTAGGATTGTAAACTCTAAACATATGAAAGATACATTGCTTCTCCAGGAATAGATTCGTAATAGTTAACTATATCAAACATTGTTTCTAGACATTTCTGCGCAAAAGATGTTTTAAGAGATACCTAAAGAGAAGCTGAAGGGCAGCTACCAATAACTATTATAACTTAAAATGGGTCAATATTTTTAAAATGAGTGTCTCCATATAAATGTCTATGAGAGATTACACATCTGTTGTAACCTTTGCTTTGAGTTCACTGAACTTTCGTAGTGAAAGAGTTGGAGACTGTGGTCCTAGAAAGAGAGAATGTAAAGGGCAGATAAAGTCACTTAGAAGTATAGAACTTGGTGGCAGCCGGTAGAGTGGTGGTGGTGGTGGTGGGGGTGGGGGGGGGGGGGGGGGGCAGATTTCTGGGGTGTGTGTAAGGATGTTTTGGCTGTTTGTTGGTGCTGCAGTTGTTTTTGTTTCTCTTGTTATGTATATATTTAAAAATGCCTCTATTATAACGCCAATGGAGGTCCCAGGATCAGGACTATACGATTTCCCTTGATCTTCCCGGAATATAAACTTCCCATTTAAGATGGGCAGGCCTTCCCCTTTAAAGGGCAAGGTATCCCCTTTACAAGCCTAGCTACAGGTCAGGGAAGGAGACCATGAGGGGAGTGGAGGAGTATAGTAATTGTATCAGAATAAACCTTGTTCTGTCATTTCTATTTTCATCGATGCATTCTGTCTACCACAGATTCAACAGCCTCCAATAAAATCTATATATTTTTTTAAAGTATAGAACTTGAGTATTGCTGAAAAGAGAGATATCTTTCCCAAGCTTTTAGTCTTGCATTCTTCAGGACAAACACAAGAATGCCAAATTTCAAATGATCACAACAATTTATGCGAAGATAAAAGCAAATTATTGCGGATGCTGGAATCTGAAACAAAATCAGAAAAGAAAATACTGGGCAATCTCAGTAGGTCTAACAGCATCTGTGGAGAGAGAAGGGAGCAAATGTTTTGAGTCTAGATGACTCATTGTCAAAGCTTTTGATTGGCCAAGACACTGTCATGGAGAAAGTGACAAGGACAGGCTTCCCAAGCTCCCGGGTAATTCAGAAAAGGTACATGGGTTGAACATGGACTGGATTCTCCGATTTTGAGGCTATGTCCCCATGGCGGGGTGGGAATTGTGGCATTTTACGACAGAGGAAATGGTGTAAAACGGCCATTGATCCTCCGTTTGGCTGGGGGCTACCATGCCGGCATCATAGAGCACCCGGCTCTAGCGGCCGATATGGCCCAGAGAATTGCTGGGTCCGTGGACTCGCATGCACACGGCGGTGGCCTCCAGCGGCCGCGCCATGCAACATGGCGCCGGCCGCTCGCAGACCCGACCTGCAAAATAGTACCCCCCCTTTGGCCAGCTCGCACGCTCTGGACCACCCCCCAACAGTGCCTCAGCCCCAAGCAAAGACCCCCTGCCTCTCCCGACTGTGGCGGTGCTGGACTGAGTCCGCAGCCACCACACTGAGTTCCCGACGTTCTGAGTGACCAATGCCGTCGGGAACTCGGCCTTCCGGGGGAGAAGCATCGGGGAGTGGGCCTCAGGCAATGATCTGAGGCCGTCGATATGGCAGTGCATCACTTTGGAGGGGGCGGAACATTGTGAAAGCGGTGTCGGCGACCGGAGAATCCCACCCAATATTCCTTTTGTTTGCACAGAATCGATGTGGTGAGAGGGGATTTTGCGACCTAGTAGAATACAGGAAGTCTGGAGGAGAAGATGACTGGATCAATTTGGAGTAGGAAGGGTGTTTTGAAGGTCGAGTTAGACAGAATTTATGTGACTGGCTACTGGAATATTGGGCACGGAGAATCAACAGTTTTGATGGAAAGAGAGGGCAAGAGAATCTACACAAGTAATGAGCTCTCTCAGGTCATCAGACCCATCTCCCCGTTAACACACTCCTGGCTAGTAGATAATATGGTGGTGAAAATCATGAACTCACATGAGACCCTGCTGCAAAATACAAACTGGATTAGTTCAAATCCAGTTAGCGGAGTTAGCTCTATCTCTGACCTCATTTCCATGCACTTGATTGGGCCTTGAAGGGCTATGCCACTTTTCTTTCACTCAGGATAATTGAGGGACAGTTTTTTCTCCAATCTCATAATAATATGACCTTTAAGTACCAGCTACATTGTACATTATGAGCTGCATGCTTCACCTTCACCCCATTTTTATTTCTATCAATTTATTTTCAATTCTTCCATCAATCAGTTTTTCCCTCACCAATGTCTCCCCTCCCCCACCCTATCCTATTAGGGCCATCTGTTCCCCGTCCCACATTATCCTTTGACACACTGCTTATCTTTGTTTTGCCATTAACACATTCTGATCTCTTAATGTGCCACTATCAGCGCCCTTCTTAGCCATGATCATCACAATTTACATTCCCTTTTCTTTTTTCCAACATCTTTGTCAATCTCTACCTACCTGTGGACCTCTATCCAGCCCCACTGCTCCACAAGCCCCCCTGCCCCCACATGCGCCCCCCCCCCCCACCATAACAGTATAAATCTCATCCTATTTCCAGTTCTCTCTAGCTTTGACAAAGTCATCAAGACTCGAACTGTTAGCTCCATTCTCTCTCAACAGTTGATCTCAGACCTGCTGAGATTGTCCAGCATTTTGTTTCTTTTCTCTTAAAAATATTGTTCATCCAAGGGATCCTACAAGTGAACCATTCCTCCAATCCATTAGTCTTATAATTCTTATCACCATTGACCTTACCACAGCCAATCGATTGCCTTCCTTCAGTCTGACCTTAATGAGTCTTACCTTCACAAATAAACATCAAATCCAGAAAAAAAATCCAATAACTTTATTCTACATACAACTTTTTAAAAACAGGGATAATTAAGAATCTCCCTTGTGCCATAGCGTAGTGCATGGCTTCTGTGCTTGTTTATCTAATCTAGTAGTCCTAACAATGTGATACAACCAACAGATGCAGCGGGATGAGAGCTAGACCATTGCTGAGCTTGTATTGTAGACACAATTCAGGTTGACTCAGTGGGTGACCTCAAGAAGCTTTGAAGACTTGGTTGCAGACTACACCATCACAGTATGGGCTAGGGCAGTGTGACCAAGCTAACTGTGCAGCAGTGACAAAGCCGTCTGGAATAAACAGCTGTCATTCTGAGGAGACACAACGCTTGCCTCTCATGAAGCCAATGCCATTATCCTGGGAATGTGCCTCAGTGCTCTGACTACACTCATGACAACTTAGTGCAGGAGTAATGTGACACACGAGAAACTCCCTTCCGTGCTGGACCATCCACTCAAAATGACAGCAGTCGGAGATTCTACAGCAGCATTGTGAGCTGCATCTGTCACGATAGACTCCACTTTTATGCTCATGAAGCTGAACACTTGGTCCACAGTTGACAACAAGATGTCCATGCTCTTTGTGAACACAAATTAGACCTGGAGTGCTTTGTACTCTCAACCATTGATTTTGACCTTACTGGCAGGCAGGCCAGTGCACTTAACAATTCCTGGTATATGCCAAGCTTTCTTCGGTGACCTGGCATCAAGGTTGGTATCAGAGTTCTCTACAGCAGAGTTAATGTGTGATCTTGTCCTCCTGAGAGCTGATAATTTTGTTGTTCGATATATTCATTTATTGCGTCCAAAAACACCAGCTTTTATACCTTTTATTCTCAAACTAAATTTCTTTGATACCTTTACAACCAATTTAGCACACAGTGTTGCAAGGATTCCCTTGAGTTGAAGACACATATAAAATACTTTTTAAGATAAGCCCATTTTTATAATAAAAGCCAGATCTACTCATTATTTTTTCCTTTGTCAGACTTCATATAATATAGTTAAGACAATCCAGATGAAAATTAGGTAGCTTCCAGGTTTAGTTGCGAAAACTAAGCAGAATTAAGAAAGAGGTTCTACTAAGAATATGAGCAGCTAGGTGTCAAATATAAAAAGCCGAACGAGTAATGTAATAATCTCTGGATTACGACCAGAGCCACAAGCAAACTGGCATGGGGTAAATAAGACTGTGGTTCGAAGACTTGTGGGGAAAGTTGAGTTTAGATGCATGGGACATTGGCACGAGTACTGGGGAAAGAGGGAGCTGTACCCTTGGGATGAATATAATTTGAACCGCACTGGGGCCAGGGTATCGTAGAATCGTATATATCGCATTCTAGAGAGGGCATTGAACTAAATAGTTCATAAAAGCAAATGACCGCGGATGCTGGAATCTGAAACCAAAAGAGAAAATGCTGAGAAATCTCAGCAGATCTCTCCCACCCATTTCTCCCCTCCCCCCACATCCACATCTGTCGCAGTTTACCCTCTGATTTGAGTTTCTCTGCTACTAAAAGAGAAAATGCTGGAAAATCTCAGCATGTCTGGCAGCATCTGTAAGGAGTGAAAAGAGACGTTTCGAGTTCAGATGACCCTTTGTCAAAGCTAAAAGCCATAGAAAGTGGGAGATATTTATCCTGCAGGGTGAGGAAATGAAAGGTGAGTCATAGCCACAGAAACCAATGGAAAAGAGTGCTAATGGCAGTCCCCAGAGAGAATAAAGGTTGTGAAAGGCTAAACAGCAGAGCAACTTTGACAAAGGGTCATCTGAATTTGAAACATTAGCTCTTTTCTCTCCTTACAGATGCTGCCAGACATGCTGAGATTTTCCAGCATTTTCTCTTTTAGTAGCAGAGAAACCCAAATCAAAGGGTAAGCTGCGACAGATGTAGATGTGGGGGGAAGGGAGAAATGGGTGGGGGAGAGGTAAAATGAGAAAAAAGGTGAAGGGGGAAGCAAAGGGGAGAAAAGGTAAGGAAAGGGAGAATAAGATAGGGGAAAAAGTGTGTGGGGGAAATATATATATAAAGAAAGACAAGAAAGAAATAAAAGTTAAAAGACAGTTAAAATGAAATGGAATGAAAACAAAGGGGTCAAGGTGGGGTAGAGCTAATCAATACAAGAATACATGAGTGCATCAGCAAGCGGCACGGTAGCACAGTGGTTAGCACTGTTGCTTCACACCACAAGGGACCCGGGTTTGATTCCCGGCTTGGGTCACTGTCTGCGGAGTCTGTACGTTCTCCCCGTGTCTGCGTGGGTTTCCTCCAGGTGCTCCGGTTTCCTCCCACAAGTCCCGAAAGTCGTGCTTCTTAGGTGAATTGGACATTCTGAATTCTCCCTCACTGTACCCGAACAGGCACCGGAGTGGTGACTGGGGGATTTTCACAGTAACTTCATTGCAGTGTTCATGTAAGCCTACTCGTGACACTAATGTGACACTCATGACACAGGGGCTGGTTCAGCTCACTGGGCTAAATCGCTGGCTTTTAAAGCAGACCAAGGCAGGCCAGCAGCACGGTTCAATTCCCGTACCAGCCTCCCCGAACAGGTGCCGGAATGTGGCGACTAGGGGCTTTTCACAGTAACTTCATTGAAGCCTAATCGTGACAATAAGCGATTTTCATTTCAGTTTCATTTCATTTCATTTTCACTAATAAAGCTTATTATAAATAGAGTCAGAGTAGGGCAAAATAATAAGACAGAATCAAAGGCTGTTTATACGAATGCATGCACCATTTGTAACAAGATGGACGAATTGATAACACAAAATAAATAAATGGGCATGATAAGATAGTTATTTCAGAATACTCAAGAGAATCTGAAATTTCAGAAAATGAGGATGAAAGGAAAAAGAGGTGGGGTACATTAGTTAACAAGGGGTGAGGTCAGTGCAGCAGAAGATATGGGGGGAGGGAATTTTCCGCCGCCGTTTTCAGTGGGAGGGAATGGTGGCAGGGACGGAGAATTGAGGGGGAATCCCAAAACACATTCACGCTGGCAGGATTTCTCTGCTCGATTATCCCCTCCCCTTCCAGTCACGTAACAGGGTTCCTATCATGTAATGCCGGTGTAGCGCACAAAGACTCCGAGAGACGAATAGAGTGAAGTCGATGAGGCTTTATTAAGCGTGACTGTTTCCCCCGCAGTTCAGTAGTAGACTACCTGCGGGGGAGGGCTCCAGGTACTTATACTCCGCCTTCAGGGCGGAGCTAGAGGTCAACGTCCAACCAGGACCCGGGATCTGTCAGCCAATGACATCATGGCTTCACAGTCCCACATGACCCCTAATGCATACTACCACATTCACCCCTTGTTAAAAATGAACCCGCCGGGGTGATGCTTCGCATGGTGGTAAGGGTTTACAAGGCTGGTCCTGGGAGGAAAACTTTCAATATAACAGTATGTACGAGGTTTTTTTTTTTTGTTTCAACTATTTACAGCAATCGTCAGGAAAAGACAAAATGTTCTCATTAAAAGTCCACATTGTACTGTTAGATCGACGCCACGAGTCGGTCGGGCGGTCTGGTCGTCCGTGTCGATCGCCTCGGCCCCGGTGGTGGTGGTGCTTGTTCTGGTGTTGTCTTCTCCGTGAGCCTTACGGTTTCAGCTTGGGCTTTATTCCTGGTCGGGCCTGGGAGGAGGACTGATCCTCCTGGGAAGGGGGCGGTCGCGGGGTGCGGCGGTGGCAGGAAGGGGGGGGGGGTGTTGGGTGATTGGTGTCGGGGTGGTGTGTGTGTTGCCGGCGGGCGCCAGATCTCGCAGAGAGACCGTGTCCTGTCGGCCGTCGGGGTACTCCACGTAGGCGTACTGCGGGTTTGCGTGAAGGAGGTGAACCCTTTCGACCAACGGGTCCGACTTGTGCGCCCGCACGTGCTTTCGGAGCAAGATGGGTCCTGGGGCCGCCAGCCAGGTCGGCAGCGACGTTCCAGAGGAGGACTTCCTGGGGAAGACAAGGAGGCGCTCATGAGGCGTTTGATTAGTGCTAGTACACAGTAGTGATCGGATGGAGTGGAGGGCGTCCGGAAGGACCTCCTGCCACCGGGAAACTGGGAGGTCCCTGGACCGTAGGGCCAGTAGGACGGTCTTCCAGACCGTGCCGTTCTCCCTCTCTACTTGCCCGTTCCCCCGGGGGTTGTAGCTGGTCGTCCTGCTCGAGGCTATCCCGTTGCTGAGCAGGAACTGGCGCAGCTCATCACTCATGAAAGAGGACCCCCTGTCGCTGTGGACGTATGCGGGGCAACCGAACAATGTGAATATGGTGTTCAGGGCTTTAATGACTGTGGCCGCGGTCATGTCAGAACAGGGGATGGCGAATGGGAAGCGGGAGTACTCGTCCACCACATTAAGGAAGTATATGTTGCGGTCGGTGGAGGGGAGGGGTCCTTTGAAGTCCAGACTAACGCGTTCAAAGGGGCGGGAAGCCTTAATCAGGTGCGCACCATCCGGCCTGAAGAAATGCGGTTTGCACTCTGCGCAGATGTGGCAGTTCCTTGTGACTGTACGGACCTCCTCTAAGGAGTATGGGAGTTTGCGGGACTTGATAAAGTGGAAAAACCGAGTGACCCCCGGGTGGCAGAGGTCCTCGTGGAGGGTTTGGAGGCGGTTAATTTGTGCGTTGGCACATGTGCCGCGGGATAGGGCATCGGACGGCTCGTTCAGCTTTCCGGGACGATACAAGATCTCGTAGTTGAAGGTGGAGAGCTCAATCCTCCACCTTAAGATCTTGTCGTTTTTGATTTTGCCCCGCTGTGCATTATCGAACATGAAGGCTACCGACCATTGGTCGGTGAGGAGAGTGAATCTCGTGCCGGCTAGGTAATGCCTCCAATGTCGCACAGCTTCCACTATGGCTTGGGCTTCCTTTTCCACTGAGGAGTGGCGGATTTCTGAAGCGTGGAGGGTTCGGGAGAAAAAGGCCACGGGTCTGCCCGCTTGGTTAAGGGTGGCCGCTAGACCTACGTCGGAGGCATCGCTCTCGACCTGGAAGGGGAGGGACTCGTCGATGGCGCGCATCGTGGCCTTTGCGATATCCGCTTTGATGCGGCTGAAGGCCTGGCAAGCCTCTGTCGACAGAGGGAAGGCCGTGGTCTGTATTAGAGGGTGGGCCTTGTCTGCGTACTGGGGGACCCACTGGGCGTAGTATGAAAAGAACCCCAGGCAGCGTTTCAGGGCTTTTGAGCAGTGCGGGAGGGGAAATTCCATGCATACGTTCGGGATCGGGGCCTATTATCCCATTGCGCACTACGTAGCCCAGGATGGCTAGCCGGTTGGTGCTAAAAACGCACTTGTCCTCGTTGTATGTGAGGTTCAAGGCTTTAGCGGTCTGGAGGAATTTTTGGAGGTTGGCGTCGTGGTCCTGCTGGTCGTGGCCGCAGATGGTTACATTGTCGAGATACGGGAACGTGGCCCGCAACCCGTGTTGATCAACCATTCGGTCCATCTCTCGTTGGAAGACCGAGACCCCGTTTGTGACGCCAAATGGGACCCTTAGGAAATGGTATAATCGCCCGTCTGCCTCGAAGGCTGTGTACTTGCGGTCACTTGGGCGGATGGGGAGCTGATGGTAGGCGGACTTGAGGTCCACGGTGGAGAAGACTTTATATTGGGCAATCCGATTGACCATGTCGGATATGCGGGGGAGAGGGTACGCGTCTCGTTGTGTGTACCTGTTGATGGTCTGGCTATAGTCTATGACCATCCTTTGCTTCTCCCCTGTCTTCACTACTACCACCTGTGCTCTCCAGGGACTATTGCTGGCCTGGATTATGCCTTCCTTTAGTAGCCGCTGGACTTCGGACCGAATGAAGGTCCGGTCCTGGGCGCTGTACCGTCTGCTCCTAGTGGCGACGGGTTTGCAATCCGGGGTGAGGTTCGCAAACAAGGACGAGGGTTGCACCTTGAGGGGTTCGAGGCCGCAGATAGTGAGTGGGGGTCTTGGGCCGCCGAATTTGAAGGTAAGGCTCTGTAGATTGCACTGGAAGTCTTATCCCAGTAATGTGGGGGCGCAGAGTTGGGGAAGGACGTGGAGCCTGTAGTTTTTGAACTCCCTCCCCTGCACCGTTAGGGTAACTATGCAGAAACCTTTGATCTGTACGGAGTGGGATCCTGCAGCTAGGGAAATCTTTTGTGCGCTGGGATAGGTGGTCAAGGAACAGCGTCTTACCGTGTCAAGGTGGATAAAGCTCTCCGTGCTCCCGGAGTCGACTAGGCATGGTGTCTCGTGCCCCTTTATCAGCACCGTTGTCGTCGTCGTCTGGAGTGTCCGGGGCCGAGCTTGGTCCAGCGTTATTGAAGCGAGACGTGGTTGTAGTAGTGGAGCGTCTTCTTCGAACCCCGTGGAGCCGTCGACACTGGGGTCCGTTGTTGCCGTCCAAGATGGCGTCGGGGATGAACAAAATGGCTGCCCCCATGCATCGCACATGGCTGGGGGTCACAAGATGGCGGCGGGGGTGGACAAAATGGCCACCCCCATGCGTCGTACAGGTCTGGGGTGGTCCAAGATGGCGGCGCCCTTCCTCCCCTCGTGGTGGCCGGGACCCAAAATGGCGGCTTCTGCGGGTCGCACATGGGGCACTGGGGGGGTTGGGGAGCGTTAGGAACGCGCGGGGTTCCCTCATCTCTGGGGACAGCGGTGGTCGGGACCCAAATTGGTAGCGCCGGCGGGTCATACGTGGGGCGCGGGGGGGGGGGGGGTTTGGGGGGCGTTAGAGCCGCGCAGAACTCCCTCTTCTCCGGGGAGAGCGGTGGTCGGGACCCAAAGTGGTAGCGCCGGCGGGTCATACATGGGACGCGGGGGGGGGGGGTTGGGGAGCGTAAGCGGCGTGCAGGGCTCCCTGTTCACCCGGGACCGCGGTGGTCGGGACCCAGAGTGGCTGCGCCTGCGGGTCGTACATGGGGCGCTGGGGGGGTTGGGGAGCGTAAGCGGCGTGCAGGGCTCCCTGTTCTCCCGGGACTGCGGCGACCTCGCGGGACTGGCACACAACCGCGAAATGGCCCTTTTTCCCGCAGCTCTTGCAGATTGCTGCGCGGGCCGGGCAGCGCTGCCGGGGGTGTTTCGCCTGGCCGCAGAAATAGCAGCGGGCGCCCCCGGTGCGACTTGGTGTTTGGACCGCGCAAGCCTGTGGGGTGTCCGGGGGGGGGGGGTGGGTTTGTCGCGACGGGTATGTACGGAGCCCAATGGGCTGCCGCGCGGTCGGGGCCGTAGGCGCGGGTATTACGCGCGGCCACGTCTAGGGAGGCTGCTAGGGCCCGTGCCTCTGAGAGTCCTAGCGACTCTTTTTCTAGAAGTCTTTGGCGGATTTGGGAGGAGTTCATACCTGCCACAAAAGCATCGCGCATTAACATGTCCGTGTGTTCATTTGCGTTCACCGACGGGCAGCTGCAGGCTCGTCCCAAAATCAGTAGCGCGGCGTAGAATTCATCTATCGATTCTCCGGGACTTTGCCGTCTCGTTGCAAGTTAATAGCGAGCGTAGATCTGGTTTACTGGGCGGACATAGAGACTTTTCAGTGCTGCGAACGCCGTCTGGAAATCCTCTGCGTCTTCGATGAAAGAGAAAATCTCCGTGCTTAACCTCGAGTGCAGGACCTGTAGTTTTTGGTCTTCTGTGACCCGGCCGGTGGCCGTTCTGAGGTAGGCCTCGAAACAAGTCTGCCAATGCTTGAAAGCTGCTGCCACGTTCACTGTGTGGGGGCTGATCCTCAGGCATTCCGGGATGATCCTGAGCTCCATAGTTCTTTTTAGGCACGCTTAATAAATTGTAGCGCACAAAGACTCCGAGAGACGAATAGAGTGAAGTCGATGAGGCTTTATTAAGCGTGACTGTTTCCCCCGCAGTTCGGTAGTAGACTACCTGCGGGGGAGGGCTCCAGGTACTTATACTCCGCCTTCAGGGCGGAGCTAGAGGTCAACGTCCAACCAGGACCCGGGATCTGCCAGCCAATGACATCATGGCTTCACAGTCCCACATGACCCCTAATGCATACTAACACAGCCGGGAACCCCATTTGAATTATAAACAGGGAATTGGCGAACAGAACTCGCTGGAAGGATGCAGGTAAGTACAGCCCCCAGGGGAGAATGGGTCATGCCTGAGCTGTATCCTGGTTTGGGATGGGGTCCCGTATTTGTTTGCGGGGGGTGGGGCGGGGGGGTAGTCCATGTTCATAAAGGCCCTTTAAAAATTTTTTTATTAGATCAGGGCGCAAACTGTCTGTTGTCAAGGCAGCTGGTGGGGCGGGCTCCACATGTCAAAACATGTGGCGGGAAAAGCCAGCAAGCTTTTCCCGCTCGAGTTTATACTTGGTGAAAAAGTGAGAAAATTCAGCAAATGGTCTAGACTTGAAGGTCAAGGTGCAATCAATTTGCATGCAAATAAGAAATAGAGGTCCCAAAACAATGGCTACAATGTAGTTCCGAGCCATAAATCAAGCAATAATGGGGGCTCGTAAGAAAGGAACTACAATAATTGTAGTTTATTTTAATCTTCACATAGATTGGACAGGTCAAATTGGAAAAGTTAGCCTTCAGGATGAGTTAATGAATTATATCAGGACAATTCTTCAAAGAATACATTCTGGAACCCGTACAGAGAATGGGTTATGGTAATCTAATGAGACAAGATTAATTAATGACCTCACAAAAAAGGATTTTCAGGACGAGTGAGTGAGCATAACATGATAAAATGTCACATTCATGTTGTGGAGAAGAAACTTGGGTCTGATATTTAAAACTTTAATAAAGTCAATTACACCGATTTGACTGAAGTGGACTGGGAAGGTAGGTTGAAAGGAAAGCAGTGGCAGACATTGATTTGATTTATTGTCACATGTACAGAAGTATAGTGAAAAGTATTTTTCTGCAGCCGAGGGAATGTACACAGTAGACAAAGAGAATAATCAACAGAGAACATTGACAAATGGTACATCGACAAACAGTGATTGGTTACAGTGCGGAACAAGGGGCCAAACATTGGAGATATTTCAAAACTCTCAACAAATATATATTCCATTGAAAAATAATGACTCTACAATAAGTAAGAATGCACGTTCAGTGACTGACCAAGGAAGAGAAGGATGGCATCAAGTTGAAAGGAGTGCAATGTGGAGATGATTTGTGGTCAGCCAGAAGACTGGAAAAATTTTAGAAACCGGTGAAGGGTAACCAAAAATAATAGAGAGGGAGAAATTAGAATATGAGAGCAAACAAGCAAGAAATATAAAAGCAGACGATAGAGGCATCTATAAAAAGAGAGTAGCTACGGTAAACAATGATCCCGTAGGGAATGATAATGGCAAACAAAGAAATGTCAGAGTCTTTGAAATAGTATCTTGTACCTATCTTCACATTAGAAGACGTGGGAGAATTTTACATTTAGGGTCGGACGTTTGAGTAAAATATCGTTACAGGACATCGGGTGCAGTTCCCGACGTCATCGCGCATGTGCACAATTCTGAGGTTGGCGAACGCACGTGCGAATAGGATGTGCGTCTGCCACTAGTTAAAGGGGCAATTAGAGCCATGAACAAACTAATGGACGACAAATTTGCGCTGGCTGTGCAATTTTCAGTTTGTCACACGGGCACAAAAGGTGGGTGCGACCTTGAGTGGAGGCAGTGGATCAGTGGTATTGTCACTTGACTAGTAATCCAGAGACCCAGAGAAACATCTGGTGGCCTGTGTTCAAATCCCGCCAACGGCAAATGATGAAATTTAAGTTCAATGAAAATAAATCTGGAATTAAAAGTCAAATGATGTCCATGAAACTATTGTTGATTGTCATAGAAACCCATCTGGTTCACTAATGTCCTTTAAGGAAGACTGTCTGTGCGGAGTCTGCATGTTCTCCCCGTGTCTGCATGGTTTTCCTCCCACAAGTCCCGAAAGATGTGCTTGTTAGGTGAATTAGACATTTTTAATTCTCCCTCTGTGTATCCGAACAGGTGCCGGAGTGTGGCAACTAGGGGATTTTCACAGTAACTTCATTGCAGTGTTAGTGTAAGCCTACGCGTGACAATAATAAAGATTATTATTAAAATCCGCCATCCTTACCTGGTCTGGCCTACATGTGACTCCAAATCCACAGTGTGGTAGTATGTATTAGGGGTCATGTGGGACTGTGAAGCCGTGATGCTATTGGCTGACAGATCCCGGGTCCTGGTTGGCTGTTGACTCCTGGCTCCGCCCTGAAGGCGGAGAATAAGAACCCGGGCTTCTCCCCGCCGCTCCATTCTGTTGCTGAACTCCTGGGGACAAGTCTCGCTCAATAAAGCCTCATCGACTTCATCTCTACTCGTCTCTCTCGTAAGTCATTGTGCGCTACAATTTATTGAGCAAGCTTAAAGGACTATGGAGCTCCGGATCGCCCCGGAATGCCTGCGGATCAGCCCCCACGCAGCGAACTCAGCAGACATTTTTAAACACTGGCAAGCCTGTTTCGAAGGCTACCTCCGAACGGCCCCCGGCCGGATCACAGAAGACCAGAAAATGCAGGTCCTGCATTCGAGGGTAAGCCCGGAAATTACCCTCTCATAGAAGACGCAGAGGATTTCACGACAGCGCTCGCAGCACTGAAGAGCATTTACGTTCGCCCCGTGAACCAGGTCTACGCACGCTACCAACTCGCAACGAGACGGCAAAGTCCCGGAGAATCGTTAGAGGAATTCTACGCCTCGCTGCTAATTTTGGGACGGGGCTGCAGCTGCCCGCCGGTGAACGCAATTGAACACACGGACATGTTAATTCGCGATGCGTTTGTGGCAGGTATGAACTCTCCCCAAATCCGTCAAAGACTTTTAGAAAAAGAGTCACTAGGACTCTCAGAGGCACCGGGCCATTGCAGCTTCCCTAGATGTGGCCTCGCAAAACGCCCGCGCCTACGGCCCCGACCGCGCGGCAGCCCCTTGGGCTCCGTGGACCCCCGTCGCGACAACCCCCCCCCTCCCTCACAGGCTTGCGCGGTTAAAGCGCCAGATCATCCGGGGGGGGCCCGCTGCTATTTCTGCGGACAAGCGAAACACCCCTGGCAGCGCTGCCCGGCCCGCGCAGCTATTTGCAAAAGCTGCGGCAAGAAGGGCCATTACGCGGCTGTGTGCCGGTCCCGGGGGGTCGCCGCAATCCCCGGAGAAGAACGAGCCCAGTGCATCCCAAATGCTCCCCAACCCCCCCAGCGCCCCATGTGCGACCCGCGGGCGCCGCCATTTTGGGTCCCGGCCACCACGGGGGGGGGGATGGGCGCCGCCATCTTGTGACTCCCCAGCCACGTGCGATTCATGGGGGTGGCCATTTTGTCCACCCCCGACCACGTGCGATCCGTGGGGGCAGCCATTTTGTCCACCCCCGGCCGCGTGCGATTCATGGACGCCGCCATCTTGGATGACAACAAAGGACCCCAGCATCGACGGCTCCACGGGGTCCGAAGAAGACGCCGAGACACTACGACCACGACTGGCTTCGGTGACGCTGGATCAATCACGGCCCCGGACGCTCCAGACGACGACAACAACGGTGCTGATAAACGGACATGAGCCATCATGCCTGATCGACTCCGGGAGCACCGAAAGTTTCATCCACCCCGACACGGTAAGACGCTGTTTTCTGACCATCCATCCAAGTACGCAAAAGATTTCCCTAGCTGCAGGATCCCACTCCGTAGAGATCAAAGGGTTCTGCATCGCGAACCTAACGGTGCAAGGAAGGGAGTTTAAAAACTACAGGCTCTACGTCCTTCCCCAACTCTGCGCGCCCACATTACTGGGATTAGATTTCCAGTGTAACCTGCAGAGCCTAACATTTCAATTCGGCGGCCCAATACCCCCACTCACTATCTGCAGCCTCGCAACACTCAAGGTTGAACCGCCGTCCCTGTTTGCAAACCTCACCCCGGATTGCAAACCCGTCGCCACTAGGAGCAGACGGTACAGCGCCCAGGACCGGATATTTATTCGGTCTGAAGTCCAGCGGCTGCTGAAGGAATGCATAATCCAGGCCAGCAATAGTCCCTGGAGAGCCCAGGTGGTAGTAGTAAAGACCGGGGAGAAGCAAAGGATGGTCATAGACTATAGCCAGACCATCAACAGGTACACACAGCTAGATGCGTACCCACTCCCCCGCATATCCGACATGGTAAATCGGATTGCCCAGTATAAGGTTTTCTCCACCGTGGACCTCAAGTCCGCCTACCACCAGCTCCCCATCCGCCCAGGTGACCGCAAGTACACAGCCTTCGAGGCAGACGGGCGTCTATACCACTTCCTAAGGGTCCCATTTGGTGTCACGAACGGGGTCTCGGTCTTCCAACGGGAGATGGACCGAATGGTTGACCAGCACGGGTTGCAGGCCACGTTCCCGTATCTCGATAACGTAACCATCTGCGGCCACGATAGCAGGACCACGACGCCAACCTCCAAAAATTCCTCCAGACGGCTAACGCCTTGAACCTCACATACAACGAGGAAAAGTGCGTCTTTAGCACAAACCGGTTGGCCATCCTGGGATACGTAGTGCGCAATGGGATAATAGGCCCCGACCCCGAACGCATGCGCCCCCTCATGGAATTTCCCCTTCCCCACTGCTCCAAAGCCCTGAAACTTTTCCTGGGGTTCTTTTCATATTACGCCCAGTGGGTCCCCCAGTATGCAGACAAGGCCCGCCCGCTAATACAGACCACTACCTTCCACCTGTCGACAGAGGCTCGCCAGGCCTTCAGCCGCATCAAAGCGGATATCGCAAAGGCCACGATGCGCGCCATCGACGAGTCCCTCCCCTTCCAGGTCGAGAGCGACGCATCCGACATAGCTCTGGCGGCCACCCTTAACCAAGCGGGCAGACCCGTGGCCTTTTTCTCCCGAACCCTCCACGCCTCAGAAATCTGCCACTCCTCAGTGGAAAAGGAAGCCCAAGCCATAGTGGAAGCTGTGTGACATTGGAGGCATCGCCTAGCCGGCAGGAGATTCACTCTCCTCACCGACGAACGGTCGGTAGCCTTCATGTTCGATAATGCACAGCGGGGCAAAATTAAAAATGACAAGATCTTAAGGTGGAGGATCGAGCTCTCCACCTTCAACTACGAGATCTTGTACCGTCCCGGAAAGCTGAACGAGCCGTCCGTTGCCCTATCCCGCGGCACATATGCCAACGCACAAATAGACCATCTCCAAACCCTCCACAAGGACCTCTGCCACCCGGGGGTCACTCGGTTCTACCATTTTATAAAGTCCCGCAACCTCCCCTACTCTGTGGAGGAGGTCCGTACAGTCACCAGGAACTGCCAGATCTGCGCGGAGTGCAAACCGCACTTTTTCAGGCCGGATAGAGCGCACCTGATCAAGGCTTCCCGCCCCTTTGAACGCCTCAGTCTGGATTTCAAAGGGCCCCTCCCCTCCACCGACCGCAACACATACTTCCTGACGTGGTGGACGAGTACTCCCGTTTCCCCTTTGCCATCCCCTGCCCCGACAGTGATTAAATCCCTTGGCACCATATTCACACTGTACGGTTGCCCCGCATATATCCATAGCGACAGGGGGTCCTCCTTCATGAGTGACGAGCTGCGCCAGTTCCTGCTCAGCAAGGGCATAGCCTCAAGCAGGACGACCAGCTACAACCCCCGGGGGAACGGGCAAGTAGAGAGGGAGAACGGCACGGTCTGGAAGACCGTCCTACTGGCCCTACGGTCCAGGGATCTCCCAGTTTCCCGGTGGCAGGAGGTCCTCCCGGACGCTCTCCACTCCATCCGGTCACTGCTGTGTACCACCACTAACCAAACGCCTCATGAGCGCCTTCTGGTCTTCCCCAGGAAGTCCTCCTCCGGAACGTCGCTGCCGACCTGGCTGGCGGCCCCAGGACCCATCTTACTCCGGAAACATGTGCGGTCGCACAAGTCGGACCCGTTGGTCGAGAGGGTTCACCTCCTCCACGCGAACCCGCAGTACGCCTACGTGGCGTACCCCGACGGCCGACAGGACACGGTCTCCCTGCGAGACCTGGCGCCCGCCGGCAACACACGCACCCCCCCGACACCGATCACCCCCTCCCTGCCACCGGCGCACCCCGCGACCACCCCCTTCCCGGGAGGATCGGTCCTTCTCCCGTGTCTGCCCAGGAGTGAAACAGGAACAAACACCGAAACGCTCCCGGAGACGGCAACACCGGAACAAGCACCTGCACCACCACCGGGGCTGAGGCGATCGACGAGGAAGACCAGACCGCCCGCCCGACTCGTGGCATCGGCGTGACACCAAGAATGTTGTTGGACTGTAACAAAAACATTTTTCTCTTACTAATGTTGTAAATAGTTTGTAATGTTGTAAATGTACAAACCTTGTACATAGCCCAGTGTAGGGCGAAAACTGTAATGACATTCCCAAAATTTTCCTCCCAGGACCAGCCTTGTAAACCCCTACCACCATGCGAACCACCACCCCGCCGGGTTCATTTTTAACAAGGGGTGAATGTGGTAGTATGTATTAGGGGTCATGTGGGACTGTGAAGCCGTGATGCTATTGGCTGACAGATCCCGGGTCCTGGTTGGCTGTTGACTCCTGGCTCCGCCCTGAAGGCGGAGTATAAGAACCCGGGCTTCTCCCCGCCGCTCCATTCTGTTGCTGAACTGCTGGGGACAAGTCTCGCTCAATAAAGCCTCATCGACTTCATCTCTACTCGTCTCTCTCCTAAGTCGTTGTGCGCTACACACAGCAATGTGGTTGACTCTCAATTGCCCTCCGAAATCAAGGGCAATTAGGCACAGACAATAAATGCTGGCCCAGCCAGCAATGCTCATGTCCCATAAAATTAATTTTCTAAAAAGTCTTCTGAATTTTCAGGATAAAAGGCCCCCAGAGCAACAACAGAACTTTCTCTGTTAAAACAAGTTAGTCACGGTGTGTGTACAGAGTTGTCCCTGAGTCTCTTTAAAATCCTTGAGATTGTCAAAGCTGCCTTTCAGCATTTCAGGACTTCATATTCCCTGGAAGGTTTCCCTGAGAGTGGCAGTACAGTGATCCTTCATTTGCAAGGCATGGATTCTCTGCATCTGCTCCAATGGGGATAGTGTATTCTGCTGGTGGGACCTCTTTTAAAGAGGCAAAGAGGGGCAAGGAGGGAGGGGAGGCTTGGTTAGCACAGGCAGTATGCCAGGCAGAAACCTTTAAGAGAGTCACAGGCTCAGTTGATGCAGGGAGGCCAAGGCTGGAGAGGATGCCATTACCCAGTGGCTAGAGTGGACAGGCAATGCACCAAATACCTCCAAATGCCTCAGGTCCAGTGCCGCAGGAGGCTCTGCTATGCCAAGGACACAACAACAGAAATATGTAACATGCTAGGTCCCAAAATTGCCTTCAACTGTGTGGTCAGTCGCCCCATGCTGGTGGTGTTGAAGGTCACAGTAGCTCTCAACTTCCACACCTCGGGTTAATTTCAGGGCTCAGTGGGGAACCTGTGCAGCATCTCTCAATCAGCTGCACACAGTTGTGTCAAGCTAGTGACTGATGTCATCTTTAGGCACGTCCATCACTACCGGACAGACAAAGGCAGCCAGGCAGAGAGAGCACAAGGGTTTGCAGCAATGGGCTGGGTTCCCCGCATTCAGGGTGTAATAGATTGCACTCATGTGACCATCAAGGCGCCGTCAGCTTTCATTAACAGAAAGGGGTTCCATTCAATGTACGTTCAGTTTGTCTGTGACCACAGGCCACAGATTCTCCATGTCTGTGCCTATTATTCTGGGAGCTCACTCGATTCTTCAATCTTGCGGCACCCGCAGGTTCCAAGGCTGCTTATGGCTCCTGATTTGATGGATGGCTCGTGGTTGACAAGGGCTATCCTTTGAAGAGGTAGTTGATGACCCCACTCCATAACCAAGAACTGAGGCAGAGGAGGCATACAACAGGAGTCATGCCTCCACAAGTGCAGTGGCGGATGTGCTTCAGATGCCTGGACCGAGAATTAATGTATTCTCCCGAGTGTCGCCTGCTGTACCCTGCAAAATCTGACTCTGTCAAGGCCGCACCTTGTGGAGGCTGAGGAAAGTGAGGCACCCCCCCAGGCCAGGGAATACTTGTACAAGACATTAGTTAGACATCAGCTGGAATACTGGGCATGATTCTCCCAAAAATGATGAGGTTTGGCAGGGTGATTCACATCGGGTGTTTGGATGTGAACTAAAAACACCGGCAAGACCGGGGGCGAAATTCTCCTACCCGCCCCGCCACATTTCTGCGCCGACCGGCCGGCGGGAGTCTCCGTAACACCGGCCGGTCAATGAGGTTTCCCATTGTGGGGCAGCCCCACGCCGTCGGGAAACCCCCTGGTGCCGGCAGAACGGAGACTCCCGCCGGCGGAGAATGACGCCCCGGTTCCTCAGTGATCGGTGCGCCAATTTAATAATAATAATCTTTATTGTCATAAATAGGCTTTCATTAACATTGCAATGAAGTTACTGTGAAAAGCCCCTAGTCACCACATTCCGTCACCTGTTCGGGTACACAGAGGGAGAATTCACAATGTCCAATTCACCTAACAGCACGTCTTTCGGGACTTGTGGGAGGAAACCGGAGCACCCAGAGGAAACTCACGCAGACACAGGGAGAACGTGCAGACTGCGCACAGACAGTGACCCAAGCTGGGAATCGAATCTGGGAGCCTGGCGCTGTGAAGCAACAGTGATAACCACTGTGTTACCATGCCGCCTATAATTTTAAAGGATACCCAGATCTCAAAGTTGAGGTTGCGGGTCCCCCGACAAACATCCCGACCCCGACCCCTCACAGACAAAGTCAACACCCCCAACACATAACCCCGGAGGGCAATCTCCCCACCCCATCAGTATAAGCACCGCCACCCAGGCATAAGGGTGTCCTGGTCCCACACCCATCCATCCTAGTGGGCAGCAGGACATCGTCACCCCCCCAAATGAGGTCTCCGTTGTGGCCAGTGACTACCGGGAGCTGGGAGAATGCAGCGTCAAACAGGCTAAGCATGTTTAAATATGATGTGGAGATGCCGGCGTTGGACTGGGGTGAATTACCTGAGGAAGAAGCAGTGCTCCAAAAGCTAGTGATTCAAAACAAACCTGTTGGACTTTAACCTGGTGTTGTAAGACTTCTTATCATGTTTAAATAGGTCTCCTGGCTCATTTAAATATAATTACCTTGATCACGTCAAGCGAGCATGTGATGATCCAGATCGTGTCAGGCATAGCGTGTTGGGTGTATTGCATCAGTTCGATGCCCATCGCAAAACCCGTTTGGGCCCTTCCGGCTGTCCACCTCACTGGAATTGGTGCCAGGCGCAACAGGGTGGGAAAATTTGATTATGAACAGTTCTGGGCACCATATTACAGAAAGGGTGTGAACGTTTGTGAAGGGATTGGAGGAAGTGCAGAAGAGGTTTACAAGAATAGGTACAGCAATGAGAAACTTCAGTTATGAGGATAGATTGGAGAGGTTGGACTGTTCTCCTTGGACAGAAGAAGGCCGAAAGGAGATTTGATGGAGATGTTCAAAATCATGAGGAGGATACTACGAAGTCTTACAACACCAGGTTAAAGTCCAACAGGTTTGTTTCGATGTCACTAGCTTTCGGAGCGCTGCTCCTTCCTCAGGTGAATTAAGAGGTCTGTTCCAGAAACACATATATAGACAAATTCAAAGATGCCAAACAATGCTAGGAATGCGAGCATTAGCAGGTGATTAAATCTTTACAGATCCAGAGATGGGGTAACCCCAGGTTAAAGAGGTGTGAATTGTCTCAAGCCAGGACAGTTGGTAGGATTTTGCAGGCCAGATGGTGGGGGATGAATGTAATGTGACATGAATCCCAGGTCCCGGTTGAGGCCGCACTCATGTGTGCAGAACTTGGCTATAAGTTTCTGCTCGGCGATTCTGCGTTGTCGCGGGTCCTGAAGGCCGTCTTGGAGAACGCTTACCCGGAGATCAGAGGCTGAATGCCCTTGACTGCTGAAGTGTTCCCCGACTGGAAGGGAACATTCCTGCCTGGTGATTGTTGCGCGATGTCCGTTCATTCGTTGTCGCAGCGTCTGCATGGTCTCGCCAATGTACCACGCTTCGGGACATCCTTTCCTGCAGCGTATGAGGTAGACAATGTTGGCCAAGTCGCACGAGTATGTACCGCGTACCTGGTGGGTGGTGTTCTCACGTGTAATAGTGGTATCCATGTCGATGATCTGGCACGTCTTGCAGAGATTGCCATGACAGGGTTGTGTGGTGTCGTGGTCACTGTTCTGAAGACTGGGTAATTTGCTGCACACAATGGTTCGTTTGAGGTTGCGCGGTTGTTTGAAGGCAAGTAGTGGGGGTGTGGGGATGACCTTGGCAAGATGTTCATCGTCATCAATGACGTGTTGAAGGCTGTGAAGAAGATGACATAGTTTCTTCGCTCCGGGGAAGTACTGGACGACGAAGGGTATTCTGTCGGTTGTGTCCCATGTTTGTCTTCTGAGGAGGTCGGTCCGGTTTTTCGCTGTGGCGCGTTGGAACTGTCGATCGATGAGTCGAGTGCCATATCCCGTTCGTACGAGGGCATCTTTCAACGTCTGTAGATGTCTGTTACGCTCCTCCTCATCTGAGCAGATCCTGTGTATACGGAGCGCTTGTCCATAGGGGATGGCTTCTTTAATGTGTTTAGGGTGGAAGCTGGAGAAGTGGAGCATCATGAGGTTATCCGTGGGTTTGCGGTAAAGCGAAGTGCTGAGGTGACCGTCCTTGATGGAGACGAGTGTGTCCAAGAATGCAACTGATTTTGGAGAGTAGTCCATGGTGAGTCTGATGGTTGGATGGAACTTATTAATGTCATCGTGTAGTCGTTTCAGTGATTCTTCGCCGTGGGTCCAAAGGAAAAAAATGTCATCGATGTTTCTGGTGTATAACATCGGTTGAAGGTCCTGTGCGGTGAGTAGGTCCTGTTCAAACTTGTGCATGAAGATGTTGGCGTATTGGGGTGCGAATTTGGTCCCCATGGCTGTTCCGTGCGTCTGGATGAAGAACTTGTTGTCGAAGGTGAAGACGTTGTGATCCAGAATGAAGCGGATGAGTTGCAGAATTGCGTCTGAATTGCACGATGACGTGCCAGATCATCGACATGGATACCACTATTACACGTGAGAACACCACCCACCAGGTACGCGGTACATACTCGTGCGACTCGGCCAACGTTGTCTACCTCATACGCTGCAGGAAAGGATGTCCCGGAGCGTGGTACATTGGCGAGACCTTCTCAGAAGACAAACATGGGACACAACCGACAGAATACCCTTGGTCGTCCAGTACTTCCCCGGAGCGGAGAAACTACGTCATCTTCTTCACAGCCTTCAACACGTCATTGATGACGATGAACATCTTGCCAAGGTCATCCCCACACCCCCACTACTTGCCTTCAAACAACCGCGCAACCTCAAATGAAACATTGTGTGCAGCAAATTACCCAGTCTTCAGAACAGTGACCACGACACCACACAACCCTGTCATGGCAATCTCTGCAAGACGTGCCAGATCATCGACATGTATGCCACTATTACACGTGAGAACACCACCCACCAGGTACGCGGTACATACTCGTGCGACTCGGCCAATGTTGTCTACCTCATACGCTGCAGGAAAGGATGTCCCGAAGCGTGGTACATTGGCGAGACCATGCAGACGCTGCGACAACGAATGAACGGACATCGCGCAACAATCACCAGGCAGGAATGTTCCCTTCCAGTCGGGGAACACTTCAGCAGTCAAGGGCATTCAGCCTCTGATCTCCGGGTAAGCGTTCTCCAAGGCGGCCTTCAGGACCCGCGACAACGCAGAATCGCCGAGCAGAAACTTATAGCCAAGTTCCGCACACATGAGTGCGGCCTCAACCGGGACCTGGGATTCATGTCACATTACATTCATCCCCCACCATCTGGCCTGCAAAATCCTACCAACTGTCCTGGCTTGAGACAATTCACACCTCTTTAACCTGGGGTTACCCCATCTCTGGATCTGTAAAGATTTAATCACCTGCTAATGCTCGCATTCCTAGCATTGTTTGGCATCTTTGAATTTGTCTATATATGTGTTTCTGGAACAGACCTCTTCATTCACCTGAGGAAGGAGCAGCGCTCCGAAAGCTAGTGACATCGAAACAAACCTGTTGGACTTTAACCTGGTGTTGTAAGACTTCGTACTGTGCTCACCCCAGTCCAACGCCGGCATCTCCACATCATGAGGAGGATAGACAGGGTAGATAGGGAGTAACTGCTCCCCCTCATAAAAGGATCAAGACCAAGAGGGCACAGATTTAAAATGATTTGCGCAAGAAGCAAATGTTATGTGAGAAAAAAACATTTTCACACAATGAGTGGTTTGAGTCTGGAATGCACCGCCTGGAAGTGTGATGGAGGCTGGTTTAATTGAGGCATTGAAGAGAGCATCAGTTGATGACTTGAATAGAAACAATGTGCAGAGGTACGGGGAAAAGGCAGAGGAGTGGCACTGAGCCATGATGCTCGTTTGGAGAGCCAATGCAGACATGATGGGCCAAATGGCCTCCTTCTGTGCCATAACAATTCTGTGATTCGGTGATTCTAACTTTAGTGATCTCTGTAGTAAATAATACATGATCAGACTATGTTAAGCAAGTACAGGCAAATGAACACTAGATGGTCTCACAACAGAACCTATATAAATATTTTCCCGCTCTTTCTCAGAGGAGTGTGTGTCAAGATTGCAGAGAGAGCAGAAGTGAGAAAGCTAATGAGAAGAAGTTATTAGTTATCATAGTTTTATATTTACTTATTTAATCGTTAATATTCTACAATTGTTTATTTGTTTTACTAGTTTGGTATTAAGTAAAAAGAACCGACAAGATTAGTTTGTATTACTCAATAAATTACTTAACCGTTACTGAAGATTACGGTTATCATTTAACAACTCAGTTTGATTAAGAGAGTAATATAACATGGTACCAGGTTAGCTTAGGCTTTAAAGAACGACTAGTAAAGAAATTTAAACAAAAAAAAGACTAATCGACTATTTGACTGGTGGAATCATCGCAACAACTATAACCTCGACTACAAAGAGATTTTCGATGGAACAAGTGCGAGCTCCCAGACATCTAAAGACTGCTGGTAATCTTAATCTTAATTGGAGGTTGTTCAAACTACAGTTCCAGCTTTATCTGGAAGCCAGTGACTTAAATGCTGCTTCTGAAGCAAGGTGCATCGCTTTGCTTCAGTCCCTAGCAGGACAGCAAGCAACCGAGATCTACAATATGTTTATTTTTGCTCCGGGTGAAAATAAATCGAAGTTTGGTCAAGTAATCGCGAAATTTGATGATCATTGTAAAATGCAAACTAACAAAATTTTAGAGAGATTTCGAAACCTTCTCACATGGCTCATGTTATTTAAATGCCACTAATAGGGAAATTCACAAAAAGATCCGATTTGAAATAGTGGATGACAACCTATCTACACTATTGGTTGCTCAAGCTTGTAAAGATTTGCAGCTAATTCAGAGAATATTCCTCAATACATCTGACAAAACTACGATCCAAGAAGACATCCAGCAACGTTTAAACAAATACCCTGATGTTTTTCATGGCATGGGTACATTGCCATATTAATGCAAAATACTTCTAAAAAAAGATGCAAAGCCAGTGATACATCCTCCGAGACAAGTACCAGCACCTCTCAGAGAAAAATTGAAAGCTGAACTATCAAGGTTACAATCGCAAGGAATCACATTGAAAGTAACACAACCTTCTGACTGGGTGAGCTCCCTATTCTGTGTCAAAAAAAACATCTGGTGACGTTAGGATATGCATGGATACTAAAGATCTCTACCGGAATATTAGACAAGAGCACTACCCAACACCAAAAAAAGAAATCACTTCGGAAATGGTCAATGCCAAAATTTTCACCAAACTTGGTGCCTCAGAAGGTTTTTGGCAGATGCAGCTTGATCCTTCCAGCAAGCTCCTATGTACTTCTAACACACCTTTCATAAGGTATTGTTTCAACAGAATGCCCTTTGAAATTATTTCTGCTTCCGAAATATTTCATTATATAATGGAACAAATGACAGAGAACATTGAAGGTGTTTGTGTTTATGCATCTGGTCCACAACACCAGAGGAACACATGCTGTGATTCAAATAAGTGTTCAAAAGAATACACACATATGGTTTAAAGTCGAACCAGGCTAAATATATGTTTGCCAAATCTTTACTGAAATTCTTAGGTGACAACATCACAGAAAATGGTATTAAACCGGACAAAGACAAAATACAAGCCATCAAAGAAATGCAGAAACCGAGAGACAAAAAAGCTGCTTACGCTTTCTAGGCTTTGTGAATTTTTTCGGGAAATTCATCTCGAATCTTTACAGCAGAACAATTGCATTACGTCAGCTAATCAGAAAGAACACTGATTTTGTTTGGATGCAGAGTCATACTGAAGAATGGCTAGATCTGAAACAACAGTTGATCCAGGCTCCAAGCTTGACATTCTTTGACCCGACCAAGTCCACCAAAATTTTGACTGATGCCAGTCAGAGTGCCATAGGTGAAGTTCTGTTACAACAAGTTATTTCAATAACTGGGTTCCGATAGCCGACACATCCAGATCCATGACTTCGACTGAGTGCAGGTACGCCCAGATTGAAAAGGAGTGTCTTGGACTTGTGACTGAAATTACGAAATTCCACGATTATATCTATGGTCTACCAAGGTTCACCATAGAAACTGACCATCGTCCACTCGTTAATATAATCTATAAAAACCTTAATGATATGACACCACGACTACAACGGCTTATGATGAAGTTGCGCAGATATGATTTCAATCTTATTTATACTCCAGGTAAACAATAAGTCACAGCTGACACTCTGTCACGATCAGTTAACACTGAAGATATCATAAAATAAGTAGCAATCAATGACATTGATGCTCAACTACAACTTTTCAAAGAGTTACTTCCTGCGTCAGATCTAAAACTTCAACAAATACGTGAAGAGACACAGAAAGATGCCACTTTGACCAGAGTAACCCATCACCTGCGGAATGGATGGTCAAAATGTCATTGTCCACAATTTCAAAGTATACAGTCAGAATTCACTATCTTAGATGATATTTTGCTAAGGCATGACCGCATTGTCATTCCAGATAGCATATGAAGTCAGAAATGCTTACTAGACTTCATAAAGGTCATCTAGGCATAGAGAAATGCAAACACAGAACCAGACCATCCATATATTGGCAAGGTATTAATAGAGACATTTCAGACATGATCATGTCATGTTCTACTTGTCAAGTCAACAGTACAAAGAAACATTGCAACAGCATGACATCGTTATGTCACCATGGGTGAAAGTAGGTATCGATCTCTTTCATTCATTTGGCAAGGATTATATTTTAGTCATTGACCATTATTCAAATTTTCCTGAAGTCATGAAGTTGAATGATTTAACATTCTCAGCTGTTATCAAAGCATGCCGAGACATATTTGCAAGACCTCGAACAATAATGTCAGATAATGGTCCATGTTTCTCTAGCTATGAATGGAAAGAATTCTCCATGAATTACAATTTCGACCACATAACATCCAGTCCTCATTTTCCACAATCAAATGGGAAGATTGACAAAGGCGTACACATCATTAAGCAGTTAATGAGTAAATCCAGAACTCGCAGCATGATTTTTACTTAGCATTACTCACTTATAGATCATCACCTTTAGCATCAGGACCATCTCCAGCCCAGATGTTGTTCAACAGGAACATCAGAACAATTCTACCTCAGCTACATGTTTCAGATCCTGATCAACGTGATGCTGTTAAGAAAATTCATCAACAAAGAGAAAACCAACAACAATACAACTTACATGCCAAGAATTAAAAATGAGACTGTCCGATTCAGACTTCTTGAAAGAAATTGGTCTGACATTGCTCATATTATTAGACAGATCTCTCAAAGATCGTATCTAATAAAAACTTCAGATGATGCAAACGTTCAAAGAAATCATCGAGATATTCTTCAAGTTGAAGGTCAAACACAAATTTTTCCTGATCTTGATTTGAATCACACGGTTTCAAGGCATGTTGGAAAACAACTTCATTCCAATCAATCAATCAAGAAGAAAAAGAAAACCGAATTGATTAAATTTATGAACTGTATCATAATTCTAGTGTTTGCTGTACTGAATAATCACTGCATTTTGAATGTAAATTTTTTTTGATATCCACAAGGAAATGTAAAAAAAAAGATGTAGTGGTCTTGGTATTAAATAATACATGATCAGACTGTGTTAAGCAAGTACAGGCAAATGAACACTAGATGGCCTCACAGCAGGACCTATATAATTGTTTTCCCGCTCTTTCTTAGAGTGTGTGTCAGCATTGCAGAGAGAACAGAAGTGAGAAAGCTAGTGAGAAGAAGTTATTAGTTCACATATGTTTTATATCTACTTATTTAATAGTTAATATTCTACAGTTGTTTATTTGTTTTACTAGTTTAGTATTAAGTAAAAAGAACTCAAGAGATCAGTTTGTATTACTCAATAAATTACCTAATCGTTGCTGAAGATTACGGCTATCATTTAACAACTCAGTTTGATTACAGAGTAATAAATATATTACATATCGTAATATAACACTAACCAACAGGAAAACAAAGTCAGCCAAATGGTTCATTTGTAGGTTGGAAAATCCTAAATAGTGATCAGTGCTGGTGCCTTAACTCTTTAGAATTTATATTAATAACTTGGATAAAGACACTGAGAATATTGTAGCAAAATTAGCTGACGATACAAAGATAGGCAAAAAAGCCAGCTGTGACGATGATAGAGTCTGCAAAAGGGTGATAGGTAACATAAGTGGGCATAAATTTGGCAGATGGAGTATAATGCGAGAAATTGTGAAGTTGTTCACTTTAGTGGGAAGTATAGAAAGGTAGATTATTATTTAAATGAAGCGGGACTGCAAAATGCTGCAGTACCAAGGGATTTGGGTGTCCTCTTACATGAATCACAAAATGTTACCATGCAGGTACAGCAAGTAATGAGAAACACAAAATAAATGTTTTTTACTCAATGAAGATGGAGTGTCAAAGAAAGTCTTGCTACAACTGTATGTGGAATTGAAGAGAGTACACCTAGATTACTTTACTTAAGTAGGAATATACTTGTACTGAAGGCAGTTCAGAGAAAATTCTTGAGGTAAATGGGTCGTCCCATTCAGAAAATTGAGTAGGTTTGGGCCTATGCTCTGTATTATTCCTCGTGTCTGAATAAAGCTCGTAGTCTTACAGTTGAAGTAGATGCTTTATTTCCATGGGTTAGTTCTCTCTCCAGAGCTTAGACTATGTTACATCTGAACTGCCTGTCCGTGTCCTGCTCACCAGCTGCCGACCCTGTGAAGAGAGAGAGGCTACTTCCTATTTGTCTATGTATATATATATACATATCTGGTGCTCCCTCTAGTGGTTACTTAGTTGTTGTGTATTTACCTTAACCCCTTGTGTATATACAGTGATGCATATCACTACATCCCCCCTTTTTTCTTGTTACGGAGTTTCTGTACTTTGATAAAGAAAATTGTACAAAATAGGTAGATAAATGATGATATGTACAAGTTGTGATGATATTGATGATTATACAAAGCCAATTAATATTTATGAGTCCAATCTTAATTAAAAAATTGATGAGTCCAAACTTTATGAATTTGTACGGTTGAGTTGCTTTCTTCTTCTGTTGTTGAAGTGGCGATGTTGATGTTGTCATTTCTTTGTGAACGTCATCAGTGTTCTTGTGTTTAAGTAACCAGGAGGTCATCATGAGGTGTTCGAATGGTCGAATCACTTTGTTGTCTGATTTAGACTTTTTCTTTCTATGCTTGCGGTAGCGATTCTGTATGGCATCTTTGTTGTCTGACCTGGACTTTTTTCTGTGCTTGCGGTATTGATTCTGTATGTCATCTTTGTTGTCTGACCTGGACTTTTTTCTGTGCTTGCGGTATTGATTCTGTATGTCATCTTTGTTGTCTGACCTGGACGTTTTTCTGTGCTTGCTGTATTGATTCTGTATGTCATCTGTCTTGAACGCTGGTTTGCTTGTTTGTAGTGGAGCAAATGTGAATTTGTGAGATTCGTTGTCATGCCATGGTATGTTTGTACTCTTGCCATTGTTTTGTGCTGTTCTATTACATTGTCCTTCATGTGCAGAGTTGTACCATGTCGCACAAGTTGTTGTTTCATTGCTGTTGTTTTTGTTGTTTCTGTCTTTGTTGTTTTTGTTGTCATACTTGTTGTTGTTGTTGTGTTTGTTGTTGCTGATGTTGTCTTTGTTATGTTTCTCGTTGTTTTTGTTGTTGTTCTTGTAGACTTTGTTTTCAAAGTTATTTGTTGAGTGTCCTTTGTGGTATCTGATGTTTCATTGAGCGTTTCTTCTTGAGGATTGTGTGAATGATCTGATGTTGCATTGATCTTGGTGACATCAGTCATTTGTGGTTGATGTGATTCCTCTTTTATTCCTTGGTGCTCCTCTTCTGGAGTCATTTCTGGTTCACTTGAATCATCATTGATTTCTTGGTGCTCCTCTTTTGGAGTCATGTCAGGTTCACTTGAATCATCATTGATTTCTTGATGCTCCTCTTTTGGAGTCGTTTCAGGTTCATTTGAATCATCTTTAATTTCTTGGTGCTCCTCTTTTGGAATCATTTCAGGTTCACTTGAATCATCTTTGGTTTCTTGATGCTCCTCTTCTGAGGTCAAAATCTTCAAGATTTCATTTCCTTGTGGATAGGTTAGTGTAGATGAGGTTTAATTGACGTGGTCTCACTGGACTCAAGAGTGGTTTCACTTTGATTGTTGAGTGCTTTTGTACATACGAGCTGAGATCTGTCAGTCTCGCTGTGATCTTGACAATCTTGTATGGGAATCGTGATTTCTTCGTCACTTGTCTCACATACAGTGGGTAGACATTCAGTGTCTTCTTGTTGGTTAAATGAGCTGGGTAGACTTTCATAGCCTTCTTCTGGTGGCTCACATAAGCTGGGAAGACTTTGATAGTTTTTTTGTTGTTCACGTGAGCTTGGTAGACTTTCATAGTCTGCTGCTGGTTGCTCAGATAAGGTTGATAACCTTCATGATCTTGTTCATGCGTGGACTTCGCTATGGAGTCTTGAGTTGCTTTCATTGTGGAGTCTGTCAACGAGCTCTCTGTGGAGGCTTGTATCGCTCCCTCTGTGGAGTGTTTCATTGCTCTCTGTGTGGAGTCATGCAGTGGTCTCTCTGTGGAGTCGATCTGTGCGCTCCCAACGGCGTCGTTGAGTACTCGCTGTGTTGCATCATTTTCTTCTTGAGTATTTGACAGGTTGCTGCCATCCAATGTATCGACGATCTGCCATTGCATCATGGTATTGGATTCATCTACCATGAGTAGAGTCGTGTTGAGCTTTTCAACCGTGGCGCTGATGCTTTTATGATCATCATATCCGAATAACTCAGCCATGCCTGAGTAGTATTCTTCGATAAACAAATTATCTTCTTTTGTTTCGGATTTTCATCGTGCTCTTCATGTTCAATGAACAAATCATCTTCTTTGGTTTCGGATTTGTCATTGTGCTCTTCACTTCGGGTGGTGCAAACTGCTTGTTCCAGGGTGCTGTGGAGGACAATTTCAACTGCTGGTAGAAGTTCAAGCATTGTTCTGTCTTTCGTGAGGTGAACAAAATGTGTTTTGTGGCTTTGAAACCCTTTTTTTTTCAATTTTCAGACATTTCCCCTTTAAGTGGGCGTGGTCTGGGGCCTCTGACGTCATGACGCTCGTGACGTAAAGCGTAGGAACGGATTGCGCATGCGAAAATCGCTTTTCCTTTACTGTGCGCTTTTTCGTAAATTGCGCATTCGCGGCTGGCGCATGCGCAGATGCCTCTTTGAGCTGGGTTGTGTTCAACTGCGCATGCACGGCTTGAACATTCACAGAACGATCTGCGCCCAAAATTTCTTTTTTCAATTGCGCATGCGCAACTTGCACATGCGCAGAACGATGTGAATTGAAAACTTCTTTTTTCAATTGCGCTTGCACGGCTGCCGTTTCCTACGCATGCGCAGACCCAGATTTGCGTCTTCTGTTCACAGGGCTGTTTAAAATGTGTTTAAAAATAACTTTTTCGCCGTTTTTTCTTGTTAAAAACGTTGTTATTTTTTTCTTGCGATCTGCACTTGTCAATCGTGATTTCCAGCAACAACCCTTTCTGTTCCGATGATTGTTTGCGTTTTGTAACACTCATTCCCTGTGCAATTTGGTCTCTGAGCATTGAATGTCTTAAAGCAGCATTGTTACCGGTGTTAGTAATCTTCAAATTTTTTAAATATTACTTCTAATTTGGTGTTGTCTTCACCTTTCAAGTAATTAAAGCAGTTATCGATTTCTCTAGCTTCATGTCCTGCTAGGAGAAGTGCTATTTTCATTTCTTCTGAGGCCGCGCTCAACTCATTAGCTACGATATACAGTTCGAACGTTTGTTTAAAGATTTTCCATCTATGACTTAAATTACCGATTGTTTTCAACTGCGGTGGAGTTCCAACGAGTTGCATCGACTCAGCGAAGTCTCCCCACGTCTGAGTTTTCTTCTGTTTTCAATCGTGCTTTGTCTGCATCTTGTGTAACTTTTCCAGTAAGCGTTCTTAAGTCACCCTGGTTCTGGTACCATGTATTATTCCTTGTGTCTGAATAAAGCTCGTAGTCTTACAGTTGAAGTAGATGCTTTATTTCTATGGGTTCATTCTCTCTCCAGCGCTTCGACTATGTTACATCAGAGCTGCCTGACTGTGTCCTGCTCAGCAGCTGCCGTTCCTGTGAAGCGAGAGAGGCTACTTCCTGTTTGTCTCTGTATATATACATCTCTGGTGCTTCCTCTAATGTATTTACCGTAACCCCTTGTGTATATACAGTGATGCATATCACTACATGCTCACTGGAGTTAAGCAGAACTAAAGGTGATCTTATTGAAACAAATTAGATTCCAAGGGGGCTTGACAGGTTAGATGCTTCCCCCTTTTGGGAATCTAGAACAATGGATACAGTTTTAAAATCTTATTTAACGCAGAGATGAAAAGGAGTTTCTTTTCACAGGGCGTCATTAATCTTTGGAATTCTCTGCCCAGAGAACAGTCGAGCCTGTGTTATTGAATATATTGAGGGCTGAGTTAGACAGATATTTGATCTACAAGGCAGCCGAGAGTTATGGGGAGCAGGCAGTAAAGTGGAATGAAGGCCAGAATCAGATCAGCCATGATCTTAATGAATGGAAAAGGAGGCTCAAAGGACCAAATGGCCTATTCCTGATCCAATCTCTTACATACTTGGTCCAGAATTTCCATGGAGTGACAATCACCGTTAGATTCCCAGTCTGTTATCGCGCCCCAGGTCACGTGTGGAGTTTGCACATTCTCCCCATGTTTGCGTGGGTCTCACCCCCACAACCCAAAAAGATGTGCAGGGTAGGTAAATTGGCCATACTAAATTGCCCCTTAATTGGACAAAAAGAATTGGATACACAAAATCTATTTTAAAAAATAGATTGCCAGTCTGTTCCTTTTTACTTACCCAGGTTCGGAACTGCACATCACTTGCCCAATCTTCTGACCCAGGCTTGGTGAGATATGTGAAGTTCAGAAACTCCAGAGGCCTTCCAGCGCGAGGCAAAAGTATCAAGGGAAGTGAAGCAATGGCGCCGCTTTTTGGCCTAGTTGCCATAATGCGGTAAGTTACGGTCCCTCCATTTTGAGAAGCCAGGGATACGGTAAATGGTAAGGGAAGTGAGTTAGGAGTTAGGTGGTTGAGGTAAATTGGGGGGAGATGATGTACTAGTAGGCTGGGGTAGCCTAAGGGTCCAGTGTGGTTCAGTACAATAGTACCCCAGGAGTTGGAAGTGGTTTTAATCCTTCTAATATTTCCTGGGTAACTATTGTGCTAGTGGAGCCGGAACCATCTGAAGTCTCTGACTTAATTGGAGTACTGAATGGTTCCAAATGCAGGGTAATTACCCGTAAGACTTTTAAACGTCACAGGGAATTCCTGTGAAGTCCTTGCATGGGGACCTCCGGAGGCGTCTCCAAACTCACCGTCTGGGGTACTTCCAAGGAATGACCCCTTGGAGATCGGAAGTATGCTTCTAACTCCTTTTACCTTTTCTGGCTAAATAACAGCACAAGTATTCCAAGATAAAACTGGCTCTCTCCTTATGTAAACCCAGACACGTCTTGTTCAAGTTAACATGGCACACAAATTCAAGTTGGCTTCAGCTTCATGTTACTTAACTTGTGAATTTAAAGTTTCGCTGTTGTAGAACATTGCATATGCAGTACATGATCATTTTTGCCATATAAAACAATGCATCAGACCTGCTGCAGTCTTACCATGAGAGGCACAAAAATAATTATATTGATGCAATATAAAAGCAAACCTAGCAACAATTAAAACAGAGGGGGGAGACCAAGTGCAAAGTAAGTTGCTAAAAAAAATTACCAATGAGGAACTATGAAGGACATATGCTGACTGTCATGATATGCACTCATGCACATAATGAGATACAGACAGGCAGTGACAGACACCCAGTACAGCCAATCAATACACAGGACAGAACACAACCAATCACCAGGCAGAACACTAGAAGGTGGTCTCCCACTATAAAACACACGAGGCATCAACACTCTGCCTCTTTTCACTGGTGACAACTGTCGTGACAGTCAGGGTGTATATATCAGTCAGCACATTCTACACGTGGCTCAGAGCTAGTCTGGTCTAGTTAGTTATAGTAAGCACGCTTAGATTAGTAGAGTGTCAAACCCACAGCGAATTGTGTGCACTGCTTAGCAAGTTCAATAAAGCGTATTGAACTAACATCCAAATTTGGAGTTTACTTTCAAGTACAAGTGCATCCATTTGCAGTCCGTGTTACCCCAGGGTGATTAACACAACATGATACCAGTAGTCTACTATCTCTAAGTGGTTTGCCTCGAGTGAATCCGGGATGACCAGCAAGTGCCTTCCAGCAGCATGGAGAAGATCCAGGCCCCTCCACAGCTACGGATCTCCAGCAATCTCGGCGCCAACTGGCAGGTCTTCAAGAAAAGCTTCCTTCTCTACATTGAGGCCTCAGACCTCGAGGATGCGTCCGATGCCAAAGAAATCACGTTGCTCCTATCAACTGTGGGGGACCAATCAATCCAGATTTTCAACTCGCTTAATTTTACAGACGGCCAGGACAAGACCAAATTCAAGACCGTTTTGGAGAAGTTCGACAGTCACTGTGAAGTCGAAATAAACAAGAGCTTTGAGCGCTAAATCTTCCAGCAACGCCTTCAGGGTAAGGATGAACCTTTCCAATCCATTCTAACTCATCTCCGTATATTAGCGCAGTCCTGCAATTATGGTGCAACCGCTGATTCCATCATCAGGGGTCAGATCATATTTGGGGTGCACTCCGATTCCTTGCGGGAGCAACTTCTCAAAATTAAGCACTAGACCCTGCCATCGCAATCGAGACGTGTATAGTGCATGGGCATGCGAGAAATCGGTACTCACGTTTCAAATCGGCAGGATACGAAAAACTTGCCTCCCACGAGGCAGAGTGTACAGGCCATCGCCCGGATGCAGCGCCTCAGTATCGATGAAAGCGGCCATTTTGCATGCTTTGCTCGGGGCCCCATGCATGCACAACACGAACGGGAGAACAAAGTGGCCGAAAACCAAACTGCGCAGGTGCGAACGTCGGCTGACCGCACTGCGCATGTGCGCCGACGCACGGGGCGTAACGACGTCAACGTCATGACGTGCCCGAACTGCGGCACCGCCCACTTAAAGCGGCAATGCCTTGCAAAAGGCAGGCGATGTTTAAATTGCAGGAAGCCTGGACATTATGCAGCCTTGTGCAGTTCTGCACCACCAGTCAAGGGCCAGCGATCCCAATTCCAACGCCAGCGCATTCGATGTGTACAGCAAGGTTTACTGGATTCTGATCCTGGTAGCACTACGGATCCAGAGGACGACTGCCTGGAGTCCTCCTATCATGTGGGCATAACTACATGCGAGTATGCCTCCTCAAATTCAGCAAGACACCTATCTATCCTCAATATGGATTCCGCGGACGAATGGCGTGCTGTCACACAAATAAATCAATGCAACATCCAGTTCAAGCTGGACACTGGTGCTTCTGCCAATCTCATCTCACACGCTGATTTTGACCGCATTAAAAAGCAACCCAAAATTCTTCCGCCAGCCTGCCAGCTCCTCGATTATAATGGCATTGCCATAACTGCACTAGGATCTTGTCATCTATTCGTCTCCAACAAGACCATCAATGTCACACTGTGATTCGAAATCGTCAAGCCTGATAAGGCATCCCTGCTAGGTGCCCATGCACGCAAGCTACTCAACCTCGTACAGCGAGTCCATGCCATGTCTTTTTCCAATGTGGATCTTCAGGCTGACATTGATCACTTCCTTGCTCAATATCCAGATGGGTTTGATGGAATGGGCACTCTGCCATACTGCTACAAGATCCTACTCAGGCCTGATGCCACGCCTGTAATCCATGCACCACACCAGGTGCCGGCTCCTCTGAAGGAACGTTTAAAGGCACAGCTACAGGAGCTCCAAGACCAGGGCATCATCTCCAAAGTGACGGAACCGACCGACTGGGTCAGCTCGATGGTCTGTGTGAAGAAGCCCTCAGGAGAGTTGCGGATACGCATAGATCCCAAAGATCTTAACCAGAACATAATGCGGGAACACTACCTGATCCCGAAGTGGGAGGAACTGACCAGTGAGATGGCACATGCCAAATTCTTCACGAAGCTCGATGCATCACTTGGTTTCTGGCAGATCCAACTGGACGAGTCCAGCAGGAAGCTCTGCACGTTCAACACACCATTTGGCAGGTACTGTTATAACCGTATGCCGTTCGGCATTGTATCAGCCTCTGAACTCTTCCACAGGATCATGGAGCAGATGATGGAGGGCATTGAGGGTGTGCGTCTCTAAGTAGATGATGTGATCATATGGTCCACGACCCCCGAGGAACACATATCTCGTCTCAAACAAGTCTTTCTACATGTCCATGCAAACGGCCTCAAGCTGAACAAGGCCAAGTGCTCCTTTGGCATGTCAATCATCAAGTTCTTGTGCGACCAGATATCCCAGCAGGGTGTGCGTCCAGATTTGGACAAGGTCAAGGCCATTAACGCCATGAACACCCCGGAAGACAAGAAGGCGGTACAATGCTTCTTCGGAATGGTGAACTTGTTGGGAAGATTCATTCTCAACATGGCCTCACACACCACGGTTCTCAGGCATCTGGTGAAGAAGTCCACTGTATTCCAATGGCTACCCACACATCAAGCAGAGTGGCTCGAGCTCAAAGCAAAGCTCACCACTGCTCCGGTATTAGCGTTTTTTGACCCGAATAGGGGAACAAAAATCTCCATGGACACAAGCCAGGACGGCATTGGTGCGGTGGTCCTCGAGAGGGATCACTCCTCGTCCTGGGCTCCAGTTGCTTATGCGTCAAGGGCCTTGACTCCTACTGAACAGAGGTACGCCCAAATAGAAAAAGAGTGCCTGGGCCTCCTAACCGGCATTGTAAAGTTCCATGATTACGTCTACGGTCTACCAACATTCACAGTGGAGACTGACCACAGACCCTTGGTCCATATTATTCATAAGGACTTGAATGACATGACGCCCAGACTTCGACTCCGAAGGTACGATTTTGAGTTAGTATACACACCAGGCAAGGAGCTGATAATTGCGGATGCCCTGTCCCGCTCCATCACCTCGCCCTGTGAACAGGTTGACTTCATCCGTCAGATTGACGCACAGGTGCAGCTGTGTGCCAGCAACCTCACGGCCTCAGAGGAAAGAGTGATCAGCATTCGTGAAGAGACTGCCAAAGACCCCTCTTCTGCAGTGTGTAATGCACTACCTTGGAAATGGCTGGCAAAAAGGACAGTGCCCTCAGTTTTTTAATGTGAAGGACGACCTGACAGTCGTCGAGGGGATCCTCCTCAAGCTAGATCATATTGTTATTCCTCACAGTCTGCAGAGCTTCGTGCTCAAACAAATCCACGAGGGACACCTAGGTGTCGAAAAGTGTAGGCGCAGGGATCGGCAGGCTGTCTATTGGCCTGGAATCAGCCAGGACATATCCAACATGGTCCTCAATTGTGCGACCTGCCAGCGTTACCAGCCTGCTCAAAACAAAAGAAACACTCCCGCAACATGAGATCGTGACCTCTCCGTGGTCCAAGGTGGGAATCGGTCTTTTTCACTCCAATGGGCGTGACTATGTGTTCATCATAGATTACTTCTCAAATTATCCGGAAGTTGTGAAGCTGTCATACCCCACATCAAGGCCTGCAAGGAGACATTTGCCAGGCTTGGTATTCCACTCACTATCATGAGTGACAATGGTCCCTGCTTCCACAACCAAGAGTGGTCCAATTTTGACAAGTCGTACCAATTCAACCACATTACCTCAAGCTCACACTACCCGTGGTCCAACAGGAAGGTTGAGAAAGTGGTCCATATAGTGAAGCAACTACTCAGCAAGGCTCCGGACTCTGCTTCTGACTTCAACCTTGCGCTGTTGACGTACAGGGCAACCCCTCTGTCCACCGTTATGTCTCTGGCTCAACTCCTCATGAATAGAGACCTGCGGACGACTATTCCAGCCATACACTTACCAGACCTGTATCACCTCCCAGTGCTGCAAAAGGTGCAGCAACTCAGGAACCAGCAAAAGCTAACGTACGATGCTCATGCTACCGATTTGCCTGTGCTATCTCCGGAAGATGCTGTTCATATCAAGCTACCTGATGGAGGCTGGTCAGCTCCTGCTGTTGTTATTCGACAGGCTGCTCCCAGATCGTTTGTAGTTCATATAGCTGATGGCTCCATTGTCAGGCGCAACAGAAGGGCACTGCGCAAAGTTGCCTGCCCACCACCAGATCCTACTTTTCCATATGTTGTTATGCCTCATCCGGACACCTTGCACCACAAGGCTACCAATCTGGCAGCAATCCCGCCTGTCAAGGCGCCATCATCCCCACCTCCACCTCTCAGGCGGTCGACAAGGATCAGACGCAAGCCTCAAAGATTGGACTTATAGACATTTATCTTGTAAATTTTGGTCTGTATCTGCACGGTAGACACCTCTTATGTATATATTCATCCACTTGCTTTCATTCACTCGCCATTTAATGTAAATAGTTCTACATGTAAATACAGTCGCATATGCTCCAAGCAACCAACATATTTTTCTTTAAAAGGGGAGATGTCATGATATGCACTCATGCACATAATGAGATAGAGACAGGCAGTGACAGACACCCAGTACAGCCAATCAACACACAGGACAGAACACAAGCAATCACCAGGCAGAACACTGGAAGGTGGTCTCCCACTATAAAACACACGAGGCATCAACACTCTGCCTCTTTCCACTGGTGACAACTGTAGTGACAGTCAGGGTGTATATATCAGTTAGCACCTTCTACACGTGGCTCAAAGCTAGTCTGGTCTAATTAGTTATAGTAGGCACGCTTAGATTAGTAGAGTGTCAAACCCACAGCGAACTCTGTGCACTGCTTAGCAAGTTCAATAAAGCGTATTGAACTAACATCAAAGTTTGGAGCCTACTTTCTAGTACAACTGCATCCAGTTGCAGTCCGTGTTACCCCAGGGTTATTAACACGACACTGACAACAAATAAAGCACGAGCAGGCAGCAAAAGCTAGAAATAGATGTAAGGAAGTAAACCAGCCATGGTGTTCCATAAATCTTCTGAAAATCATTTCAACTATCAGCGTTTCACCACTAAATGGAGTACTTAAGGTTTGTAAAAAAACAAAGGTAAAACCTCCATTAAAAAGATTATCAACAAAATAAGATTTTCTGTATTTTACATGTCTATAGTAATGTTTTCTATTGGAGGCCCTCGCATATATGAGAAGACACGGGGCTGAATATAACTGTGATGGCAGAGGTCCTGCCGACAGGGTCGAAAGCTGGGAGGTTGCTTCAACTGGTGGCGGGGTGTTGGAAAACACATTGTCAGCAATGGATAATAAAGTTGTCGCTGCTGGGGCTGCTGTCCAATTAAGGATGGCAGCCCACCCTCAAGAGCTGCTGATTCAACCAACAGTGTAATTTAGCAAAGTCTCCTCTATCAATCTAAGTAGAGCAATTTCAGCATGACTATATATTTAGATTAAATAATCTGGCAGCTCACGAAACAAATTAATGGAATTTGTCTCACAGAAGCTATAATTTAATCATCAACTGTCAAGTTCAGGCTATTATTTTTCACACTAGAGACAATGCAAATGGCTAATGCATTGTTTCTTTTCATTTCCTTTATGAAAACGAGGTTTCCTCGATGTCCTCATGGGAGTAGCACTAAAACATCAGTTGGAAACCATCCTATCTTAACTACTATCAATACCTTCTTTACCAATAGCACGGGCAGCAATGGTTGCACAAGTGGATAGCCATGTGGCTTCACAGCGCCAGGGTCCCAGGTTCAGCTTCCCACTGGGTCACTGTCTGTGCGGAGTCTGCATGTTCTCCCTGTGTCTGCGTGGGTTTCCTCCGGGTGGTCCGTGTTTCCTCCCAAAAGGTGTGCTGTTAGGTGAATTGGATATTCTAAATTCTCCCTCTATGTACCCGAACAGATGCCGGAATGTGGCAACTAGGGGCTTTTCACAGTAACTTAATTGCAGTGTTAATGCAATCCTACGTATGACAATAAAGATTATTAAACTTTGTTGCGATTGGGGGTGAGTGCACCTTTTCTTTTCCCTTGTTACATTGTTGGTTGCAAGGTGTGTGAGAGGGGTGGAGGGGAATCAGCAGGGGGTAGGAGGCTTAGGCGCTTTGGGTGGGGACTGCCAGGCTTGCTGGGGGGGCTAGTTAATGGGAGCGCAGTGGGAGGGGGGGGGGTGATCCGCTGATTAGTGTAGTAGAGGGGGTGACGTAGTTGTTTTGTTTAAGGGAAGGGAGCGGGCTGCTGAAAAAGGTATTATTGCTTGGCGTAGCATGGGAGGGATGGTGACGGTGAGCCTGGAGGGTCGCGTGACATGGGCCGGGGACTGGCCTAAGAAGGGGTATGGTTGATCGGCAGGGGAGGGGAGCGGGGTGCCTTCCAACCAGGTCGGTCACATGGAACGTGGGGGGCTGAATGGGTCGGTTAAACGGCCACTTGCCCACCTGAGGAGTTTGAAGGCGGACGTGGCCTTTTTACAAGAAATGCATTTGAAGATCGGGGATCAAACTTAATGAAATATTACTGGGCGGCAAATAAAACCATGGTAACGATCGGTAGTGGGGGTGGGCTGCCTCCATCCACTCCCATACCAACCCCTGGGCTGCTCATACGCCCATACCAACTTGGGACCACCTTCACCCTCGGCACCTGACAGTACCCTCCAGTAAGGGCACTTGCTTGAGGGCACTGTGGACGGCGCCTCTGCCGGCGCCTCTGCCGTTCTCGCCGGCCAGGTACTCCACAAGTCCGGTAATGGTGGCGGCCTTGAGGGTGTGGTGACAGTTGCAGCAACACCTGAGGCTGGACGGGGTCTAGGTTTGGGCTCCGATCTGTGGGAATCACAGATGGGCTCAGATCTGTGGGAATCACAGGTTTGTCCCTGGGGGGGCTGGACAAGGGGTTCCAGGGGTGGTGGCGGCGGGGGGAGGGGGGGGGGGGTTATTGAGCCGTTTGGGATCTATTCGTGGGGGGCAGCCTACCATTCTTGGGGGGACAGTTAGTGGTGTATGAGCTGCCCAGCGGCAATGGGTTCCACTGCTTACAGGTGCAACACTATGTGAGGAAACAGGGGCCGTCCTTTCCCGAACTGCCGGCCCTAGGGTTGCAGGACAAAGTGATTTCGAAAACAGGGATTGGTAAGGGCAGGGTGTCAAAGATTTATAAAGAATTAATGGACTGGGAGGGTGCCCTGATCGGAGAAGTTAAGCTGAAGTGGAAGCATAAGCTGGGGAGGGTGCTGGAGGCTGGGTGAGGGAGGAGGTTCTGAGAAGGGTGAATGCATCCTCTTCTTGCGGTAGGCTTAGCCTCATTCAATTTAAAGTAGTCCACAGTGCGCATATGATGGTGACCAGAATGAGCAGGGGTTTTTAAAATAAATTTAGTGTAACCAATTCAATTTTTTGGTTGTATTTGGTGTATATATATAAATGCCTTAATAAAAACATTTTTTTTAAAACAAGCTCATAGTCTACAGAGCAGCCGTGGTCTCAGACCTCCTGTATGCAGCAGAAACATGGACAATGTACAGCAGACACCTCAAATCACCTACGCAACCTCCACAAAATCCTGCAAATCCACCGGCAGGAAAGATGCACCAACGTGAGCATCCTCTCCTCGGCCAATATCCCCAGTATCAAGGCACTGGTCATGCCCGACCAGCTGCAAAGGCCAGGCCACATATGTCAGGCATTGACTCCCAAAACAAATGTTCTACTCCGAGCTCCGCAATGGCAAGCGATCATTAGGAGGCCAGAGGGAACGTTACAAGGACACGTTACAAAAGCCTCCCTAAATGAATTCAGCATCCCTGCGACACACGGGAATCGCTTGCCTTAGAACGCACAAGATGGAGTAAATGTATCTACAAAGATGCCAATCACCTTGAGCGTAATAGGGTGGAGCACACAGAGCCCAAGCATAAACAGCAGAGGAGAGCGTAGAATCTGGAACATCTCACCCACCAACATCATCAAGCGCCACTTGCCAAAACTGTGGCAGAGTCTGCGGATCCAAGATTGGATTTTTCAGCCACTGCAGAACCCATCTCCCCTGGAGTGGAAGCAAGAACTCCTCAAAGCTAAGGGACTTCCCAAGAAGAAGATAATGGCATGGAATTTCCTGTATATTTGCTCTCAGCTATAGAAGCAACCCACATGTAAATCAAAATGTGACCCGAAAGATCAGAAACTTTTGTCTGCAAGTACAATATTACCAAATCTCTTTGATTTTTTTCAATCGTCAAATGGCCCCTCCACTCAAATGCATCACTGCCCACCACTTTGGACCCACCCCTAAAATACAGAGCTTTGTCCATGAGTTATCTACAATTGTGCTTGCGACGGGCTCTCTCAGGAATTACAACCAGGTTTTCCCAGCAAAACGCAATTATTTTGTGGTGAGTTAGCCTTATCCTCCTTTGATTATGTCTCACACTATTTGTTTTCTCTCTTCTCCACTTCTCTATTAAATCTGCAAACAGGGAATCCTGAAAGGGAAGATCTTCTATGATTTCATTTTGTGTGTCTGGGGGCTAAAAATATGCAGGTAACCAGAAAATCTTCATATTGTCAGTTGAACTGTAGCTCAGGTGTCACTAAAAGTAAAAACAAAAATCCAAATACGCAGACAAGCACAAGTTATAGGGAAAAGTTTAAAAAATAAGCAACTTCAAATGGATTCTCCCTCTAGTGGGGTTTTCCCAACAAAAGTGCACCTGATTTATCTGCTCATCTGCAGTATTTTATTTTTATGTAATAGATTTCCGAATCTGGGCCATTTATGTTAATTTAAAACATAATCCAAATGTTGAAGTCTGAAGTTTAACCGTACTAAACCCCACCTGAAATAACTCATTACAAGGTCATTTAATTTTCTACTAACCAACCAGTTTCTTATCAATTCCCAGGGTTTACTGCGACTCCCCAAAGTCTTAACTTTAATTAATAGTGTTTCATGTGTAATGTTGACAAAAGGCTTTTGGATTAAAATGCATTATGTTATTGAGTTTGCTATATCCACTAGGGTTATCACTTCCTCAAAGTCATCAAGATATTTACAATGGTCAGGATATTTACAATGCCTAATACTTGATACATAAAAAAGGCCATTATCACAATGTTTTTAAATTGCAGGATACAGAAGATTCAATATGCAGTCATGCAGAGATTAATGGTATATAAGGATTTACATAGATAGATTTAAAAAAGCACAAAGAGCATGAGCAAACATTTGGTTTTAGGAGAGCAAAAAATAGATATGTATCCCCGATAGGGCAAGGATAGCTGAAAGCAATGTAAGTTATGATTAAAACTGATTTGAAGGGTGAGAGGCAAAAGGCCAAGGTACAGCATTCGCTTACAATCAGATTCATAACTTAGGATAAATAAATAGGTTGAATGGAGTTTTATTTTTAAATTAATCATGAGAGTTTTGTCAGCTGTTAAATAATTTAAATTGGTTTGAACAAACAGAATTAATGGTTAGTAGAATTAAAACATATTTTTTGCTGACATTACATACAAGTGCATTTGTCCATAATAATGTCTGCCCAACAACCCTTGGTACACAAGGTATTATTTATATTGACTGCCTGCATCCAACATGAGCTGCATTTCAGAACCTGGGGCGAGATTCTCCGACCCCCCACCGGGTCGGAGAATCGCCGTGGGCCGTCGTGAATCCCGCGCCCGCCGAATTCTCCGAAGGGAGAAAGGTCGGCGGGGCGTCAATCGCGCCGCACACCTCGGAGAATGGCACGGGTGGGCGCAAGGCAATGGATTTCAGGGCTGCCGATATTCTCCCGTCACGATGGGCCGAAGTCCCGCCGACGTGACCCATGGGTCACGTCAGCGTAAATCAAAACACCTTTAAATCGGCGTCAACCAGTGCTCATGGTTGACGCCGACCAGCGTGGAGGTGGGTGACGGCCTGGGGGGTTGGCCGCTGAAGAGGCGATGGCGTGGCCGCAGTCTGTATGTGTGGGGGAGAGGTGTGTGTAGGGTTGTGTGTGTGTGTGTGTGTGCGCGCAGCGGGGGGGGGGGGGGGGTGGTGGTTAGAGTGGGCTGGGCTCCGGGGGAGTGCCAGGAGGGGGGGTGAGTGCCGGGGACGGGAGAATGACTGCCGGGGAGGGGGACGGGGGACCGTGCCGGGGAGGGGGGCGTGGAGGTGCGTGCCGGGGAGGGGGACGGGGGCGTTCCGGGCCTGGGAGGGACGCGGGGGGGTCCGTGCCGGGGAGGGGGACGGTCCGTGCCGGGATCCGTGCTGGGGAGGGGGGCGTGAAGGTGCGTGCTGGGGAGGGGGGCAGGGAGGTGCGTGCCGGGGAGAGGGACAGGGGGGTGCGTGCCGGGAAGGGGGACGGGGGACGGGGGCCGTGCCGGGGAGGGGGGTGTCCATGCCGGGGAGGGAGACAGGGGGGGTGCGTGCCGGGAAGGAGGACGTGCCGGGGAGGGGGGTGTCCATGCCGGGGAGGGGGACGGGGGGTCCGTGCCGGGGAGGGGGGCGTGGAGGGGCGTGCCGGGGAGGGGGGGGTCCGTGCCGGGGAGGGACGTGGGGGCCGGGAGGGGGGGGGTCCGTGCCGGGGAGGGGGACAGGGGGGGTCCGTGCCGGGGAGGGGGGGGTCCGTGCCGGGGAGGGGGGCAGGGAGGTGCGTGCCGGGGAGGGGGGGGGGGTCCGTGCCGGTGAGGGGGGGGTGCGAGGGCAAGTGAGTTGGTCCACCTGGCCAGGTGCCAGCCTCCAACAGTCGGACCCATACGGTCCATGCCACCTGGCTGGGGGGAGGAGGGGGTATAGGCATTGATGACCTGTCGTCGTTCCCCCCCCCCCCCCCCCCCCGCCCCACGCACAGGCCGTAATGTTTTCCGGTCAGCCAGCGATGTTGGCCGCCGTGGCGGCAGCCGGTAATGTCCATGTTGCCCTGGATGAGGAGGAGGAGGAGGAGCGTGCCAGAGAGGCAGCGCAGGCTGCCGCAGAGGGGCAGGCGGCAGCCGATCAGGCTGGAGGGACACCTGACCGACAGGACGAGGAGGGGGAGGAGGACGTCGCGGCCCCACGGCAACTGAGGCACCCGAGGACGCCCCGTGTGTACCGGCCCCGGCTGTCGTACCAGGACCTCATGGACCGGGAATGCAGGAGGAGACTCCAGGTGAGCCGGGAAACCGTGGCACACATCGGCCACCTGCTGGCGCACCTGTCACCGCGTGGCACTGGCAGGGGACACCCTCTCCCCGTGTCCGTCAAGGTTACGGTGGCCCTGAACTTTTCTGCAATGGAGTCATTCCAGGACCAAGTGGGGATCTGTCCGGTATATCACAGACATCGGTGCACCGGTGCATTCGGGCAGTGACAGACGCCCTATATGCCACTGCGCACCGCGACATCCGCTTCCCTGTGGACCGGGCCAGCCAAGATGCCCGGGCCGTTGGCTTCTCTGCCGTGGCCGGGTTCCCCATGGTCCAGGGCATGATTGATGGGATGCACGTCGCCGTGCGGCCACCTGCAGATAACAGGGCCGTGTTCACCAATAGGAAGGGGACCTATTCAATGAACATACAGGTGGTCTGCTACCACCGCATGATGATCCTGCACATCTGCGCCCGTTACCCGGGCAGTGTACACGACTCATACGTGTTGTCGCGGTCATACATCCCCGGCATGTACGAGGGACGCCATCCCCAGCTGAGGGGCTGGTTGCTGGGCGACAGGGGCTACCCATTGCGATCGTGGCTGATGACGCCTATATGGAGGCCACGCAATGAGGCAGAGAACCGCTACAATGATGCCCATGTAGCGACAAGGGGAGTGATAGAGACGTGCTTTGGAGTGCTGAAGATGCGTTTCAGGTGCCTGGACCTCTCTGGGGGCACCCTCCAGTATCGGTGAGATAGGGTCTGCCGCATCATTGTAGTGTGCTGCGTCCTGCACAATATAGCCCAGCAGAGGGGCGATGTGCCGCAGGCAGAGGACGGCGGAGTGGAGGGGCAGCAGGAAGAGGCACAGTCCTCCCCAGATGAGGGGGATGGGGGCAATTGTCAGGGCAGACGGGCTAGACATGGGCGGGTGGCTGTCCACCGTTACCGGCTGGGCCAGCGGGCACAGGACAGGCTGATAGACGCCCGCTTCACTGACTAGATGGGCGTGGGAATCGGGTAGTATGGCCACAGACCGCACACCATGGCAACACCCGACCACCCACACCCCCCAACCATCCACCCACCCAGCACCCTCACCCCCCTCCCCAACCCCACCCACCCCACCCGCATGCACACCACCCCCCCATTGCCGATCCACCTGCGGCACAACGGCCGGGCTCACACAGTTGCCGGTGGACGCATGTCTATTGCAGGCCATGGAGGGTGATGACAACCCGCCCTGCGATGAGCTCCTGGCTCCACATCGTTGGACGATGTCTGACCCATGGCCACAGTACCACCATCCACCCGGACCACCCCTGCATGCGGCTGTGACACTGCAGCGCACGGTCCCGTCCTCTGCCCGGGGGGGATTTTGATGGCGGCCCAGGGGGAAGGGGGCAGACTCACCTGGGGCTGAGGTAAGACCACCCCTCACACACACACTTGCGCTCAACGTACATGACACCCCGCACGCTTTGGACAGAGCACAAAGGCAGCTTCTATAGGTGTAACATTGACTTTAATAACGAAAGGAGTTCATGCACATGCCCTAGCCCCTAAAACTCATCTGTGCCCTGCACCCGTGCCAACTTACTCAGTGTCTAATTGTTTGGCCTTACAGGCCCTTTGACTACGCCTAGGTGGTTCCCCAGACGGTACAGCAGAACTGGAGGTGGACTCCTGTGATTCCTGCCCTCTGACACGGGATCCCTTTGGCGGCCGTTTCCTGGGGCGTCCTGGCCTAGATGGGCCAGGCTGCGGCCCGGGCGACTGGGATGGCGAGCTGCCAGCCTGTCCTGCCCGTTGGCCACCCGATGCACCAGGGACTGAAGGGGGGAGCCCGAGGTGTTGTGGTGTTCCGGGACCTCCCCTACAATGGGACCCGGAACGGGCCCCAGCACCTCCTCCTCCCTCGGGGTGCCCGATGGCCCCCAGGGCTCTACATGGGTGGGGGTTGCGAACGGACTGGCCATCCAACGCCCCCCCGACATCTGACGCTGCCAGTCCTGGAGGCCCGTGCTGGTATCGACAGGGGTCTGCAGGTTTGCAGCCATGGAGCGCAGGGGGTTGGCAATCCCTGAATGTGACTGTGCGACGCCGGATTGCACATGGGCAATGGCGCCGTTGCCCTCAGCGATGGCCTGCTGAGACTGGGCCATGGCCTGCTGTGACTGGGCCATGGCCTGCTGAGACTGGGCCATGGCTTGCAGAGATTGGGCTATGGACTGCTGAGACTGGGCCATGGCCTGCAGAGATTGGGCTATGGACTGCTGAGACTGGGCCATGGCCTGCTGAGACTGTGCCACGGAGTTGAGCCCCTCTGCCATCTGGCGCTGGCTCATGGCCTCCTGTGAGAGGGCAGCCATGTCCTGGGCCACAGACGCCGCCTGCACGGAAAGCCCCAGGCCTCGCAAACTGCTCCCCATGTCTGACACCGTCGCACCCATTGCCTCCACCGCAGACGCCACCCGTGCGGTGTCGGCCTGGGTGGCACTCATGACCGGTACCACTGCCAGCTCCTGGACGCGGTTGGAGTCCTCCACCTGCGACTGCAGCCGCCGCCAGCTGGCCGTCACCCTCTTCGCTCGTCTCAGGTTCGGTGGTTGCATCGGACCTATGGGTGGGTGTGGTAACTCCAGGAACCCGGGATCCATCTGGGCGGCTGATGTTCGCATGCGCCGGGCTGCCCTCCGACCGCCCGGCCCCTCTGCTGCTCCTACCTCCACCTGCTGTACCGGGATGGCTGTGTTGTGCGCACCAGTGAGTGTACCAGACGCCTCATCACTAAAGTGCCCAACCGAGGTGAGCGTCTCTGCGATGGTGGAGGATGTTAGTGACAGCAGTGGCGTTGTGTGGTGCGCATCGTCCGACTCTGAGTCCATGGCACTTTGGGGTGGCGGTTCGTCTCCGCCCATCCAATCTGTCTCCGAGGGGCATCATGCGGGCCGTCTGCATCTGCGGGGATGGGTGCCTCGACGTTTGCTCCTGCGATACACAATGAAGCATGCATGGTTAGACACGCAGGCAGTGATTAGGTGATATGGGGGAGGGGGAATATGGGGGAGGGGGGGGATATGGGGAGGGGGGACGGGCTGTCGGTGGCTCACTTGCTGGTGGGCCCCGGGCCTCTGCATCAGCAACCTCCCGGTCCTCAGGTCCGCCAGCCAGTTCCAGGGCCTTTTCCTCATGTTTGGTCAGTGGCCTCTCATCAGCTGAGCCTCCTCCAGTCCTCACTTGCTCCCTGGTGTTGTGTCCGCGCTTCTCCTGTGGGGGGTGGTGGCAGGGGTAAAAGGCAACAGTGTTAGACAGGTATATGAATGCATGCCATCGGGTGCGCGTGTATTGCAGAGGTTAAGGTTAGGGCTGGATTCACTTGGGGATATGGGGGAGGGGGGATATGGGAGAAGGGGGATATGGGGGAGGCAGGATATGGGGGATATGGGGAGTGGGGATATGGGGGAGGGGGGATATGGGGGAGGGGGGATATGGGGGAGGGGGGATATGGGGGAGGGGGGATATGGGGGAGGGGGATATGGGGGAGGGGGGAGGGGGGGATGTGGGGGATATGGGGCTGGGGGGATATGGAGGATATGGGGAGGGGGATATGGGGGAGGGGGGATATGGGGGAGGGGGGATATGGGGGAGGGGGATATGGGGGAGGGGGGATGTGGGGGATATGGGGCTGGGGGGATATGGAGGATATGGGGAGGGGGATATGGGGGAGGGGGGTATGGGGGAGGGGGGATATGGGGAGGAGGGATTTGGGGGATACGGGGGAGGGGGATATGGGGGAGGGGGATATGGGGCATGGGGGATATTGGAGATATGGGGAGGGGTATATGGGGAGGGGGGATATGGGGCGGGGGGATATGGGGGAGGGGGGATATTGGGGATATAGGGGAGGGGCGATATGGGGGAGGGGTGATATGGAGGATATGGGGGAGGGGGATATGGGGGATGGGGATATGGAGGCTATGGGGGAGGGGGATATGGGGGAGGGGGGATATGGGAGAGGGGGGATATGGGGAGGGGGATATGGGGGATATGGGGGAGAGGGGATATGGAGAGGGGCGATATGGGTATATGGGGGAGGGGAGATATGGGGGATATGGATATCAAGCAGGGAGGGGGGGACTCACCCTGGCTGCCCTGACGAGGTTGTTCACCTTCTTGTGGCACTGGGTGCCTGTCCGTGGTGTCAGGGCCACAGCGGTGACGGCCTCTGCCACCTCCCTCCACAGATGCCGGCTGTGACATGGGGCGACTCTGCGGCTGTGTCCGGGATACAGGGCCTTCCTCCTCTGCTCCACAGCGTCCAGGAGCGCCTCAATGTCGCGGGACTGGAACCTCGGGGCTGAGCGGCGGGCGGCCATCCGGTCGGGTCTTCTGGTCGGGTGGGGGAGCAGCGCGTCTTATGAGCCGTCACGCCGTGCGGCGTGCATGACGCAGCACGGCGTGAACCACTTGAGCCAGCGCGGATAGCGTCACGTCGCTGCTGGCCCATTCCGTGCCGGAGACTTAGCGACGTTTGGGGTGGCGTGATGCAGGTGGGATTGGCGCCATTTCTTCTGGCGCCGGTCAGCGGACATCGCTCCGATAACAGAGAATTTCGCCCACTTCCTAATTGGTACGCATGAAACATTGTTTGGTGTGCATCTCCAAACACACTTTTTTCCTCCTTTGGGGAAAAGTGGGGAGGTATTGAAAGATTAGCAGGGTGATTATCAACTTGTCTGAACAATGCCAAAAAAGTTCCTTCTGTGACCAACACGTCCTGGGGTTTCTGGCTCAGAGGCAGGGGAGCTACCTATCGAATCACAACCTCCTAGCTGAAAATTTGTAGAAGACTTACAGAAGAGAGAAATTTTAAACACTGCAGGTTAACTTATATCATTTTCAATTTTATGACTAAGTTATGAAAGTGTAAGATATAGAAATTATGTCTAGAGTTTTTCTTGCGTCTGCGGTCAGGTGCATCTGATTACCTGGTGACCTAACACCAGAAAATTGAACAGGATGGAACATACACCTGTCAATGGAAATTAAATTGGGTAGTTTTCTTCATAGTCGTGAATTCAACTTACACTATTTGCCAATGTTTACTGGACCTTCAGGATCCAGCACATCTGGGCTCAAAGTGGGAAATATCCCCAAATAATTCAACTTCAAAATTTGTCTCCAATTTAGAGCTACCAGAGGAGGCATCAAGCACAGCGATTCATGCTCATTGTTTGCATCCCCCCCCGCACCCGCACCCCCCCCCCCCCCCCCCCCCCCCCTGCGCACACGCACACACACATAGATGCCGAGTTGAATTGTGATAACCCGATTTTGAACCCATTGTAAATCCTGAGCCTCGGGTGCGATCTTCCCAAAATAGAACAAAGCCCCAAGCGAGCACGTTTAGCCACGTGTTTCCCGGCACTTGCAGCACCGAGAAACACGTGGCTATTCAACACAACTCGCTTTGAATAAGGGGCCTTAACGGGGAACATGTGGCCGAGGCCGCACATAGACCCATTTTTTTACAATGGAGAGCTCCACTCGCCAGAATTCCCGCTGTAGCGAGAGATTGGGACACCCTGATCTGCAAGGCCACCAAAAGAATCCCCAACCACCCCCTCCACCCAGCCCAAATGCAAATGGGAGGGCTCCCCCCCCCCCAAACACCCACACGCCTGGCAACCCCAGCCCGATTGTGCACGCACAGGAAATGCCAGAATGGCATCTTGGCAGTGCTCCTGCCAGCTGGCGCCCAGGCTGGCACTGACAGGGTACCCAGGTAGCACCAGCAGTGACAGGGCATGCAGCTGGGGGCCTCCGATCAAGTGCCATTACGTCTGGTCCCCATTTGTGGGGATCAGTTTCAATCAGCGCTCGCCCGATGACCTGAGGAGAAGGGACTGAATCCAAAAACCTCAGGTACCTCAGGAATCTGCACATTAGAGTAAGGCTTACTGCCTCGCTCTAATATGCAGATTTGCCAAAAAGTGATCCTGCCCATTGTGGGCGATTTTCACTTTGCAACGTCGGCATATAAATCTCTGCACCAGTCGTGTTGGTTGGTAATATCAGTCAGCATAGCAAATCCTCAACAAATACATTGTGCCAAACATACCTAACGTAAACTAGCAAGGTTGTACAATCTGAAACATCTGGGCGGGATTCTCCGTTTCTGAAACTAAGTGTTGACGCCAACGCAGAATTCGTGGACTTTCACGACAGAAAAACCTGCCCCACACCTGGACCGATTCCGCTATTACTAAGGGGCTAGCACTGGCACCATGTAGAACACAATTGATTCAAATGAGAAACGGTGCCGTATTCGCCAGTTTCGCGATTGACACTCAAAGGCTAACAAGCTGCTGCTGCATGTACACACTGCACTCACCACGCGCACCATCCCAGCCAACAAGATGGCAGCGAGGAGAGCAGTCCTGAGGTTTATCGATGCCGTGCTGGAGACCCTCGTGGACGCGGTGAAGGGGCGGCGGATAACATTGTACCCCGGCTTGGGAAGGAGGCTGCCAGCTGCCGCCGTTCGCTGTGCCTGGGTGCAGGTGGCAGAGGCTGTGAGTGTCGTTGCCAACACCATCCGGACGGGCCAGCAGTGCCGGAAAAAACTGCACAACCTCCTCAGGGTGGCCAGAGTGAGTAGGCAGCACTGTGCCCCTGGCAGTAACCCGCGTCCCACACACACATAACCTACCCCCCTCCCCCCACTATGAGCACCACCGGACCCCCAGCCTGCACCACATGCAGGTGCCCATACCGGCCACCATGGCCGGGTGCCCTGGCCACCGAGGACACCAGCTACCCACCCCCTGGGCTGCATGCGTTGGACAGTCTAACAGTGTCGGTTTCTGCTCCCCCCCCCCCACCCCCACTCCCCCCACCAGGAGAAGGTCACGCACAACTTCCGGGAATGGGAGAGGACAGGAGGGGGATCACCGGACCTGCGGCCCCTGACCGTGGCCGAGCCGAAAGCCCTGGGCGTGATCGGCGGCCCAGAGAAACGGGAGATCGCCGAGGTGGAGCTCAGCCCCGGGCGAGGAAGTGAAAACCCTCTTAATTGCGGTTCCCTGTGACATGTGTGTCAACCCTTCACCACCCTCACCCCCATATCACCCTCACCCACACGCCACCCTCACGCCAACACCATCACCGACACGCCCACCCCCACTCTCCCCTGGCCTGCCATCTAATCATGCTTCTTGTCTTGCATCTTGCAGGACCTGGGTGATTGGGCGGGTCCATCTGGTGTGCCCTGCCCCCAGCTAGTGGCACAGCCAGGGCTCCCCTGTGAGTCAAGCAGTGATGCTGACAGCAGCTTGGACATCAGCCCTCCGCCTGAGACTCAGGACACTCCAGAGCTTGGATTGGAAGATGACAGCGATTTCCCATCACACCTATCTCCAACACCCTTCACCGTCCCAGAGACATTCACCTCGGTTGGGCATGTTAGTGAAGGGGCTCCTGGGACTCTATCTGTTGCGCACCACACAGTTGACTCAGTACAGCAGGTGGAGGTAGGAGTACCCGAGGGGATAGACCGTCGGAGGGCAGGCCGATCCCAGGGACGGCCTGCCATCCAGATGGGTCTCGAGCTTCTGGAACAAACAGTTCCATCAATAGAGAAGATGCAGTCGCAGAGCCAGGTACTGCATTAGGGGTTGTCAGGAGCCAACTGCTTTCAGGGGCAGGAAGTGGTGCCGACAATGTGTGCCACCCAGGCCAACACTGCACGGGTGGCGACTGTGCTGGAGGCATTGAGGGCGACGGTTTTGGCTATGGATCAGCATGTCCAAGGCCTGGGGCATTCCGTGCAGGCGCTGGCCTTGCAGAGCCACCTGGAAATTGCAGCGGTGCTCCTGAGCGTGGCCCAGTCACAGCAAGCCATGGCTGGGAACGTCGGCACATTGCCCAGGCGCTGGCCCAGCGGGAGGAAGCCCAGTCCCAGAGGGGGAGATGACACAGTCACTGGCTGTTGTGACACAGACCCAGAAGGTATTAGTACAGTTGCAGCATGATGTGACACAGTTCCAGAAGGAGATGGTCCACTACCTGTGCTCCATGGCCGCGAACGTGAGGACCCTGGTCAGGATTAGAGCGGGCCTCCAGGACTGGCAGCGTCAGGCGGTGGGGAGCCTCAGCTGATAGCTCCCCTCGTACCCCCATCCCATGGAATAGCCCGGGGCCATCGGGCACCAGGAGGGAAGAGGAGGTGATGGGGTCCGTGCCGATGACTCCAGCAGCGGAGGTGCCGGAACGCCGCAGCACCTCGGACTTCCCACACCGCCCCTCCTGTCCCTGGCTCATCTAGTGGGCAGCATGCAGAACAGTGCACATCACGCCATCCGGGGCATCCAAGCAGCAGCAAGGCACATCCAGGCCCGGTCGATCCAGACGACGCCCGCCAATGGGAACCCAGGTCGCAGGGCAGGAGTCACAGCAGGCCACCTCCTAAATCCAACTTGCGACTGCCATTTATAAAGGTCAGATTTGCCAGCTGGGAATTCTGCCATTGCTGTGCACCTGACCCAGGAGCAAAAATCTGGCATTAATCTCTCCTGCATCCATTTTAACACAGCTTTTCCCTTTAACTCTTATCCCACCCTCCCTATCTTTCACTTGCTTAAAAACAAGTTGGGTGGGGCTTTCCAGCTCTGACACTGATGGCAACGTCGCTGGTGGGACAGGTTAATTTGGAGAACCGTTAATAGCCAACCTTGTCACCGGCTCTATCTTTTTCCCTGGAAAATGGAATACCAGGTCAGAGCGAGGATCCCAGAGTGACGGATGCAGTGCTGGAGTGGTTGAGGTGGCCAGGAGAAGACCCCATGGATTTACAGGGGGATCAGACGTTTCTCAAAGACCACCTACAAAAGGGAGTAGGACAAGTGGCCAAGAAGGTCAACTGATGAGATCAGGTCCTGGTCACCTGGTAGAAGTGCCACAAGAAGTCCAATCACTTATGCGGTGTTCAAGGTCAGTGAATGCATCCTGTAACGACATCTCCTACTCATTGCTCCATCATCTTTCATACTGCTCAACGTACCCACACACCGCACTCTTGAACTCAGAAATCAACCTAACCTCATACACCTCGTAGCTCTGTAAGCATTATACCAAATTCCCACTGCCTCTACATACCCAGTTATTCAACCATGGTAATACACATCAACCAAATGCAGTGCTGTATAATCACTGAAATTGTGCCCCCTTTCATGCAGGACAGCATGGCACTCAACAGAGCTGATCCAGCAAGGGAAGAAGAATACCTGCATTCCTGAGACCTACATAGGAAATTCTCAGCTTCATGGGGCAAGCTACAATGGAAGCCATGACCATGAAGAAATTGGAAATACCATTGAGAATGACTTCTGATCTTGCCTTTGCCAAGAATCCTAGAACACCCTCATCCTGATATCTTGCATGTTCAGCAAGCTGCTGATCGTGTGACCATGGAACCTTTTGCTTCCCAACCCACCCCCATCCACTTACCAACTAGCCCTTATGATTTCCTGCTTTCAGACACCCAAGAAATATCTCCTATGCAGCCACAGTAGCCCAAGGAGTAAGAGGGAGCAAAAGCACAGCACTACTAATGAGGTCCCGTCAATTGATTAGATGCTCGCAGCCATGAACTCAAATATTGGCACCATGTGTTACGTGAAGACAAACAAAGAGTTAGGATCAGCATGTGGTGAGTTATCCATGAATTGGCAGAAAGGCCAGGACAAAGGTTTGTTCATTTGCTAGTTTACTAGAGGGCGAACAATTTAATTTAAATTCCAAGAATAGGACAAACAGCAGAGGTTAAATCTAGTTCTGCTGTAGAGGAATCCGATGAGGTCCTTGATGGATCAGAATACAGAGAGCACTGATGGTCATGCATGTGGTGTTGGGCGTTCTGACACACAGATGAGCCAACACAGTTGTATTTGGTACAACGCTGTTTTATTCAAACTTACTATCTACAGTTTTGTCTTGATACTCTGCACGTTAGGACTCCCTGTCTGTGATGTTAAAACAGATCTTGTCGTTGTCCTTGTCCCCAGATCTACTGCCCACCAGGTGTCGTGTTTGTCCTTTTATACTGTCCCTGTCTTTGTCTGTGATTGGTTGTGGTGTTGTGTGTTCTGATTTGTCTGTGGTGTGTCTATCATGATGTGTGTGTTTGAATATCATGACATCCCCCCTTTTTACAAAGATATGTGCCTACGTGGTTAGAAATATAATCGTGTCGTGAGTGCATCTAAGAGTGTGTGTGTGTGTGTTGTGTACAGCATGTGCATATGACGTAACTATTTACATGGGGCGATGTCGGGTGCGTCATGCTAACGAGGTTGTACCATAACAAAACATGAATGCGAAAAAAACTTTGAATAGTGGTCCGGTCAAACGATATCTGGAACGATAAACAACAACAGGTTGTAATACAGTAGTGTTTAACTTTTTAAACGTTTGAACAGTGTTATAAGTCCAGTCTAATGGGTGTGCGACAAATTTGGGTTGACCGCCTCAAGGGTGGGTCAAGAACCACCGGCTGATGTGCAAGCCTGGCCATGGGTGGCGATGGAAGGGGCGTGATCTGCGGCAGCTCCACTAAGTCATCCTCGGAAGCCTGTTGAAGATCCGGCGTGTGTGTACAGTGTGGCTGCGAGCGTGGAAGTCGGCGAAGGGCGCGCCGATTGCGGCGACGCACTGAACCATCCGGCATGCGTATCAGGAACGAGCGGGGAGTTACACGTCGGAGAACTTCGGCCGGTGCTGACCAGCCACCATGCGGTAGATGAATGCGTACTTTGTCTCCGGAGGACAGGGGGGGGAAGGTCCGTCGCCCGTGTGTCGTACAGACTCTTCTGGCGATCACGCTGCATTTGCATCTTACGAAGAACCGTATCATGGTCCGTTGTTGGTGCCAGGATGGATGGCACCGTCGTCCTGAGGGAGCGACCCATCAGGAGCTGTGCTGGCGAGAGACCCGTGGCTAGCGGGGCCGATCGATAGGCCAGCAAGGCGAGGTTAAAGTCCGATCCAGCAGCAGCCGCCTTGCAGAGGAGCCGCTTGGCAATGTGAATGCCCTTCTCTGCCTTCCCATTCGACTGTGGATGTAGAGGGCTGGACGTCACTTGAGTGAAACCATATGCTGCGGCAAAGGACGACCATTCACGGCTGGCGAAACAGGGTCCATTGTCTGACATGACAGTCATTGGAATGCCATGGCAAGCAAATGTTTCCTTGCAGGCCCCAATGACTGCGGACGACGTCAGATCATGTAGAGGTATGACTTCCGGGTAATTGGAAAAGTAATCTATAATAATGATGCAATCTTTGCCGAGCGCATGAAATAGGTCAACACCCACCTTCGCCCAGGGGGACGTCACCATCTCGTGTGGTAGAAGCGTCTCCGGAGGTTGCGCCGGCTGAAACCTCTGACAGGTTGTGCAATTGAGCACCATGTTGACTATGGCTTCATTAATACACGGCCAATATACCGCCTCTCGGGCCCTCCGTCTGCATTTCTCGACTCCCAAGTGGCCTTCGTGTAGTTGATTAAGAATCATCTGGTGCATGCTGTGCGGAATGACAATCCTGTCTAACTCCATAAGGACCCCGTCAATGTTGGTAAGGTCATCTCGCACATTATAAAATTGCGGGCACTGCCCTTTGAGCCACCCTTCCGCCATGTGGCGCATCACTCGCTGTAGAAGGGGGTCAGTCGCTGTCTCTGCGCGTATGCAGGCCAGACTTGGGTCGTCAGCCGGCAGATTTGCTGCTGTCAGAGTAACGTGTGCCTCAATTTGACATACGAACCCCTCCGCATCTGGTGGTGTACTCACTGCTCGGGAGAGTGTGTCCGCCACGATGAGATCCTTCCCCGGAGTGTAGATCAGTTCGAAATCATACCTCCTGAGTTTAAGTAAGATGCGCTGGAGGCGAGGGGTCATGTCGTTCAGGTCCTTGTTTATTATGTTGACCAAGGGGCGGTGGTCAGTTTCGACCGTGAATCGTGGAAGACCATATACATAGTCGTGGAACTTGTCCAATCCAGTTAACAAGCCCAGGCATTCTTTTTCTATTTGCGCGTAGCGCTGTTCCGTAGGGGTCATGGCTCGTGAGGCATATGCAACCCGGGCCCATGACGACGTGCTATCTTTCTGCAAGAGTACTGCTCCAATACCAGATTGGCTGGCATCCGTAGAGATTTTTGTGGGGCGAGCCGTGTCAAAGAACGCCAACACTGGTGCCGTGACCAGTTTGTGCTTGAGCTCCTCCCATTCCAGCTGGTGCGATTGTTGTCATTGGAATTCTGTTGATTTCTTCACGAGATGGCACATAGCCGTTGTATGAGAAGCAAGGTTGGGAATGAACTTCCCAAGGAAGTTGACCATGCCCAAGAATCTTAGGACAGCCTTTTTGTCACTCGGCCGTGGCATGGCTGTGATGGCGCTAATTTTGTCTGCATCGGGACGGACCCCTGATTGTGAGATGTGGTCCCCGAGGAACTTCAGCTCAGTCTGGCCAAAGGCACACTTGGCGCGGTTGAGACGCAGGCCATTTTGTCGTATGCGGGTGAAGACGCGTCGTAGACGATGCATGTGCTCCTGCGGAGTGGTGGACCAAATGATGATATCGTCCATATATACACGTACCCCTTCGATGCCTTCCATCATCTGCTCCATGATTCGGTGGAAAACCTCAGATGCCGAGATGATGCCAAATGGCATCCGGTTGTAGCAGAATCTGCCGAAAGGGGTGTTAAACGTGCATAGCCTTCGGCTGGCCGGGTCCAATTGGATCTGCCAAAATCCTTTGGACGCATCCAGTTTGGTAAATATTTTGGCTTGGGCCATCTCGCTGGTGATTTCCTCTCGTTTCGGGATGGGATAGTGTTCCCGCATAATGTTGTTATTTAGATCTTTAGGATCTATGCATATGCGGAGCTCGCCAGAGGGCTTTTTTACACAGACCATGGAGCTGACCCATGGCGTGGGCTCCGTGACCCTGGATAGGACCCCTTGGTCCTGAAGAGCCTGCAGCTGCAACTTGAGGCGGTCTTTGAGTGGCGCAGGAACCCTGCGAGGTGCGTGAACGACCGGGATGGCGTCTGGTTTGAGGCGAATCTTGTAAGTGTATGGCAATGTCCCCATGCCTTCAAATACCTCCTGGTTGTGAGCAAGGAGGGAATGGAGATTTGCGTGGAACTCAGCATCCGGGAAGTCGGATATCTCATCTGGAGAGAGAGACATAATGCGCTGTACCAGGTGAAGGACCTTACACGCCTGTGCGCCCAGTAACGAATCTTTTGATGAGCCAACAACTTCGAAGGGGAGTGTGGCCGTGTGCGTTTTGTGAGTTACCTGTAGCTGGCAAGAACCCATGGACGGGATGACGTTCCCGTTATAATCAACCATCTTGAGCCGGGATGGAGTGATGGGTGGTTTGACCTTCATGGCCTGGAATTTAGAATATGCAATCAGGTTGGCGGATGCGCCGGTGTCCAGACGGAAGGTGATGTGCGATCGGTTGACCATTAGGGTGGCACTCCACTCATCAGCCGGATTGATGGCGTTGACCCTGTTTACATCGATGACGGAAACCCGGTCGGCATCCTGGTCATCTGCATCATTTAGCTGGAAGTCTTGATACGTGGGCTGGACGGTCCTGACATGTCTGCGAGGTTGTCGGAGATGTGTAGGATCCATGGGTTGAGCCGCACGACAGTAGGCAGCATAGTGGCCCATCTTGCCACATCGGAGGCACTGTCGGTATTTAGCAGGACATTGCCCTTTTAAGTGTACAGCTCCAGAGTTGCCGCACGTCATGACGTCACGGCGTGCGTTGCGCCACTGCGCATGCGCAGTGCGATCTTGCATTGGGCGCGCCTGCACGGTGCGTCCCTCGATGTTGCCATTGGTTTTGGCGTGCACAAGCGCGGGAGACAGCGGAAAGCGCGGGAAGATGGCCGCTCTCGTCGGGGCCGCGGGTCGGGAGATAATCGATTGCCTGGATGCGTTCGGCGTCGTGGGTGGCCTGGCTTGCCGATTCGACGGCTGAGGACACCCTCCGTGCCAATTCGGAAGCCTGAAATCGGGCAAAACGGCTAGTTGCATTCTCGTGGAGGACACAGGCTTCCACTGCAGACGCTACGGTGAGGCTTTTGATTTTAAGAAGCTGCTGGCGTAAGCCACTGGAGGCAACGCCAAAAACAATCTGGTCCCTGATCATGGACTCTGAGGTGTTGCCGTAACCGCAGGACTGCGCTAGAATTCGGAGGTGCGTCAAAAAGGGTTGAAAAAGCTCCTCCTTACCTTGCAGGCGTTGCTGAAAGAGATATCTTTCAAAACTTTCATTCACTTCAACATTAAAGTGCTGGTCTAGTTTGAGGATGACTGTGTCATACTTGGATTGGTTTTCACCTTCTTCGAACACCAGTGAGTTGAAGACATCAATGGCGTGCTGACCTGCGTAGGAGAGTAGCATTGCAATTTTTGTTTCGTCCGAGGCACTCTGTTTCTCGTTGGCTCGGATGTACAGGTCGAATCGCTGCTTGAAGAGCTTCCAATTGGTACCAAGGTTCCCCGCGACTTGCAACGGCTGCGGTTTATTGGTGAGGTCCATGTCCAGAATGGCAGGTTAGTCGGCAGGTATCGATCCACTCGTGGTGTTGGGCGTTCTGACACACAGATTAGCCAACACAGTTGTATTTGGTACAACGCTGTTTTATTCAAACTTACTATCTACAGTTTTGTCTTGATACTCTGCACGTGGGGACTCCCTGTCTGTGATGTTAAAACAGGTCTTGTCGTTGTCCTTGTCCCCAGATCTACTGCCCACCAGGTGTCGTGTTTGTCCTTTTATACTGTCCCTGTCTTTGTCTGTGATTGGTTGTGGTGTTGTGTGTTTTGATTTGTCTGTGGTGTGTCTATCATGATGTGTGTGTTTGAATATCATGACAATGCACACAGATGCTAGATGCACTGATCGACCTGCCAGATTGCCTCCTGTCACTGTTGAGGATCATTGAGGAGTTCTGCTCCAAGGGTACCGTGCAAACCTTACTTTCGCTGCAGCCTCTGCTTCATCTCTCCATTTTGCTCAGACACAAGAAGCACTGACACTCCTGACCCAATATCAGCTGCAGCCTTTGTAGGGACAGGTCGCCGACACTTCTGGTATATCCAGGAACCACAACATCTCCAAAAACCTTTCAGGAGTATTATCAGACATTTAGCACAGCACACATTCATCAAAATTACTTAATTTGGATGCCTGACACTTTAAACACTTATGCAGGGCCCTTGCAGCTTAATGCTTGGTGTTTATGAAATGATTGAAAAATGTTTGATCTGGGCCTGCATGGTCCAAATTTGCTAAGCTGACATCACATCAGCTGGTTGGCTCTTTGATGACATATTATAATCCTCCGGCACCTACTGGGGAGGCCGGCATGGGTGCCCTTCTCAAACGAGTGCAACTTGAGGATTGTAGAGTTGCTGGGTTGTATGGAAATTATGACACAGGCCTAACAACTTAAATGCTTTGTTCTTAGCAGCTCTTACATGCTGAGCGTGTAGCCACGTCAAGGAGAATTTCTGCGCTGACACGTCACTTCCTGTGTCGAGGTTATCACAGCATACACATGAATACAGTCTGCAGGGATAGAAGCAGAAGTAGGTGGTGGCTTAGCACGTCCCAACCACCACAAGACGGCATGTTTGATAGGCATCCGATCCACCAATTTAAAAATTCACTCTCTCCACTAGCGGCAGCAGTGATGCACTTTGGACGGAGTAACACAACAAGCGAGTACTCAAAGAATGGGAGGACACCAGGAAGCTCAGAGCAACAGAGGGATCTTGGGGTGCTTGTCCACAAATCCCTAAAGGTGGCAGGGCAGGTAAATAGGGTAGTGCAGGTGGTATATGGGACACTTGCCTTTATCAGTCATGGCCTTTATCAGCCGTGGCCTTTGCCAGTCATGGCATAGATTATAAGAGCAGGGAGGTTATGTCGGAGCTGTACAGCAGTTTGTTTAGGCCACAACTGGAGTACTGTGTTCAGTGCTGGTCACCACATTATAGGAAGGATATGACTGCACTAGAAAGGGTGCAGAGGAGACTCAACAGGACGTTGCCTGGGATGGAGCATTTTAGCTATGAAGAGAGAATGGATAGGCTCAGGTTGTTTTCTTTGGAGAAGAGAAGACTGAGAGGTGTATAAGATATGAGGGGCATGGACAGGATGGATAGAAAGCAGCTGTTCCCCTTAGTTGAAGGGTCAATAACAAAGGGGCATCATTTTAAGATGAAAGGCAAGAGATTTCGAGGGAATTTGAGGAAATATTCTTTAACTCGGAGGATGGTACTTCCTGGGAGGGTAGTTGAGGCAGGAAAACTCACAATCTTTAAAAAGTACTTGGATCAGCACTTAACAACATTCGAGACTGTGGGCCAAGTACTGGAAAGTGGGATTAGTGTAGATTAAAGTATGTTTTTTTTGTCAGTTCCGGCTTGATGAGCCAAAGGGCCTCTTCTGTACTGTATGATTCTATAATTCTATGACTTGATCGAAAATAAGATCCTGATAGGTCTTGGAGATGATGCTTCATCTTGTCAGAGAATGTAGAGCAAGGAGTCACTGTTTAAAAATAAGGGGTCACTCATTTAAGGCAGAGTTGAGGAGAAATATTTTCTCTCAGTGTCATTAATCTCTGGAACTCTCTTCCTCAAGAGGCAGTGGAAGCAAAGTCTTTGAATATTTTTAAAGCAGACCTTGATAGATTCTTGATTACCATGGGGTGAAAGGTTATCAGAGTAGGCAGAAATGTGGTGTTGGGGTTACAATCAGATCTGCCATAATCCTATTGAATGGCGGAGCAGGCCCAAAGGGCCGAGTGGCCTGCTCCTGCTCCTAATTTGTACTTTCATATGTACATATGTTCATATTGTAGCCATCTGGGATAGCCACTTGCAACTAGCGACAGAGAAACTCGCAAAGCCGAGCGGGTAAAATGGATAAGTCAAGACTCAGGCAGGCTCAGAGCCTGAAAATGTATATTTACAACCAAGGAGTCCAGACGGTATCGAAACTCTAAACTATTAGCATTTTGATGAGCCGATTAGCATTGGATGGCCCATCTCCACCAGAACAAAGGGCTGGTACTCGAGAGACCGGTACAGTCCCAGACATTTCGGTACCACTCCCTGTTCAGGGGACACGTAAACAACAGGGTCAGTGACCACTTGGGACACGCCCAGCCATCCAGATCCCCGCCCACTTATTGGTTAGGAATCGAAGGGAGTGATCGTAGATCACCCAATTAGTGGGGTCCAAACTGAAGGACCGCCCAAAAGAGAACGAAAACCCCCAAGTATAAGAAGAAGAGTTCGCCATATGTTCGTCCTCTCTTGGACCTGGTGTCCGGTCACGACCATCTCCAATTGCAGCAACACCAGAAGCAAGTCCAAGTTCAACGCTCGCTACCAGACGGATGAGCCTAGCTGAGCAGCAGTTACTCCTTCGAAATCGATAGATCCAGAGTCGAACAGTGGCCACTGTTTCTCTGACCTAAGCTGTGTGCCCGAAGTTAAGTACAGGTTGTCTTAGTCGATAAGTGTAGTTAACTAGTGAATTTATGTTGCATGACTTGTGTGTAAATAAAGTACCCTTGGCCTCGAACTAACTAACTGGTGTTTGGCTCTTTGATCGATAGTCGGTTGAACCTTGTGGTGGTATCATTTGGTACCTGGCAACTCTGAGCATTAGAACATAGATATCAAAAGAAAGAAGGGCTAACCACTGATTGCCATAATTGGAACAGAGCCATAGGAAAAGACAGAGGAAAAGAAAAAGGCAACAGTATGTAGATATTCAAACAATGGAAAACATGCAAGGGCGATTCACAACAATGATCCCGAGTATTAGAGGAATGATATATGAGGAAAAAGTGTGTAGAAACTCTGGACTTTGAAAGGAGGAGTCTGAGATCTTATCTTAAGAGACATGCAGGAAAGTAAATGGTCTTAAAAAGGTTATGAAAAATATACAGTACAGAAGGTGTAAATCCAGAAAATTAATTTAAATTCTGAGAAGAAGAGAAACAGTCATAGGTTCAAAGTAAGGAAACGTAAATGATGTACTGATATAGCAGGAAGTCCTTCAAAGCAAAAGAGATCAATATATAGATCGGCCTCCTAGATAGAAGTAGTTTAGGCGAAAATCCCAATACCTATTTGATACGGCAGTGGGAGACTTTAAAGGTCTCTGAGTGAATGAATTCAGGTGGGCTAAATTACCTTCCTTCTTGGTAATTACCTTGAGATTTTATATATACACAAGGATTTATAATTTTCCTTTGTTTCACTCTTTTTGCTGGGAGTCTTTTGATACATAAAACAGCCATACATGATTTGACTAACTGTGCTATAGCCATTTATTTGATAGATAAGCTTAAAATCTTATAATAAAACTTCTCTTATCCCTTAGTCTGCTGAGCTATCATCTCCTGCCGCTGGCAGTTCAAGTGATTGCTCCCAAATCACGACCAATATCATTTTTATCAGTTGCTTCAAAGGTTCCACAATACAGCGTGCCTGGACTTTATATATTGCACATCATGGTTCCGTCAGCAACTGATCAGAACCGCGTTCTACCCTTTCCTAAAAGAAGTAGGACTCTAGATGCCTAATCGCAAGATGAGATGCTGCTTCAAATCTTGCATTGGGTTTCACTGGCGCATGGCAGCAGGTCAAGGATAGACATGTCAGCAAGGTGCCGAATTGAAATAGCAAAAAACAGGAAGGTTGGGTCATGCTTGCAGGCTGAGTAAAGGTTGATGTGTTAGGCAGGTTGGTTCGATGTGGACTGCACTCAATGCAGGGAAGTTAGAAACAGATTTCTAACACAGGAGAAGATCCAACACTGTTTTATTCAACAAGATGAACTGCTGTACATATTCAGCTGTGGGTCGACACTATACTGATCTGACTAGTGACCTTGTGGTAGCCTGACCAGACTTACGAGCTACGGCATGGTGTTTGTGCTTGCTAGCTCGTGCACTCTGACTGTCTCAGTAGCTGGGTCTTGAGAGCGGGAAACCTAGTGCCCTCTGGCTTTATAGTGGTAGTGTCCTGTCTGGTGATTGGCTGTGCCGTGTTGTATGCTTACTGGTCATCCTATGTGTCAATCACTGCCTGTCTGCATCTCATTATATACATGAGTGGATATAATGACATCTCCCCCCCCCTTTTTTTCCAGTTAAATAAATAGAGGTATGTATATATATATATGCTTGACTATATACAAAAGGTGATTGAACAAACGTATATACATGGGAAGGTGTCGATAGTGCAGATACATGGCAAACCATGCTGGACGGATGGGCGCCGCAATTTTGTCCAACCCCGACCACCATGCCCGACCCATGGGAGACGCCATCTTGGATGGGGCCCCAGGACCCCAGCACGGCCGACTACACACTGCCTGATCAAAATCCGCAACTACTGCATCCGGCCTCGGTGACTCTGGACCAAAATCGACCTCGGACACTCTCAACAGCAACGACAACGGTCTTCATCAACGGCCACGAGACGTCCTGCCTGATCGTCTCTGGGAGCATGAAGAGCTTTATACACTCCGATACGGTAAGGCGCTGTTCACTTGTTACCCACCCTGTAAATCAAAAAATCTCCCTGGCTTCCGGTTCACACTCAGTGGAGATAAAAGGGTTCTGCCCAGCAAACCTCACGGTCCAAGGCAGGAAATTCAATAATTTCCGCCTTTATGTCCTGCCGCACCTCTGCGTGGCTACACTCCTGGGGTTGGATTTCCAATGTAACTTGCAAAGTCTGACCTTCAAATTCGGCGGCCCTATACCCCCCCTTACTATCTGCGGCCTCGCGACCCTTAAGGTTGACCCGCCTTCCCTGTTTGCGAACCTCACTCCGGATTGCAAACCCGTCGCCACCAGAAGCAGATGGTACAGTGCCCAGGACCGGACCTTCATTAGGTTGGAGGTCCAAAGGCTACTGAGGGAAGGGGTCATTGAAGCTAGCAACAGTCCCTGGAGAGCCCAGGTTGTGGTGGTAAAGACCAGGGAGAAGCATAGGATGGTCATTGACTACAGTCAGACCATCAACAGGTTTATGCAGCGTACCCTCTCCCCCGCATATCCGACCTGGTAAACAGGATCGCGCATTATCAGGTCTTCTCCACGGTGGATCTCAAGTCCGCCTACCATCAGCTACCCCTCCGTACTAGTGACCGCAAATACACTGCCTTCGAAGCAGATGGGCGGCTCTATCATTTTTGAAGGGTTCCCTTTGGTGTCACTAATGGGGTCTCGGTCTTCCAACGCGAGATGGACCGAATGGTTGACCGGTACGGCTTGGGCGCAACGTTTCCGTATATCGATAACGTCACCATATGCGGCCACGACCAACAGGACCACGACACCAACCTCCGAAAATTTCTCCAAACCTTAATATCCTTAACTTAACGTACAATAAGGATAAATGCGTATTTAGCACCGACCGTCTTGCCATTCTCGGCTACGTAGTGCGAAATGGAGTGAGAGGCCCCGACCCTGAACGCATGCTCCCTCTCATGGAGTTCCCCCTCTCTCACTGCCCCAAGGCCCTGAAGCGCTGCCTCGGGTTTTTCAGTTATTACGCCCAGTGGGTCCCTAACTACGCAGACAAAGCCCGTCCCCTAATCCAGTCCACAACCTTCCCCCTGTCGACGGAGGCCCGCCAGGCCTTCAGCCGCATCAAAGCAGACATTGCAAAGGCCACGATGCGCGCGATCGACAAGTCCCTCCCCTTCCAGGTCGAGAGCGACGCGTCCGACGTAGCTCTGGCCGCCACCCTCAACCAAGCGGGCAGGCCCGTGGCCTTCTTCTCCCGCACCCTCCATGCTTCCGAAATTCGCCATTCCTCGGTTGAAAAGGAGGCGCAAGCCATAGTAGAAGCTGTGCGACATTGGAGGCATTACCTGGCCAGCAGGAGATTCACTCTCCTCACTGACCAACGGTCGGTGGCGTTCATGTTTGATAATGCACAGCGGGGCAAGATAAGAAACGACAAGATCTTGCGGTGGAGGATAGAACTCTCCACCTACAACTACGAGATCTTGTGTCGTCCCGGGAAGCTAAACAAGCCTCCTGATGCCCTGTCCCACGGCACATGTGCCACCGCACAAGTGGACCGCCTCCGAGCCCTCCATGAGGACCTCTGCCATCCGGTGGTCACTCGCGTTTTCCACTTTATTAAGACCCGCAACCTGCCCTACTCCATCGAGGAGGTTAGGACAGCCACCAGGGACTGCCAAATCTGCGCGGAGTGCAAACCGCACTTGTACCGGTCAGAGGGGGCGCACCTGATAAAGGCTTCCCGTCCCTTTGAACGCCTCAGCATGGACTTCAAAGGCCCCCTCCCCTCCACCGATCGCAACACGTACTTCCTGAAGGTGATTGACGAGTACTCCCGGTTCCCATTCGCAATACCCTGCCCAGACATGACCGCAACCACCGTCATCAAGGCCCTCCACGGTATCTTTACACTATTCGGTTTCTCCGCATACATACACAGTGATAGGGGGCCCTCCTTTATGAGCGACGAACTGCGTCAATTCCTGCTCAGCAAGGGCATCGCCTCAAGCAGGACGACCAGTTACAACCCCCGGGGAAATGGGCAGGTAGAGAGGGAGAACGGAACGGTCTGGAAGACTGTCCTACTGGCCCTACGGTCCAGGAACCTCCCAGTTTCCCGCTGGCAAGAAGTCCTCCCGGAGGTCCTCCACGCCATCCGGTCACTGCTCCATACAACCAACGACCAGACACCTCACAAACGTCTCCTTGTTTTCCTCAGAAAGTCCTCCTCCAGGACCTCGCTCCCGACTTGGCTAGCAACACCCGGACCCATCCTGCTCCGAAAACATGTGCGGGCGCACAAGTCGGACCCGTTGGTCGAGAGGGTCCACCTGCTGCACGCTAACCCCCAGTACGCCTAGGTGGCGTTCCCTGTCGGCCGGCAAAATATGGGGCGGGATTCTCCACTCCCGCGCCGAAGTGGCCGCGCCGTCGTCAACGCCGTTGAGGTTCACGACGGAGCGAAACGACCCCGATCCCGACCGATTCAGGCCCTGACAATGGGCTAGGATCAGGGCCGCGTCATCTACACACGCCAGGCCTTGTCGCCCGCGTAAAGGCGGCGCCGCATAGATGACGCGGCCGGTGCCGCATAACTGGAGTCATCCGCGCAACCCGCGCATGCGTGGTTTCCGTCCTCTCTAAGTCCGCCCCGCAAGAAGATGGCGGACGGATCTTGCGGGGCCGCGGAAGGAAGGAGGTCCTCCTTCAGAGAGGACGGCCCGACGATCGGTGGGCACCGATCGCGGGCCACCCCACATTTGAGGTACCCCCGGCGCAGGATCCCCCCTCGCCCCCCCCCCTGCAGGACGCCCCCCAGCATTCACGCGCTGTTCCCGACGGCAGAGACCGAGGACGTCATTCTCCGACCCCTCGCCGGGTCGGAGAATCGCCGGGGGCTGGCGTGAATCCCGCTCCCGCCGATTGCCGAAGTCTCCGGCACCGGATATTCGGCGGGGCGGGAATCGGGCCGCGCCGGTTGGCGGGCCCCCCCACTGGATTCTCCGGCCCAGATGGGCCGAAGTCCCGCCGATAAATTGCCTGTCCCGCCGGCGTGGATTAAACCACCTTTTGAACTGCGGGACAAGGCGGCGTGGGCGGGCTCCGGGGTCCTGGTGGGGGGCGCGGGGCGATCTGGCCCCGGGGGGTGCCCCCACGGTGGTCTGGCCCGCGATCGGGGCCCACCGATCCGCGGGCGGGCCTGTGCCGTGGGGGCACTCTTTCCCTTCCGCCTCCGCCACGGTCTCCACCATGGCGGCGGCGGAAGAGACTCCCTCCACTGCGCATGCGTGGGAAACTGTCAGCGGCCGCTGACGCTCCCGCGCATGCGCCGCCCGGAGATGTCATTTCCGCGCCAGCTGGCGGGGCAACAAAGGCCGTTCCGCCAGCTGGCGGGGCGGAAATTCCTCCACCGCCGGCCTAGCCCCTCAATGTTGGGGCTCGGCCCCCAAAGATGCGGAGCATTCCGCACCTTTGGGGCGGCGCGATGCCCGTCTGATTGGCGCCATTTTGGGCGCCAGTCGGCGGACATCGCGCCGTTTCGGGAGAATTTCGCCCCAGGTGTGGACGGCGCCGGGAGGAGCCCACCGTTTTGGCCTGGCCACTTGGCCCATCCGGGCCTGTGAATATCGGGGGTGCTGGAGAATCGCCATTTTGGGTGTCTCCGGCGGTTTTCCGGCCTGTGGCCCGCGGATCTCGACCGGGCCGTTCCCGCCGCTTGGGAGAATCGTGGGAGGGCGTTGGACCGGTGTCCCGGGAAATTTTGGCGTCCCAGGCGATTCTCCCTACCGGCGCGGGAGTGGAGAATCTCGCCCATGGTCTCCCTACGGGACCTGGTGCCTGCCGAAACCCCACGCGCACCCGAACCACCAGCCCCCCCCCCCTCCACAGCACCTCACAGGAGGGTCAGTCCTCACGCCGCCCCTGCCTAGGCCCTCCCACCCACCGACGCCCCCTAAGTCTCCCTACGGGACCTGGCGCCTGCCGAAACCCCACGCGCACCCGAACCACCAGCCCCCCCCCCTCCACAGCACCTCGCAGGAGGGTCAGTCCTCACGCCGCCCCTGCCTAGGCCCTCCCACCCACCGACGCCCCCTACAGGCGTCCCCCTCTCTTGTCAACCGTTTGCCCCACCAGCGCCGTCTAGGGGTGACGAAGCTGCCATGGAGGCTGAAGTCACGCTCCCTGAGTCGCAGACGCCCGGACCCCCACCGGAATCACCACCGAGGCTCAGACGATCCAGGAGGACGACCAGGCCACCCGACCGACTGATTGCTTCAGTATAACTGATCTGTAACTGTAAATAAACACTGACTGTATATATCTTCCACGATTGTAAATATTCTCTACACCCTGTAAGGAGGTATCACGGTACCTCCATATCTGATCATACCATGTTGAATGAAATTGTAACCACTGGCCACCATCCCCGCCGGACTCTTTTTTACCAGGGGGTGAATGTGGTATTATCAGATATTGCAGTACCCGAGAGACTGAAGCCCATTGGTTCAACCTAGGAGTTTACCATTGGCTGTATAATATGTAGCTCCGCCCTGACAGGCGGGGTATAAGAACCGGTGCCGTCCCAGCCGCCCTCATTCTGTACCGAAGCTGCTGGGGAACAGTTCAAGTCTATTAAAGCCTTCAGTTATGTTACAACCTCGTTTTAATAGTTATTGATCATGCATCACCTATCCAGATGCCTCTTGAATGTTGCTAATGTGTCTGCTTCCACCACATCCTCTGGCAGTACGCTCTAGGCACCCACCACTCTCTGCGTGAAAAACCTACCCCGCACATCTCCCTGCAACTTTCCCCCTCACAACTTGAACCTGTAACCCTTATAATTGACACTTGCATACTTGGAAAAAGTCTCTGACTATCCACTCTGTCTGTGCCTCTCATCATTTGTAGACCTCTGTCAGGTCTCCCCACAGCCTTGTCTTTCCAGTGAAAACAATTCTCTTTATTCAACCTCTCCTCATAGCCAACACCCTCGAGACCAGGCAACATCCCGGTGAACCTTCTTTGCACTCTCTCCAAAGCTTCCACGTCCTTCTGATAATGTGGTGACCAAAACTGCACGCAATACTCCAAATGTGGCCTAACCAATATTTTTTTTAATGTATTTTATTACAAAAATGTATCAAAACAGGTTACAGAAAATAAACAACCGTGAAACAACTATACAGTCTGTACATCTCTTCCCCCTCCCCCCCCCCACCCCACCCCCCATGACGAACAGCTCCTCAAACATGGTCACAAACATCCCCCACCTTTTCTCAAACCCCTCTGCTGAGCCTCTTAACTCATACTTTTTCTTCTCCAACCGCAGGAAGTCGTACAGGTCAACCAACCAAGTCGCTATCCCCGGTGCCGATGTCGACTGCCATTCCAACAAAATTCGCCGCCGGGCAATCAGAATGGCGAAGACCACGACATCGGCCTTCCTCCTCTCCATAAACACCGGCTTCTCTGAAACCCCAAATATCACCACCAAAGGGTTTGGGTCCATCGCCTGCCCCACTATCCTGACTAGGACTGTGAACACTCCCGCCCAGAATCTCTCCTATTTTACACAACCCCAGAACATGTATACGTGATTCGCTGGCCCCCGCTCACACCTGTTACACTCATCTCCCACCCCCTGGAAGAACCCACTCATTCTTGCTCATGTCATATGTACCCTGTGTACCACCATAAACTGTATCAGGCTCATCTTTGTGCAAGAGGTCCTATTTTCCCATTTAGCCTATGCAGTGCCTCACTCCATACTCCCCAATTGATGTCCCCTCCCAACTCCGCTTCCCATTTCTCCTTTATCTTCGCCACCAGTTGACCCCCCTGCTCCCCCAGCCACTTGTATATATCCCCAATACTTCCCTCCCATTCCACATACACCCTACAGTCGCTCCAGCAAGGTGTATCCCGGCATCCTAGGGATCCACTTCCAGATTGTTCACGCAAAGTGCCGAACCAGCAGATACCTGAACTCGCTCCCCCTGGTAAGAAGTTTTACAACACCAGGTTAAAGTCCAATAGGTTTGTTTCAAATCACTAGCTTTCGGAGCACTGCTCCTTGCTCAGGTGAATGAAAAGGTAGGTTCCAGAAACATGGCCGGGATTCTCCGACCCCCCGCCGGGCCGGACAATCACCGGGGGGTGGCGTGAATCCCGGAGTGAATGTCTGTTCGCGACAACGCAGAATCGCTGAACAGAAATCTATAGTCAAGTTCCGCACTCGAGTACAGCCTCAACTAGGACCTTGGATTCATGTCACATTACATTCACCCCCCCACCATCTGGCCTGGGCTTGCAAAATCCTGCCAACTGTCCTGGTTTGAGACAATTCACACCTCTTTAACCTGGGATTACCTCTCTCTCTGGATCTGTAAAGACTTAATTACCTGCAAATGCTCCCATTCAAAGCATCATCTTGCATCTTATATGTTTCTGGAACCTACCTCTTCATTCACCTGAGGAAGAAGCAGTGCTCTGAAAGCTAGTGATTTGAAACAAACCTGTTGGACTTTAACCTGGTGTTGTAAGACTTTTTACTGTGCTCACCCCAGTCCAACGCCGGCATCTCCACATCATCACTCCCCCTAGACAGCTCTACCCTCTATCTTAGCTCCTCCAGACTGGCAAGCCTTTCCTCCAAATACAGATCCTCACTTTACCAACCCCACTTCTCCCCACCTCCTGTATACACTATCCGTCCCCACGGCTCAAACCCATGGTTCTCGCACAGCAGCGTTAACACCGACATCCCCTCCACCCTAAAATGCCTCTTCAACTGATTCCAAATCTTCACCGTTGACTGCACAACCGGGCTCCCTGAAAACCTACTCAGCGCCATTGACAACACTGCCATCACCATAGCCCTTAAACTGGGCCCCTTACAAGATTCCTCCTCCATCCTAACCCACTCTACCCCTTCTCCTTCCCACCATCGCCGCACCTTATCCACATTCGCCGCCCAGTAACAATGAAGCAGTTTCAGCAATGCCAACCCCCGTTGCCTCTGCCTCTGTAGCAGGGCCCTCCTGACCCTCAGCACCTTCCCCACCCATACAAAGTTCGAAATAATCATGTCCAATTTCTGAAAAAAGGCCTTTGGTATAAATATCGGGAGAGCCTGAAAAATACACAAGCACCTCGGCAGAATATTCATTTTTACCCCTTGGACCCTCCCTGCCAAAGTCAACTGCAGTGTATCCCACCTCCTAAGATCCCTCTGGCCTTCTCCACCAACTTCGTTGAGTTCCACTCATGCAGCTCCGTCCATTCCCTCGCTACTCGAATCCCCAAATACCTGAACCTATTCCTCGCCACCGTAAATGCCATCCCCTCTAAATTAGCCCGCTGTCCCAGCTCATTCACCGGGAAAACCTTGCTTTTCCCTACATTCTGTAAATGTACCCCAAGAACTCTCCAAACCTCCCAGCAGGCCCATGATACTTCCCATACTCTTCAGCGGATCCGAAACATATAGCAATAGGCATAGAGCGACACCCGGTGCTCCCTCTGACCCCTCATAATCCCTCGCCACTCTGCCGATCCCCTAAGAGCCATCGCCAGCAGCTCTGTGGGGATCGCCAGCGCATCGCCAGCGCAAACAACAACGGCGACAGCGGGCACCGCTGCCTTGTACCCCTGTATAAGTCAAAGCTTTGCAAACTCATATTATTCGTCCTCACACTCGCCCTTGGTGCCACATATATATTCCCCACCTCCGACACCACACATCCCCAGCCCATATCTTCAATATTTCACTGGATGTGGCCTGCCTCCAGCAAGCGGCTTGCCTTCTCCCCATACACATATTGCACCCCTTTTGTCCTACGTACTTGCCCTACCACCCTCCCCATTGTCAGCCTGTTAATTCATAGATTATCATAGAATTTACAGTGCAGAAGGAAGCCATTCGGCCCATCGAGTCTGCACCGGCTCTTGGAAAGAGCACCCTACCCAAGGTCAACACCTCCACCCTATCCCCATAACCCAGTAATCCCACCCAACACTAAGGGCAATTTTGGACACTAAGGGCAATTTATCATGGCCAATCCACCTAATCTGCACATCTTTAGACTGTGGGAGGAAACCGGAGCACCCAGAGGAAACCCACTCACAAATGGGGAGGATGTGCAGACTCCGCACAGACAGTGACCCAAGCCGGAATCGAACCTGGGACCCTGGAGCTGTGAAGCAATTGTGCTATCCACAATGCTACTGTGCAGGGGTTAAATTGCCCCTGCAACCTTTTCCTCCTCGCCAATCCCTCCATGGTGGGCAGCCTCAAATATTCCCTGTCCACATCCATTATCTCGCACACTAGACCTCTCTCCTTTCCTTATCTGCAAGTGCCTTCAACAAAATAATTTCCCCCGGGACCACTGCCCTAGCGCTTCCCAAAAAATGGCTGCCGGCACCTCCCCATTCTGATTCAACTCCACATACTCCCTAATCACCACCCGCACCTTATCACAAATACGTCCATCCGCCAGCAACCCCAAATTAAACCTCCACCCCAGCCTCTGCTCTTGTCCCGGTCTAATCCGAATCTCCAGCCAGTGGGGTGCATGGTCTGAGATAACTATCCCCACATACTCTGCCCCCTCCACCTCAACCAAAATCCCCCGGCTCACCACAAAATAATCAATCCTCGAATAGACCTTATAGATGTGCAAAAAGAAGGAATATTCCCCCCTGGGTTCTGAAAATGCCATGGATCCACCATACCCATCCTCTCCATAAATCCACCCAGCTCCTTTGTCATTCGAACCACACGCTAGAGAGACGAAGGCTGAGGGATGACCTGATAGAAGTTTATAAAATTATGAGGGGTATAGATAGGATGAACAGTTGGAGGCCTTTTCCCAGGGCGGAAATGACTTTTTCCCAGGGCAGAAATGACAGTTACAAGGGGGCACAAGTTCAAGGTGAGGGGGGAAGTTTTTTTACAGAGAGGGTGCTGGTGGCCTTGAATGTACTGCCAAGTGAGGTGGTTGAGGCAGATACTTTAGCGACCTTTAAGACTTATCTGGACAGACACATGAACAGACGTGGTATAGAAGGATACAGGCGGCTGGTTTAGATAGGACACGTGATCGGCGCAGGCTTGGAGGGCCTCAGGGCCTGTTCCTGTGCTGTATTGTTCTTTGTACCTATGAACCTGGGGCTCGACCTAACCACCCTCAGCTCTCGGACACAATTAAAATCTCCTCCCATGATCAACTGGTGTTCGCTGCCAGCGACCCCTTCATAAAACCCACATCATCCTAATTTGTGGCAAACACATTTACCAACACCACCGGTGCCCTTCCAATACCCCAGTCACAATCACATATCTCCCACCCGGATCCCTCACCTCCTTCACACTCACAAATCCAGGGCGGGATTCTCTGAGCCTGAGGCTAAGTGTTGACGCCATCATAAATGCCGTTGCGTTTCTCGAAGGCGTCAACATGGCCTCAGGAGCAGAAATTCTGACCCCTACAGGGGGCCAGCACGGCACTGGAGTGACCCACACTGCTCCAGCTGCCGATCCCGGGCGTCAGATAGGTGCCGCGGGTCGGCTCATGGGCAGTGGACCCCGATCGAGGGCCAGGCCACAGCGGAGACCCCCCCCTCCCCCAAGGTCGGACCGCCCCCCCCCCCCGCTACAGCATGCCGCCCCCAGATGCATCCACACCGAGGTCCCACCGGGTAAGGGCAGGTGTGGACGGCGCCGGCAGGACTCGGCTTTTTTAGCGTGGCTGTTCGGCCCACCCCCGGCCGAGAATTGCTGGGGGGGACCCCGTAGTGCTCCGGAGAATCGGCAGACTGGCATCGGGGCAGCATGGCATGATTCGCGCCGGTCCCGACGATTCTCCGGCTGGGCCCCGAGGTGAGAGAATCCCGCCCCCCCCCATTTCTTTGCTCATTAAAATCGCCACACCCTCTATTTTGAATCAAACCCTGAGTGGAAAACCTGCCCGACCCATCCCTTTCTTAACCTAACCTGGTCCTTCACATGGAGGTGTGTCTCCTGCAGAAAGACCACCCCCGCTTTCAAACTCCCAAGATGCGCGAACCTGCGATCATTTAACCGGTCCATTCAGGCCCCAGACGTTCCACATTACCAACCTTACCGAGGCTTATGCCTCCAATCCTCTCTACCATCTGTCATCTTCACCACCTAACTCCATCCCCCTTAATTACAGCCCCCTCAATTCCACCCTGTACCTAGCCCAGCCCAGATAAACTCCTTCTCCACCCCTCAACCATGTCATCTCTCACCCCCTGCCACGTCGCGACAACCTCCCCCCCCCACCCCTCCCCCCGCCCCGGTCACTTCTCTCTGACTTCTCTTCCACCACCTCACTTCCGTTCACCAGCATTATTTGCTAGCGTGGCAGTCCCTGCCCAAAGGCTCCTCCCAATGACCTCCCATCCCCCTCTCCCCACTCCTCCGCTCAAAAAAAAAGACTCCCTACTGACCTTACCCTTCCCAACCCAAACAAAGATTTCTCCTGAACTCCAGGCCACCTCCCCCAAAGCAAACAGACAAATACTAAACACACACAGCCCCATAAAACAGGAGTGGGAAGTTGGGAACATCCATCCCCACATAAACTTTTCACCCCACAACCCCTTACAATCCTAACAGTAAACAACAAACCCAAGAAAGGACCCCCTCCAAACCAGAGAGGATGCAAATTCCCCAATCCCTACCCCCACTTTGAACACGTTCCCAACCATTACGAAGTGCGAGCACCCCGGTCCCAAACATTATCCATTCAGTTCTCCTCCAGATTATGCTCCTGAATGAAGTCTTCAGCCACTTCTGGGTTCTCAAAGTAATACCCCCGGCCTTCAAACGTAACCCTAATTTAGCTGGGTAGTTTACCCTAAAGCTGATCTGCCGCCGGTACAGCACTGCCTTGGCCGTGCCCGTCACTTCATCAACTCGGCTCCAATGTCCTGATATATTTGGATCTTGTTTCCCTCCCATTCGCTGGTGCGCTTCTCCTCAGCCCAACGAAAAATCTTCTCTTTCTCCACAAATTTGTGGAGCCTCACAATCACTGCCCGCAGCAGCTTCCCAGCTCTAGGCTTCTGACTCAGGGACCTGTGCGCTTGGTCCACTTCAGGGGCCTTATCTAGCACCCCTTCTGCCACCAGCATCTTTGAGACGTATCTCCTGGCACTCACACCTTCCACTCCTTCAGGCAGGCCCACTATTTGCAGGTTCTGCCTTCCCAAGGTATTCTGCTCCTCCACTTTTGCCCTCAACCTATCCTATCAGGCTGCATCACAGCCTGGTTTGGCAACTGCTCGGCCCAGGACCGCAAGAAACTTCAGAGAGTCGTGAACACCGCCCAGTCCATCACACGAACCTGCCTCCCATCCATTGACTCCATCTACACCTCCCGCTGCCTGGGGAAAGCGGGCAGTATAATCAAAGATCCCTCCCACCCTGCTTACTCACTCTTCCAACTTCTTCCATCGGGCAGAGATACAGAAGTCTGAGAACACACACTCAAAGACAGCTTCTTCCCCACTGTCACCAGACTCCTAAATGACCCTCTTATGGACTGACTTCATTAACACTACACCCTGTATGCTTCATCCGTTGCCAGTGCTTATGTAGTTACATTGTATATGTTGTGTTGCCCTATTATGTATTTTCTTTTATTCCCTTTTCTTCTCGTGTACTTAATGATCTGTTGAGCTGCTCGCAGAAAAATACTTTTCACTGTACCTCGGTACACGTGACAATAAACAAACCCAATCCAATCCAATCCAACGTTTTACAAAGGTCTCCTCGGAGCCCTACCTCCACTTCCAGTGCCACAACACGATCGCTGGTCCAAGATCACTCCTTCGATCTCCCGAATCTGCGACCTCTACACCTCCAAACACTTCTCCCCCAGTTCCATCAAACTCTTAAGGGTGCCACAGCTCCTTCAATGGCCTTTGAATGATCCTCCCACATTTCCTTCTTCTGTTGGCGGAATTCATCTTTAGGAAAAGCCATCAACTGCTCCATTTGGGGCTTTCCACCTTCTAACAGCCCTTCCCCCTTCGCCATCCTTACATTAGTTGCTGCGCCACAGATTTCCACCAACTCTTTGGCCAGGTCTCTCACCGTCTCCTGCCGGGTTTGATAACCCACTCCTGGGGGAAACTACTCCTACAAATACCCCTTTTCATCAAAATTCCACCCAATATCGGGTAAAAAGAGCTCTTTCCTGTGCCTTCGAGCAGGAGTTGCCCTGTGTGCGACCACTCACACCATGGCCGCCACCGGAAGTCGCCTAACCAAGGTTTTATATAGTTGCAACATGATTTCCCAACTCCTGTAATATGCCCCAGCTGATGCAGGCAAGCATGCCATATGCCTTCTTAATCACCTTGGCCACCTAAATTGCCACTTTTTGGGAACTGTGGACCTGCATTCCCAGATCGCTCTGTATGTTATTGTTCCTAAGGGTTCCCCCATTTACAGTATACTATTTTGCATATTTCCAGATTAAACTCTATCTGCCATTTCTGAGCCCTCGGGCGGGATTCTCCGACCCCCCGCCAGGTCGGAGAATCGCCGGGGGCTGGCGTGAATCCCGCCCCCGCCGGTTGCCGGAGATTCGGCGGGGGCGGGAATCGCGGCGGGGGCGGGAATCGCGCCGCGCCGGTTGGCAGGCCCCCCCTCCGCGATTCTCCGGCCCGAATGGGCCCAAGTCCTGCAACTAGAATGCCTGTCCCGCCGGCGTGGATTAAACCACCTCTCTTACCGGCGGGGCAAGGCGGCGCAGGCGGGCTCCTGGGTCCTGGGGGGGGGGGGGCGCGGGGCGATCTGGCCCGCGATCGGGGCCCACCCGTCCAGGCTGATCATGTGGAATGTGAGGGACCTGTACGGGCTGGTCAAGAGGTCCCGAGTGTTCTCGCATTTAAAGGAGTTGAAGGCGGACGTGGCCATGCTGCAGGAGACGCACTTAAAAGTCGCTGACCAAACGAGGTTAAGGAGGGGATGGATGGGCCACATGTTCCACTCGGGGCTAGACTCAAAGACCAGAGGGGTGGCAATTCTGGTTAGTGAACGGGTGGCTTTTGAGGCAGGGAGCATCGTGGCGGACAATGGGGGCAGGTACATAATGGTGAGTGGCAAACTACAGGGGGCCCGGGTGGTGTTGGTGAACGTGTATGCCCCGAACTGGGACGATGCGGAATTCATGAGGCGGATGTTGGGTAAGATCCCGGACTTGGAGTCAAGTAACTTGATCATGGGGGGGGGGGGGGGGGGGGGGACGGGACTTTAATACGGTATTGGATCCGGCTCTGGACTGGTCTAAGTCCAGGTCGGGAAAGAGACCGGCGGCGGCCAGGGCCCTGTGGGAGTTCATGGATCAAATGGGGGGTGTGGACCCTTGGAGATTCGCACGGCCATGGGCGAAGGAGTTCTCCTTTTTCTCCCTCGTCCATAAAGTTTACTCGCGGATTGACTTTTTTGTGTTGAGCAGGGCGTTAATCCCGAGGGTGGAGGGGGTTGAGTATTCGGCCATTACGGTCTCGGACCATGCCCCGCACTGGGTGGACCTGCGACAGGGGGCAGAGCGGGGGCAGCTGGAGACTGGATGTGGGGCTGCTGGCAGATGAAGAGGTGTGTGGACGGATAAAGAGGAGCATTCAGAACTATGTGATAACGAATGACACAGGGGAGGTAACAGCTGCAGCGGCTTAGGAGTCTATGAAGGCAGTCATCAGAGGGGAGTTCATCTCTAATAGGTCCCACAGAGAGAAGAGGAGAGGGCAGAGAGGGAGAGGCTGGTGGGAGAGATGCTTAGGGTAGACAGGAGGTATGGGGAGGCCCCCGAGGGGGCCTGCTAAAGGAGCGCCGGAGATTACAGGCGGAGTTCGATTTGCTGACCACGGGGAAGGCGGAGGCACAGGTGAGGAAAGTGCAAGGGGCAGTCTACGAGAATGGGGAGAAAGCAAGTAGGATGCTGGTGCACTGACTTTGTAGGAGAGAGGCGGCCAGGGAGATCGGGGGAGTGAGGGATAAGGAAGGTAATACGGTGTTGAGCCCAGAGAGGATCAATTAAATCTTCAAGAAGCTGTATGATGCTCAATCAATAACTCAAGAAGTGAGATTGGATGACAATTGAAGGCTTTATTGGACTAGATGTTTCCCCCAGCAGCGCAGGTACAGAATGCAGCTGCTAGGGAGACACAGACTCTTATACTCCGCCTTACTGGGCAGAACCAGCAGGCAGGCTTCACCAATGATCTTCCTGTCTCAGGTACCTCACACACCAATGATCTTACAGCCCCAACCTAGGTACCGTAATGCCCCTAATACAGACTATTTACAGTATTCATTTTACATGTACATATCAGGATGAAGCAATTAGTCGATCACGGGCCCTGGTCATCCTCTGTGATCGTCGCAGTTTCGGCGGTGATGCAGGCGCCGGCTCGGGCATCCGTTCCTCCGGGAGCATGACTTTGGCTTCTTCGGTAGCTTCATCACCCCTGGGTGGGACCAGTGGAAGAACCTATCCACTTGGAAAGGGGGCAGCCGTGGGGTGCGCAAGTGGGAGCGAGGGTGGTGTTGGTGTGGGGGGTGTGGGTGGGGATCCAGCGGGCGCCAAGTCCCGTAGGGAGACCGTATCCTGCCGGGGTAGGCGTACTGAGGGTTAGCGTGCAGGAGGTGAACCCTCTCTACCAATGGGTCCGACTGGTGCGCCCGCACGTGTTTTCAGAGCAGAATGGGTCCTGGAGCTGCCAGCCAGGTTGGGAGCGAGGTCCTGGAGGAGCACTTCCAGTGGGAGACTGGGAGATTCCTGGACCGTAGGGCCAGTAGGACGGTCTTCCAGACCGTTCCGTTCTCCCTCTCTACCTGCCTGTTTCCCCGGGGGTTATAACTGGTCGTCCTGCTTGAGGCGATGCACTTGCTGAGCAGGAATTGACGCAGTTCGTCGCTCATGAAGGAGGACCCCCTATCGCTGTGTATGTAGGCGGGGAAACCGAACAGGGTAAAGATACTGTGGAGGGCTTTTATGACAGTGGCTGCGGTCATGTCGGGGCAGGGGATGGCGAATGGGAACTGGGAGTACTCGTCAATCACGTTCAGGAAGTACGTGGTGCGGTCGGTGGAGGGGAGGGGCCCTTTGAAGTCCATACTGAGGCGTTCAAAGGGACGGGAAGCCTTTATCAGGTGCGCTTTCTCTGGCCTGTAGAAGTGCGGCTTGCACTCCGCGCAGATTTGACAGTTTCTGGTGGCGGTCCTGACCTCCTCGAGGGAGTAGGGCCAGGGTGTGGGTCTTGATAAAATAGAAGAATCGAGTGATCCCCAGGTGGCAGAGGTCCTCATGGAGGACCCGGAGTCGGTCCACTTGTGTGTTGGCACATGTGTCGCGGGATAGGGCATCAGGAGGCTCATTTAGCTTCCCAGGATGATACAAGATCTCGTAGTTGTAGGTGGAGAGCTCGATCCTCCACCGTAAGATCTTATCGTTCTTTATCTGACCCCGCTGTGCATTATCGAACATGAAAGCTACCGACCGTTGGTCAGTGAGGAGTGTGAATCTCCTGCCAGCCAGGTAATGCCTCCAGTGCCGCACAGCTTCTACTATGGCCTGGGCCTCCTTTTCAACGGAGGAATGACGGATTTCTGAAGCATGGAGGGTGCATGAGAAGAAGGCCACGGGCCTGCCCGCTTGGTTGAGGGTGGCCGCCAGAGCTACATCAGACGCGTCGCTTTCGACTTGGAAGGGAAGGGATTAATTAACTGCGTGCATCGTGGCCTTTGCGATGTCCGCCTTTATGCGGCTGAAGGCCTGGCGGGCCTCTGCCGACAGGGCGAAAACTGAGGATTGGATTAGTGGGCGGGCCTTGTCCGCATAATTGGGGACCCACTGGGCGTAATATGAAAAAAGTCCCAGGCAGTGTTTCAGGGCCTTGGAGCAGTGGGGGAGGGGAAACTCCATGAGGGGGCACATGCATTCGGGTTCTGGGCCTATGACTCCATCATGCACTACGTAGCTGAGGATGGCTAGACGGTCAGTGCTGAACACGCATTTGTCCTTGTTGTCGGTCAAGTTAAGGGTTTTTTGCGGTATGGAAGAATTTGCAGAGGTTGGTGTCATGGTCCTGCTGGTCGTGGCCGCAGATGGTGACGTTGTCGAGGTACGGAAACGTGGCCCGCAAACCGTACCGGTCAACCATTCGGTCCATCTCCCATTGGAAGACCGATACTCCATTTGTGACACCGAAGGGAACACTTAGGAAGTGGTAGAGCCGTCCATCTGCTTCAAACGCAGTGTACTTGCGGTCGCCCAGGCGGATGGGGAGCTGGTGGTATGCAGATTTGAGGTCCACCGTGGAAAAGACCTTGTATTGTGCAATCGGATTGACCAAATCAGATATGCGGGGGAGAGGGTACGCGTCGAGATGTATATACCTGTTGATGGTCTGATTATAATCGATGACCATCCTGTGCTTTTCCCCGGTCTTTAAAACCATTAATGAGCTCTCCAGGGGCTGTTGCTAGCCTCGATAACACCTTCCTTCAGTAGCCGCTGGACTTCCGACCTAATGAAGGTCCGGTCCTGGGCACTGTACCATCTGCTCCTGGTGGCGACGGGTTTGCAATCCGGGGTGAGAGTCACAAAAACTGAAGGCTGGTCAATCTTGAGGGTCGCGAGGCTGCAGACAGTGAGGGAGGGTATAGGGCTGCCGAATTTAAAAGTTAAGCTCTGGAGGATGCATTGGAAGTCCAATCCCAGGAGCGTGGCAGCGCAGAGGTGAGGGAGGACGTAGAGTCGGAAATTTTTTAATTCTCTTCCCTGGACTGTGAGGTTCGCTACGTAGAACCCCTTGATCACTACAGAGTGAGACCCGGAGGCCAGGAGGGTTATTTGGTTAACTGGGTGTATGGGAAGAGAACAGTGCCTTACCGTGTTGGGGTGTATGAAGCTCTCTGTGCTCCCGGAGTTGATCAGGCAGGATGTTTTGCGCCCGTTGATGAGCATGGTCGTCGTCGCGGTCGAGAGCGTTTGGAGCCGAGACTGGTCCACGGTCACCGAGGCGAGTCGTGGTAAAAGTTGAAGATTTTCCTCGGGCTGTGTGTGGTCATCCGAATCGGGGTCCTGAGACTCCACCAAGATGGCGGTGCCCATGGGTCACACGTGGCTGGGGGTGGGCAAGATGGCGGCACCCACGCATCGCACGTGGTCCCTGGGGAACAAGATGACGGCGCCCGGGTCCCACATATGGCTGGGAAAATAAGATGCCAGCGCCCGCGGCCCGCACATGGCCCGTGGAGAGATGTGGCGGCGGCCCCGGTTCGCCCCCGGAGACAGCGGCGAGGGCCCGGGCTTGGCATACCACCACGAAATGGCCCTTTTTTGCCACAACCTTTGCAGGTGGAGGAGCGGGCCGGGCAGCGCTGCCGGGGGTGCTTGTCTTGCCCGCAAAAATAACAGCGGGGCCCCCCAAGGTTGCCTGGTAGCCGCGCGGCACAAGCTTGTGGGGGGATGGGGGTGCATCGGGGTCGGCCGCTGGTGGATTCCACGCTGCCCAAGGGGCTGCCGCGCGGTCGGGGACGTACATTTCGGGAGGCCACATCCGGGGAGCTAGCAAGACCTAGTGTCTCTTTCTCCAGCAGCTGCTGATGGATTTGGGAGGACAGCATACCTGCAACGAATGCATCCCGGATTAAAAGTTCTGTGTGGTCGCTGGCTGAAACCTGCGGGCAGTCACAGTTCCTACCCAGGAGCACGCGGTAGAATTCATCCAGCGTTTCTCCCGGGATTTGTCGCCTTGTCGCTAGCAGATGTCGGGCGTAAACCTGGTTTACTGGGCGAATGTAGTGTCCTTTCAACAGGGCCATCGCGGCCTCAAAATCGTCCGCATCCTCGATGAGGGTGTAGATCTCTGGGCTCACTCTCGAGTGGGGAACTTGCAGTTTCTGGTCCTCCGTGGGTGCAGTCATGGCCGTCCTGAGGTACCCTTTGAAGCACGCCAGCCAGTGTTTGAAGGTTGCCGCTGAGTTTGCCGCGTGGGGGCTGAGTTGCAGACACTCCGGCTTGATTCGGAGCTCCATTCTTTAAAATCTAGTCCAATAAATTGATGCTCGGTCAATAACTCCAGAAGCGAGATTGGATGACAATTGAAGGCTTTATTGGACTAGATGTTTCTCCCAGCAGCGCAGGTACAGAATGTAGCTGCTCGGGAGACACAGACTCTTATACTCCGCCTTACTGGGCGGAACCAGCAGGCAGGTTTCACCAATGATCTCCCTGTCTCAGGTACCTCCCACACCAATGATCTTACAGCCTCAACCTAGCTACCATAATACCCCTAATACAGACTACCACACTGTACGAGTCAGAACCCCTCAGGGGAGGGGAAGGGATGAAGCAATTTATGGATCGGTTGAGGTTCCCAAGGGTGGACGAGGATCGGGTGGAGGGACTGGGGGCCCCGATTAAGTTGGAGGAGATAACTTCCGGGTCGCGGCGATGCGGAGCTAAGCCGCGCGAGTCGGCAGCTCCCGCAGGAACGGACTTTTGGGCCCGCTAACGGAGCCCCAACGGACCTTTAAAAAAAAATCAACCCGTGGGGAAGAACGGAGGAAGTCTCCTACAGACCTGCATGGACTGGAAACGCAGTGAAACGGCGAGGAAAGCGGCACTGGAGCAGCGGGAGAAGAAAGAAGAAAAAAACAAAATGGCGGCGCCCATGGACAGAGAGGAGATGAAAGAGTTCATCAAGTGCTGCTTCGAGGAGCTGCGTAAGGAGATGGTGGCGCCTATACTGGCAATGGTGGAAAAACTTGGAGCAACCCAGAAAGCCCAAGAGGTGAAGATTCAGGAGATCCAGGAAAAAGTGAGTGAGAACGACGACGAGCTCGTGGGCCTGGCGGAGAGAGTGGAGCGGCACGAGGCGCTGCACAGGACGTGGGCGGGAAGACTCGAAGACCTGGAGAACAGATCAAGGAGAAACAACTTGAGGATCCTGGGTCTCCCAGAAGGAGTGGAGGGGGCCGATGCCGCGGCATATGCGGGCACAATGATCAGGAGGCTGATGGGTACGGAGGCCTTCCCGGGATTGCTGGAGCTGGATGGGGCGCACCGAGTGCTAGCGAGGAAGCCCAAGACAAAAGAGCTGCCAAGGGCTATGGTGGTGAGATTTCACCGGTTTACGGACAGAGAGAGGGTCCTGAAATGGGCCAAGAAGGAACGGAGCAGCAAGTGGGACAATGCGGAGATCAGAATATACCCGGACTGGAGCGCGGAGGTCGCTAAACGGAGAGCGGGTTTCAACCGGGCCAAAGCGGTGCTGCATCGGAAAGGAGTGAAATTTGGAATGCTGCAGCCAGCGCGACTGTGGGTTACACATAATGGCAAACACCACTACTTCGAAACGCCCGAAGAGGCGTGGACCTTTATACTAGCTGAAAAATTGGACTCTAATTGAGGGTTTGTGTGGGAGGGGGGTGTTTGAGGGTTGAAGTATGACGGTTGTTGTACATAGGGGGTCAACCACGCGCAGGAAAGGATATATGGCTGGGGGAGAGGGACAAGGCCATGACAGGAGCTGCGCCATGGGAAGCGGGGCAGGCTTTGGGAAGCGCAGGGTTGTCTTTCCCGCGCGCGGCAAAAAAAAGGCGGGAAGGGGAACAAAGGAATGTACATTGATTGGGAGATTCCCACACGGGGGGGTTAAAGGGATGGCGGGGGAAGCCGGGGTCAGCAGGTGTCAGCTGACTTACGGGAGGGATATGGGGGGAGCAAAAAAGCTAGACGGGGATCTAGCGGGGGGGCGGGGGGGGGGGGGGGAGGGAGGGGAGAGGAGGGAGGGGGGGAAGGGGGGGGAAATGGGTTGCTGCTACACTGGCCGAAAGAGAACGGGACACAGAAGAGGTGGCTGGGGCGGGGGTCCCCCAGCTGGGGGACTGGAGAGTGAGGGAGACGCGGACAAGGGACTGGCCCAGAAAAGGAGATGGCTAGTCGGCGGGGGGGCGGTGAGAGTCCCTCCAATCTGACTGATAACGTGAGGGGCCTGAATGGGCCGGTGAAGCGGGCTTGAGTGTTCGCGCACTTGAAGGGACTGAAGGCAGATGTGGCAATGCTCCAAAAGACACACCTGAAGGTGGCGGACCAGGTCAGGTTAAGAAAGGGATGGGTAGGACAGGTATTTCGCTCGGGATTGGACGCAAAAAATAGAGGGGTGGCAATTCTGGTGGGAAAGCATGTGTCATTTGAGGCCAAGACTATCGTAGCGGATAATGGAGGGAGATATGTGATGGTGAGTGGTAGGTTGCAAGGGACGTGGGTGGTGTTGGTAAATGTATACGCCCCAAACTGGGATGATGCTGGATTCATGAAGCGCATGTTGGGGCGCATTCCGGAACCTGAAGGTAGGAGGACTAATAATGGGAGGGGATTTCAATACGGTGCTGGACCCAGCACTGGACCGCTCCAGATCAAGGACGGGAAGGAGGCCGGTGGCGGCCAAGGTACTTAGGGGGTTTATGGATCAGATGGGGGGAGTGGACCCATGGAGGTTTGCAAGACCGCAGGCCACGGAATTTTCTTTTTTCTCCCACGTGCATAAGGCTTACTCCCGGATAGATTTCTTTGTTCTGGGCAGGGCGCTCATCCCGAGAGTGGGGGGGACGGAGTATTCGGCCATAGCCGTTTCGGACCATGCCCCACACTGGGTGGAACTGGAGCTGGGAGAGGAGAGGGACCAACGCCCGCTGTGGCGGCTGGGTGTGGGACTGCTGGCCGATGAGGTGGTGTGTGGGAAGGTGAGGGTGTGTATTGAAAGGTACTTGGAGGCCAACGACAACGGGGAGGTGCGAGTGGGGGTGGTATGGGAGGCATTGAAGGCGGTGATCAGCGGAGAGCTGATCTCCATCAGGGCTCATAGGGAGAAGATAGAGGGAATGGAAAGGGAGAGGCTAGTGGGGGAGATCTTGCGAGTGGACAGGAGATACGCAGAGGCCCCGGAGGAAAGATTACTTGGGGAAAGGCGACGGCTCCAGACGGAGTTTGACCTGCTGACCACGGGCAAGGCGGAGGCACAGTGGAGGAAGGCGCAAGGGGCGACTTACGAGTACGGGGAAAAGGCTAGTCGGATGCTGGCGCACCAGCTCCGTAAGAGGGCGGCAGCGAGGGAAATAGGGTGAATCAAAGATGGAAGGGGAGCCACGGTTCGAGGGGCAAGGGAAATAGATAAGGTATTTAAGGACTTCTATGAAGAGCTGTACAGATCCCAGCCCCCAGGGGGGGAAGGGGGCATGAGGCGATTCCTGGACCAGCTGGGGTTCCCGAGGGTGGAGGAGCAGGAGGCGGTTGGTTTGGGGGCACCAATTGGGTTGGAGGAGTTGAGTAAGGGTTTGGGGAGCATGCAGGCGGGGAAGGCCCCGGGGCCGGACGGGTTCCCGGTGGAATTCTATAGAAAATATGTGGACCTGCTGGCCCCGCTACTAGTGAGGACCTTCAACGAGGCAAGAGAGGAGGCAACCCTGCCCCAGACAATGTCGGAGGCGACAATCTCCCTGATTCTAAAGCGAGACAAGGATCCACAGCAATGTGGATCATACAGGCCGATTTCGCTCCTCAATGTGGATGCTAAGCTATTGCCGAAGGTACTGGCCACTAGGATTGAGGACTGTGTCCCGGGGGTGATTCACGAAGACCAAACGGGATTCGTAAAGGGCAGGCAGTTAAATACCAATGTGCGGCGGCTCTTAAACGTGATAACGATGACATCGGAGGAGGGAGAGGCGGAGATAGTGGCAGCTATGGACGCGGAAAAAGCCGTTGACCGAGTAGAGTGGGAGTACCTCTGGGAGGTATTGCGCAGGTTTGGGTTCGGGGGAGGGTTTATTAGATGGGTGAAGCTCCTTTACAGCGCCCCGGTGGCGAGCGTAGTGACAAACCGGCGGAGGTCGGAGTACTTTCGGCTGTACCGAGGGACGAGACAGGGGTGCCCCCTGTCCCCCCTCTTGTTTGCATTGGCGATCGAACCCTTGGCCATATCACTTAGGGAGTCTCAGAAATGGAGGGGGATAGTCCGCGGGGGAGAGGAGCATCGGGTATCGCTATATGTGGATGACCTGCTGCTATACGTGGCGGACCCAATGGAGGGGATGGTGGAGGTCATGCAGACTCTGAAGGAGTTTGGAGAGTTCTCGGGCTACAAGTTTAATGTAGAGAAGAGTGAGCTTTTTGTATTGCAGGCAGGGGACCAAGAAAGAGGGATAGGGGACCTACCGCTAGGAGGGCGGAGAGGAGTTTTCGGTATCTGGGGATCCAGATAGCCAGAAGTTGGGGGGCCCTACATAAACTGAATTTGACGAGGGTGGTGGAGCAAATGGAGGAGGATTTTAAAAGATGGGACATGCTCCCGCTCTCGTTGACGGGTAGGGTGCAGTCAGTCAAAATGGTGGTCCTTCCGAGGTTTTTGTTCGTGTTTCAGTGCCTCCCTATCGTGATCACCAAGGGCTTTTTCAAGAGAGTAGGTAGGAGTATCATGGGGTATGTGTGGGCAAATAAGACCCCGAGGGTTAGGAGAGGGTTCTTGGAACGCAACAGGGACCGAGGCGGGTTGGCTTTGCCAAACCTAGAGAGTTACTACTGGGCAGCAAATGTGGCGATGGTCCGTAAGTGGGTTATGGAGGGAGAGAACATAGAACATAGAACATAGAAAATACAGCACAGAACAGGCCCTTCGGCCCACGATGTTGTGCCGAACCTTTGTCCTAGATTAATCATAGATTATCATTGAATTTACAGTGCAGAAGGAGGCCATTCGGCCCTTTGAGTCTGCACCGGCTCGTGGAAAGAGCACCATAGCCAAACTCAACACCTCCACCCAACACCAAGGGCAATTTGGACATTAAGGGCAATTTATCATTGGCCAATTCACCTAACCCGCACATCTTTGGACTGTGGGAGGAAACCGGAGCACCCGGAGGAAACCCACGCAGACACGGGGAGGACGTGCAGACTCCGCACAGACAATGACCCAAGCCGGAATCGAACCTGGGACCATGGAGCTGTGAAGCAATTGCGCTATCCACAATGCTACCGTGCTGCCCTTAAAAACAAATAAATCTACACTATATCATTTTACCGTCATCCATGTACCTATCCAATAGCTGCTTGAAGGTCCCTAATGTTTCCGACTCAACTACTTCCACAGGCAGTGCATTCCATGCCCCCACTACTCTCTGGGTAAAGAACCTACCTCTGATATCCCTCCTATATCTTCCACCTTTCACCTTAAATTTATGTCCCCTTGTAATGGTGTGTTCCACCCGGGGAAAAAGTCTCTGACTGTCTACTCTATCTATTCCCCTGATCATCTTATAAACCTCTATCAAGTCGCCCCTCATCCTTCTCCGCTCTAATGAGAAAAGGCCTAGCACCCTCAACCTTTCCTCGTAAGACCTACTCTCCATTCCAGGCAACATCCTGGTAAATCTTCTTTGCACCTTTTCCAGAGCTTCCACATCCTTCCTAAAATAAGGCGACCAGAACTGTACACAGTACTCCAAATGTGGCCTTACCAAAGTTTTGTACAGCTGCATCATCACCTCACAGCTCTTAAATTCAATCCCTCTGTGAATGAACGCGAGCACACCATAGGCCTTCTTCACAGCTCTATCCACTTGAGTGGCAACTTTCAAAGATGTATGAACATAGACCCCAAGATCTCTCTGCTCCTCCACATTGCCAAGAACTCTACCGTTAACCCTATATTCCGCATTCATATTTGTCCTTCCAAAATGGACAACCTCACACTTTTCAGGGTTAAACTCCATCTGCCACTTCTCAGCCCAGCTCTGCATCCTATCTATGTCTCTTTGCAGCCGACAACAGCCCTCCTTACTATCCACAACTCCACCAATCTTCGTATCGTCTGCAAATTTACTGACCCACCCTTCAACTCCCTCATCCAAGTCATTAATGAAAATCACAAACAGCAGAGGACCCAGAACTGATCCCTGCGGTACGCCACTGGTAACTGGGATCCAGGCTGAATATTTGCCATCCACCACCACTCTCTGACTTCTATCGGTTAGCCAGTTCGTTATCCAACTGGCCAAATTTCCCACTATCCCATGCCTCCTTACTTTCTGCATAAGCCTACCATGGGGAACTTTATCAAATGCCTTACTAAAATCCATGTACACTACATCCACTGCTTTACCTTCATCCACATGCTTGGTCACCTCCTCAAAGAATTCAATAAGATTTGTAAGGCAAGACCTACCCCTCACAAATCCGTGCTGACTATCCCTAATCAAGCAGTGTCTTTCCAGATGCTCAGAAATCCTATCCTTCAGTACCCTTTCCATTACTTTGCCTACCACCTAAGAAAGACTAACTGGCCTGTAATTCCCAGGGTTATCCCTAGTTCCTTTTTTGAACAGGGGCACGACATTCGCCACTCTCCAATCCCCTGGTACCACCCCTGTTGACAGTGAGGACGAAAAGATCATTGCCAACGGCTCTGCAATTTCATCTCTTGCTTCCCATAGAATCCTTGGATATATCCCGTCAGGCCTGGGGGACTTGTCTATCCTCAAGTTTTTCAAAATGCCCAACACATCTTCCTTCCTGCCAAGTATTTCCTCGAGCTTACCAATCTGTTTCACACTGTCCTCTCCAACAATATCGCCCCTCTCATTTGTAAATACAGAAGAAAAATACTCATTCAAGACCTCTCCTATCTCTTCAGACTCAATACACAATCTCCCGCTACTGTCCTTGATCGGACCTACCCTCGCTCTAGTCATTCTCATATTTCTCACATATGTGTAAAAGGCCTTGGGGTTTTCCTTGATCCTACCCGCCAAAGATTGTTCATGCCCTCTCTTAGCTCTCCTAATCCCTTTCTTCAGTTCCCTCCTGGCTATCTTGTATCCCTCCAATGCCCTGTCTGAACCTTGTTTCCTCAGCCTTACATAAGTCACCTTTTTCCTCTTAACAAGACATTCAACCTCTCTTGTCAACCATGGTTCCCTCACTCGACCATCTCTTCCCTGCCTGACAGGGGCATACATATCAAGGACACGTAGCACCTGTTCCTTGAACAAGTTCCACATTTCACTTGTGTCCTTCCCTGCCAGCCTATGTTCCCAACTTATGCACTTCAATTCTTGTCTGACAACATCGTATTTACCCTTCCCCCAATTGTAAACCTTGCCCTGTTGCACGCACCTATCCCTCTCCATTACTAAAGTGAAAGTCACAGAATTGTGGTCACTATCTCCAAAATGCTCCCCCACTAACAAATCTATCACTTGCCCTGGTTCATTACCAAATCCAATATTGCCCCTCCTCTGGTCGGACAATCTACATACTGTGTTAGAAAAGCTTCCTGGACACACTGCACAAACACCACCCCATCCAAACTATTTGATCTAAAGAGCTTCCACTCAATATTTGGGAAGTTAAAGTCGCCCATGACTACTACACTATGACTTCTGCACCTTTCCAAAATCTGTTTCCCAATCTGTTCCTCCACATCTCTATTACTATTGGGGGGCCTATAGAAAACTCCTAACAAGGTGACTGCTCCTTTCCTATTTCTGACTTCAACCCATACTACCTCAATAGGGTGATACTCCTCGAACTGCCTTTCTGCAGCTGTTATACTATCTCTAATTAATAATGCCACCCCCCCCACCTCTTTTACCACCCTCCCTGATCTTATTGAAACATCGATAACCAGGGACCTCCAACAACCATTTCTGCCCCTCTTCTATCCAAGTTTCCGTGATGGCCACCACATCGTAGTCCCAAGTACCGATCCATGCCTTAAGTTCACCCACCTTATTCCTGATGCTTCTTGCGTTGAAGTATACACACTTCAACCCATCTCCGTGCCTGCAAATACTCTCCTTTGTCAGTGTTCCCTTCCCCACTGCCTCATTACATGCTTTGGCGTCCTGAATATCGGCTACCTTAGTTGCTGGACTACAAATCCGGTTCCCATTCCCCTGCCAAATTAGTTTAAACCCTCCCGAAGAGTACTAGCAAACCTCCCTCCCAGGATATTGGTGCCCCTCTGGTTCAGATGCAACCCGTCCTGCTTGTACAGGTTCCACCTTCCCCAGAATGCGCTCCAATTATCCAAATACCTGAAGCCCTCCCTCCTACACCATTCCCGCAGCCACGTGTTCAACTGCACTCTCTCCCTATTCCTAGCCTCGCTATCACGTGGCACCGGCAACAAACCAGTGATGACAACTCGGTCTGTCCTGGCTTTCAACTTCCAGCCTAACTCCCTAAACTTGTTTATTACCTCCACACCCCTTTTCCTACCTATGTCGTTGGTACCAATGTGCACCACGACTTCTGGCTGCTCACCCTCTCCCCCTTAAGGATTCTGAAGACACGATCCGAGACATCCCTGGCCCTGGCACCCGGGAGGCAACATACCTTCCGGGAGTCTCGCTCGCGACCACAGAATCTCCTATCTATTCCCCTAACCATTGAATCTCCTACAACTATTGCTTTTCTATTCTCCCCCCTTCCCTTCTGAGCCCCAGAGCCAGACTCCGTGCCAGAGACCTGACCGCTAGGGCCTTCCCCCGGTAGGTCATCGCCCCCAACAGCATCCAAAACGGTATACTTGTTTTGAAGGGGAACGGCCACGAGGGATCCCTGCACTGTCTGCCTGTTTGTTTTTTTCCCCCTGACTGTAACCCAGCTATTCTTGTCCTGTACCTTGGGTGTGGTTACCTCCCTGTAACTCTTCTCAATCACCCCCTCTGCCTCCCGGATGATCCGAAGTTCATCCAGCTTCAGCTCCAGTTCCCTAACACGGTCTTTGAGGAGCTGAAGTTGGGTGCACTTCCCGCAGGTATAGTCAGTGGGGACACCGGTGGTATCCCTCACCACCCACATCCTACAGGAGGAGCATGTAACTGGCCTAGCCTCCATCCCCTCTTACCTTAAAGAATATAGCTGCTGTGTGGACTAACTAGATCTCCGCCCTCCGACTCTGCTCCCAGTCAGCTACACTTCCTGTAAACTCCTGGCTCTCTTCGCACTCTTTGCGGAAATGTCGGAAACAAAATGAAAGGAGCACCTTACTCCCTCCTCACCTAACTCCCTCGGTCACCAAACTTTCACTATCGCACTCAAAAAGCACCAAATTCAGCACTCCCTCGGTCACCAAACTCTCACTATCGCACTCAAAAAGCACCAAATTCATCACTCAGTGCAAAAAAAAAAAGAGAGGGGGCGGCATGGAAGAGGATGGAGATGGCGTCTTGTAAAGGAATGAACCTGGGGGCGTTGGTAACGGCACCGCTGCCGCTCTCGCCGACAAAATACACCACAAGCCTGGTGGTGGCAGCAACACTAAAGATCTAGGGCCAGTGGAGAAGACACAGGGGTGCAATGGGAGCATCGGTGTGGTCCCCGATCAGGGGTAACCACCGTTTTTTCCCGAGGAAGATGGACGCCCCCCAAGGCTGGCATCGGGCGGGGATAAGAAGAATGGGGGACCTGTTCATTGACGGGACATTTGCGAGCCTGGGGGCACTGGAGGAGAAATTTGAGTTACCCCCGGGAAATGCATTTAGATATATGCAGGTGAGGGCTTTTGTGAGGCGACAGGTGAGGGAATTTCCGTTGCTCCCGGCACAAGAAGTTCAAGATAGGGTGATCTCGGGGGTATGGGTCAGGGGGGGCAAGGTGTCGGAAATATACCAAGAGATGAAAGAGGGGGAAGCGCTAGTAGAAGAACTGAAAGGTAGATGGGAGGAGGAGCTGGGGGAGGAGATTGAGGAAGGGCTATGGGCCGACGCCCTGGGTAGGGTTAATACCTCCTCCTCGTGTGCCAGGCTCAGTCTGATACAATTTAAGGTGGTTCACAGAGCGCATCTGACGAGGGCGAGGCTAAGTAGGTTCTTTGGGGTAGAGGATAGATGTGAAAGATGTTCAGGGAGCCCGGCAAACCATGTCCATATGTTTTGGTCATGCCCGGCATTGGAGGGGTTCTGGAGAGGAGTGGCGGGAGTAATATCCCAGGTGGTGAAAGTCCGGGTCAAGCCAAGCTGGGGGCTAGCAATATTTGGAGTGGTGAATGAGCGGGAGGGCAGGAGGCGAAAGAGGCCGGAATTCTGGCCTTTGCGTCCCTAGTAGCCCGGCGAAGGGTCTTGCTCTTGTGAAAGGAGGCGAAGCCCCCTAGCCTGGAGGCCTGGATTAACGACATGGCGGGGTTCATAAAATTGGAGAGAATTAAGTTCGCTTTGAGAGGGTCTGCACAGGGGTTCTCCAGGCAGTGGCAACCGTTCCTAGAATATCTCGCGGAGCGTTAGAAGAAGGTCGTTCAGCAGCAGCAACCCTGGGGGGGGAACGGGAAACTGTTTGAGGGGATGGACGAGCGGGAGATAGCATGGAGGGTGGGGGGAAACGGTACGCGCGGCCAAGAGCCAGTGTATAAAGCTATGTAAATATACCATCTTGCCATGTATATATCTTGCTCAGGGAGAATTTGCGCTATTTTGTAATGGGGGGGGGGGGGGTGGGGGGGGGGGGGGGGTGATTGTTTGTAAGGGGAAAAAAGTTGTGTTGTTAAAAAACCTTAATAAAAAATTTTTTTTTTTTTAAAGTTGGAGGAGATAGTTAAAGGACTAGCAAGTATGCAGTCGGGCAAGGCCCCGGGGCCGGACGGCTTCCCCGTAGAATTGTATGACAAGTTCTCGGAGCTACTGAGTCCACTCCTGCTAAGAACCTTTGTGATGAACGGTTACTGCCTTATCATCATGTAAGGTGATGTCCCCTTTAAGACCAGGCTTGGAACCCTGGGGACTCCGCCTCTGGCTCCGCCCATCTGGGAGCCATACATAAAGGCCTGCCTCATGGTCTTTATAGCAGTCAGCTCTCGTCATTTCTGTAGCATAGTTATTAGCCTAATAAAGCCTTCTTTACAGTTTAATCGCTAAGCATCATTATTGAGGGTACCTCAATTTATTAGGCTAAACTAGATTCAGGATGGACGCAGGCCTAAAACCAGAGAAGCTCAATCTGGAAGCACGAACGCCGGAGGCAAAGGAAATTTTAAAATACTGGCTGCGGTGCTTCGAGGCCTACCTGGACTCCGCAGAGACTCCCATCCTGGGGCCACGCAAGCTGCGTCTACTCCACGCCCGGGTGTGTCACAGAATCTCCGCCACGCTCGAAAAGGCGACGACTTATGAGGAAGTGATTGAGTTGCTCCGCAAGCGGTTTGTCAAACCCGTTAATGAGGTGCACGCCCGGCAGCTGCTCTCTACCTGCCGGCAGCGCTCGGGGGAATCGCTCGACGAGTTTGTTGAGAAACTCACCGCGCTGGCCAGGGACTGTGACCATCAGGATGTGACAGGGGAAGTCCATATGAACCTGCACATCAGAGATTCTTTCGTGTCCGGCATCCGCTCGACCTACATCCGGCAGCGACTGCTCGAAAACGGGGCAAAAGACCTCCAGGAGACGCTAACGCTCGCCTCCTCGCTGGAGGTGGCCCGACATAACTTGGGTACGTACCCCGCGGACTCTGCCAGCCCCCCCAGACTTCCTCAGACTCGCCCGTATTACAGGCCTGCGCCACGCGGTGACCCGCTCACCATGGGGGCACACCTTGCTACTTCTGCGGGCAGGGCCAGCACCCACGCCCACGCTGCCCAGCCCGCTCCGCGATCTGCAGCGACTGCGGGAAGAAAGGGCACTTTGCGAGGGAGGGTCTGCCTGGCCAGACCCAGGGGCCAGAAAAACAAAGAACAGCCGGCCCGAAAATCAGGCTCTCAGGCCCGCAGGCCTCGCAATGCTGCTGCGCACCGACCCGACACGTCCTCTTCTGACGCGTCATCAGCCTCGTGCGAATCATGGGAGCGGCCATCTGGTCGGCGGCCATCTTCTCGACCCGACACGTGCGACCGACGGCAGCGGCCATTTTACGACTCCGACTACCCGCGACTGGGTGCGATCACCCTCGATCAAACTCGGCCAAAACACCTGCAGAACTCCATGATGCAGGTCCAGGTCAACGGGCACGACACTGCATGCCTCTTCGACTCCGGGAGCACGGAGAGGTTTATCCACCCTGAAACGGTAAGGCGCTGCTCCCTACGCACCCATCCCACTTCCCAAACCATAGCCCTCGCATCTGGGTCCCACTCGGTACAAATCACGGGGTACTGTGTTGCGGATCTCTCGATCCAGGGTGCCAAATACACCCGTTTCAAATTTTATATCTTCCCTCACCTCTGTGCCCCCCTGCTGCTCGGACTGGATTTCCAGTGCAGCCACCGAAGCCTGACACTGAAGTTCGGCGGACCCTTGCCCCCCCTCACGGTGTGCTGCCTTGCGACACTGAAAGTCGCACCCCCCCTCGCTATTCGCTAACCTCACTCCCGACTGTAAGCCCGTCGCTACCAGGAGCCGGCGCTACAGTGCCCAAGATATGGCTTTTATCAAGTCAGAGGTCCAGCGTTTACTGGGAGAGGGGGTCATCGAGGCTAGCAACAGCCCTTGGAGAGCGCAAGTGGTGGTAGTCCGGTCCGGGGAGAAGAAACGGATGGTCGTGGATTATAGCCAGACCATAAACCGATTCACGCAGCTTGATGCGTACCCCCTTCCTCGCATCGCGGAAATGGTGTTGATTCCCAAATTTCTTTCTCTGTCAGTCTGGCCTCAATAAAAGTTGAGATGGATTCGCACGTAAAAAGAAGTTATTTATTTAGCTTGCAAGCTTGATTCATTTCATAGAAACATAAGAGACATCCAGTTTCCTATATCCCAGAAAGCGAATGAACAAAGAAACAAAGGGATCTCTGCAAATCAATTCAAATGGTATCAAGTTTCACATACTCGACGCCCATAGGTCAGCCTATATCCCTCCTGACCTGTTTGATCTATTCTGATTGGCTCACTTCCAATCCCTTTCTCTGGCCCCTATCAATGCAGCATCACTCTCATAGACACACCTCTTCCTGCTTTTTCCATGCGGTCTCAAATCCCTTTGTCCCTAACTGCCAGAATCAAAGTGGCTTATTTCTACATGACATTAACTAGTATCTCTAAAGTAACTATTTTATATCACATTCGTCATTCCCTCCTTTTATCATTCCATGATAACCGAACTATCCAATCCATAGATACGGTTCCTCATCTAAAAGATCCGTCGCTGCATTTCCAATTCCTGTCTTAGCCCCCCTTCATCTGCCTCACCCTCATGGATTTTAACAGTTAAATTTTTTTTTTTCGGTGATTGGGGCGGTGATCTGATCCAGTGCACCCCGCATTCTACCCATCACACATTTAAGGATGGCCAGGCCCACAAAGATGCAGCCGATAGCTACCACTAGATACATGGCCATATTTATCAACCAGTCCTTCCATCCTCCAAATCCCCAGTTACCCCAAGAGCCAGGATCCTGCATCCCGTCCAAGTGATCCCGTATGCGATCCATAAATTTAGTGATGTTAGCGGTCAAGTCCTGAACTCCCATGATACACTTGCCCTGTACTATGGCGCATACCCCACCCTCACGGGCCAGAAGATAGTCAAGAGCATACCGGTTCTGCATTGCAAACAACCGTAGCTGAGACGACTCCTTGGTTATTGCCCCGAGGGCTCAAATCCCTTTGACCCTAACTGCCAGAATCAAAGTGGCTTATTTCTACATTACATTAACTAGTATCTCTAAAGTAACTATTTTATATCACATTCGTCAATGGTAAATCGGATCGCCCAATACCGAGTCTTTTCCACGGTCGACCTCAAATCTGCCTACCACCAGCTCCCCATCCGACCAAAAGACCGCCCCTATACTGCCTTCGAAGCAGCCGGCCGGCTCTTCCACTTCCTCAGGGTCCCCTTTGGTGTCACAAATGGGGCCTCCGTCTTTCAAAGGGCGATGGACCAAATGGTGGACCAGTACGGTTTGCGGGCTACATACCCGTACTTGGACAATGTCACCATCTGCGGCCATGATCAGCAGGACCATGACGCTAACCTCAAAAAGTTCCTCCAGACCGCCCGAGCCCTTAACCTGACCTATAACGAGGGCAAATGCGTTTTCCACACCACCCGGCTGGCCATCCTCGGCTATGTCGTGGAAGACGGGGTCCTAGGTCCCGACCCCGACTGCATGCGCCCCCTTAAGGAACTCCCTCTCCCCCGCAGCCTTAAGGCCCTCAAACGGTGCTTGGGGCTTTTCTCCTATTACGCCCAGTGGGTCCCCAAGTATGCGGACAAAGCCCACCCACTCCTAAAGACCACCACTTTTCCCCTCTCGGCTGAGGCTCAATTGGCCTTCAACCGCATCAAGGCCGACATCATCAAGGCCGCCATGCACGCGGTTGACGAAACCATCCCTTTCCAGGTAGAGAGCGATGCATCAGACATCGCCCTGGCTGCTACCCTCAATCAAAGAGGCAGAGCAGTAGCATTCTTCTCCCGAACCCTCACCGCCTCCGAGATTCGACACTCTGCAGTTGAAAAGGAGGCACAAGCCATTGTGGAGGCTGTGCGCTGCTGGAGACACTACCTCGCCGGTAGGTTTACCCTCGTCACCGACCAACGGTCGGTCGCCTATATGTTCGATAACACGCAACGGGGCAAAATAAAAAATGATAAAATTTTGAGGTGGAGGATCGAACTCTCCACCTACTCGTACGATATCAAGTATCGTCCAGGGGAGCTCAACGAGCCCCCAGATGCCCTGTCCCGTGGCACATGCACCAACGCGCAGGAGGACCGCCTGCAAGCCATCCACAATGACCTCTGCCACCCGGGGGTTACCCGGCTCGTCCATTTCATCAAGTCCCGCAACCTACCTTACTCAACCAAGGAGGTCAAGGCCATGGTCAGGGCCTGCCAGGTCTGTGCGGAGTGCAAACCGCACTTCTATCGGCCAGACAAGGTTCGGCTCGTGAAGGCCTCGGGCCCCTTTGAGCGACTGAGCGTGGACTTCAAGGGGCCCCTCCCGTCCACCAACCGTTATGCCTATTTCCTCACCGTGATCGATGAGTTCTCCCATTTCCCATTCGCCATTCCCTGCACCGACATGACCTCAGCCACGGTGATTAAGGCACTGCACAGCATCTTCACCCTGTTCGGTTTCCCTGCTTATATCCACAGCGACCGGGGTACATCGTTCATGAGCGATGAACTGCGTCAGTATCTGCTCAGCAAAGGCATCGCCTCGAGCAGAACGACCAGCTATAACCCACGGGGAAACGGGCAGGTGGAGAGGGAGAACGCGACCGTGTGGAAGGCTGTCCTTCTGGCCCTGCGGTCGAGAAATCTCCCAACCACCCGCTGGCAGGAGGTCCTACCCAATGCCCTACACTCCATTAGGTCACTCCTCTGCCCGGCCACAAATGAGACCCCTCATGACCGATTGTTTCTCTTCCCCAGGAAGTCTACCTCCGGGGTCTCGCTTCCACCTTGGCTGACGGCCCCGGGACCTGTTCTTCTCCGGAGGCACGCGAGGAGCCATAAAACGGACCCCCTAGTTGAAAAGGTCCGACTGCTCCACGCCAACCCCAGTTACGCCTACGTGGAGTACTCCGACGGCAGGCAAGATACGGTTTCCCTCCGGGATCTGGCGCCCGCTGGATCCTCCACCACAGACGCCCCTTCCCGCGCCGCTCCCCTGCAGGACCCGTCGCCCCCTACAACACACCCCCTTCCGGCCCTACCACCCGTTGGTGAGCTCCTACCGTGCGCCCCCCCTTTACACACCCCGCCGGCGCCGGCTCCGCTACCCCCGGCCCTGCCTAGTTCCTCTGCCCCGACCCGGACCGAAGCTCCGACCGCTGTGCTCCCGGATGTGCCCTCAACCGGGACGTCCGTGCCCGCCGCACCACCGCCCAAATTGAGGAGATCGAGGAGGACGATCCGGCCGCCGAGACGGATGGACCTATGATGGCACTTCACCCCCGCCGGACTCCTATTTAAACAGGGGGTGAATGTGATGAACGGTTACTGCCTTATCATCATGTAAGGTGATGTCCCCTTTAAGACCAGGCTTGGAACCCTGGGGACTCCGCCTCTGGCTCCGCCCATCTGGGAGCCATACATAAAGGCCTGCCTCATGGTCTGTATAGCAGTCAGCTCTCGTCATTTCTGTAGCATAGTTATTAGCCTAATAAAGCCTTCTTTACAGTTTAATCTCTCAGCATCATTATTGAGGGTACCTCAACCTTTAACTAGGCAAGGAGAGAGGAACCCTCCCCCCGACGATGTCGCAGCCATTGATCTCACTCATTTTGAAGAGGGTGAAGGATCCGCTTCAATGTGGGTCCTACAGGCCGATTTCGCTACTGAATGTAGGTGCCAAACTGCTGGCAGAAATTCTGGCTACCAGAATAGAGGACTCAGTCCAGTGATAGAGGAGGACCAGACGGGTTTCGTCAAGGGCAGGCAACTAAACACAAATGTGAGGAGGCTCCTGAATATTATTATGATGCCCTCGGAGGGAGGGGACGCAGAAGTAGTGGCTGCAATGGATGCAGAGAAGGTCTTTGACAGAGTGGAGTGGGAGTACCTGTGGAAAGTGCTAGGATGCTTTGGATTCGGAGAGGGATTCATAGGGTGGGTCAAGCTACTGTATCAGGCCCCCGTAGCGAGTGTGTCCACGAACCGGCTGAGGTCGGAGTATTTCAGGCTGCACCGAGGGACGAGGCAGGGGTGTCCCCTATCCCCGTTACTATTTGCCTGGCTAATTGAGCCGTTGGCCATAGCGCTTAGGACTTTGAGGAACTGGAGGGGGCTGGTCCGGTTGGGGGGGGGGTGCGGGGGAGAGCACCGGGTTTCCCTCCACGCGACCTGCTATTGTATATTTCGGACCCGTTAGAGGGGATGGGGGAGGTCATGCGGATCATGGGGACTTTGGGAGCTTCTTGGGGTACAAGTTGAACGTGGGGAAAAGTGAGCTGTTTGCAATCCACGCTAGGGGTCAGGAAGAGAGATTGGAGGAGCTCCCGCTTAAGATGGTGGGGAGGAGCTTTCATTCTTTCGGTATACAGGTGGCTAGTAACTGGGACGCCCTGTACAGGCTCAATTTATCTCGGCTTATAGAGCAGATGGAGGGAGACTTTAAAAGGTAGGACATGCTCCCGCTTTCTCTGGCGGGAAGGGTGCAGACTGTGAAGATGACGGTTCTTCCCAGATTCCTGTGCGTTTTTCAGTGCCTCCCCATTTTCATCCCCAAATCCTTCTTCAAGCTGGTGAACAGGATTATCACGGGATTTGTGTGGGCAAACAAGACCCCGCGGGTCAAAAGACTGTTCTTGGCGCATAGCGGGGGGGGCGGGGGGGGGGGCTACTATTGGGCAGCTAATGTGGCCATGATTAGAAAAAGGGTAATGGAGGAGGGGTCGGCGTGGGAGCGGCTAGAGGCGGCATCATGCAAAGGCACCAGCCTAGGGGCACTAGTAATGGCACCGCTGCCGTTCTCGCCGGCACGATACACCATAAGCCCGGTGGTGATGGTGGAACTGAGGGTCTGGGGTCAGTGAAGGAGGCACAGGAAGGAGGGGGCCTCAGTTTGGACCCCGATACAGAACAACCATAGATTTGCTCTGGGCAAGATAGACGGGGGGGGGGGGGGGGGGGGGGTTTAAAGGCTGGTATCGGGCAGGCATTAGAAGGATGGGGGACCTGTTTTTAGAGGGGATTTTCCCTAGCTTGAAGGCTCTGGAGGAGAAGTTCGGCCTGCGCCCGGGAAATGCTTTTAGATACCTCCAGGTCCGGGACTTTCTCAAAAAACAGTTGGGGACTTTCCCGCTGCTACCCCCTCGAAGGGTACAGGACAGGGTAGTGTCTGGCATCTGGGTAGGAGAGGGGAAGGTGTTGGACATATACCAGGAGCTGCAGGAGGCGGAGGAAGCCTCAGTGGAGGAGCTAAAGGGCAAGTGGGAGGAGGAGCTAGGCGAGGTGCTAGATGAGGGTATGTGGGCTGATGCCCTGGGCAGGGTGAATTCGTCCGCATCATGTGCCAGGCTCAGTTTAATTCAATTTAAGGTGGTGCACCGGGCTCACATGACGACGGTGAGAATGAGCAAGTTCTTTGGGGTGGAGGACAGGTCGCAAGATGTGTGGGGAGTGCGGCGAACCATGTCCATATGTTTTGGGCATGCCCGGTGCTTAAAGAATTCTGGCAAGGCTTTGCGAGGGCTATGTCCAGGATTTTGGACACGCGGGTGAAGTCGAGTCCATCAATAGCGATATTTGGAGTGTCGGAGGATTGGGGAGTGCAGGAAGCGAAAGAGGCCGAGATGTTGGCCTTTGCCTCCCTGGTAGCCCGGAGACGGATCTTGTTAATGTGGAGGGACTCAAAACCCCCGAGCATGGAGACCTGGGTCAGTGATATGACTGGGTTCCTCAGCCTGGAGCGAATAGTTTGCCTTGAGAGGGTCCTTGCTAGGGTTCTCCAGGCAGTGGCAACCTTCCCTTGACATTCTAGGGGAGCGATAAAATGTCAGCAGCAGCAGCAACTGGGGCGGGGGGGGGGGGGGTCTCAGGTGCGGGGAAGTGTCTAATTAATGTGTATTTGCATTTTGTATAATGATAACAACCACCTAGTTTTGTTAAATATTTTTCATTTATTTTTCTGTAATGTAAAAATTTTGGTTGAAAAAAGCTTTAATAAAAACAATTTTTTAAAAAACTTAAATGCCCGGAAGAAATGGGAATTATCAGACCATGCATTTAGAATGGGTAGTTCCATGGTTCCTAAATTAAACTGGACCACTCAGTTAGGATATGTTGTGACTTACTAGCTTACAATTAACCAGGCAGCCCAAGTAGATAAACACCCAATTCCACAAATTGAAGACCTTAATGTGAAGTTGGCGCGGGGCCTCACGTGCACCAAACTCTACCTCAGTCATGCTTACTTGCAGCTAGAACTGGATGATCATTCCAGAAAGTTTGCAATATTCCAATGCACAATCGATAATCTACTCCAGGGCATCCCGAAGGTTGTGGTCTACCTGAATGTTGTCCTAGTGACAGGGACATCACAAGAGGAGCACTTGGCTAGCTTAGAAGAGGTACTGAGAAGATTCAAAAATGCAGGAATCTGGCTGAAATACGAAAAATGCACTTTCCCATTTCTAGCAGTCAGATTAACAATGGACATTCCCCTGGAAACTCTGCGAAGGAAATTGGGTGATCAGGTAATTGGTTCCTCAGCAGTTAAATGTTTGGCCACGAATGGTGGAGCAAGTAATATCAGGGATGTACAAGAAACCAGAATTGGAGAAGTATAGAGGAAGCACTCCAAGGTGCAGAATGCAGATCTATTATGTTCAAGTGTGCCCCATGCTCAATAACAATGTGTATTTATAGAGTGCCTTTAATGGAGTAAAACATGCCAAGATGCTTCAGCTAAACATTATCAAATACATAGCCACATGGGCGGCATGGTAGCACAGTGGTTAGCGCTGATGCTTCACACATGGCTTCGGTCACTGTCTGTGTGGAGTCTGCACGTTCTCCCCGTGCCTGCGTGGGTTTCCTCGGGGTGCTCCGGTTTCGTCCCACGAGTCCCGAAAGACGTGCATGTTAGGTGAATTGGACGTTGAATTCTCCCTCGGTGTACCGAACAGGTGCCAGAGTGTGGTGACTCAGGGATTTTCGCAGTAACTTCATTGCAGTGTTAATGTAAGCTTACTTGTGACACTAAGAAAGCTGATTATTATCAGGTTGATATTAGGACAGACAACTGCAAATTTGACCAGAAGTCGTTTTAAGTAAAGTCTTGAAGAAAGAGTAAGGTTGAAAGGCAATTAAGTTTAGGGGGTAGGAATTCCAACGATTAGGACCTCATCAGCTGAATGTTCGGCCACCAATGGTGGAGCAAGTAATATCAGGGATGTACAAGAAACCAGAATTGGAGAAGTATAGAAATCCGAGACTTGTAAGGCTGGAGGAGTTATATTTCCACTGTCCACATCAGCCAGTCTTGCAGTTTCACTGGCTGAGATTTTCAATTAGTGTCCAACTGGAGGCAACTGAGCCTCTACTACTATGAACTCATTTCACTTGGCATCCTTGCACTTTGAGAGGATAGCTCAATAACCCATCCCGCGGGAATAGAATTGAACACATATCCTAAGAAATGCAAAGATAACTATCTAGTCCAATGTTTTTCCTGGCCTCCAATCAGCTGGAAAATGACAATTTGAAAAATGAAATCGTTTATACAAAAGTGAAAAAAATAAACAGAAGAATTCTGATATTCTTATATAAACCTATCATCCTGTTATCAAAGCTCCCTCACTCCTGCAAAATTTTGATGAAAGGAAATATTTTTATGCTAGAGTACAATTTTCATTGTCTGTCCTTTCAACATTTCCATTAAGAGACATCTGAAGCAACCTTTGTTCGTAGGCCTTTCCTTCAGATGTGGTAGAGCATGATTAGAGGAAAAAAATCAAAAGGCGAAAAATCATTCGGAAGCAGTCATATGGTTCTGAGCTGCTGTTGTAAGAGTGGAATTGGAACATACGTAGGAATCTATCCATCCTCTAAATCACAGGAGTTAAGGCAAGATCTATATGCAAAAAATTAGTAACTTGAGATAATGCTTCCACCAAAATCTAGGAGGAGATATAATGAGATGAAAATGGCACAATGTAGGTGAATGCATGAATCAAACTGGCAACTGAAATATATATTCTTCAGCTTGTTCTGCCAGCCCATACGAAAATAAGCAGAAATTCCCTACCATACCACCACCCCTCACCACCAACTGCAGCAGTGCCAAAAGTGGCCTGTTGCCCATCCTGCATGTTTTAATTATCCTGTTCCCAAAAAATGAGCTAGGACAGGGCCACAAATATAACACAAACGAAAGCCCTGCCCTGACAATGATGCATTGCCACTACAAGGTGGGAAGTCTAGGTTTACATTACTCTATGGGACATTTTCCAGCAGAATTACCTAAAAGCCTTTTTGGCTGATGACAACTACCAGAATAGATTAATGCTGGCTATAAAAAATGTTTTTAAATGCACATTGGAGTATTTACTCAAAGCAATTTATAATAGGTGCGGTCCTGCAATTACTCAATTTGTGATGTATATTTGAAACTTATAATTCCTTCTTTGCTCAATTTTCACTATTTGAAACTGTGTCCAACTGAGAGAGGGAGCCAAGTGGATTTAATAATAATAATAATCTTTATTATTGTCACAAGTAGGCTTACATTAACACTGCAATGAAGTGACTGAAAATCCTCTAGTCACCACACACCAGCGCCTGTTCGAGTACACAGAGGGAGAATTCAAAATGTCCAAATTACCTAACAGCACATTTCTGGGGACTTGTGAGAGGAAACCGGATCACCTGGAGGAAACCCACGCAGACACGGGAAGAACGTGCAGACTCTGCACAGACAGTTACCCAATCCGGGAATGGAACCTGGGACCCTGGTGCTGTGAAGCAACACTGCTAACCACTGTGCTACCGTGCCACCCTGTGAATAAAAAGGAAAACCAAGATAATGAAAAAAAAATCAATCTGGCAGGCAAACAACGTCATGGGTGGAATTCTCTGTCCCGCCAGCCCCGTTTTCCGCTGAGTCGCGCTCCTGCCAGCAGCGAGATTCTCCGTTCCCACAGCCAGCCAATGGGCTTTCCCATTGTTGCCACCCGACGCCATTTGGAAACCCACAGGCGGGGCTGCGCTGCCAGTGAAGCGGAGGATCCTGCCGATGGAGAATCCCGCAGCATATGTTAAGAATGATGTTGGAAAATTAAAAGGGTGAACACATACCATTCATGAGGGGGGAGGGAGGGCACCAGGAAAAGATTATACCAGAGAAAGCTGACATTCACGGTGTCCCTCCTCCACCTGCCTGCTCAAACACCCCTCCCAAACCTCCTACTTGTCACTGATCTTCACATTTGTCACTTCCATCCCAATCTTCCTGGCAGCCTCTTCCCTCCAATCTTCCGCCTTTTTTCCCCATCCTCCTACTCGCCATCTCCTGTCAGCTACTCCCACTCACAGCCCCTCTTACTCCCTCATTCACTTCCTCCCTTTCGCCATCCAAGCCACAGACCCTCGCTCACATGGAGAGCTCGGCAAGTGAGGTGACAGCAAAGGTTCGGGAAAAAGAAACGGCAACATAGGAGCAGTGAGCAGGAGGAGCAGCAAGGATTGGGAAGGGAAGAAACGAGAGGAAGGGTCGAAGTGGAAGTGGTGAGTGGGAGAAGGATTGGGTGAGGAAAGCAGTCAAATGACAAACCGACTGTACATGCACAGTAACTGCGCTTAATTTAAATAGAAGGACCACCCTTTGGGAAACATCCCTAACCTACAAACCTTGCTCAAGCGAAAATGCATTATTAGAATGTGCTTTGTACAGGGGATACTAGTAATTGAGATAGCCATTTTCCTTTGCTGTTGGTAGTTTTTGTGAAAGCCATCAGTCCCTTTCAATCCCTTTCTCCCTCCCTCAAAATTTCTGAACCGGAGTTCTGACATTCTGTTCTATAGTCAATCCTGTGCATACATAACTCTGATTTATCCCAATATTGATCATTTTGATATCGGACGGGATTCTCCCATCGGGTGGCTAAGTGCCGACGCCGGCGTAAACATGGGAATGTTTTACTCCGGCGTCGGCGCCCGTTCCGGGACCCCACAGTTGGGTAGCATGGCGCTGGAGTGGCCGCTCCAGCTGCCGATCCCGGCGCCGCGGGGTCCGCGCATGCGCAGTGGGGCGGTGTCAACTAGCGCATGCGCAGTGGCCTTCTTCTCCGTACCGGCCCCTACGCCAAACGGCGCAGGGCTACAGGAGCCGGCGCGGAGGAAAGGAGGCCGGGGGCAGAGAGGCCAGCCTGTCAATCGGTGGGCCCAGATCGCAGTCCACTACGGAGGGCCCGCCCCCTCCTCCTCCCCCCCCCCCCCCCCCCCCTCCCACAGGCCACCCCCGGACCCTTCAACGGCGAGATCCCGCCGGCTCAGAGGATGTTAGAAAACCGCCGGCGGGACTCGGTTTTTTGATGACGGCTGCTCCGCCCATCCAGGCCGGAGAATCGGCGCGCCGGCCCGTGCTGTGGTGAATCCCGTCCACCACGGTATGGGGTGGCACGATTCGCACGGCCCGCCTCCGATTCTCCGACCCGGCAGGAGGTCGGAGGATTCCGCCCATCATTCCTACAGAGGTGCGAACTCTTGCACCATTTTTTCACAAATATCTTGAAGTGTTCACATTAAGATAAGAAAACGAATAGAAAAGTAAAAATAATGATTCATGTTGCTGAAAAGACTATTCTCCTGAGAATTAAACAAAATAGGTATTTGAGTAATGTTCAGTATAATCTGCTGCATTGTTGAGCCTCCTCAGCTAAGTGTAATTGCAAGAATCCACATGAACTCAAGATCCAACCCTTCTTGATAGAAAATATTGTTGCAGCCATGTAGAATGTTGAAAATTTATTATCTGGAAAAACGTAATTATTATCTTGAAAAATTTATATCTATTTGTTATATATCTTTTTTAATTTACAACTTAATTGAGGAATCAAACTGGTAGCCAATAAGATTTTTTATATTTTGACTGGTCATCATTGGTTCACCTTTTATATTTGCTAGTTTTTGCTGACTGTTTTGAACTGTTGGGCGAAATTCTCCCCCAACGGCGCGATGTCCGCCGACTGGCGCCAAACATTGAGGGGCTAGGCCGACGCCGGAGGGATTTCCGCCCCGCCAGCTGGCGGAAATGGCGTTTGTTGCCCCGCCAGCTGGCGCGGAAATGCGGCGCATGCGCGGGAGCGTCAGCGGCCGCTGTCAGTTTCCCACGCATGCGCAGTGGGGAGAGTCTCTTCCGCCTCCGCCATGGTGGAGGCCGTAGCGGAGGCGGAAGGGAAAGAGTGCCCCCACGGCACAGGCCCGCCCGCGGATCGGTAGGCCCCGATCGCGGGCCAGGCCACCGTGGGGGCACCCCCAGGGTCAGATCGCCCCGCGCCCCCCCCCCCCCCAGGACCCCGGAGCCCGCCCACGCCGCCTGGTCCCGCCGGTAAATACCAGGTTTGATTTACGCCGGCGGGGCAGGCAATTTCTGGGCGGGACTTCGGCCCATCCGGGCCGGAGAATCCAGCGGGGGGTCCCGCCAACCGGCGCGGCCCGATTCCCGCCCCCGCCCAATCTCCGGTACCGGAGACTTCGGCGGGGGCGGGATTCACGGCGGCCTACAGCCATTCTCCGACCCGGCGGGGGGTCGGAGAATGACGCCCCTGATGTTTACTTTTGTTAAAAGTTTACTGTGGTGGCTCAAGACATACACCGGAGGCTTCCAGCAGTTAACAAAAGGGTTTGTTGATGAAAGGCTAAGGCAGTCTAATAACAGGCACAGAACACGATACAACAGGTCTCAACACTTCGGCTTCCTGGTCCACAGTGCCCAGGGTCCAGCTCCCAGTGCCCCGTGTAAATTCCCTATAGGCAGGGTTCACGCGCTTCCATGGAATTGACCCCGAGCCAGTCACGTGGTCTGTGGAGCCCACCTCGTTAAAGGGGCCACATTACCACATTTACTTAAATGTTTTTTTCAATACCTGATTGGTAGCTCACCTGCCTCAATGTGTGATTCGGTGGAGTTTTAGGAATATGAAATATAAGCTGATAAGCTGCATGTAAGCACTAAGTATTAAAAACAGTAAACCTGGGGCTGCCAGGAGTAATTCTGACCCCTACAGGGGGCCAGCACGGCGCTGGAGTGGTTCACGCCGCGGGAGCGGGATCCACGCATGCGCAGTTGCACCAGCGCCAATGCGTGCATGCGCGGTGGCCTCCTTCAACGCGCCGGCCCCGACGCAACATGGCGCAGGAGTGCAAGGGCCGGCGGGTAGGAAAAGAGGCCGGGTGACAGAGAGGCCAGCCCGCCGATCGGTGAGCCCCGATTGCGGGCCAGGCCGCATCGGAGGCCCCACCCGGGATGGGAGCCCCCCCAACAGGCCGCCACCTGACCCTTGCACGCAGAGTTCCCGACGGCTGCGAGCAGGTGTGGACGGCGCCAGCGGGACTCAGCGTTTTAACTGCGGCCGCTCGGCCCATCACGGGCCATGAATTGGCGGACCGCCACGTAGAGCGGGCTGCGACCGGCGCCATGCCAAACACGCCGGCGGCAATTCTCCGCTCTGCGGAGACTCGCATGCTGGTGTCGGGGCGGCGTGGCCCGGTCATGGGGATTCTCTGGCCCGGCCCAGGGCTGGGAGAATCCCGCCCCTGATACCCATGGGAAAACTTTGGGGGAGCAGAAGATGGTGTCCTTTTACAAGAAGCACTGAAGGTTAATATGCAGGTACAGTTCACAATTAGAAAGGCATATAACATGTTGGCATTTATTGCAAGGACTTTGGAGTATGAGTAAGAAAGTCTTGCTGGAATTATACAAACCTTTTGTGAGACTATGGTTGGAATTCTCCAGCCATTCACTGGCGGTGGATTCTCTGGTCCGGCCGGCATAGGATGGCTTCAATGTGAGCTCCCATTGAGAGAAGTGGGACCAGAGAATATCGGTGATAGAAAACGGTGCGAGGCCCCCCCCCCCCCCCCCCCCCCCCCCCACCACGGAAGAATACGCGGTTGGGAGACCGGAGAATCTTGCCCCACAATTGGAACACTGGGCGCGATTCTCCGGCCTCGTTAAGCTCTCGCTCAAGCGAAACGAGGGCTAGTGAATAGTGGGATAGGCAGAAAACAAGAACCGCGCCAGGCACCAAACAGTTTGCGATGCAACCTGCCCACTCCCGTAAGCGAAATCGAGATCTCGCCGTAGCATGGCAAGAAACCAATTATCTCGATTTAATCCCTATTTCCAAACAATTAACAAGAGCCACCCCATATTCAACGGCCTCCCGTGATCCAGCGGTCTCCCCAGCAAGTGGTCATGCTGGCACCGATCAGTACTCCTTTTGAATAATGTGAATTTGGTGGAAGGGCTTCTGTGGGGGTGTCAAGGAGGTGAGTACTCATTGTTGCTCACAGGCAAAGAGCCTGCGGGCGCTGGGCTAGCCACCCCAGGACTTGACGAGGGGTGGGGAACCCTCGGCTGAGGGTGGTGGACCCTCCACAGGGATGGACCACCATGGGAGGGATGGGGGGGCATCCGTACGTGGCACCACCATGCCAACCCCTGGATCGTGTACCCATTCCAGGGGCACCTCTTGTCCCTGCCTGTCTGCCCCACCAACCACCCATAACTCCCACAGACTGCCGAGGCACCTGGCCATACGGCTGAAGGCTATTGCTAATAGGGAATTCGCAATCATGGTTAAGTGAGCACTTCACACAACCCAAGTGGAATCTCGTGGGTAAGCGGGTCATGTAGCATGTGGGAGTCATTGCCTAGCATCCCAGTCACACCTTGATGCCTGGACACTGTCCTTGGAGAATGCGGGAGGCAACACTACACACGCAACAGCAACATCCAAACACCCAGGGGATGCGATACAGCTCCAGGGTCATGTCCATGGCTGGAGGGTAGGTGAGTGCCATTGGGAGTGTGTATGTGTGTGTGTGTGTGTGTGTGGGGGGGGGGTGGTGGTGCCTGGAGAGATGGGCCAAGGGTCAGCTCGCATTGCTGAAGAAAGTGACAGAGGCATCATACTAGTTGTGCACAAAGGTGTTTATTGTGTTTTACAACTCCTCGCCCTCCCGATGGTGCTGCCCCCTCCCCAGCCCCCTCACCCCATAGCCACTAGGGCTCCTCCAAGAAGCTCTGGATCTGCTGGAAGTGAAGCTGACATCTCCCTCTGAATGTCCCTGTTGCACCCTACCGTTTCCATCAGCTCCGGGATGACATCTTCCTGGGATCCAGCAGACCTCTGACTGCTGTCTCCCTGGGGGTTCCTGCCTCCACCTGATGTATATCAGCAGCAGTATGTGCTCACCAGATTATGCCCCAGAAGCCTGACCACTAACATTTCCCACCGAGGCGTGTGTATCCTCGCTGGTGGAGGGTGAGGATGACAACTATGACGCGACTACTGCGGTGGCATCCTCGGAGCTCTCCTCCAAAGTGGTTTCATGGGAGGTTTTAGAGGGGTCCACCCGGGATGGGCTAGTGCCATCGACTGGAGGACCTGCGGGAAAATGGACATGTAGTGAGTGGGACGGATGGGTCAGTCAGTAAGGCAATAACAACTCACGTTTGACAGGACCCCAGGTGGGACTCAGTGGTTCCTCACCTTTGCAGCTCCCGCCAGCCTCCGCGTTGGTGACAGCCCTGTCCTCGGCCCACCAGTCACCTCCAGGGCTCGCTCCTCAAAAGGTGGTGAGGATTCTGATGTCCAGTACACTACTACCAGTCTGACCCTCGCCTGGCAATTGTGGGGGAGCTTTTCCTAAAGAGTCACAGAGACGGCATCGTTGGCCACATGTGTGGTTCACAGTGATGGGAAGGGGAGGTGGGAAGGAAGGGTTGGGCGGGGGAGGGTTGCGGGTCGCATGGAGAGTTGGGGAGAGGATGCTCCCATGAGGGCGGAAGTGTTTTTGGTGGGGGGGGGGGGGGGGGGGGGGGGGGGGTGCCTGGGTAGGTCATTGACATTTTTCCAAGTCCTCCTGGTCATCCTCCCGGCACTCACAGCCATCGCCACATAATCCCAGGCAGAACTGGCTGCCCTATGGCTGACCTTTCTGGACCCCAAGGGAACAGGACATCTCTCCTGGCCTCCACAGAGTCTAGCAGCCTTCCCACATCTATGTCCCCGAATCTTGGGACTGATCTTCTGGGTGCCATAGGTGCGAGCTGCTGGGTTTGGCTGAGCAAGTGCTGCTTAAGTACTGCTCAACCTTGTTAGCAGGTGGCTGGCGAGCGCGGACCCGGCGAATCAGCTGGCAAGCCTTCACTTGCGGCGAGAAGCCCGTGAGGCTTCTTAAGTGGTCCAATTAACGCTGAATAGTCTTGCTGGCCTCGCTGGGCCGAGCGCCAGGAAGCTCGCAGTAGTTCCCGCTCGCTACCAGAAATTTTTCCAGAGAATCGTGCCCTGTGTACAATTATGTGGCGGGATTCTCTGACCCCCCGCCGGGTCGGAGAATCGGCGGGGGGGGGGGGGGGGGGGGGGGGCGGCGTGAATCCCGCCCTCGCCGGCTGCCGAATTGTCCGGCGCTGGGGATTTGGCGGGGGCGTGAATCGCGCCGCGCCAGTCGGGGGCCGCCTGTTTTCGGCCAGTCCCGCCGGCATAAATTACAACAGGTACTTACCGCGACACCTGGCTGCGCAGGTGGCCTCCGGGGACCAGGGGGGGGCTCAGGGGGATCCGGCCCCGGGGAGTGCATCCATGGTGGCCTGGACTGCGATTGGAGCCCACCGATCTGCGGGCGGGTCTGTGCCGTGGGGGCACTCTATTCCTCCGCGTCGGCCGCTGTAACAGTCCGCGATGGCCGACGCGGAGATGAACGCCCCCTGCGCATGCGCTGGGATGACGCCAGCACACGCTGGCGCTCCCACGCATGTGCCAACCCGTGCTGGCCAGCGGAGGCCCTTCGGCGCTGGTTGGTGTGGCGCCAAGCCCCTTCCGCTCCGGCCGGCGCGGCGCAAACCACTCCGGCACCGACCTAGCCCCTGAAGGTGCGGAGCGGCCCAACGCCGGAGTGGTTCACGCCAGAGTTGCCCGCCCCGTCGGTTTTCGCAGAATCCCACCCATGGTCTCCATACCTCAGGACAAACATACCTTGGATGCGAAGAATTTCATTCGATGGGCACCTGGAATGAGAACGTTGTAGTGTGCGGAGAAGTCAGGTAGAATGGTCCTATACTCGATGGAATTTAGTAAAATGAAACATGGGCCACAATTCAGCCACTGCTGGGTACAACAGGTGAATCCCACGAGAGCCCCAAATCGGCGGCCGATCGCAAGTCACCTGATTCGTTCTGCACGGCGTGATCTGCATCTCGCCCTCGTTCGGCTTGATCATGATCAGCATATTTAAATGAGCCTACATACCCAGATGCCGCTTTCACCTGGCGCCCGTGAGTCAATGGCAATGCCTGCGAGACCTCAATCGGGCATCTTTTAGCTCTGATTTCCACACACATGGACCAGGCATGACTACACCTCGGTGGTCTCATAGGCCATTAGAGACTCCTGGGTGGTCAAGGACAGGGCAGGGTGATACCCTGGCACCCACTGGCAACCAGACACTTTGAGAAAGCCTGGCAGTGCCACCTGTGCACCGGGGTTCGATTCCTACCTTGCGTAACTGTCTGTGTGGAGTTTGCACATTCTCCGTGTCTGAGTGGGTTTTCTCCAGGTGCTCCAGTTTCGTCCCACAATCCAAAGATGTGCGGGTTAAGTGGATTGGCCATGCTAAATTATCCCGAAGTGTCCAAAGGTTAGCTGGAGTTAAGAGGTTCCGGCGATAGGGCTGGGGATTGGACCTAGGTGGGGTGCACTTTCGGAGGGTTGATGCAGACTCGATGGGCCAAATGGCCTCTTTCTGCAGTGTAGGGATTCTATGATTCAAAAAGAAGGTTGTAAGTCATTGGAATTATTTATCCCAGAGGGCTTGGAATGCTCCGACATTAAGCATATTCAAGACTCAGATCAATGGATTTCTGGACTGTAAAATTGAGATCAAGGATCAACAATGACTGTTGTTAAATGGCAGCAGATCCTTGAGGGGCCACATGCTCTACTGTCCTCTTATTTCTCAATTTGTTATCACTGAAGTGATCTGAAGAGGAATAAGTCATCATAATTCTCTTTAGATACAGCTTTCTACTGCTGATAGCCCAAAGCACAAACGCAACATCATAGACTTTTGAACTCAGTCTACTAACAGCTTGCTTCAATTCAAGGGCACCAATTGATGGGGAAGCTGCAAGCAAAAGAAGTGCTGTTATACTTGAATTTGACTTTACTGCCCGACAATGATTATTTTCACTTCACTGGCACGAATCATTTTTTGAAGGGTAACAACATTGCCTTCTTCAATGTTACAAATTACATTTTGGGAAATTTTTGAATCTAGAAGTTTCTTTGTTGATGGTACATGATTTTAATTGAAGGGCACATCCATTTGTAAATCACACCCAAATGACACCATGATAAAAAATCTAACCTTGAAGCCGAAGTATAGCATCCCGAGTTCAGAAACACTGAATATTGCAGTGAAATGTGGGTGGCCGCGTTTGTCTATGGGTTCATAAATTCACTTGGGTTGTTACTTCATCCAAGAAGTTGGGGAGATAGGTCAGGCAGAATCTTTCTGTTCTGAATCTCTGTTGACTACAACAACAATTTGGGAAGCAGTGAAGATAATTTTCAAGCTTACTCCTCATAATTTATTTCAGTATCTTACACAGAATGAAAAAAAAGCTATTGATTCTGTGGTTGCCTGAATCTGATCTATTCTATTTTTTTAATGGGCATGACAATTGAAAGCCTAGATGAACCTTGCTACACCAAACTGTGTGAAACAATAGTAGATTAGATTTAAAATTCCAGCACCCAGCTACCAATGTTCTTGACTGCATCAAAATCCCAGACATAGCCAATTAAAATATTGTAAGGTGCCCCAATGCATGGTTGCAGCTAAAGTGCCAGCCCCAAATAGGGCTTGGATCATGTTAAAGAAAACCAATCTCCTACCATAAAAAATTAAATGACCATCTGAGGATTAGCAAGGTGAGTGAGCTGCAATTCTCTGTTGGCAGACAGTTACTCAGTCACCCCCTTCGTTGTCTTCTTCACAATAATCTGCTGACTGGCACCCTTTACTGTCACATGCATTCCTCTTTCTTCAGCCTTCTCCTCAAATCTTTATTATCAACAGACAGCAGTAACACTCACCCACAAACTGGTGCCCTCTCCCATTCCTCAGTTATCCCTCTCAAGTCTTCCCTGCAGCAGTGCAGGTCATTATCGATGGAGAGATGGGGTGGCCGACAGCATTGGATGGACCTACCACTGAACGGTCACTGCTGTTGAATCTACGCCACCAGTACATTAACTCTCATGATCTGCAGTATGCTATGTTGATGTTCAATTTCATTTTATGTGCAGCCCTAACTCATGTCTTTCATCTCCTGCACGCTCAATGTGGGAACCATCTCAGCAGATGAGGGAAAAGGCCAAGTCCTCGGAGGAGGACATGCACTCTGAGGATGCATTGTCACATGACTCCTGTAGCCCCTCACCAGTGTAGATACAAAAAACTCAAGTGGGTCCAGATTATTTGCTAAATCAAGATGCATACTGTGAAGAGCACGTCACACGAGTGGAATAGGTGCTGGAGACTGGAACAGCAGTGAAGTATCCCCATTGGAGAATGCAGAACATTTAACTCTGTCCAACTGGACACAGATGTGAGCTTCAGGGAGTCATACACTGAATGGGTACTCGTCAAGAAACAAAGAGTAAAGTGTGAGATCTGTCAAAATTTCCAGAGGTTGTGGACACCCTTGTGCAAAAGATGGAGGAGTCTATCTCTCCCTTAGGGGTGATCTTATAGAGGTCTATAAAATAATGAGGAACATCGATAAAGTCGATAGTCGACATCTTTTCTCAAAGGTAGAGGAGTCTAGAACTAGAGGGCATAGGTTTAAGGTGAGAGGAGAGGGATACAAGAGAGACCAGGGGGGTAATTTCTTTACACAGGGTGGTGAGCATCTGGAACGGGCTGCCAGAGGCAATGATACAGGCGGGTACAATTTTGTCCTTTAAAGAGAAGTTACATGAGCTGGGTGGATATAGAGGGATATGGGCCAAATGCAGGCAAGTGGGACTAGCTTAGTGGTAGAAACTGGGTGGCATGGGCCGGCTGGGCCTGTTTCCATGCTGTAAACATCTATGACTCTATACCCTGAGTACTGTGATGTCTCCTGCATTTGAGCTCATAATCACCTCCATCTTCATGGAGAGTCATGTGCATTAGGCCAATGAGTGGATGTCAGCCCACAACAATGTCCTGTATATTCCGGGCAAAATTTCTGGCTTCCCCACAGCATGCTTCTTGGTGGCAGGAAGTGGCCCACCGTTGGCCAGCGGCGGGATCGTTTGGTCCTGCCACCGTCAATGAACTTTCCCATTCAATCCACCCCACAGGAAACCCACAGCGGCCGTGCACCATCAGCGGGACCGGAAGAGCCCACCAGCGTGAATAGCCGGAAGATATCACGCTATAACTATCGTAATTTAAAAAAAACTTTTTTTTAAAATTCTAATTAAAGGGCAATTTAGCGTGGCGTGGCCAATCCACTTACCCTGCACATCGTGTTGTGGGTGTGAGACCCATGCAGACACGGAGAAAATGTGCAAACTCTGCAGGGACACCTGGGTCATCGGTGCCATGAGGCAGCAGCGCTATGACTGTCATCTTGAAAGCAATGATCACAGATTTAACTTGATGCCTGAATGCCACATTCAAATGTAGCCAAGTGCACCCACGCTTAAGCTAGGCAGGGAAATGCAGGTGTGCCCACTAAGAGGAAAGAGGGAGAAAGGGATGATGGCAGTAAGGGTTCCTCTCAAGGAAGTCCTACTCCATGCCCCTTGACCGTGGCCCCTCTGACAGAGTGTACCTGCTTGAATACAGGTGGGGCACTCTTTTGCAAGGCCGTCATAGGCTCCAAAACCCAGAGGACCTGTGTCACAGGAATCTTGTGTGTCAAAGCAGGGGAATAAACAGCCTGCATCTAGCTCCGCTTCAGCAATAGGGGGAGTATCGCTTTGGAGTAAAATGGATACAGGAATGGTCCTGGTTACATAAAGGGAGTCACTTGGGTGCTTGTTATACTGTTAGTGTTGGGTGACACGTGGCACAGTGGTTAGCACTGCTACTTAGGGCACTGAGGACCTGGTTTGAATCCCGGCCCTGCGTCACTGTCAGTGTGGAGTTTGCACATTCTTCCCATGTCTGCATGGATTTCACCCCCACAACCCTAAGATGTGCAGGGTAGTTGGATTGGCCACATTTAATTGTTCCCTAATTGGGGAAAAAAAGAATTGGGTACTCTAAATATTTTTTTAAATTATACCTTTAGTGTTAAATGGAAGATGTTTATTTTACTGAAGGCATAAGTTTGTTCTACTTACTAATTGGCATGGCGTAATTATGGTGGGGTCCTTGCTGGGGTCAGTGGCCAGTTCTTAAGTGGCATCCCTTATTCCCCCAAGAACCAGTTACTGAGGCTGGTGAGAGGAACTGCAGAACTCAAGACTGCCAAAAGATGAGTGTATCATGACAGCTCTCTGGAAAGTGGTGTACACTTACACAATCCAGCTGTACATTCAAGGAATGGATTCCCTTTTGATTAACAAAAATCCCTGGCTGTTATGATTGTGCCATGATCATCACATGGGTGCTGTCTATAACACCCTGGACCCGTGAAAATCCTGCAAAAGAGGCAAAGACAACACCACTAGGTTCACTGGGTGCATCCATCTCAAAGTTAATGTAGCGAGAGCCCTCGCAAACAAGGGGCTGGATTCTTCACACCCCAATGCCAAAATCGCAGCCGGCGCCGGGTCGGAGAATCCATTTCCTCGCCCGGAATTCGCCGTCCCGGTTCCCCAATTCTGCGGGCACCTACCTGGGGCCATTGCTGGAGGCCTTCTCCGTCTCCGACCGGCCGAAGTCACGACGGCATGGATCTAATGTAGTGATGTCGGTCGGGATACGAGCATGGCGGCTGCAAATTCAGTCCGCAGCCGCCCTGGTCAGGGGCGTGCCGATCGGAGGGGTCTGCTTTTAGTGTCCAGCTCCGCGGTGCGAATCCGCCATGGAGCAAGGCACGGCCGCTGGAGGCCACTGCCGTGTGCATGCACGGCTTGCAACCTGGAAGTGCGGGGGCCCGTATCTGCAGCAAAAGCTGCAAGATTTACACCAGGTCCTTGCTAGCCCCCTGCAGGGCGAGGAATATGTGGCCCTTTCATGCCAGTTTTTCTGGCGTGAAGGTCCATAATTTTGACGTCGGCGTGGGGACATAGTCCCAAAAACAGAGAATCCAGCCCAAGATATTCATCATGTGACAGGCAGCTGTGGTCTTCAGATTGCAAGATATGACACAGGTCAGGAAGGGACTGTATGCATCAAAACTAAGGGTGTGGTCGCCTTAACAGCCATAAAAATAGGTGGCAACCTGTCCCCATTGGTCTTAGGTCTTCTTCCAAGAGGGTTTTGAGGTCTGCAACCACCTTTCATAAGAGCTGAAGTCTTCAGAGGCACTGCTACTCAGAGGTCAAGAAAGCTGTCATTTCATCTAGACCCTGTGCTGAAGCTAAGGGTAACACTTGCTTCAACGTGCAGCCTGTGTCCATCCCCTCTGTTCCTCCAGTTGCATGTGACTGTGAAGAATGTAACAGCAGCTATTCGTTTTGGAGTTGGTGAACTGGAGGATGCTGCAGCTCCTCCTCAAAGAGGTCCAAGCAACTGCAGAATATGAAAACCCCATGCACAGAGAAATCTCACAGATGTTAAGATGACTTGTCCCTCTGAACTGTCAACAACTTTGAAGGAACTTCTCCCATCATTGCCAGTTCTGATTGACCACAGGAATTCTTGGTTTCATCCTTACTGCTCCTGTCAGTATAGCTTCTGTCTTCAATGTCTTCATGCCGTGCACTCACCTTCTAGAGATTGCAGACACAGGTGTGTTATTCTTTGCAGTGTTGGAAAAAGGACATCCCTATATAAAATTGCTGCTTATTGCCTTTTTCAGTACTCAGTTGGCTTCCCACAAGACTCAAGTGGGTTTTTGGATGCATTCGCAAATCGTCTTTGGGAAAGTGGAAAGAGGTCAGGATAATGTTGGGATCCCCACCCAAAGTCATTTTCTTGAACTTTCCAACCCAACACACCCCAAAGCCAGTCTTCAAAAGCTGAGGATAATTCCCCTCAATGTGACACATCTATTCGTCGTCCATCCCTGTACTCCATGAAATGTGCAGCGAAAATCAGAGTGCCGACGGAGAAGAATATCATGATCACTATTTTAAAAGTGCCCGAACCAATGATTTGCATCAGTTTAGCATTATTTCTGCTTTTGTGCAATGTATTTTGATTTATAAAACCCAGAAATCACCAAGCTTTCTTTCTACAACTTACTTACTTTTCCAGTTTTAAAGATCTGTACACCTTGGGCTAGATTCTCCCAAAATGGGACTATGTCCCCACGCCAGCGTAAAACGCTGACGTTTCACTCTCAAGATTCCTTGCAAAAAGTGGAGCCGATTCACTGGCCTGCAGGGGACGAGCAGGGACCAGAGTAGTTCACGCAGCTTTGAGTCCGGTATTGAGTCAGCGCATGCGCACGGCGGTGGCCTCCAGCGGCCATGCCGAGCGCCATGGCAGATTCGGACCACTGTTATGGGCCAGGGTTTAGAGAACCCCAAAGTGTATCATGGAGTTCACCTGACCCACAACTTTTAATATTGTGGTATGGGGAGCACACAGCGCACTCTACAGGTGTGGTACAGCAGAAATGGAAAATTATTTTTCAAAGCAAAACAATGTTTATTCTATGAACTCACGCCGGGCCGGAGAATCGCCGGGGGACGGCGTGAATACCGCCCCCGCTGGCTGCCAAGTTCTCCGGCGCCGGGATTTTGGCAGGTGTGGGAATCGCGCCGCGATGGTCGGCGGCCATTGGCAGCGCCCCCCCCCCGGCAATTCTCCGGCCCACGATGGGCCGAGCGGCCACCCGTTTTAGGCCGGTCCCGCTGGTATAAATTAGACCTGGTACTTACCGGCGAGACCTGGCTCTGTGGGCGGCCTCCGGGGTCCTGGCCCGCAGATCGGTGGCCTGGTCCGCGATCGGGGCCCACCGATCCGCGCAGGCCTGTGGGGGCACTCTTTCCCTCCGCACCGTCTGTTGTGGAACTCCGCCATGGCTGGTGCGGAGACGAACACCCCTGTGCATGTGCTGGGATGATGCCAGCACACGCTGGCGCTCCCGCGCATGCGCCAACTCGCGCTGGCAGGCGGAGGCCGTTCCGCGCCGATTGGTATGGCGCCAAGCCCCTTCCGCGCCGGTTGGCGTGGGGCCAACCCCGCTGGCACCGGCCTTACCCCTGAAGATGCAGAGGATTCCGCACCTTCCGGGCAGCCCGACGCCGGAGTGGTTCATGCCACTCCTCGGCACCGGGACCGCCCGCCCTGCCGCATAGCGGAGAATCCCGCCCCTTAGCAATCATTAATTCAAATACAACCCCCAAAGAATACAACACTAAGTAATCCTTAAGCTATTGTCATGTGAGAGTACCTTTATGAAATGGGTGTTTATCAGTGATGTCAGAGAGTGGGTGGAGCTGGGCTGTCTGTCAGCTTTTGATTACGTTTTAGGCTATTTGCTGCAGGGTGTGTTTTAGTTTTGTTTTCAGTGTTGGAGCTGAAGCCAGACCAAGCAGGTGTACTGCTGTTCTCTCTGCCATCAAAAGACTATCTCTTGATCATTTGGTGAATTCAGAATTGTAAATGTTTTCAGTAGTGACTTTAACCTAATGTGCTTCTGTTAAAGGTTTTTTTTTAAAGTCGTATGGATGTTAAAAGGAAAGCTTAAAGGATTACTTAGTGTTGGAGTCTTTGGGGGTTGTATTTGAATTATTGGTTGCTAAGATGTTCACTGTATGTTTTAAAAAGGTTAACTTGAGTTCATAGAATAAACATTGTTTTGCTTCAAAAAATACTTTTCCATTTCTGCTGTACCACACCTGTAGAGTGCGCTGTGTGCTCCCCATACCACAATCTATTAAAAGTTGTGGGTCAGGTGAACTCCATGATACACTTTGGGGTTCTCTAAACCCTGACATATAATACTGTCGTTTTAACATCCATAAGCCTTAAAAAAAACCTTTAAACAGAAGCACATCAGGTTAATGTCACCACTGAGAGCAGTTGTTAGTTTTACATCACCACAGGATCGATTTACATTCTTTAGATTACAGAGAGAGAGACAAATACCCCTTCTGGCTGTGACTGCAGCTATCCAGCTCTGAAAACGAAACTAAGACACACCCTGCAGCAAACAGCCTAAAACGACAGGAAAAAGCGGACAGGCAGCCCAGCTCCACCCACACTCTGACATCACTGATAAACGCCCATTTTTTAAAGGTACATTTCTTAAACACCCACTTCTTAAAGGTACTCTCACATGACACCACGGAGGAGGAAGAAGATAGGCCCGAAGATCCAACCACGACGATCTGTCCCCCGGCCGCCCATAAGGCCCGCCCCCCACCAGGGCGGCCGCGGACTAAATCCACAGCCGCCACGCGAGTTTCCCGAATGGCATTAGGTGGTTAGAACCATGCCGTCGGGAACTCGGCCAGTCGGGAGCGGAGGATCGCTGTGCGGGCTGCTGACAATGGGCGCCCAGCCACATGGAGTACTCCGCGAACACGCCGATTCTCGGTCCCGGAGAATCGCCGGACCGGCACCTGACCCAATTTTGGCATGCAATTGGATTCTCCGCCCCCGCACCAACCGCGATTTTGTCGCGGGGCTGCGGAGAATCCAGCCCCTTAACACCAAATTTGTTTCCCTCTACATTTTAAAAATATTTATATTTACAACAATAACTAGTATGTGAACAGTGAATTTGACATAAGGAGTATTATCAAATAAAATTTAACACTTAAGGGCGCGATCTCCCAGCCTCGTTACACTCGCGCTCAAGCGTTAACGAGGCCAGTGAATAGCAGGAGCGGTCAGAAACGGGAACTGTGCCAGGCTTCAAACTGTTTACGATGCAACCGGCCTGATCCCGTAGGCGAATTCAGAATCTCGCCGTAGCGTGGCAAGAAACCAATTATCGCCACTGAAGCCCCATTTCCATATAATTAACGAGAGCCACCTGTTATCCAATGGCCTCCTGTCATTTGCCGTCCTCCCTAGCAAGTGTTCATGCTGCAGCCGATCAGTACTCCTTAAAAACGCAAACCTGACAGAAAGGTTTCTGTGGTGGGCGAGGAGGGGGTAGCAATCTTTGCTCACAGGCAGAGACCGGAGGCGCCGCCCTTGCCACCCCAGTGTTCAGCAGGGTGGGGAACCCTCCACAGGGGTGGACCGCCATTGCAGGGGGAAGGGGGGGGGCAATCGCTCCTGTCACTACCGTGCCAACGATTAGATCCCAAACCCATTCCCTGCCCATCTGCCCCCCGACCACCCATAACCCCCACCGACTGCGGAGTCTTCTGGCTGCACGGCTGAAGGCAATCGCTAATATGGAATTGGCAATCGTGGTTAAATGAGCACTTGACACATACCAAGTGGGTTCCCATGGATAGGTGGGCCAAGTAGCATGTGGAACTCATTGCCTAGCATTTTGATTGCATCTTGAGGGCTGGACACTGTGTGGGAGTCAACACCACACACGCAGCAGCCAACATCCCAACACCCAAGGGATGAGACACAGCTCACGGGATACGACCATGGCCGGAGAGTGTGTGGGTGCCACGGGGAGTGGGGGGTTGCCTGGAGAGACAGGCAAAACCTGCATTACAGAAGTAAGTGACTGAGGCATCATAATGTTGCCCAAAAAGATGTTGAATGTGCTGCACAATACCCCATTCCGATAGTGCCGCCCCACCAGCCCCCAACCCCTCCCCAGCCCTCTGGGGTCTCAGGGGACGGAGGGCCCCGACTCACTTGTCGATGGCACATGCACAGCTGTGCCGTCCTATCCCGTGTGCTGACCCCGAGGCGGCCTCAACAGAGGGGTGGAACCCGGTAGTGCTGGTGGCCACTGTCGCCCCATGGGATGGGTCCGGGTTGGCACTCAGCGCCCCCTCGTCCCCGTCGGTGCCCATAGGGCCCTGGGGTTCAGCGTGGGATGGAGGTGCAGCTGGTCCGGGCCCCGGCTGCACCTGCATTATCTGGCTCTGCCATCCCTGGTGGTTCCCCATAGTTCGCACCATCGTATCGACACCCTCGGCGATGCTCCTCAGTGTCTGGGACACATCACCCAGTGACCGGGCCATGATTTGCAGTGCCTCAGCCATACCCACCTGCAACTGGGACAAGCTCCGCAGCGCCTCAGCCATTCCCATCTGAGAGTGGACATGTCCCGCAGAACCCCATCAAGGTCGGCCTGGTACTCGGTGACATCCCCCAATGAGGCAGACATACTGCCGAGACTCTCAGGCATGGCAGTCATCGACTGGACGACGCCTTCACTGATGGTGCCGATGTCGTGCACCAGGCTCACCACTGCTGCCGCCACATCGTCCCAGGCAGCACTGGCTGCCTTATGGCTCACCCTCAGGGAACAGGACATCCCTCTTGGCCTCCACCGCATCCAGGAGCTTCCCCAGGCCAGCACCGTCGAACCTTGGGGCCGGTCTCCTCGGCACCATTGTTGCGAGAAGGATGGGGTTGGCTGAGCGACGTTGTTAGCAGGGGCTGATGAAAGCGGCCTGGCGAATAAGCTGGCGAGCCGGCATTCGAGGCGGGAAGCCCGTGAGGCCTCGTTATGTGGACCAACTGCTGTTGAATAGTGTTGCCAGCCTAGCGCCAGGGAAATCGCGGCAATTCCCGCTCGCTATAGCACTTGGAAATTTCTCCGGAGAATTACGCCCTAAGTCACATAAGGAGGTAGAGGACACATGACTCTGACCAAAACCTTGGTCAAGTATTTAAATTTTAAGGAGCATCTTAAAAGGGGTAGAGAGTACTAGAGAGGTCCAGGAAAGGAATTCCAGAGCTTATGACCCAGTAGTGGAACAATAAAAGTCTGGATGCAAAGAGATTCGAATTGGACGTGTAGCCAGAGAAAGGGTTGGTCCATTCAAGGATATTGGAGGGAATCTATGTGTGGAACCAGAGGAAATGGGTGAGATACTAAATGAATATTTTGCCTCAGTATTCACCAAAGAGAAGGACTCGGTGGATGAGGAGTATAGGGTAGTGAGTAGACATTGCAGTGTTAATGTAAACCTACTTGTGACAATAAAGGTTATTTATTTTATTTTTTTATTTATATTCTGAGTCTTGTTGATATTAATAAAGAGGAGGTGTTGGGCATCTTAAAGAGTATTGTTGCTCGTTTTAGCCTTAGTTTAATTGCTCTTGTGTGTCACCTTTACTCTTGAGTCGCCAGGTATCTTCCTGATACCGCCACGTGGTTCAAGTCCGAGTAATGATCAATAATCCAACACACCGCTTAGTAAGAGTTAAATCAACGCACATTTATGATATACAGCAATCAATACTTATACATTAATTCTATTTCTAAGCTACATCCTACAACTAACAGGCCAATACTTAACTTTGGAAATGGCCCACCAGGTCAGGGAAACGAATGGCCTTTCGTATGGGTTCTGAGCCTGCAGGATTCAAAGCTGGTACAGGTCGATAGTCAGGAGTGCCTATCTCGTAGCGAGCGTTGGAGTAAGACTTACGTTTCTCACGGCTGTTGCAGAGGATCTCGAAGGGTGCCGAGAGGATGGAGAGAGGAAGAGAGCGAATTGACCTTGGACTCTATTCTTATAGTCCCCAGGGGCTTCCCGCCTTTCGGGGCAGACCATGTACCTGGTTCCAAGTGATTGGACTTGGTCCCAATCACTTGGTTCGATATTCTCCAATGCTGGAGCGATTCCTTGATCGAGGGGTGGTCATTTACCTCTTTTTGTGTAAGCTCCTGCTGGCGCCGAAGTCTGGGTCGGCTTTGTGTTACCAATTTGTAGCATATTGTTCCCGGGATTGCTACTTACTATGCAGATGACTGGTGTGTTGTTGTGTTTATGGCTGCAGGTATCGATTCGGTCTGGCTTCCCCAGAGGCGAATACACAGTTTTACCTGCAGCTGTCTGTTTGAGTCCTGTTGGCTGATTTTCCCATCAGCCTCTTCCGTTCGCCATTTTAAATCGGGGTTTGGCCATTCTAATCGGGAGTTAGCCATTTTATATGGCTACAGTATTAAAATAGATAAGTCCCCAGGGCCCGATGGGATCTACAGAATACTGAGGGAGGCAAGGGAGGAAATTGCTGGGGCCTTGACACTAATCTTTGTATCCCCATTGGCTACAAGTGAAGTCCCAGAGGACTGGAGAGTAGTCAATGTTATTCCATTGTTTAAGAAGGGCAGTAGGGATAATCCAGGAAATTATAGGCTGGTGAGCCTTATGTTAATGGTAGGGAAATTATTGGAAAAGATTATTGGAGATAGGATTTACTCACATTTGGAAACAAATGGACTTATCAGTGGGCTAAACAACTGGCTTGTAATGCAGAACAATGCCAGCAGCACGGGTTCAATTCCTGCACCGGCCTCCCCGAACAGGCGCCGGGGAGGCCGGTGCAGGAATTGAACCCGTGCTGCTGGCATTGTTCTGCATTACAAGCCAGTAACTTCAAATGAAGTTACTGTGAAAAGCCCCTAGTCACCACATTCCGGCGCCTGTTCGGGGAGGCTGGTACGGGAATTGAACCATGCTGCTGGCCTGCCTTGGTCTGCTTTCAAAGCCAGCGATTTAGCCCTGTGCTAAACAGCCCCTAGCCCTGTGCTAAACAGCGTGTGACATAATGCAAAGTGTGAGGTAATGCACTTTGGAAGGTCCAATGCATGCAGGAATTACACAATAAATGGTAAAACTCTTGAGAGTACTGACAGGCAGAGAGATCTGGGTGTGCATGTCCACCGATCACTGAAAGTGGCAACGCATGTGGATAAGGTGGTCAAGAAGGCATACGGCATGCTGGCCTTCATCGGTCAGGGCACTGAATGTAAAAATTGGCAGGTCATGTTGCAGCTGTACAGGACCTTAGTTAGGCCTCATTTGGAATATTGTGTACAATTCTGGTTGCCACACTACCAGAAGGACGTGGATGCTTTGGACATGGTACAGAAGCGGTTTACTAGGATGTTGCCTGGTATGGAGGGCATTAGTTACGAGGAGAGGTTAGGTGAACTCAGTCTGTTCCCATTGGGGCTGGTTTAGCACAGGGCTATATCGCTAGCTTTTAAAGCAGACCAGGGCAGGCCAGCAGCACGGTTCAATTCTCATACCAGCCTCCCCGAACAGGCGCCGGAATGTGGCGACTAGGAGCTTTTCACAGCAACTTCATTTGAAGCCTACTTGTGACAATAAGCGATTTTCATTTCATTTCATTTCATTGGAACGACGGAGGTTGAGAGGCGACCTGATAGAGGTCTACACGATTATGAGTGGCATGGACAGAGTGGATAGTCAGATGCTCTTTCCGAGGGTAGGAGAGTCAAGTACGAGGGGACAGAGGTTTAAAGTGCAAGGGCAAAAGTTTAGAACTGATGTGCGAACAAGTCTTTTACAGAGTAAATATATGGAACGTGCTGCCTGGGGAGGTGGTGGGTTGGAGCAAGGAAAACCTTTCCCTATTCCATTTCTGACGTATTCATCCAAATTAAGAGGTTATCAGTAGCATTCCTGCCCAAGCACAGTAATCTGCCATGCTTTGCCACAATATGGCATTTCCACAAATCTCTGGAATAGAGAATTCCAAAGATTCATAACCCTGGAGTAAAATAAAATCTCCTCATTTCAGTCCTAAATGAATGGCCCTGCCATAAGACTCTTATGGTCTTATGGAGTGGGTGTTAGATATTCCTGGATACAAGGCGTTCAAGGAAGAAAGGGGAAGGTGTGGTATTGACTAAGGAAAACTTGCTGGATAGGGAGGAAATCCCAGAGGGGTAAATATCAGAATCTACTTGGATAGAAATAAGGAACAACACCAAGCAAAGATTATCAGGAAAATTAGTAGCGGAAAAGTGGGATATAATCAAAGGAGAGCTAGTTCAGGTACTGTCAAGGGATATTCCCTTGATAGGGAAAGATGTCCTGCCCTTTTTTTGAGCCAGGCCTCTATTATAACTTCAACTTAGTATTTTCACAACTCAATATGAGCCAGTAAGTCACTAATTTTATTAACCACATTCTGTCTATTCACATAAATGTACATCAATCCGACTGAGACATTATTACTTTCTCCCTTATTCTGAATCCACCCAATAACTTCTTCTTCAAGTGTTTTCCATCTCTTCCAGTATTCTTTACACCTTGGTATTCCTCTCTAATAGTTCCCTCGTGGTTCCCCAGCCCTGTCAAGTTAATTTATCATATTTTAAATGTTTTTATTGGGTTTTATACATGATATACTTACAAATGGACACAGAAAAAAAAGAGGAAGTAAAAAAATATTATTTCATAAAACATAGCATCAAAAGAGGGGCTTTCTCCCCCCTTCTTCTCTTTTTTTTTATACACAACAAGCAAAACAAAACCAGATGGAAGGGGGACCTGGGTGGTGCCCCTGATGTCACTTGCATCTCTTGGTTTTTGTTTTGTTTTTGTCCATTTGACTCAGCTACGGCTATCTATCGTTCCTTCTTGTTGTTCTTTCTTTCTCTCTTTCACCTTGATGTGCTTGTTGTGGTCGTTGTTGTTTCCTGCGCTCTCCCCCCAGTTTGTATTCCCTCCTCTTTCTTCCTTTCTGGCTTCCCTCTGTTGTTCTCCTTCCCTCGTTCTCCCTCCCTGTACCACCTTCCCACCCTCTTCTTCTCTGCTACTCCCCTTTCTTTGCTGCTGCATTTGGCTACTCCTTCTTGTTCCCCCCCCCCCCCACTACTCCCCACCAACCTCCACCCCCCCACCCCCCCACTCCCACCCCGGCCCTCCCTCCCTTCCCTCTCTTCTATTGTGTCCTGGCTAATTTCACCTGGCTCTGGCTACTTGTTTATTTGTTTGTTGGCCACAAACCGGTCACAGAACGCCCTCGGATGGCGAATTTGATTTTCTCCATTTGGAGAAATTCCGATAGGTCGGACAGCCAGTCTGCAGCTTTAGGTGATGCTGCAGACTGCCAGCCGAGCAGGATTCTATGGCGGGCGGTCTGGGATGCAAAGGCATGGGCCTCCGCCCTTGATATCTGGCTGATCTGACACCCCGAAATCTGCCACTTTCGGGCATGGCTCCACCCCCATTCCCACCACTTTGGACATTGCCTTGAAGAAGGCTGTCCAGTACCCAGCAAGTCTGGGGCAAGACCAGAACATGTAGGTGTGGTTGGCTGGGCCTCCTTGGCACTGCTCACACCTGTCCTCCACCTCCGGGAAGAACTTACTCATTTGGGTTCTTGTTAAGTGGGCTCTATGTACCACTTTTAGTTGCGCTAGGTTGAATCTTGCACACATGGAGGTGGAGTTGGCCCTAAGTAGCGCTTTGTTCCAGAGTCCCCACTCTATTTCGAACCCCAAGTCTTCCTTCCAATTCCTCCTCGTCGTGCCCAGTACAGCGCCGGCCGTGTCTATCAGTCATTCGTACATGTCGCTACAGTTCCTTCTACCGAGAATGTCGGCGTCCAGTAGTTCTTCTAGTAGTATCCGTCGCAGTGGTCGCGGTGGTCCGTAGGAAGTTTTTAAGCTGCAGGTATCCGAGTTTGCTTTGTTTGGCCTCTTGATCCGCACTGTAACCAATCACAGTTTGTCGATGTACCATTTATCAATGTTCTCTGTTGATTATTCTCTTTGTCTACTGTGTACGTTCCCTCGGCCGCAGAAAAATACTTTTCACTGTACTTCGGTACATGTGACTGTCATAATATACACCAGTATATCATGGTGCAGACACACACTGATGGACACACAGTGGGACCAATCAACATACACAACACCGCAGCCAATCACCAGTGAGAGCACACGAACTATAAAGACAGGGGGCATCAGAGTTCCCGCTCATTCGAGTAGCAGCTAGCGAGGAGCACAAAGCTCACAACCTGCAACACAGACATTCACCATGTGCTGAGTGCATCAACTGGTTAGGACAAGGCAAAGGTCTTTAGTTAAAGCTGGTATTGTATTTACCCACAGTTCAAGTATGTTTAAATAGTTAACCTTTTAATAAAATAGTGTTGCACTACTTCAAGTGTTGGTGACCTGTATGTGATCCAGCACACGCAACACATCAGTGACAATAAATCAAATCAAATCAGTTTGTTGCCCTTAGCTAGCTGGAACCTCTCCATCAGTTTGTCCAGTGTTGTGACTGTCATGATATTCAAACACACACATCATGATAGACACACCAACAGACAAATCAGAACACACAACACCACAACCAATCATAGACAAGGACAGGGACAGTATAAAAGGACAAACACGACACCTGGTGGCCAGTATTAGCTGGAGACCAGGACAAGGACAGACCTGTTACACTACACACTCAGGGAGACACAACGTGCAGAGTATCCAGACCGAACTATATATAGAAGTTAAAATAAAATAGAGTTGTACCAAATACAACTGTGTTGGTTCATCTGTGCATCAGAGCACCCAACACCACATGGTACAGGAGTGGATCGATACCTGCCGGCATACCTCAGTGTACAGAGACAACCAGCAGTACCCAGGCAAGATGTATTGGCTCCCGGTTCCGCAGCCGTTCCAGTGCCACGGCGATCTCCGCGAAAACTGGCGGCAATTCCGGCAAGGGTTTGAATTGTTCCTGGTGGCAGCTGAACTCAAAGACCTGGATGATAATGAAAAAATTGAATTTCTCCTCACCATCGCCGGTGCAAGAGCAAAAGAAATATTCACAAGGTTCAGGTTTTTCAGGAGGCAACAAAGGTACGATTACCAGGCAGTCCTGGACAAATTCGCCAAGTACTGTGAGGAAAACGCACTCCAATCGGTAAGTAAAGGAAAGAAAAGCGGCAGTACTCACCTCGTGGCCGGGATCCCGGAGGCCGAATTCCCAGAGGCCGAAATCCCGGGCCAGAGAGAGAGTTGGGTCGAGGACAGTGGCCATCTTGCTAAAGGTATCACGCTAGCACAGTTGCGCGAGCAGTGCACAGAACCGGAAGTTTCACTTGCGCATGCGCGAGACGCTGCACACGCGCAGTCAAGAAAACGGCCATCGGTAAAGGAACAGCGATCTGCGCATGCGCAGTCGCTTCCTACATGCTACATACCGAGCGTCAGGATGCCAGAGGCCCCAGACCGCACCAATTTAAAGGGGAAACGTCCCAAATCCAATTGAAAAGGGAAACGTCCCATATCAAAAAAACAAAAATCTGTTAAAGCTATAAAACAACCTTCCCTCACCTGGAATGACAGCACATTGCCGCAAATTGACCCAGGAGATGAATTTGACCTCCGAAGAACCCTGCGACAAGCAGTTACCTACGCACAAGCCGATGATTCCGACCTCGAATACTTCGATACCGATCTTTACATTTTTTCTGGACCTCGCGAGCCCAATGACAGCTCCATGGTCCTAGACGACTACGACTCGGACGAACCTTTCGTGTTGCACATTGGCGACCCTCACATTGAATCCGACGCAGATGCGGATTCATTTTTCGGATTTGAAGATCTTCAACCCAGCAGATATGACGTCCCAACTCATCAGTGCAGGATGAAATTAACAGACAGGGAGCAGTGCAAGCCCACAGAGAGCGGCCTGCTGCCACACAGAGCATGGTCCACGTCCCGCTCAGCGTCCCCGACTCTATGAAAGAAGACATGCAAGACTCCAGAGCGCAGTCCTTGCATGAACAAGAAGTGACTCCAGAGTCACAAGCCTCCACAACGAGCTCGTGGACAGACTCCATGAAAGAAGAAATGCTTGACTCCGATGCGCAGTCCTTGCAGGAACAAGACCATGAGGGTCTAGCAACCTCTCCTGACCAACCAGCGGCAGACGAAGCAAGTCTGCCATGCTCACGTGAACAGCAAAAGGCTATAACAGCCTACCATGCTCCCCTGCACAGCAGCATGACCATGACGGTCTCTCATGCTACAATGAAGGGCACAGCGCTGATGACTGTTCAAGCCCAACTGAAGACAGGCCAAAGGAATCTCCTCTTCCAAGCCCAAAGGAAAAAGGTTTATGCGCTGACCTTCAGGATCGTTATAGCCGAACAGAGATTAATAATGCTGCACGGTCACAGAAGGATGCTGAGGATTTGCTAAAGAAATTACTTGCATGTTTAACTTGCAAGGAGCAGACTGAGAATTGCCTGTGTTTTAGTACGGATAAAAAAAATGGACAAGACATTGATCCTCAGTTAATGGAAATAACACAACCTGAATCATACCTACATCAGGGACAAATGTCTCCCTTCAACACAACACCGCAAAGTCCCAACTTCGGAGACCAGCAGTTAGTCAGTAATGACTCTTCAAACCTTGAGGGGGACATTAACTGCATTGACTCTATACACACTCCACTGATAAATGAGCAGAACATTGGAGCAAGAATCCTGAGGACACCGACATAGAGTAGCCAGATAAAGAACTTAAAACCCGCAGCAGTTTCAAGTGAACCAAGTGTGCTTTCCACTAATGGTGAAGATGCAGATAAAGTCGACCCGATTATCCATTGTACCACATTAACCCCAGAGATTAAGCAGTTATGTCTGGGGAGTATAATGTGGGCAATTGAGAGCAGTAAAAGAGAGACTGTGACTATGCCAGCCCCAGCAAAATCAGACCCAGAGACTATGAAGGCATGTACATTAGACAAAGATACATATGAGGTAACTGAGACATATGAGGTAACTGAGAAGAAAATTGAAACGGAATGTTCTTTGGAAAATAGTACAATGTCGAAAGAAACATTGGATCCTACATTCGAGACCATACATATGGGAGAATTTGAGGGTAATAAACAAGGTTCTGCAATGTCTGGGGGAAGATTTAAAATTCCAAAGAAGAAAAGCCCAAATGAAGGACAACGGCAAGACAATGACAGTCCACCGACATGGTTTGCACCACCAGATGAAAACTCTGACAATTTACCCAACCCTAGTGAACAGCAAGCTGCTAATGAGGATCTATCCACGGGATGTGAGACGAGTGACGACAGCATCCCACTTCCCATGCAAAAGGTGCAAGGTGACAGACCTCGCCTAGTGCGTACAGAGGCACTCGACGATCATGGTGGGACCAATGACAACTGCGGTGGCGCCACACCGCTTCCACCCTTGATGACTCGAGCCTCTCCACTGGTCGGTGCATTCCTGCATGTTCCGACTCCAGAAGTGCAGCTTCAGGGAAACTCGGCTGCCTCCAGTGAACCTGTTGGGACTCCGGACGGGGAGCATCGACGGAAGGCACACCGGACTCCAGATGGGGAGCAGCCAAGCGCCGACTCTGATTCGCGTACGCCAGACTTTGCTCCGGACGGGCAGTGTCGCGGCCTCGGTGATGGCACGCTCAGGGTGACGGCGGATGCCACGGCGACAGGGAATGGATCACATGGCAGTCACACTGGGTCGGCAGTGGCAACCAGCACCGGCGGTCCAAGACGGATACACCAATTCGCGCCATCTCCAGACGTTGATGCGAGCAACAATTCTCTCTCCAAGGCGACATGCTTCGACGTTCCTCTGCGGAATCGCCCTTCCAGCACAGCATGTGGCCGGAACCAGCGTGCACGGTCTCGGCCGACTTCAACATCTGGCACATTCATCGCCTTGCATGATATTAGTGATGGTGCCTCTTCAATGGCAACGACCCATCGGCTACAAGATGCCGTCCAGCGGCACCACCACAAACATAAAAAGAAAAAAGACTCCACCTCGTTCCTGGTATGCATGGCAGATGGGTTGGTGCGTAGGCGCAATCGGCGAGCCTTGCGCCGCCTTCCACGCTCGCAACTGAACCGTACACACACGCCGGATCCTCCACTGGTTCCCAAGGATGACCTCGTGGAGCTGCCACGGATCATGCCCCCTCCACAGCAGCTAAAATCCTCCCCATGCAGAAGCTAAGGCTGTTTCTGGGACCTTGCCACCTGTCAAATCCAAGGCAAACTTTATTGAAGCAGACAAGTATTTTCTCCCTTTTGAGTTGGCATGCCAGTCGAAATGTCCCCGCATAGTCAGCACATCACTTGACTGTTTACAGAAATTAATTGCCTATGGGCATCTCACTGGTAATGCCCCAGACAGTACAACACCTGGCAAGAAATTAATTGATAGAATCATAGAGACAATATGTAGTTGTTTTCAAGGACCACAAACCGACGAAGGTGTTCAGTTGCAGATAATTAAGGCCTTACTAACTGCAGTAACATCTCAGCATATCGAAATACACGAAGGAACTGTGTTATAGGCTGTTAGAACGTGCTACAATATTTACCTGGCCAGCAAAAACTTAATAAACCAAACCACAGCCAAGGCAACACTAACACAGATGTTGAATGTTATATTTGCACGAATGGAAAACCAAGCACTGCAGGAAGTAAAACAAATGGAAAAGGAGAGACTTCGGCAACAGCATCACCTCCAACAGTCCAATGTGAACCAGTGTGAACCCGAATCTCCACAACTGAACCGACTTGAGGACGAGCCTATTCTTGAGGTGTCACAGGTGCCTGAATCAGGCCACCTCAATGAAGTCGACAAACATGTTCGCGAGGATACAGAACCAGAAAATGGGACGGATATTTGTAATGCCGAAAATGAACAAACAGAAGTTGACCAGGCTTGCACATCAGCCGGTGGTTCTTGACCCACCCTTGAGGCGGTCAACCCGAATTAGTCGCACACCTATTAGACTAGACTTATAACACTGCTCATACGTTTAAACGTTAAACACTGCTGTATTCTAACCTGTTGTAGTTTTATCGTTCCAGATATCGTTTGACCGGACCACTAGTCAAAGTTTTTTTGCATTCATGTTTTGTTACGGTACAACCTCATTAGCATGACGCACCCGACATCGCCCCATGTATATAGTTACGTCGTATGCACATGCTGTAAATAACACACACACACACTCTTAGATGCACACATGACACGATTATATTTATAACCAAGTAGGCACATATTTTTGTAAAAAGGGGGGATGTCATGATATTCAAACACACACATCATGATAGACACACCAACAGACAAATCAGAACACAACACCACAACCAATCACAGACAAGGACAGGGACAGTATAAACGGACAAACACGACACCTGGTGGCCAGTATTAGCTGGAGACCAGGACAAGGACAGACCTGTTACACTACACACTCAGGGAGACACAACATGCAGAGTATCCAGACCGAACTGTACATAGAAGTTAAAATAAAATAGAGTTGTACCAAATACAACTGTGTTGGTTCATCTGTGCATCAGAGCACCCAACACCACAGTGACCCTGCCGTCAGTGTATAGATCCTTGACTGTCAGTGTTCCTCCGTCCTCACTCCACCTTTTAAAGGTGGCGTCAGTGAGTGCTGGCATGAATCTGTGGTTATTGCAGATCGCTCAGGCCAAATTGTTGCTGTAACTGGTTCTAGGTCTGGAGGGTGGCTACCACTACTGGGCTGCTGGAGTGTTTTTTGGGTGGGGATGGGAGTGCCGCCGTGGCGAGGGCCCGGAGTGAGGTCCCCTTGCAGGAGGGATCCTTCACGCATACCCACTCGGCTTCTGGCTGCTTTATCCATCCCATCACTCTTTCTGCTGTTGCTGCCCAATGGTAGTACTGTAGGTTCGGGAGGGCTAGTCCACCCCTGGACTTTGTTTTCTGCAGTACCTTCTTTGGGATCCTAGCATTCTTCCCCCACCCCCCATCAGACAAACGCCATGATTGATTTGTCCAATGAATTGAAAAAAGCCTTTGGGATATAGATCGGGAGGGATCTAAGTAGGAAGAGGTACCTGGGCAGCACATTCATTTTGATCATCTGCACTCACCCCGTGAGGGAGAGTGGGAGTGTGTTCCATCTCTACTTCTTTACTTCCTCTGTCAGACTGGTCAGGTTCCATTTGTGAATCCCCATCCAGTCATAAGCGATTTGGATCCGCAGGTAGCGGAATTTGTGTCAGGCTTGTTTAAACGGCAGTCCCACCAGTGTTGCCCTCCCCTTTGCGGATTCACCGGGAAGATATTGCCTTTGCTCATGTTACGTTTGTAGCCCGAGAAGACACCAAATTCTTTCAGGAGCGAGATGATTCCTTCCATGCTGCTTTGTTGGTCTGGGATGTAGAGGAGCAGGTCATCCACATAGAACGAGACTCTGAGCTCTCTGCCTCCTCTTTGGATCCCCCTCCAGTTCTTTGCTGTTCTGAGTGTAATCGCTAGTGGTTCGATCGCTAGGGTGAACAGCAGTGGGAGCAATGGGCATCCCTGTCTGGTCACCCTGTACAGCTGCAAGTACTGGGAACTGTTGTTGTTTGTCCGTATGCTCGTCATGGGACTGTTGTACAGGAGCTTCACCCAGGGGTTAACCCTGTTCCAAGCCCAAATCATCCAGTACCTCTATGAGGTACTTCCACTCGACTCTGTGGAAGGCCTTTTCTGCGTCCAGGAGACGATCACCTCAGGTGTTCGCCCCCCGGATGGGGTCATGATCACGTTCGGCAGGTACCTGATGTTAGCTGTCTACCTTTGACAAAACCTGTTTGATCCTCTGGGACCAGCTCTGGTACCCAGTTCTCCAGCCTCTTGGCTGGGATCTTGGCGTCTACATTTAGTAATGAGATGGGTCTGTACGAACCGCACTCCGTTGGAACTTTGTCGTTCTTAGGTATTAGCGAGATTGAGGCTTGTGCTAGCGTAGGTGGCAGTGTGCCCCTTGCCAGCACTTCTGTGAATATCTCCCGCAGGTGCTGTCACTCATTCTTTGTAGAAGTCCGCCGGGAAACTGTCTGGTCCCAGCTCCTCCCTCACCTGCATGGAGCATACTCTCATGATCTCTCCCAGGTCTAGCAGTGCTTCTGTCCTGATTACTGTCCTCCCCACGACTGGCATGTCCAGTCCATCGAGGAACAGTTTAATCCCCAGGTCCCCTGGTGAGGGCTCTGAGGTATAGTGCCCCCAGTAAAAGGCCTCAAAGTTTATGTTAACCTTGTCTGGGTCTGTTTCCAGTGTGCCTCTGTTGTTTCTAATTTGCGCGATCTCTCTAGTGGCTGCCTGCTTTCTCAGCTAGCAGGCAGCTGGCTTTGTTTCCATATTCGTACAGGGTCCGCTGTGCACGGTGGAGTTGGTGTACCGCTTTCCTCATGGAGAGCAGGTCAAAGTCCATCTGTAGCTTTTTTCTCTCCGCCAGGAGCTCTACAGTCGGGGCCTTGAAGTATTTACAGTCTACCTCCAGTATGGAGTCGACCAACTGCTGCCTAGCCGTCCTCTCCTCCCTGTCTCTTCATGCTTTAAAGGCGATAATTTCCCCTCTAATTCTTTTATTACGCTCCTGTATTATCTTTTATTACACTTCTCTGTGTGTCTTTATATACTACAGAGTGTAATATGTGTTACTCAAACCTTGGTTACTGATGAGGTCTTCTGAATCTCGATGAAGAAGACTCAAACTCGTCCAGTAGTAACAAAAGGTTTAATGAGTAACTATAACAATAATTGCGTGAGTTCTTTACTTTAACATTGATACTAGTGATAAGGTTAACAAAGATCTAACTACAGGAACTATGCGCAACTACACTAACCATCTGAGCTAATCTGATACTCCTGTCCTGGTCACAGTACACCCGAAAGAGAGAGAGAGAGACCCAAAGTCGTTTCTTTTATACCCCTGTTGGTCCAGCCCTCTGGTGATCATCTGGTGCTACTGATTATACATTAACCCCTTATGTACATGCACATACAGAGATAACAACATCCCCTTTTTTTTCTTGTGTTTTCTGTATGTTGTAAAGAAAATTGAACAAACATAATGGATGCAGTTTGCAAATGCATTACATAATAGTGGAGGCGTTAGTTATGATCTTTCAAAAGTCACTGGAGTCAGGGAAAGTCCCAGAGGATTGTAAAATCGCTGTTGTAACCCCCCTGTTCAAGAAGGAAACAAGGAAAAAGATGGAAAATTATAGGCCAATTAGCCTAACCTCGGTTGTTGGCAAGATTCTAGAATCCATTGTTAAGGATAAGATTTCTAAATTCTTGGAAGTGTAGGGTCGGATTAGGACAAGTCAGCATAGATTTAGTAAGGGGAGGTCATGCCTGACAAACCTGTTAAGAGTTCTTTGAAGAGATAACAAATAGGTTAGACCAAGGAGAGCCAATGGATGTTATCTATCTTGACTTCCAAAAGGCCTTTGATAATGTGCCTCACGGAAGACTGCTGAGTAAAATAAGGGCCCATGGTATTCGAGGCAAGGTACTAGCATGGATTGACGATTGGCTGTCAGGCAGAAGGCAGAGAGTTGGGATAAAAGGTTCTTTTTCGGAATGGCAGCCGGTGACGAGTGGTGTCCCGCAGGTTTCAGTGTTGGGGCCACAGCTGTTCTCTTTATATATTAACGATCTAGATGACGGGATTGGGGGCATTCTGGCTAAGTTTGCCGATGTTACAAAGATAGGTGGAGGGGCAGGTAGTATGGAAGAGGTGGGGAGGCTGCAGAAAGATTTAGACAGTTTAGGAGAGTGGTCCAAGAAATGGCTGATGAAATTCAACGTGGGCAAGTGCGAGGTCTTGCACTTTGGAAAAAAGAATAGAGGCATGGACTATTTTCTAAACGGTGACCAAATTCATAATGCTGAAGTGCAAAGGGACTTGGGAGTCCTAGTCCAGGATTCTCTAAAGGTAAACTTGCCAGTTGAGTCCGTAATTAAGAAAGCAAATGCAATGTTGTCATTTATCTCAAGAGGCTTGGAATATAAAAGCAGGGATGTACTTTTGAAGCTTTATAAAGCACTAGTTAGGCCCCATTTAGAATACTGTGAGCAATTTTGGGCCCAACACCTCAGGAAGGACATACTGGCACTGGAGCGGGTCCAGCGGAGATTCACACGGATGATCCCAGGAATGGTAGGCCTAACATACGATGAACGTCTGAGGATCCTGGGATTATATTCATTGGAGTTTAGGAGGTTGAGGGGAGATCTAATAGAAACTTACAAGATAATGAATGGCTTAGATAGGGTGGACGTAGGGAAGTTGTTTCCATTAGCAGGGGAGACTAGGACCCGGGGGCACAGCCTTAGAATAAAAGGGAGTCACTTTAGAACAGAGATGAGGAGAAATTTCTTCAGCCAGAGAGTGGTGGGTCTGTGTAATTCATTGCCACAGAGGGCGGTGGAGGCCGGGACGTTGAGTGTCTTTCAGACAGAAGTTGATAAATTCTTGATTTCTCGAGGAATTAAGGGCTATGGAGAGAGAGCGGGTAAATGGAGTTTAAATCAACCATGATTGAATGGTGGAGTGGATTCGATGGGCCAAATGGCCTTACTTCCGCTCCTATGTCTTATGGTCTTATGGTCTTAAAACAGACTGTGATAAATAAGGTACATCACATCATGCAATTTTCCGTACCAGTCCAGGTTACACATGAGACAGCTGGGACAGGGCTGAGAGAGGACTACAATACTGGAGGTCAGAACAGCACACAGGTTATAGGCTGAGGATAAAAGACAGATCATAGTTTGTTAAAAATGGGAAGGAAAAAGGGGAAGTGGAGTAGGGTTAAAGCAGAGGAAAGAGAATGGAAAATAAAACGGGCAAAATCCAGGAGAAGGGTAAACTTCAATACCATAACTGTGGGAGGAGAATAGGGGTGGGGGAGGAGGATAAAGACAATCTCCAAAGTAGGGCTGAAGCCCTGAGAAACTGTTCACAACTATGATAAACCCAGCCAATGTGGAATGGAGAGGGGGAATACGAGGTGTGGGAGTGGCAGGAAGAGCAGAAAGTAAGGAGGATGAGTAGGAGGTGGAAGAGGAAGAGGGATAAAAGGAAGGAGAGATGGCAATGAGAGAGCTTTTTAAAATATCAATGTGTTTACTTCTTTGGTATTAATTGATTTAACGTCTCATTTACTCGTATTCTCCTTGGTGCTTAAGTAAACTTGTGCAAATAGATTAAAATCTAGGAGGAAAAATTAATTTAAGAGTCTAAATTTAAAATGCAACTTACCTGAAATGATAAATCGTCTCCCAAAAATAAAAATGGTGCCTGACCTGGAAGAAATAGCGCAAGAGATTGGGTTGACAGAACCATCCAGTGGCCAAATTGTGTGATATAATGTGATAAGTTGACATTGGAAATAAAATTATAAATGTTGACATAGAATTTAGAAAGATCTGATGCAAATATTTGACAAAAATAGGAAAGCCAGAAGTAAAGCTTTGTGGTCTGGAAATGCATGCAGATGTAGCATTTTTAGTAAAATAGATGTATCTTTGTAACTTAAACCAGTTATGTCAGCAAAGGTGCTTCCTGCTCCACTCGCCTGTTTGAGTGCTTGACAGGCAAAGCACATCAGATGTAGTTTGCCTACCATAAAACCTACAACACCCCCTCCGCGATAGTCCTCAATACCGGGGCCCTGCAAGGCTGCATACTTAGCTCCCTACTATACTCCCTGTACACACATAACTGTGTGGCAAAATTTGGCTCCAACTCCATCTACAAGTTTGCTGATGACACGACTGTAGTGGGTCGGATCTCAAACAACGATGAGTCAGAGTACAGGAGGGAAATAGAGAACCGAGTGGTGTGGTGTAATGACAACAATCTCTCCTTCAAAGTCAGGGAAACTAAGGAGCCGGTCATTGACTTCAGGAAGCACAGTATCGTACACACCCGTCTGCATTAATGGTGCCGAGGTGGAGATGGTTGACAGCTTCAAATTCCTCGGTGTACACATCACCAACAATCTGTCCTGGTCCACCCACATCGATGCTACGACCAAGAAACAACAACAGTGCCTATACCTCCTCATGAAACTAAGGAAATTGGCATATCCATATTGGCTCTTCCCTATTTTCACAGATGCACCATAGAAAGCATCCTATTTGGCTGCATCACAGCCTGGCATGGCAATTGCTCAGCCCAAGACCATAAGAAAGTACAGAGAGTCATGAACACAGCCCAGTCCATCACACAAAGTATGCTGCCCGCCTCCCATCCATTGACTCTGTTTACACCTCCCGCTGTCTTGAGAAAGCGGGCAGCATACTCAAAGGCCCCTCCCACCCAACAGGTTGCTCTCTCTTCCAAACTCGTCCATCGTAAGTCTTAGAACACGTAATAACAGTTTCAAAAACAGCTTCTTCCCTGCTGTTACCAAACTCCTGAATGACCCTCTTATGGACCTGAACTGATCTCTCCATACATCTTCTCTACTGAGTAGTACAACACTCCGTAAGCTTCACCCAATGACGGTGTCTATATATTTACAGTGAGTATTTATCATATGCCCTATGTTTTTTCATGTATGGAATGATCTGTCTGGACTGTGCACAGAACAATACTTTGCACTGTATCTCGGTACCCGTGACAATAAATCAAATCCAAATCCCCGCCCCCACCCTTTCCCCGTAACCCAGTAATCCCACCTCATCTCTGAACACTTAATTTAGCATGGTCAATCCACCTAACCTGCACATCTTTGGTCTGTGGGGGGAAACCCATGCAGACACAGGGAGAGATTGCAAACTCCACACAGTCAGTCGCCCAAGGTCGGAATCAAACTGGGATCCCTGGCACTCAGAGGCAGCAGTGCTAACCACTGTGCCACTGTACCACTCCAATTTGACAATCCTCATATCTGATTATATAGGAAGATAAGCAGTTGCTAGCCCTGTTCACTCATGTCCCAATGCCCTGTTTTTTTTAACTTCACCGCCATCAGCTCACACTTTCAGCAACTTGCTGTAAAGAAATTGCAAAACCTAAATGTGCAATGACAAGTCCTTCTAAGGGCTGATGCCATTAGATGCTCTGACATGGCAAATTATGGCCAAATGTTTGGGATGTAAAGTTGGATTGATACTCTGAAAAGGCTTCCAGATTTATAACACTCCACTTCCTTCAAGTGCATAAAAGACTTCAGGTTATCTTAGCATTTGATCACCTCTCAGGAGATTGAATGAGTTGCCCGGAAGCCGATGGTATAAACTGCAGGACTACTGGACCACCAACTGCATCTTACATTCTACGTTTTTAATATGTACCTGTCTTGCTTATTAATGCTCCGGGTTGCCACATATTGAATCTTGCATTGAATCAAATTACGAAGAAAACACACCAGAAACGCACAAGGTTGATTGAATAATGTTTGCACATCATGTTACTCATTCCCTAATTATACCAAACATAAAAACTAATATTAAAATCTAGTATTAAACCTGAACTCTCTTGAGCAGATTATATTTCTGCACTAAATAATTAATGTCACAATATGAGCATATTTGACCTTTTACATTTAATTATATTAGAGAAAACAGAACAATGTCGATAGAAGGACAATCAAGTGAAGTCTCCACAGGTGGGGGAATGCATTACAAGGAATGTTGAAACAACAGGGGCGTCATTCTCCGAACCCCCGCCGGGTCGGAGAATGGCCGTAGGCCGCCGTGAATCCCGCCCCCGCCCCCGCCGAAGTCTCCGGTACCGGAGATTGGGCGGGGGCGGGAATCGGGCCTGGCCGGTTGGCGGGACCCCCCGCTGGATTCTCCGGCCCGGATGGGCCGAAGTCCCGCCCAGAAATTGCCTGTCCCGCCGGCGTAAATCAAACCTGGTATTTACCGGCGGGACCAGGCGGCGTGGGCGGGCTCCGGGGTCCTGGGGGGGGCGCGGGGCGATCTGACCCCGGGGGGTGCCCCCACGGTGGCCTGGCCCGCGATCAGGACCCACCGATCCGCGGGCGGGCCTGTGCCGTGGGGGCACTCTTTCCCTTCCGCCTCCGCTACGGCCTCCACCATGATGGAGGCGGAAGAGACTCTCCCCACTGCGCATGCGTGGGAAACTGACAGCGGCCGGTGAGGCTCCCGCGCATGCGCCGGGAAACTGTCAGCGGCCGCTGACGCTCCCGCGCATGCGCTGCATTTCCGCGCCAGCTGGCGGGGCAACAAACGCCATTTCCGCCAGCTGGCGGGGTGGAAATCCCTCCGGCATCGGCCTAGCCCCTCAATGTTGGGGTTAGGCCGCCAAAGATGCAGAGCATTCCGCACCTTCGGGCCGGCGCGATGCCCGTCTGATTGGCGCCGTGTTTGGCGCCAGTCGGCGGACATCGCGCCGTTGGGGGAGAATTTCGCCCCATATTTTTGACGGTCAGCTTAAGCAACTGCATTTATAACTATCACAGGTCTGATTGAAACCTATCTAGGACCAAGTGCCATGTCTCAGAGTAAAGATCCACAGTTAATTGAATTTTGGATCACAGGCTGTGAAATAAACCAGTTGAGGCAATTAAACAAATTACTTATAAAAGCAAATGAATACTTATTTAAACTAGAAAACATAGAGCTGGATTCTCCGTTCCTGAGACTATGTGCTGACGCCGCCGTGAAAAGTGCGGACCTTTACGACGTCAAAAACGGTGCGACAGGTGCAACGATTCAGCAACTCCAAAGGGGCTAGCACGGGCGTCACATGAAACGCCACCATTTGCAAGCAAAACAGCATCGGATTCGCTGGTTCCGTGATTGCCGCACAGCTACAGACGCACTTTAGCGATTCAATCTCTCCTGCACATACCATCGCAGACAACATGGCTTGAAGGAGAGCAGTGCCATGGTTCCGGGACGTAGAGCTAGAGACTCTCCTGGATGCCATGGAAGAGCGGCAGTTGATCCTGTACCCCAGCCCGGGAGGAAGGTTATCAGGCGCTGGTGTTCACCGTGCCTGGGCGTAGGTGGCAGACTCTGTTGGCGCCGTGGGCGAAGTCGCTCGGACTGCCATCCAGTACAGAAAGAAATTGCAAAACTTCCTCAGGGCGGCCAGAGTGAATAGGCAGCGCTGTGCCCCTGGTATCATAGATTATCATAGAATTTGCAGTGCAGAACCCCCTAACCCCCCACACGTTATCCGACGCACCCGCCATCTCGGGGACGTCCCCACATGCCTACACCCATGCCAGCCGCAATGGCCGGGTGCCTTGGCCACTGATGATATCATCTACCAAACCCCTGGGCTGCATGCGTCGGACTGTCTAATAGTGTCATTGTTTGTGTTTGCACTCCCCCGCTAACAGGACAAGACTGCGCACAACATCCATGAGCGGGAGAAGACCAGAAGGGGAGCATGAGACCTGCGTCCCCTCACCGTTCCCGAGCAGAGGGGACTGGACGTGGACATGGAAAAATTTGAATTGCCAGCAGGGAATGGGTTTAGGTATCTGCAGGTACGAGACTTTTTCAGAAGGCAGGTTCCGGCTTTCCCGCTGCTGCCGCCACGGGGGATACAGGACAGAGTAGTCTCCAATACATGGGTGGGAGAGGGGAAGGTATCAGACATCTACCAAGAACTTATGGAATCGGAGGAAACTCCGGTGGAGGAGCTAAAGGGCAAGTGGGAAGACGAATTGGGGAAGAGATGGAGGCGGGTCTGTGGGCAGATGCCCTAAGCAGGATTAACACATCCTCATCATGTGCCAGGCTTAGCCTGATACAATTCAAGGTAGTCCACCGGGCACACATGGCCCGGATGAGCAAGTTTTTTGGGGTAGAGGACAGGTGTGCGAGATGCGCGGGAAGTCCAGCAAATCATGTCCACATGTTTTGGGCATGCCCAGAGCTTAGAGGCTTTTGGTAGGGTTTCGCGGTAGGCCATGTCTACGGTGAAGTGTTGGCTACTCTGACACACAGACGAACCAACACGGTTGCGTATGGTACAACGCAGTTTTATTTCATTGAACTATAAACATAGTAAACTCTGGTATTCAGCACATGGTGAACCTCTGAGTGGCTGGCAATGAGGTCTGTGCCCTGAGTTCTCTCCTGCTCGAGTGCCCAGGATGTGTCGTGTTCCCTGCTTTGTACTGTGTATGCTCTTGTCCGTGATTGGCTGTCGTGTTGTGTGTGTTGATTGGTCCGTTGATCTGTCCATCATTATGTGTGTGTGTATGTGCTATGATGTTCACATGAATATCATGACACACGGTACTCAATACACAGGTGGTGCCGAGTCCAGAGGTGGCGATCTTTGGAGTGTCGGGAGAGCCCGAAGTTCAGGGGGTGAAAGAGGCTGACGTTTTGCCCTTTGTCTTCCTGGTAGCCCGGAGACGAATCATATTAATGTGGAGGGACTCAAAGCCCCCAGAGTGTAGAGACCTGGGTTAGTGACATGGCCGGGTTTCTTAAGTCTCGAGAAAATAAAGTTTGCCTTAAGAGGGGCAATACTAGGATTCAACCAGAGGCGACAGCCGTTCGTCGACTTTCTTGGGGAAAATTAAAATGTCAGCAGAAGCAGAATTCAAAAAGGAAGTAGGGGGGGGGGCAAACTGTTGTTTTATTGTTGCGTGGTGTGAGGATTGTAATGGGGGTGGAAAAGTTTATTGTGCCATGTTTATGTCACTGTTATTGTTATTATTATAAAAATTGCAAATATCCTAATAAAAATATTTTTTAAAAAAAAGAATGGGACCTGACTTCCGGTGGCAGGGATGTGCTGAATGGACGCATGGAAGGTGGCTCTCTTCCTGGAAATCCAAAATTAGGCACTTTTAGTCCAAATAAAGACCGCTAAACCTGGGGGTGAAAAAAACCCACCCTCATCCAACACTTCCAGAACGATTGAGACATGCCTGGCAACAACCTGAGAAGCCGGAAAGATGGCAGAATAGGTAAAAGTCTGGAGAGGAAGATTGAGGCGATGGCGAACACCCAGGGTGACGAAGATCCAGCCACAGCTGAACAGGGTGGGCCGCTAGGACATATGCAGGGCTACCCCCCAAATAAATGAATAACACAGGAGCTCCAAGTCCTCAAAGACACCATCAAGTTTGAAATGATGGCGATGGTGAAAGTAGCAGTAGCTGAGGCGCTAGTCCACCTTCAAGCAGCACTGGAAAAGTCGGAGCGGCGTCTGGAGTCTCAGGAGAACTGGAGAAGGTCATGACCGAACAGAGCGACCGGATCACTTCACTGGAGGCAAGGTTGGTGACGACGCAAAGGACGCCAAGGGAAAAGGTCGAAGACTAAGAGAACGGGTCGCACTGCCAAAACCTCTGCATTGTGGGCCTACCAGAGGGTACAGGGACAGGAATTCCACAGAACACATGACACAGATGCTGTGCAAACCTTTTGGAGGGGAAACATTCCCCAAGATCCCAGAAGTGGACAGAACCCACAGGTCATTCCGGACAAAGCCCAAGGCTTGGGAGAAGCCGTGGGCCATCACGAAACTGCACAAATACCAAGACCGGGAAAAGATCCTGAACTTGGCAAGGCACACACGGTCCTGTGAATGGGAGGGACATTCAATCAGTGTACACCAGGGCATTGAGGTAGACCTGGCCAAGCACCGGGCGAAATTTAACACAGCCAAGGCGGCACTTTACAAGAACAATGTGTGGTTTGGGATACTGTACCCAGTCAGACTCTGGGTGCTTTTCCAGGGTAGGGAGTACTATTTCGCCGCACTGGCAGAAGCGGACGAATGTGTGCACAAGCACAGGCTGGGAAGACAACAATACCAGCAGTGAACCACAGTCTCATCGGTCTAAAAAAAAAGGAGACTATTTTTGCGGGACTGATCAGTCTCGCCTTCGATCTGACGATGAATCTCAAAGGAAGGGGTGAGAGCAGTAGGTCACAGAAAGAAGCAAGGGGAGGGGGGGCGGGAAGAGAAACACAACAGTCGGGGGAAGGTGTGGATTGATCGGGGGGGGGGCACATTGTGTACACAATGATGGCGACCATCTTGGTTGGCCCCTGGACAAAGGGAAATCCAAGTGCGGGGGCGCATCCACAAGGTAAGTATTCTGCAAGGGGGGGAGAAACAGAAACCCCCATCAGAATAGTCACCTGGAACGGCCTGGTGAAAAGATCCAGAACATTCGCCCATCTGAAAAGTAGGAGAGCGACATAGTCTTCCTCCAGGAGTCTTCCTCCAGGAGACCCGCCTGTGGGTGAGAAAGAACTGGGTGTGACAGACTTGTCACCAATCATGCGAAGGGACGAGAGCTAGGGGGTAGCCATATTGCTCAATAAGAGGACAGTATTTACAGTGACAAGGACAGTTACGGACCAAGGGGACGGTACAGCGTGGTTAGTGGAAGGGGCACCAGTCCTTGTAAACATGTCTGCACCCAATTGGGGCGAGGTGAAATTCATGAAGAAAACCATGGTGGCAATCCTTAACATAGACACAACGACTCATCATGGAGGTGAGGGGATCTTTCACTATGTACAGGTTTCACGGACAGACAGATCAAACCCCAAGTCGGGAAAAAAAATCAAACTTGGCAAAATAATTGAATGTTTTCAGGGAACAGATGGGGGCAGTTCACACACCCAGGGGATGAGAAGGAGTTCACCCTCTCCGAGGTACACTAGGTATACTCGGATCAACTCCTTTGTAGTGGGGGAAACTGTGCTTCCAGGGGCAGTAGTAATTTCCGCCCATGCTGCACACTACGTGGACGTGAGGTTTGAGACTTGCCGGGCACAATGCCCCCCTATGGAGGCTGGTCACGTCCCTCCTGGCTGATAAGGCATTTTATGAACGGATATCACAGGCCATAGATGGGTACGTTAGCAACAACCAGAAAAGGGTGGTCCGTCCTCCACGTTCTGGGAGGCAATGAAGGTGCTGATAAGAGGGGAAATTATTGCGTACCATGCAAAGATAGGAAGAAGAGTGCAGTCAGGCAGCAGCTGGTCGACTCCATACTGGAGGTGGATCAGCAGTACTCCTCGACCCCGACCATGGAACTACTGATGGATGGAAAAAAGCTACAGATGAACTTTGACCTGCTCTCCACTGGGAAAGCAGTGCACCAGCTCCGCCAGACACAGGGGACCTTCTACAAGCATGGGGACAAAGCCAGCCACATGTTGGCTCAGCAGCTGAGAAAGCAGGCAGCCATGAGGAAAATAGTCCAGGTTAGGGACAGTGGTGGTAGGCTAGTCGCCACGCCAGAAAGGATCAATGAAGCCTTTGCAACCTTCTACCGGGGGCTGTACACCTCCGATCCCCCCAGAGGGGGACTTGGGGTTGAAACAGTTCCTTGACGGACTGAACATACCGGTCGTGGGGGAGCATAAGAGGGACAGGGCCTGGAAGCACCATTAGAATTAGGGGAAGACATGGAGAGTATCAACCAGCCCTGGCCCTGCACCTGTGGGAGATGTTTGCAGACTTACTAGTAAGGGTCATGTGGTAAACCACTGTTACACCTGTATTAGGTGATGTAAGGTGGGACCTGTACTACAGGTTTGCCGGTAGCCCCTGCCTGCTGGCTCGGCCCAGTAGGAGGAGTATAAATATGCGTGTCCTCTATTCAGCAGCCATTTCGCCAGCTGCTGTGGGAGGCCATACATCTTACTGCAATAAAGCCACAGTTGTATCCAACCTGAGTCTTTGTACAATTGATCGTGCATCAATTTATTGCAGTAAGATTTTCTATAAGGTGGACCTCCGAATCAAACCAGATTGCCTGCAGCTGGATCCACAATCAAGCGACGCCAGAAAGGGCTTTAATCACTGGCTAGCCTGCTTCGAGGCCTAAATCAACTCAGCGACCACCCCTCTGACGGAAGCTCAGAAGATACAGATCCTGTACTCAAGGTTGAGCTCCAGCGCGTTTCCGCTGATCCAGGATGTCCCGAAGTACGCGGACGCCATGGCGCTCCTCAAAGCAAACTACGCACAGAAAGCGAACACACTCTTCGCCAGGCATGTACTCGCCACTCGCTCTCAACTCCCTGGTGAGTCCATAGAAGACTTCTAGCACTCTCCATGGCAGTCGCCTCACGTAATGTTCAGGCCTACCCCCCCCCCCCCCCCCCCGGCCGCGCGGCCCACCCCTCCTATCCCTTGTGGACCCCACAAATGGCCGCCCCAGCCAATACGCCTGCGCCACACGCCTATCCACGCATCCCAGGGGTCCACGATGTTACTTCTGCAGCCAGCAGAAGCACCCTCGCCAACGCTGCCCAGCCTGCGCTGCCATTTGCAAGGCTTGCAGCAAAAAGGGCCACTTCGCCGCGGTGTGCCAGGCCCACGGAGTCACCGCTATCGTCCCCTCCCCCCTGATCCACACGCAATGAGCGCCGCCATCTTTGTCCCGGACCACGCACGGCCAATGGGCGCCGCCATCTTCACCTCCCCGGGCCACGCGCGGCCAGTGGGCGCCGCCATCTTCACTTCCGGGGCCACGAGCGGCCAGTGGGCGCCGCCATCTCCACCCCCCACAGTCCACATGCGGCCCATGGGTGCCATCTTGTCCAGTCCCCACAATGTGCGGCCCATGGGCGCCGCCATCTTGTCCAGCCCCGCAAGGTGCGGCCCGTGGGCGCCGCCATTTTGTCCCCCACAGGATCTTCATGTGCCGCCAACTTGTCTTCCCCACGGGGCATGGACAGCGACAACATTCCACGACCTGGGCCCCCCACGCTCTCCATCTTCGGACGCCAGCGACGACCAACCGTAGCTCGCCTCAATGACGCTCGCCCAGTCTCGTCCACACAACCAGGCCACCGCCTCGACTATGGTGAAAATCAACGGCCACATGACCTCTTGCCTGCTGGACTCCGGGAGCACCGAAAGCTTCATACACCCGGATACGGTAAGGCGCTGCTCCCTCGCGGTCCACCCCGCCAATCAAAGAATCTCCCTGGCCTCCGGATCCCATTCCGTCCCGATCCGGGGGTTCTGCACGGTCACTCTCACGGTCCAGGGCGTAGAATTCAGCTGCTTCCGCCTCTACGTCCTTCCTAATCTCTGCGCTGCACTACTACTAGGCCTAGACTTCCAGTGCAATCTCCAGAGCCTCACCCTCAAATTCGGCAGGTCCCTATCACCCCTCACTGTGGGCGGCCTTGTGACCCTAAAGGTCGACTCACCTCCCTCTTTGCCAATCTAACTTCGGATTGCAAACCCGTTGCCACCAGGAGCAGACGGTACAGCACCCAGGACAAGACCTTCATCAGGTTCGAGGTCAAGCAGCTGCTTCGGGAGGGCATCATCGAGGCCAGTAACAGCCCCTGGAGAGCTCCAGTGGTAATCGTTAAAACTGGGGAGAAGCAGAGAATGGTATAGGACTACAGCCAGACCATCAATGGGTACACGCAGCTCGACGCGTACACCCTCCCACGCATATCTGATATGGTCAATCAGATTGCGCAGTACCAGGTCTTCTCAACAATAGACCTAAAATCCGCCTACCACCAGCCCCCCATTCGTAAATTGGACTGTCCATACACTGCTTTTGAGGCGGACGGTTGTCTCTATCACTTCCTCAGGGTTCCCGTCAGCGTCACTAATGGGGTCTCGGTCTTCCAAAGGGGGATGGACCGAATGGTTGACCGGTACGGTTTGCGAGCCACCTTTCCATACCTAGACAACGTCACCATCTGCTGCCATGATCAGCAGGACCACGATGCCAACCTTGCTAAATTCCTCCGCATCGCCACTCTCCTCAACCTCACCTACAAGGAGAAGTGCGTGTTCAGCACAACCTGCCTAGCCATCCTCAGCTATGTGGTCCAGAACAGAGTTCTGGGGCCCGATCCCGACCGCATGTGCCCTCTCATGGAGCTTCCCCTCCCCCACTGCCCCAAGGCCCTCAAACGCTGCCTGGGGTTCTTCTCCTACTACGCCCAGTGGGTCCCAAACTACACGCACAAGGCCCGCCCACTCATTCAGTCCACCCACTTACCATTACGGCCGAGGCACAACAGGCCTTCGCCCGTATCAGAGCTGATATAGCCAAGGCCAGGATGCACGCAGTAGACGAGACACTGCCCTTCCAAGTAGAAAGCGACGCATCAGACGTCGCACTTGCCTCCACCCTCAACCAGGCAGGCAGGCCCGTGGCATTCTTTTCCCGCACACTTCATGCCTCAGAACTTCGGCACTCGTCCGTCGAAAAAGAGACCCAAGCTATCGTTGAAGCTGTGCCGCATTGGAGGCATTACCTGGCCGGCAGGAGATTCACTCTCCTCACTGACCAACGGTCGGTAGCCTTCATGTTCAACAACATGCAGCGGGCAAGATCAAAAATGATAACATCTTGCGGTGGAGAATCGAGCTCTCCACCTACAATTACAAGATTCTGTATCGCGCCGTCAAACTCAACGAGCCCCCAGACGCCCTATCCCGAGGTACATGTGCCAGCGCACAAGTAGACCGATTTGAGGCCCTACACGACAGCCTTTGTCACCCGGGGGTCACACGGTTGTACCATCTTGTCAAGGCTCGCAATCTGCCCTACTCCATCGAGGAAGTACGGACAGTCACCAGGGACTGCCAGGTCTGTGCAGAGTGCAAGCCGCACTTCTACCGGCTGGACCATGCGCTCCTGGTGAAGGCCTCCCGCCCCTTTGAAAGCCTCAGCGTGGATTTCAAAGGGCCCCTCCCCTCCACTGACTGTAACACGTATATTCTCAGTGTGGTCGATGAGTACTCCAGGTTCCCCTTCGCCCACCCCTGCCCCGATATGACGTCTGCCACCGTCATTAAGGCCCTCAACACAATCTTCGCTCTATTCGGCTTCGACAGGGGATCCTCATTCATGAGTGATGAGCTGTGTCAGTTCCTGCTCAGCAGGGGTATCGCTTCCAGCAGGACGACCAGCTATAACCCCCGAGGAAACGGGCAGGTAGAGAGGGAGAACGGGACGGTTTGGAGGGCCATCCAACTTGCCCTCCGGTCCAGGAACCTCCCAGCCTCTCGCTGGCAGGAGGTCCTCCCTGATGCACTACCCTCCAACCTGTCTCTACTGTGCACAGCTACGAATAACACACCACATGAACGTCTTTTTGCCTTCTCCAGGAAGTCCACTTCCGGGGAGTCGCTCCTGACTTGGCTCGCAGCTCCAGGACTGGTCCTGCTCCATAGGCACGTCCGACTCCACAAGGTGGACCCATTGGTGGATAGGGTGCACTTGCTCCATGCCAACCACCAGTATGCCTATGTGGCATACCCCGACGGCCGCCAAGATACTGTCTCCCTCAGGACCTGGCACCAGCAGGTTCCACTCATACACACTTCCCCGGCCAGGCGCCACCCTCCCCTTCCCCGGCGCTCCCAACATTAACCCCACCAGGACCATCCCTCCTTCCGCTACCCACGCAAGAGGATGAAAAGGATTTCGGCACGCTCCCGGGGGTCACCCGACATCAGGCCAGCACCAACGTCGCCAGCATCGACATCGCCGCCACCGTTACGTCGCTCCCAGCGGAACGTCAAGGCACCAGACCAGTTGAATCTCTAACTGGCACCGATCTTTCAAAAGTCTTTTTTTTTCTCTCCTAATAAAACATTGTACATAAATTAACTACTGTATATGGTTCTCCACCACCCCCGCCGGACTCATTTTTAACAGGGGGTGAATGTGGAAAACTACTGTTACACCTGTATTAGGTGATGTAAGGTCAGACCTGTACTACTGGTAGCCCCTGCCTACTGACTCCGCCCAGTAGGGGGAGTATAAATATGCGTGTCCTCTATTCAGCAGCCATTTCGCCAGCTGCTGTGGGAGGCCACACATCTTTTTGCAATAAAGCCATAGTTGTATCCAACCTGAGTCTTTGTACAATTGATCGTGCATCAGGGCATCCTGACACCAACACTGGCACAAGCCTCAATATCACTGATACCCAAAAAGAACAAAGACCCGTCTTGAGTGCGGGTCCTACAGGCCTATCTCACTACTCAATGTAGAAATAAGATCCTTGCGAAGACCCTGGTGAAGCAGCTGGAAAGCTGCGTGCCAGAAGTAGTCGCGGAGGACCAGACAAGTTTTGTCAAGGGCAGGCAACTAACATCGAACATCAGGCGCCTGCTGAACGTGATAATGACCACATCTGGGGAGAGAACACCATAAGTGATCATCTCCCTGGACACAGAAAAGGCCTTCGACAGAGTTGAATGAAGTACCTCAGAGGTACTGGAATGTTAGGGTTCAAACCAGGATTCACCTACTGGGTGAAACTACTGTACAGTGCTCCCATGGCGAGTGTGCAGACAAACACCACACAACTCTAAATACCTCTGGCTACAGAGGCACGAGACAGGGATTCCCATTATCTCCGCTGCTGTTTGCTCTGCCAATCGAGCCACTGGCCCTCAGAACAGCGAAGGGATGGAGAGGTATCCAAAGTGGGAGACAGGGAGCATAAGGTTTCACTCTACGCGGATGGCCTGCCCCTCTTCATTGTAAATCCCCAGACCAATATGGAAGGGTTAACCAAACACCTAAAGGAGTTTGGAGCCTTCTCGGGTTACAAGTTTAACTTGACCAAGAGCAAAATCTTCCCTGTGAACCCACAGAGGGGAGGGACAAAGCTGGGAGGAACTGCCGTTCAAGCAAGCCCAGACCAAACTCCGCTACCTGGGGGTACAGATACCACACGAATGGACACGATCCACAAATGGAACCTGACGAGTCTGGTGGAGGAAGTCAAAAGGGAACTACAGAGGTAGGGCCCACTCCCACTCTCCCTCGCAGGGAGAATGCAGACAATCAAAATGAACGTACTGCACAGGTTCCTCTTCTTGTTTAGATCGCTCCCGATCTACATTCGCAAGGCCTTTGTCAACACAGTCAACAAACTCACCATGGCATTTGTGTGTGTTAGGTGGGAGGAGAAACTGAGCATCCAAAAGAAGGTCCTACAAAGGAATAGAAATGTGGGAGGCCTGGTCCTCCCAAACCTATAGTTCTATCATTGGACGGCCAACGTAGAAAGAATACGGGGATGTGTTAAGGAACTGGGAGTGGAGTGGGTGAAGATGGAGGAGAGTTCCTTCATAGGAACATTACTCTGAGCCCTCTCATTGCTCTCTCAACTCCGCCTGACCACCCCCCCCACCCCCCCCCCCACCCCCCCGCACCACCACCCCCCCCCCCCCCCCCCAGCCAAATACTCAAGGAGCTCATGTTATGGGACAGGGTTCAGAAAACTCCAAAGTATATCATGGAGTTCACCTGACCTACAACTGTTTATTGATTTTGGTTATGATGAGCACAAGGGTCTGCCTTTCAAGTGTTATTCAACAGAGGCCTTAAGCACTTTTAATCAAAAACAAAGATTATTCTACGAATTTAGTTAACATTTTTATAAACACACACAGTAAGCATTTTTATCAACTACCAACATAAATACCCCACATAGCTAGAGTATTCTATGTATAATCCTTAATAAATTCCCCCTTCAGCTGTTCCAATTTAATAACAAGATCCCATAAACCAGAAAACCCTTTTCAAAGGTGTGGCCCAGCACATAGCACTCAAGACCTGGTATGGATGCTCCTGATTCCTTTCCAAAACAGCAGGTTTGAATGTCTTCCAGAAAACAGTTATTTATTTTCAAGTTCTCAAGCAGTCTGGAAACAGCTTTTAAAATACAGATAGAGAAAAAAAAACTTATTTCATCCTGTGCAGAACAAAACCAGTTCAAACTCAAAGCGAAAGTAAAACCAACTCAAAAACGAAAGTAAAAACCCAGATCCACAGCCCAGCTCCACTCACACAATGACATTACTGAAGCCATGTGATAAGACAAAAACATTTCTTAAAGGGACATTCACATGACACCTCCCCCCAAGAAAACAAAACCCACCAATTTCAAAGATGGTTTCATTTTTCACCTTTTCACTTTTCCATCCAGAACAATTGACAATAAATATATATTTTTAAACAAAAACAAAACAGGCAAACATTGATAATACTACAGTCCATTTTAGTTCTTCTTCTTTCACCATCGAAACTGCTTCGCTTCATCACATTCGTGACAAAGCATCGGCTATCACATTTTCTGGTCCTGCCACTTGTTTAATTTTAAACACTCCCTGCGATTCTGGATGGTGCACAGTTGATTGAAATTGTTTTGCTCTGAAGCTATCAATAACCTCCTTGAATAACCTTGAGCTACAGTTTGATCCTTGATCCGATTGTATTTCTGTGGGTAGTCCATATCTAGTAAAAAATTAAGTAACTCCACCTCAAATCTTTTTAGCTGTACTACTGCGTATTGGAATGGCCTCTGGAAACCTAGTGGGCACATCCATTATAGTCAAAAGATATTGATTCCCACTTTCCATTTTAGGAAGCGGTCCTATACAATCAATTAAAACCCTTGTAAAAGGTTCCTCAAATGCTGGAATGGGTATTAAGGGAGCTGGTTTTATCACCGCTTGAGGTTTCCCTATCACTTGACATGTGTGACATGATCGACAAAATTTAACTACATCTTTATGTAGTCCAGGCCAATAAAAATGTTGTTGTATTTTAGCTTGAGTTTTCATTACTCCCAAATGACCTCCTGCTGGTACCTCATGTGTGACTCGCAACACCTCCTTCCTATACCCTACCGGCAATACCACCTGATAAACTTCTGCCCACTTTTCATCCGCTTCCATATGTATAAGTCTCTATTTTCTCATTAAGACATAATTTTTAAGGTAATAACATTCTGGTATATACTCCGATTCCTCTTCTGTGTATGCTTTCTGATACATACGTTTTATTTCCATACCTTTCTGTTGTAACTCCGCCAACTCTCCTGAACAAAAAATATTCGCATCATCCTCCACCTGTTCTTGTTCTTTTCCAAACACCTGATCAAAAATCGTTTCTGATAATTCATCTTCAACTTTATCTTCACTCTTTGATTTCTCCTCTTGTCTTCACCTGTGACTTTGCGACCTTGTTACAACACAATCAGGAAAAATCCCAGGATATTCGTCCTTCAACAATTCAGTTGTTTGATTTTCCACTGGTATATCAACCACAGTAGGCATCACTCCCACCTGCAATCCAGCTATATCATTACCCAAAAGAAAATGTATTCCTGGACAAGATAGTTTCTCTATTATTCCTAGTACCACTTCACCGGACTTTCCAACCTCACCTCATATAATGGAACAATATTTTTCTCATCCTGAATTCCACATATTACCACCTTTTCTGGCAATATTCCTCCCAAACTACATACCTTCTCATCTCTTACCATAAAAGATTGACTAGCTCGCATATCTCTTAAAATTCTAACTTCTTTACCTACTCCTCCTGGTACACATGAGTAAACTTTACCCATAGAAGTAAATTCTTTAAAGAGATCTGGCACCTTCTTATGAATCATCTCTTGATCAGGCTGTAAATTGTTTTGCACCTCCTTCACTTCAATTCGGCTTTCCTTTACCACTTTAAGAAACCCCACTGGCTTATCCTGTTTTACCACATCAGCCTTCCAGTGCCTTTCTTCAACCCCCAACACTGTGACTTTATATGGCCTAGTTTATTACAGTAAAAACATCTGAAACTTCATTTCTTTTCCATCCTCCTGCATTTCTTTTTTGACCTGAGGTATACTCTCCTTATTATCTTCCATCAAATCCCCTTTACCTTTACCACGAGTATTTTTTCCCCCAATTTCTGTCCCTCACAGGCTGAAACTGATGTCTGAAACCAAACTTTGATTTATGAACTAATTAATAATCATCTGCCATTTCTGCTGCTAATCTCAGTTTTAACCCTCTCGTTTCCACATGAGTTCTCTCTACATCAGGAATTAAATTTTTAAACTCCTCCAAAATTATCGTTTCTCCAAGAGCTTCATACGTTTGGTCTATGGTCTATTTTCAAATCCCTCATCCACCTATCAAAATTACTCTGTTTGATCCTTTCAAACTCCATTTTTGTTTGACCAGGTTCTTTCCTTAGATTTCTCAACCTTTGTCTGTAGGCTTCAGGCACTAGTTCATATGAACCTAAGATGGATTTTTTGACCTCCTCATATGTCACAGATCCCTTCTCTGATCGTGATGCAAGCACTTCACTAGCTCTACCTACCAACTTTGTTTGAATCAGTAATACCCACATGTCCTGTTACCATTTCATTTGTTTAGCTACCTTCTCAAATGAAATGTAAAAGGCTTCTACATCCTTCTCATCAAATCTTGGCAATGCTTGACATATTTAAATAGATCCCCACCAAACCTTTGACTATGATGCTCTTGCTCACTATCCTCAGTCTGTACATTTCTCTTTACCTCCGCCAATTTTAACAGATTTTCACGTTTCATGGCCAGTTTCTGAAGTTCAAAGTCTCTCTCTCTTTCTTTTTCCTCTCTCTCTTTTTTTCGTTTTCCATGATCTGTACCTCCCTTTCTGTCACTTTTTGTTCTGCTAGGGCTATTTGTTCTGTTTCCCTCTTCTCTCTCTCCTTTTGTTTTTGTTCTGCGAGGGCTATTGTTTCTTTTTCCCTTTCTTCTCTCTCCTTTTCTTTTTCCTTCATCTGTACCTCCCTTTCTCTCGCTTTTTGTTCTGCTAGGACTATTCATTTCGTATTCTTTTTCATGTTCAAGCTGTTTGATCTGTAATTGAATTCTTGCCATTTCCAATGATTCTGATTGTGTCTCAGGCAATTTTAAATGCTCAGCTACTGCCACAATTACCTCTTTTCGTATTTTGTCAGGCAATGTTAACTGCAATGTTTTTGCAAATCTAAAAGTCTCTGTTTGTAAGGTACTGCCTGTGAATTTCTCCACCCCCAAGAACTTCTAAGCCTCTGAAAGAGCCACTGTCCACAACACACTCCCTATTTAAACTTCAATACAACACCTGAAAAGCAAACACAAATATGTTCACCCCTCACTGTCTTTAAGTTCACTAAGCCAACCCAATCACGAAAGATAGACTTTTATCCAGGACGAGCCTCCAATTTTGTTATGGGCCAGGGTTTTAAAAACTCCAAAATATATTATGGCGTTTACCTGACCTGTAACTTTTTGTTGAATTTGGCTAAGATGAGCCTGCCTTTCAGGTGTTATCCAAGGACTTCCTTGGTGCTTTTAATCAAAAAAAACAAGCTTTTTTCTAAGAACATAGTTAACATTTGTATAAACACACACAGCAAGATTATTTATCGATTCCGAACATAAAAAACCCACACAGTTACAGTAAGCTATGTATAACCCTAATGAATTCCTCCTTAACTGTTCCAATTCGATAACAAAATTCAAATAAAACCAGAAACCCCTTTTCAAAGGTGTGACCCAGCACATGGCATTCTCACTGGTGTAAGACTTGTTATTGATACTCTGTTTCCCTTTTCAAACAGCAGATTTGAATTCCTTCCAGGAAGCAATTATCTCTTTTAAGTTACCAAGTAGTCTGGAACAGCTTTTTAAATTAAGATAGAGAAAAACACTTCCTTCAACCTCTGCAGCTCAAACCAGTCCAAACTGAAAGCGAAAGAAAAACTCAGAGCCACAGCCCAGCTCCACCCACACAATGGCATCACTGAAGCCATGTGATAACACAAAAACATTTCTTAAAGGGGCATTCACATGACACGTCATCTTCATCGACTGTACCCGTCCTGCCAGCAACAGCGGGAACACATCCCGCCTCCTAAAATCACCCTTTATCTGTTCCACAAACCGAGCCAAATTCAGCTTGTGCAACTTCCCCCACCCCACGCCACCTGAATACCCAAATACCGAAATCTCGCCCCCACTACTGTAAACAGGAACTTCCCCAGCCTCTTTACCTGCCTCGCTTGAATCGGTAAAACCTCGCTCTTCCCCATGTTCAATTTATATCCCGAGAACCGGCCAAATTCCTCCAATACTCCCATAATCCCCCCAATACCTTCCAAGGGGTTTGATATACAAAGCAGCAGATTGCCCACGGAGAATGAAACCCTATGCTCCACCCCCCACTATCCCCTGCCACACCCTTGACGCTCTGAGCGCCCTTGCCAATGAATTTATAGTCAAGGCAAAGAGCAATGGGGAGAGTGGACATCACTGCCTCGTCCCCCACTGCAGCCTGAAATATTCCGAACTCACCCGGTTCGTTCGGACACTCACGACTGGCACCAGGTACAACAGCCAGACCCAATCCGCAACTCCTGCCCAAACCTAAACCACCCCAGCACCTCCTACAGATAGTCCCACTCTACCTGGTCGAAGGCCTTCTCCGCATCCATGGTGACCACCACCTCCACACTTCGTCCCTCCAGGGGCATCATTATAACATTTAACAGCGCCTGATGTTAGCCGACAAAATCCTCCCTTTAACACACTCCGTCTGATCCTCCCCTATCACCCCCGGCACACAGTCCTCAATTTTTAAGGCCAAGATCTTCGCCAACAGCTTAGCGTCCACATTTAATAATGAAATCGGCCTGTAGGACTTCTCCGGATCCTTCTCCCTGTTTAAAATTAAGGAGATTGAGACCTTCAACAGCGTGAGGAGAGCACCCCCTGCTCCCTAACCTCATTACCTGCCCTTGCCAGCAGGGGCCGCAGGTCCCCTGAAAATATTTCATAATATTTCATCGGGAACCCGTCAGGCCCGGAGTCTTCCCTGCCTACAACGCCCCCAAGCACTCCACCATCTCCACCAGCCCAATGGGGGCTCCGAATCCTTCCACCAGGTCCTCCTCCACCCTAGGGAACTCCAAAATCTCCAAAGAATGCCTCATTCCCTCCACCCCAGCCGGGGGTTCAATCTCTTAAGTCCCCGAACACCCCTTTCACCCCCACCGGATCCAAGATCATGATCCCCTCTATCCTTCACCTTTCTGATCTCCCTCGCCACCTCCTGCTTCCTCAATTGATTCGCCAACATCCTACTTGCCTTTTCCCTGTCTTCATAGACTGCCCATTTCGCTCCCCTCAACTGCCCCACTGCCTTACCCGTGGATATCAGCCCAAACTCCATCTGAAGTTTCTGTCGCGCCCTCAACAATCCTCCCTCCAGGGCCTCTGAATACCTCCTACACACCTGCAAAATCTCCTCCACTAACCTCGCTATCTCCACCTGCAAAATCTCCCCCACTAACCTCGCCATCTCCGCCCGCTATGTTTTATCCGTATCTTGTATCGAAATAGACTCCTCTCCTTACTACTGCCTTCAGTGCCTCCCACAGTGTGGCAACTGAAACCTCACTCATGACATTCAGCTCCACACATCCCCAATAGCAGCCTTTATCCGTTCACAAACCTCCTCATCTGCCAACAGCCCCACATCCAACCTCCACTGCAGGACACTTTTCCCGCCCCCCCCCCGATTCACCTGCAAACCGACCCAATGCGGCGCGTGGTCCGAAAACAAAATTGCCGAGTACTCCGAACCGACCACCCCGCCACCAACATTCTATCCCCCACAAAATAGTCGATCCGGGAATACACCCTATGCACATGAGAGAAAAACGAGAATTCCTTCACCCTCGTCCTACCAAATCTCCATGGGTCCACCCGCCCCATGCGCTCCAGAAGCCACCTCAGTTCCTTCACCACCGCCAACACCCACCCGACCTCGGACTCGATCAATCCAATTTCGGCTCCCCCCCCCCCCCCCCCCGCAACCCCCCACCATACACCCCACCTATCCATTATCAACCTGTGCGAGTTGAGATTCGGGATCTTCCCCACCACCCGTCTCATAAACTCTACATCATCCCAGTTTGTTCCAACTCACCATAACAAACCCTCCTCTGGAGTTCGCCACTGTGCTCCCCACTTCAAAAGCTACCCATTTATTTATCAAGTCCGCCACCCCCCTCGTCTTCAAATCCAATCCTGATGAAAGACCTGCCCTACCCACCCTTTCCTGAGCCTAGTCTGATCCCTGATCTTCATGTTCGTTTCCTGTAAGAATGCCACATCCGCCTTTAAGCTCCTCAGATGCACAAACACGCGGGCCCTCTTGACCGGCCCATTCAACCCTCTCACATTCCAGGTGATCAGCCTGATCAGGGGATACCCCGTATCCTCCTTTTCACCCCCCCCTCCCACAATCAACACTCTAAACACTTGCTCACCCCCCCCCCCCCCCACTGCTCTTCTGTGAACTAGCCCGGCTAGCCTGGCAGCCCCCACCCATGGCGCCTTGCATCCTACCCCCGCAAGCACTCTCCTGGTACAAACAACAACATCAACATTCAAAGACCGAAAGAAAAAAGAACCACCCAATCCCCACAGAAGAACAAAGGACAATGGCCCCCAGAGAGAAAAAAAAACACCTCCTCCAAAGTTCAATGTCCTCCTTCTCCTGCCAATCCATTGTCTCTCATAAACTCTATCTCTTCCTCCGGTGTCCCAAAATAATATTCTCGACTATTTTTTTTTAAAAAATAATTTATTAAAGGTTTTCATAAAATATCAATAACAAAATGAGAAAGAAAAAAGAACCCAACAGGGTTAAGTACAAAACACAACCTAAAAAAGCAACCCCCCAAACCCCTCCCCCCCCGTACCTAAATAATAAATTAACATTAACACCCCGACTTAAGACAACAGGTGTATACACCCCCTCAGACCCTTCCAGTGTGAATAACATAAACAAAAATAAAGTAAACCCCCTCCCCACCCCCGAGCTGCTGCTGCCATTGACCAATGTCTAGCGTTCTGCCAGAAAGTCTAAGAACGGTTGCCACCGCCTAAAGAACCCTTGTACCGACACTCTCACGGCGAACTTCACCCTCTCCAATTTAATGAACCCTGCCATATCGCTGATCCAGGATTCCACGCTTGGGGGCCTCGTATCTTTCCACTGAAGGAGAATCCTTCGCCGGGCTACCAGGGACGCAAAGGCCAGAATTCCGGCCTCTTTCGCCTCCTGCGCTCCCGGCTCCTCTGCCACCCCAAATATTGCGAGCCCCCAGCCCGGTTTGACCCTGGATCCGACCACCCTTGACACCGTCCTCGCTACGCCCTTCCAAAATTCCTCCAGCGCTGGGCATGCCCAGAACATATGGGTGTGATTTGCTGGGCTCCCTGAGCACCTAACACACCTGTCCTCACCCCCAAAGAACATGCTCATCCTTGTCCCGGTCATGTGTGCCCTGTGCAGCACCTTAAACTGTATGAGACTGAGCCTCACGCATGAAGAGGAAGAGTTCACCCTCCCTAGGGCATCTGCCCACGTCCCCTCTTCGATCTCCTCTCCCAACTCCTCCTCCCACTTACCTTTCAACTCCACCACCGAGGCCTCCTCCTCCTCCTGCATCACCTGGTAAGTTTCCGAGATCTTCCCCACTCCCCCCCCCCCCCCCCCCCCCCCCCCCCGAGAGCACCCTGTCCTGTATTGTGTGTGGCAGTAGCCGTGGGAATTCCACCACCTGCCGTCTGGCAAATGCCCTTACCTGTAAGTGCCTGAAGGTGTTCCCCGGGGGGAGCCCGTACTTCTCCTCCAGCTCACCCAAGCTCGCGAACTTCCCGTCCACAAACAGGTCCCCCAACTTTCGTATGCCTGCCCTGTGCCACCCTGTAAACCCTCCACCTGTTCTTCCTGGGGCGAACCGGTGGTTCCCCCGTAATGGGGTCCACGCCGAGGCCCTAACTTCCCCCTATGCCGCCTCCACTGCCCCAAAACTTTGAGGGCCGCCACCACCACCGGGCTCGTGGTATACCTCCTTGTAGGGAGCGGCAGCAGTGCCGTTGCCAGCACCCCCAGACTCGTACCTACACAGGACGCCGTCTCCAGCCTCTTCCATGCAGCCCCCTCCCCCTCCATGACCCACTTGCGCACCATTGTCGCATTGGCGGCCCAGTAGTACCCACAGAGGTTGGGCAGCGCCAGCCCCCCCCTATCATACTCCGCTCCAGGAACACCCTTCTCACCTTCGCAGTCCCTCGCGCCCACACAAACCCCATTATACTCCTGTTAACCCGCCTGAAAAAAGCCTTCGGGATAAACACGGGGAGGCACTGGAACAGGAACAAAAACCTTGGGAGCACCGTCATTTTGATTGACTGCACCCTACCCGCGAGGGACAGCGGCAACGCGTCCCACCTCTTGAACTCCTCCTCCATTTGCTCCACCAGCCTTGTAAAGTTAAGCCTATGCAGGGCCCCCCAGCTCCTGGCCACCTGGACCCCCAAATATCTGAAACTCCTCTCCGCCCTTTTTAGTGGGAGCTCGCCAATCCCCCTCTCCTGGTCCCCTAGCTGAACTACGAACAGCTCGCTCTTCCCCATATTGAGCGTGTACCCCGAAAAGTCCCCGAATTCCCTAAGCATCCTCATTACCTCTGGCATTCCTCCCACCGGGTCCGCCACATACAACAGCAGGTCGTCCGCATAAAGCGACACCCTATGCTCCTCCCCACCCCGCACCAACCCCCTCCAGTTCCTCGACTCGCTCAGTGCCATAGCCAGGGGTTCATTCACCAGTGCGAAGAGCAGGGGGGACAGGGGACACCCCTGTCTCGTCCCTCGGTGCAACCGAAAGTACTCGGACCTCCTCCTATTTGTGGCCACACTCGCCATCGGGACCTCGTACAACAGCCTAACCCACCTGACAAACCCCTCCCCAAACCCGAACCTCTTCTGCACCTCCCACAGGTACCCCCACTCTACCCTATCGAAGGCTTTCTCAGCGTCCATCGCCACCACTATCTCCGCCTCCCCCTCCCTCGCCGGCATCATGATAACGTTCAAAAGCCTCCGCACATTCGCGTTCAACTGTCTCCCCTTCACAAACCCCGTCTGGTCTTCATGGATGATCTGCGGCACACAATCCTCAATCCTTGTGACCTTCGCCAGCACCTTGGCATCTACATTTAGCAAGGAAATCGGTCTGTAAGACCCACATTGCAGGGGATCCTTGTCCCGCTTCAGGATCAAGGAGATCAGTGCCCGGGACATCGTCGGGGGTAAAGCCCCCCCCCTCCCTTGCCTCATTAAAGGTCCTAACCAACAGCGGGCCCAACAGGTCCATATATTTTTTATAGAACTCGACCGGGAAACCATCCGGCCCCGGTGCCTTCCCCGCCTGCATGCTTCCTATCCCTTTGATCAGCTCCTCCAGCCCAATCGGGGCCCCCAGTCCCGCCACCAGTCCCTCTTCCACCTTTGGAAACCTCAATTGGTCCAGGAAACGGCCCATACCCTCCCTCCTCCCGTGGGGGCTCGGATCGGTACAATTCCTCGTAGAAGTCCCTGAAGACCCCATTGATGCCAACCCCGCTCCGCACCATGCTCCCTCCCCTGTCCTTAACTCCCCCGAACTCCCTAGCTGCGTCCCGCTTCCGAAGCTGATGCGCCAGCATCCGGCTTGCCTTTTCCCCATACTCGTAGACCGCCCCCTGGGCCTTCCTCCACTGCACCTCCGCCTTCCTGGTGGTCACCAGGTCGAATTCGGCCAGGAGGCTGCGCCTCTTCCTCAACAATCCTTCCTCAGGTTCTTCCGCATACCTCCTGTCTACCCTCACCATCTCCCCCACCAGCCTCTCCCTCTCCCCCCACTCCCTCCGCTCCTTATGGGCCCTGATGGAGATCAGCTCTCCCCTCACCACCGCCTTCAGTGCCTCCCATACCATCCCCACTCGGACCTCCCCGTTGCCGTTGGTCTCCAAGTACCTCTCTATACTTCCTCGGACCCGCTCGCTCACCTCCTCGTCTGCCAACATCCCCACCTCCAAGCGCCACAGCGGGCGCTGGTCCCTCTCCTCCCCCATCTCCAAGTCCACCCAATGTGGGGCGTGGTCCGAAATGGCTATTGCCGGATACTCGATATCCTCTACTCTCGCTATCAGCGCCCTGCTCAAAATGAAAAAGTCGATTCGAGAATAAGCCTTATGGACATGTGAGAAGAATGAAAATTCCCTAGCCCCCGGCCTTGCAAATCTCCACGGGTCCACCCCTCCCATTTGGTCCATAAATCCCCTCAACACTCTAGCCGCCGCCGGCTTCCTACCCGTCCTAGACCTGGAGCGATCCAGTGCAGGATCGAACACCGTGTTAAAGTCTCCCCCCATTATCAGGCCCCACACTTCCAAGTCTGGGATCCGACCCAACATACGCCGCATAAAACCTGCATCATCCCAGTTCGGAGCATACACATTGACCAGTACCACCCTCTCTCCCTGCAACTTACCACTTACCATTATGTACCAACCGCCATTATCTGCCACAATGCTCGACGCCTCGAATAACACCTTCTTTCCCACCAAGATCGCCACCCCTCGATTTTTGGCATCTAGCCCCGAGTGAAACACCTGACCTACCCACCCTTTCCTCAGTCTTACCTGGTCTGCCACCTTCATGTGTGTCTCCTGGAGCATAACCACATCCGCCTTGAGCCCCTTCAGGTGCGCGAACAAGCGGGCCCGCTTAACCGGCCCATTCAGTCCCCTTACATTCCAGGTTATCAGCCGGATTAGGGGGCTACCCGCCCCCCTCCCCCGCCGACTAGCCATGACCCCTCCTCGGCCAGCCACGCGCCCGCACCCCACACCCGGCCCGTTCCCCACAGCGGCATACCCCCGGCTTGACCCACCCCACTCTCTCCAGCTCCTCCTTGATCTTAGCAGCAGCAACTCGATTCCCCCCCCCCCCCCCGGGCCCGGCTAGGACCCATCCTAGCTGGTTTACTCCCCCCATTGCACTTCCACAAGTCAGCTGACTCCTGCTGACCCCGGCCACTCCCGCCTCCCCTTCGACTCCTCCCATTGTGTGGTACGCACTCCTCTCCCGCTCCCCATTCACAGGCTCTCCTTGCTTCCCCACCCCAGTCCCGCCCCCCCCCCCAGTCTTCGGCGTGGGAAAAAAATCCGGCGCTCTCCATCTACCAGGCCCCGCCACCAACCAAAACAGTGCCCAACCCGCCACATCCACCCTCCCCAACCCGAAAGAGAAAAACACAGGGAAAAAGAAACCAAAAACAATGCAAAGGCCCCCCCCCCCCCCCCGAACCAAAAATAGGCATAACATATTCACCGCAGTCCCCAATCGCCCATCCCGACCCTCAAGTCTGTGTCCAGCTTCTCAGCCTGAACAAAGGCCCACGCCTCCTCCGGAGACTCAAAATAATGGTGCCGGTCCTTGTAGGTAACCCACAATCGCGCCGGCTGCAACATGCCAAACTTCACCCCCTTCCTGTGCAGCACCACCTTCGCTCGATTGTACCCGGCCCTCCTCTTCGCCACCTCCGCACTCCAGTCCTGATATATCCGAACCTCCGCGTTCTCCCACCTGCTGCTCCTCTCCTTCTTGGCCCACCTGAGCACACACTCCCGATCGACGAACCGATGGAACCGCACCAGCACCGCCCGCGGAGGCTCGTTAGCCTTGGGCCTCCTCGCCAACACTCTATGGGCCACTTCCAGCTCCAGGGGCCCCTGGAAGGACCCCGCTCCCATCAGCGAGTTTAACATGGTGACCACATAGGCCCCCACGTCCGGCCCCTCCAGCCCCTCCGGGAGGCCCAGAATCCACAGATTCTTCCGCCTCAACCGATTCTCCATCTCCTCGAACCGCTCCTGCCATTTCTTGTGGAGCGCCTCGTGCGCCTCCACCTTTACCGCCAGGGCTAAGATGTCGTCCTCATTGTCAGAGATCTTTTGTTGAGCCTCTCGGATCGCCACCCCCTGGGCCGTCTGTGTCTCCAGCAGCTTATCAATAGAAGCCTTCATAGGTTCTAGCAGGTCCTTTTTAATCTCTCTGAGGCAGCGCTGGATACCCTCCTGTTGCTCCTCCGTCCACTGCCTCCACGCTGCCTGGTCTCCGCCCGCCGCCATTTTGTCCTTCTTCCCTCCCTTCTTCTGGTCCACCACCACCTTTTTTGTCACCCCGCTCCTAGTTAAAGCCATATACTGACGGGGAACTATTATTAACTCCTTCCCACACCGGGAAACGTCGAAAAAGTGCCCTTGGGGCCCTGAAAAGAGCCCAAAAGTCTCGAGAGGGAATCCTTTTGGCAGTGTTCGCTTCACCAATCTGCCCCAAAATGTCCGTGGAAACTCCTGAAAAAGGTCTAAGTGTCCGTTCCAGACGGGAGCTGCCGAATGCGTGACCTACTCCTCCATGGCCGCCACCGGAAGCCTCGTCCCCGCTCCTTCAGTGGCCCTGGTGAGATCTTTTCACAGTTGTTCCCTCTGCTGTTAGAATTCACTTTTGATAAAGGTCCTCAGCTCAGTTTGCAGCTTTAAGCTTGCCCTTCCCCTGCTTGCATGCTGGAAGGGGCCCTGTTTATCCTGTTGCAGCCAAATCTTCCACTGCTTCTGCCGGGCCTGGCAGCCAAAAGACACAACACTCCTGGGGGACACCGTCAGGGGAGTGTTGCAGTCCTCTTGCCACACTTGGAAATGTCAAACAAATGCCGTGGGGGCCCTGCAAAAGAGCCCAAAAGTCCGTTCCAAGCGGGAGCTACCGAATATGCGACCTAGCTCTGCATAGCCGCACCCGGAAGTCATATTCTCAACTATTGTACGTCACCCAGAGGCGAGCCGGGTACAGCATCCCAGACTTCACCCCCTTCTTAAAGAGGGCAGCCTTTGCTTTGTTAAAGCCCGCTCTCCTCTTGTCCAGCTCCACACCCAGGTCCTGAAATATTCAAAATTCGCTGCCCTCTCAGGCCGCCTCGTCTGCCTGGTCCATCTCAGGATCGGTTCCTTGTCCAGACACCGCACCACCATCGCCCTTGGCGGCTCGTTATCCTGCGGCTTCCTCATCAGCGCTGTGTGTGCCCGGTCCACCTCCTGGGGCCTTTCAAAGACCCCCTCTTCCAGCAACCTCTCCAACATCTTGGCCACATATGAGTCAGTATCCGCTCTCTCAATGCCCTCTGACAACCCCACAATCCTCAGGTTCTGTCTCTGGGAGCGGTTCTCTAAATCCTCCCCATTCTCCTAGAGCCGCTTCTGGATATCACGCATCACCCCCATCTCGGTCACCAACGAAGTAAGCTGCTCCTTATGCTCCCCCACCATCTCCTCCAACCTTATCTCTATGCGGTTGATGTCCGGCTTAAGCGGATCCACCGCCCTCGCCAGGTCTTCCAGAGACTCCTTCCTCTGCTGGGTGAACTTATCGTTCAAGAAGCCAACCAGCTGCTCCATACACCACTGAGATGGTAGGGCCGGTCCCTTACCCTCCGCCATCTTCCCCTGCATCGCAAGAAAGGTTTCTCGCTCTGACAGCTCCTTTCGCCTAAAACCAATTCTGGTCCACGAATCCATCCACCAGTGGAACCAACTCTTTCTCCACCACACCTGCACCTTTTTCCATTAAAACATCCACCCGTTAATTGGGGGAAAGGTCCAAAAACACCGCCACAAGCAGGAGCTACCAAATGTGTGACCACTCATACCATGACCGCCACCGGAAGTCGGGATGTGACAATATGTGTATTGTAAGAATAATGAAGGGTTAACAATTTCCTGTAACTACATCCCACCACTAGATGGCAATCAAGTGCATACCCGTGGATCACACGATACTCTTATTTCGGGGAGTAGGTTGTTAGGCAAGATAGTGAATAGTCGTGTTATGAGGAGCTCTGCAGTTAGAATCACAGTTTTAGTCAATCTGTAATCTTTTGTATCTCAGCAAGCAAATTGAATCTATTTAGTTGTAGTGTAGATAAATTAGCTTTGTTCAATACATCGCTTGAGGTTCTTTGTGAGACACTACACTTTGAAGCCATCCTCATTCAGAAATCAAAGAACATCACAGTACAAACCTGAATGAGATGATAAATATACATTTTAAGAAGTTTTGCTACCAGGTTTGTAAGTGTAATAACCCCCACGAGGACCGGAAACAATCATTGATCTCCCCGTGGAGCAAGAGGTCAGGGGTGGAGGCCAACCACCTGGGGTATGTCATAAGCAAGATGTAAAAGCAGGCCCAATTCAGGGCCTGGTGCAACAAGTCCTCCCAGCTAGGATTGCACTGGGAGTGAGATGCTGCATTATGCAGACTATTGTAAAGTAATCTTTATTGCCACAAGTAGGCTTACATTAACACTGCAATGAAGTTACTGTGAAAAGCCCCTAGTCGCCACATTCCGGCACCTGTTCGGGTGCACAGCGGGAGAATTCAGAATGTCTAAATTACCTAACAGCACATCTTTTGGGACTTGTGGGAGGAAACTTGTGCACCCGGAGGAAACCCACGCAGACACGGGGAGAATGTGCAGACTCCACACAGCCAGTGACCCAAGTCGGGAATCGAACCTGGGATGCTGGAGCTGTGAAGCAAAAGTGCTACCCCCTGTACTACCCATATTGTAAATATGTAAATAAATCCATCTTCGTTAACGACAGCTTTCCTCTGAATTATCATAGTAAGCCAATAAGTTTAAGTTATTTGCACAAAACAAATTAGACATACTTGGGTATATTATCAAACTATTCACTTTACTTGACCATCCTTTCAAGCATATTTTGACATTGTAGGCCAGGTTTTACAAATGGACACAGTTATCATCCACCAGCAGGAATCGGGCAGCACAGTAGCATAGTGGTTAGCACTGTGGCTTCACAGCAACAGGGTCCCAGGTTCAATTCCCGGCTGGGTCACTGTCTGTACGGAGTCTGCACGTTCTCCCTGCGTCTGCGTGGGTTTCCTCCGCGTGTTCCGGTTTCCTCCCACTAGTTCCGAAAGATGTGCTGTTAGGTAATTTGGACATTCTGAATTCTCCCTCTGTATACCCGAACAGACGCTGGAATGTGGCGACTAGGGGCTTTTCACAGTAACTTCAATGCAATGTAAGCCTACTTGTGACAGGAAAGATTATTATTATTTGGAGGCCTGAACCAAGCAGCAAGCCGACAGAGGATCATAAATTTCATCCTTAGGTGCTTTAATGAAAGAGCATACAAGTTGCTACATTGCATTCTGCAGATGGTACACATGGCAACCACAGAGTGCCAGTAGTGGAGTGAGTGAATGTTTAACATGCTATCTAATTTGTTTTCGTGCAAATAATTGAAACTTATTGGCTTACTCTGTCAATCAAGGAGTTGCTTTATCCTCAAGGATGTTGTGCTTCTTGGCGATGCACTCATTCAGGCAAGTGAACAGTATTCCACCACACCCCTAGACTTCTGTCTAAGTAGATGGTGTGCAGACTTTGGGGAGTCAGAAAATGAGTTACTTGTCACAGAATTCCCAGCTTTTGCTTTTGTAACAACAGTATTTGTGCAGATTGTCCAGTTTAAGTTTCTGGTCAATGGGATGTTGATGGCAAGAGACTTGGCAATGATAATGCCGATGAATGACATGGTGAGGTGGTTATACGAGACCTTGTTGGAGATGGTAATTATCTGACATTTGTGGGAATCTTAATTGCTACTTAGTAACCCGAGCTTGAATATTGTCCAGATTCAACTGGATTCGGGCATGGAGTGCTTCATTATCTCATGAATTGGGAATGAACAGAAGCACTGTGCAATAATAAGCAACCATCCTCACTTCTGGCCTTACAATGTAACGTCCTGGTGAAACAGTTGAAGGTGGATGCAGCGATGTCCTGGAGCGGAGATAATTAGCCTCCAAGAAGCACAAAAATCTTCCTTTGTGCATGGAATGGAAATCACAATTTCCATTGACTTAAATCTGAAGGGGACTCTTTAATGCTGCAACCAATCAAATGCAGTATTGATGTCAAGGGCAGTCAATCTCACTTTACCTCTGGAATTTAGTTATTTTGTCCGTGTTTGGACCAACACTGTCATTGAGGTCTGGAGCAGAATGATCTTCTTTGAACTTTAGACTGCAGGGCAATAATTAATATATTATTGTTGCGCAAGTGATAACGTGATAGCACTGTGTCACAGTTTATATCTAGCAGCCTGGAGACGAGTTTTATATCTAACAGCGAAAAGGACCAGTTTTACATCTAACAGCCTCAAAGTCTTAGAGGCAAAGCAGTGCAGAAACCTTCATAAAGGCAGTTTAAATATCTTCAGTGGACCAGGAAAAGAGGTTTCCCAGACTTGATCATCAGACCTGTATTGTGTGGTAATTATAAGATGGATTTGACTTATTGATTTATTTAAATTTGGATGTTGTTTGAGGAAAGTGTAAGTCTCAAGGCGTTCAGGGATCATAGATATATTTTGAAACAAGGGTTATGTTCCACATAAACTGTATGCAAATGTAGTAATTGATATACTTAATTTTCTTAGTATAATATGGTTTTGTTCGTATGTATGCGTCTTTTCTTTAATAGGTAGTCTCTAATAACTGTTAAATGACGATTGGGCTGCTTATTCGCACTGGGGTTTCACTCGACTCCTCACACCATTCCAAAACAAAACTATACCCCCCCCACGAACCAGACTTCCAAGTTGGGGTACCCTCGCAGATAACATCAGCATGGTTTGTGACAACTGTCAAGGTGATCTTCCATTATTTTGTTGCTAATTTAGAGTATACTCATGGGCAGTAATTGGCTGGATTGAACTTGTCCTACATTTTGTGGACAAGACATACCTGGATAATTATCCACTTTGCCAGGTAGATCCAGTGTTGCAACTATGCTAGAACAGCTTGAATATTGGTGCAACCAGTTCTGGAGCACAAGTCTTCAGTTTTATAACTGGGATATTGTAAGGACCCATAGCCTTTGCTGTATCAAGTACACCGAGTCATTTCTTAATATCGCGCGGAGTGGATCAAATTGGCTGAAGACTGGCATCAGTGACGGAAAAGATCTCAGAGAGGCAAAGAAAGATGCTCTACTCGGCACTTCTGGTCGAAGATGGTTGCAAATGATCCAGCATTGTCCTTTGCAGCCAACTGTTGGGCTTCACCACAATTGAAGGTGCGATGTTCATGGAACTTTTTCCTTCCTTTAGCTGTCCCATTCATGACTCGATATGACAGGACCTAAACGCTTTGATCTGATCTTTAGCCATGTTGCCTCCCGAGCCCTGGTAAGATTGGAGCAGAGGTATGTAGGCACCGGAAACGACACCACTGATATAGAATCCTACAGTTCAGAAGGAGACCATTCAGCCCATCTAGTCTACACCAACCCTCTGAAAGAGCACCCTACTTAGGCCCACACCCCCACCCTATCCCCGTAACCCCATCTAACCTTTAGTACACTAAAGGACAATTCAGCATGGCCAATCCACCTAACCTGTACATCTTTGTACTGTGGGAGGAAACCAGAGGAAACCAATGCAGACACAGGGAGAATGTGCAAACTCCACACGGACCCAAGCCCAGTAAGACTGTGCCACCATGCCTTAGTTCCTTATTTTTTTATATCCCCCCCCCACTCCCCACCCCACCCAACCCACCACCACCACCCCGATCTGCAGTCAAACGCCAGGAAGAAAACTGTAAAATTCTGGCGCATATTTCTAGATCATTAGTCCCGGTCTCCTGTAACATAGCCACTGTGCTACCATACCCATGAACCAGTCTCAGCCAGTGTGATTTCAGAACAAACTGGATTACTAAAATAGTAATACATTTGTTCTGCCAAAACGGTTGTTACATCTGCTTGACCTGGAAACTGGCCATTCCTGTTCAGTTATTTACTGGGTATTTGCCTTTGCTCAAAAATAATCTGCAGTGCTTCAGCTAAAGATAGTGTAGCAGCATCGACACAGATGTTTAAATTGCAGGCATAAGCATACAAAATGCACATGAATATAATAGGACTCAATTACTCCTTTTGAAAGTGGTTAACAAACAACATGCTGCAAGAATAAAAATGAATAACCACTGTAAAAATGTGAAGTTAACACAACTACGATCTTGATATTGCCTAAAATTAATTTTCTACAAAATTGGCCAAAGCAGGAAGGAGAAAATATTCCGTGTAATAAATTACCCACAACTGACCATTTTGGTTTAGAGAGAAAGATCCTAGAAAGTGCTAAACATGTTATTTCATTATTAAGAAGCTTTACTGGAATTCCAGAAAAAATATTAATTGTATAAAAAATAAAATACTGTCAGTGTGCACTTTGGTTGATAAGCATAGGTGAATTATGTTCAAATAGTGTAATTTGGAGTCTTCATTTAACAGAAATGTTCAAAGGACAACTTTTATTTCTCAAAGGCACATTGTCAAATGGCGCACTTACTCATCAGGTTAGTTAACCCTCTGAAATAGTAACAAAATGATAGACAGTAATTTTGAGGTATGGTATAAGCATGATATTTACTTGGTTATACTATGTTTATTTCTGGCGACAATTTCATCAGATCCAATAGAATTATTCAAGATTAAACTGCCAGAGTAAAATTGCAAGATGCATTACAAGACAATGAAGTGACTGGTAGAGTGCCACTTAACTTGAAGCCAGCATGTTCTGTGTAATGTGTGTCCAGTTTCACTGTAAACCTGAAGTGCTAGTTGTCACACGTAGCATGAGTGAGTTTAATGGTGCTCGGAGCTGTAGCCAAAACCAAAGCCTTTTATGTGCATGGCTGGTCACTTACTTTTCCTGCCTCGAGGTGAAATAAACTTGTGTCAGTAACGAGATTGATTTGACTTCATTCATGAGGTGGCTCTAGCTGTTATGCTGGACCACTACAATAAGACAAAAGTATGTTTTGAAGGCCTAAAAGGAAAAAAGCACAGTACTGATTATGGAGAGTAGAACACTGGTGTTATGGTAACAATCCACATCTGAAGCAGGGGGAAATTCAGTTTTGAGTTGCTAGTCTAACAGCAGATATTAATTTTGTGTTTTTGCTAGCATGGTACAGCTGAACATATTGTATTAACTAAGGTCCATTTCATTTCCATTTCACCAACTTTGAAAAAGGTTTTCTTAAAAGGTAAGCTTCCCAAAAGAAAGAACATTTCTGGTATCCGTAAATGAAAATCACAGTACAAATAATTTTAAATGTTTACTAATAGACTAAACATTGCATCCCATGGCTTCCTTTCCTGTAACGGAAGAAATCCAAGGTTGCAGTTGTAAAACACCACCATTTCCTTAAAAAAACATGCTGCAAATGCAACATTACTCCTCAAATCCTGCATAGAATTACAGCATTGGTCTTTACTTTCATCTTTCCTTCCAGAATTAGAATATCAGGATGTGCTCCATACCTCTGCAATCATAAATTAGACGTATTTACTCTGCCCCTGTTTAAAGTGACCCTCCAGTTTCCAATATAGTACTAAGCTACACAGGAAAATACTGTTGAAAATCAATAATATCCACTTAACTACAATTCAGTGTACCGCAGCATACTTAAATTGGTTAATTTGATTAAGTTTAGAACCAAATGTATAGCAAAATGAATGTTGCATCCAGGCTACCGTTATTTGAAAAACCCTGAAAAAGTCTAAAGAGGCTATTCCCTTCAGACTCGACAAGAAAAATGTTGGTTCGGTGGACAAATAAACATTTTTTTGGCTATGTTCCATATATTAAACACTAAAGCTAGGAAATGCTGCCATGGCACTGAGTGCATTCAGGAGGACTTTCAGTCTCTACCTAACATGTAAGTTACCATCATGACAGGTGAATATTTCAAGATTATCTGGGGGTTATGAAACCTAAATATCATGTGAGGCAAAATCTTCCGGCTGTTCACGCTGGTGGAATGAAATGAATGAATGAAAATCGCTTATAATCACAAGTAGGCTTCAAATGAAGTTACTGTGAAAAGCCCCTGGTCGCCAAGCGCCTGTTCGGGGAGGCTGTTACGGGAATTGAACTGTGCTGCTGGCCTGCCTTGGTCTGCTTTCAAAGCCAGCAATTTAGCCCTGTGCTAAACAGCCCCTTATCCTCCTGTACCGCCGACTGTGCACCCCCACCGTGGGTTTCTCAGTAGTGCGGTAAGAAACCCCATTGAAAGCAGCAGGACCAGAAGATCCTGCCACCGGCAGGCCGCCTCACACCACCAAGAAACACACCACGGGGAGACCAGAGAATCTCGCCCCATATTTGCATCAGACTACATGTACTATAAAGTTTGAATTCTAGTTCCCATATGATTACAGTCAACTGGGGAGAAAAATACATACCTGTTATGAGAGTGCATTACATTGCAGGGATACACATAGTAAGCCAACATTGTTGTGATTCTTAAAATGGGGATAGTGATGTTACTTACAATTGAACATGAAACTCTCAACTGCATAACCTTTCACTCTCCATTCACTACGACACTTGTGAAGATGTACATTTCTTCAACCAGTCCTTGACTTGTACCTTTGATGTCTTTTGTCAGCAAAAACCCTTATTCTATCCAATTAATTCATATCCTCTCTACCATTTCCTCCACCAATACCCCATTAAGTTCATGGCACATGGACATTAGAATGTATCTGGTGCACAACTGGTTTAGCCTCCGATCTTGCATCTTCTAAAGTTCAGCTCATCCAAACTCTGTTGCCTCCATCACAACTTGTAGCAAATACTGCTCACCAATTATCCCTTCCCTACATTAGCTTCCAGGCTAGATGGTGCTATACTCCTTGTTGAGTATTTTCAAGCTGCAAGTGATTTGATTGTCTTCTGTGGGTCCTTTCATGACTGAAGCTTCTGACGCAGGATCGACATTGGAATTCACAGAACTGGAAGTTCATGTCACCGCTGATGACTGCAGCATAAGGACAGTAGTGGCAGACTGTTTAGCACTGCTGCGTCGCGGTGCCAGGGACCTGGGTTCAATTCCGGCCTTAGGTGACTGTATTGAGTTTGCACTTTCTCCCTGTGTCTGCGTGGGTTTTTGCCGTGCTCTGGTTTCATCCCACAGTCCAAAGATGTGCAGATTAGGTGGGTTATGGGGATGGTGTGGGAGAAGGGAGCCTAGTAGAGTGCTCTTTCTGAGGGTCAGTGCAAACTCAATGTGTCAAATGGCCTCCTTCTGCTGTACAGTGATTCTATGGGGCGGCACGGTGGTACAGTGGTTATCACTGCTGCCTCACAGTTCCAGGGACCGGGGTTCAATTCCGGTCTCGGGTGACTGTCTGTGTGGAGTTTGTAGTTCCTTCCAGTATCTGGTGGGTTGTTTGGACATCTTAACCTGGAGACCAAGTGCCATAGGCCAGATCAGCTTTCACTGTCAAAAAGCTTTAGTTATGTCATGAAAAGTATATGCAGATCCTGATGTTGCTTTCTGTATTAGCTGTCGTACAGTTAGCCCTAAAACCACACTTGAGAGGACATTTACAAGGTTTTCTTGTGGACACTTTAATAGGGCCCTTGTACTGGGGCTGGTTTAGCACAGGGCTAAATCGTTGGCTTTTAAAGCTGACCAAGGCAGGCCAGCAGCACGGTTCAATTCCCATACCAATCTGTAGCCATCTGGGATGGCCACTTCCAGAATACAAAATGGACATTTGCAAAGATTGCAGGGGAAAATGGACAATGTTAAGAAAACAAGCAGGCACAGAGCCTGTCTGCATGTTGGAGAAACAGCTCCCAGACGAGACCGAAACTGTAGGCCCATTAGCATATGGATGGCCCATCCCTGGGAACAAAGGAAGATACTTAAGTAACCGATCTGGCCCCAGACCTCGCGGCGCCAGTTCCCCAAACCGAAAGCAGAAAACAAAGCAGGCCAACGGCCACCTAAGACACGCCAAGCCATCAGGGCACCCACCTCTTTATTGGTCAGGATCAATGCGAATGATCAAGAAATGGCCCAATTAATTGGGGCCAAGTTCAAGGCCCGCCCAAAAGCGCGCAAAACCCCTACGGATATTAGAAGAAGGCCCCAAGAGAGAATCGCTCTCTTGGAATCGGCTCTCACAGCGGAGAGACCCTCCCACCAGCTACACCAGAAGCAAGTAAGTCCAAGGTCAACGCTCGTTACCAGACGGACGAGCTTAGCTGTTCCCCTCTACCACTTCGACCCTAGCAGCCTCAGAACCGAACAACGGCCATTGTTCCTCTGACTGAGTGGGCGCCCGAAGCTAAGTATAGGCTTTAACACTAGTGATAGTTTAGTCTGTAGTATTTCATGCATGAGTAGATATTACTGTGTGTGTAAATAAATAGTATTGACTTTGAACTAACTAACTGGTGTACTGGCCCTTTGATCAGTATTCGGGTTTGAACCTTGTGGCGGTATCGAAAGATACCTGGCAACTCTAAAGCAAACGTAATTAGAATTAAGGAAGGCGACCATATTGACTGCCATATTTAGAAACAACCAAAGAGAGCAACATTTACTGGCGACTCTGGTGGGGCTTGACCTTGAAGTGGCCTAGTCAGTCCGAGAGAACCCAAATTTGAATTGGAATCCAATTGGAAACAGAAAAACCACAAGTGTACGAACGATACTGATCAAACCTCCAAGATTCGGAAGTGTGTTAATGCATGTGTACTAACATGGATATAAGGTAAACCTGAGAGATTTTGTTGCGTAAAGCTGTTGGGAGTTTTGTAGGCCGGAAATTAGCGTAAGCCGTACCCGTGTTTACATCACCACTTTATCACCCCCTGTTCCAAATTCAGTAGACCACAGAGATAGAGAAAAATGGCAATGAAGGCAATGGAACACCTTATGAACCCCCAGGAATTTGAGGTCGCAGCGACCAGTAAAGTAGGACAATGTCCCATATGGGAAGAAGAGATCAGAAAATATCTCAAAGGGAAAGGATGGCCCCTTTGGAGTGAATTCTGCACCAATGATGAGACAGGTCCCGGGAGTATAGGGTGGGAGAACCTGACAGAGATCCATAAGAAGAGCTTAGGGAAAGCTCGCAAGCCGATGGCAATCGTGTCCTGCTTGGCACAATTGCGAGGCACAGAGGAGGTCATGAGGACGCGCCGTAGAGAGATTGAGGAGAGGGACAAGAGTAGTGAAGGAGATGTGAACGGATATGAGAGAGAAAACAAGGAACTGAGAGAGCAGTTAGCGGCGAGGGACAAGGAGGTGGAGGGTGCCAAGTGGGCACACCAGTCTTGTCTCGCCCATTTGAGCAACTTTCAGTCCCAATATGACAAAGCCTACCAGGACATGCACGTTGGTAAGGCAGGAAACCAAACAACAGGTTGAACAGTTGCAGAAACAGTGCAGCGACTTAAAAGCAGCCCTACGAGCATTCCACACTTCCACAATGGAACAAAGGCAGAGCTCGGTAGATCACGCAAAGTGCCGGAAGCAAATTGCAGAATTGCAATCTCTGCTTTTTATTCAGAATGGGTTTTAGAGCACATTTGGACCCCAGTTATAGCAGGAAAATGGCCCCGATTGGCAGGAGTTAAATGAGACTGCCCACAGATATGTACATGGGACATGTACACAGGAAAAACCCCAGAAACAAAAAGTACCCCAATCCCCGACTGCACAGGCAGAACACACCCCTATGAACCCTGTAACCACACATCGCAGGGCCGCAGCAGAAGGAGACTCAGATTTCCTATACACTGCCCCATTAACCGTCACCCAATTAAGAGAGGTGTGAGATAAAATTACACCGTTCCTACCCACATCGGACCCCCACCAGTTCTTTGCAAGGGTAAAACAGCAGCCGACCATGTATGGCCTGGATGGAAAGGAGCAAGTGAAGCTCACAGTTTTAAGCCTCGACCCTTCAGTCGTGGCACCCCTTCCCGACCCACAGAATGTAAGAGGAGGCACACTCCAAGAAATGCACACAGCAATCGTAGATGCAATCGGCTATAACAAAGGACACCCCGCAGAAGGCCTAAACAAGTGTAGGCAAAAGAAAATAGAGCACCCCACAGCGTTTGCTGGACGCATTTCACAGCAGTATCCGGAGAGTTAGCCCGCGCCCATTTGTCCCCAGATAATATGGCCAAATGGACTTACATCCTAGTCTCTCATGCGACAGAGGCAGGACAGTGAGCTTGCGCAAATTGCGACCCCTCAGACGAGGCCCACAATGAGAAATGGGTTTTGAAAAGATTGTCCCTTGGGAACAGTCCATCCAAGACAAAACCGCATTTGTTAAAACAGAGGAAGAACAGGCAGACATGCATCCAGTTAGGACGCACCAGAACCCCGCATGAGTAAATGAGGGCAGGAAAAGCCCACAGCAACCCTAATCCCAGGAGTGTTATAATTATGGACAATTACGACACTATGCACGAGAGTGCAATGCACCCTAGAAGCAGCAGAGAAACCAACAGACAGGCACCCTAAATAAGAATAGGGCAAAGCCAATCCACAGCGTTAGCGCCCGTTCTGAGAACGCAGATATGAACGGCACCGACTGACGGTGTTCGGGCTCCCCAACTTGGGTCTGCGACACCCTTTGGGACAGGTCCGGTAGACCGGTAGTGGCAGGCTCAGTCCGGTGACACCCCGTAGAATTCCTTTGGGACACAGGAGGGTCCCACACCACGCTCAACTCCTCCACGATGTTTCAGCGAGACATGTGGCCCACCACCGACACCATTGCACTCAGCGGTTTTACAGGCCATTTACAGCAGGGACACATCGCAGCCCCTGTAGCAATCCAAAGAGGGAACATTAAAACAAAACACCCCGTAGTTCTGGTCGATCTACCCCAGACAGCCAAACACATCTTAGGAATTGACTTTATGAGCTCCCACAACCTCTCATTTGATCCGGTAAATAAATGTGTATGGAGAATGGCAAAGGCAGCACGAGACCCCGCCACGCTCATAGTTGGAGAGTACGAAAATAGGATCAGCGCAGTAGGAGACTTCTGGATCGACCCTCGAGCCATTAGTCAGAACAAACAAGTTAGGGAAGTCCTGCAGCAACACAAGCAGCATTTGCACAGCACAAGCACGACTGTGGCAAGATCGCTGGCTTAGTGAATTTTACAGGTCCCGACCCCAGACCCCAAAAGCAGTACGGTTTTCCCCAAGAAGCAGAGGGAGAAATCTTAAAAGTTATACAGAGTTTGCTTGATCAAGGCGTACTCCGATCAGTAGCATCCACGAATAACGCACCAATTTGGCCCGTCGGGAAACCCGATGGATCATGGCGACTGACCATTGATTGCCGGGAACTGAACAAAGTAACCCCAGTAGCAGCCCCCACTGTAGCCACGAGTCCCGAGACCATGCTCAAACAGGGACTACAGTCAAATTTTTTCCGGTTTTGGACATTAGCAATGGCTTTTGCTCCATTCCATTGGATGAAGCGTGCCAATATAAATTTGCTTTCACATTCCAGGGACAACAGTATACGTGGACGTGCCTTCCACAAGGCTTCCACAACTCCCCCTCCATTTTCCACCGACAGCTGGCAAATGGATTAGCCAAATTTTCCGGACCCGATTGTTTGGACCAATATGTAGATGATCTGCTACTACAGACGGACTCGCCGAACTTTTAGGACTCCTACAACAAATTGGCTGTAAAGTGAACCCCAAGAAGGCCCAGATTTTAAAGGAAAAGGTGATTTGCTTAGGTACAATAATCTCAATGGCAAACGCGAGATCGAGCAGAAAAGAATCGACTCGATCGTCAAATTACCCCTGCCCCATAATGTCTCAGCCCTCCGGTCATTTCTAGGACTGGTTGGCTACTGCCGAAACCATATAGACGGTTTCGCCACAAAAGCAGCGCCCCTATCCGAACTTCTCAATAAACAAGCACCTTGGGAATGGCTTCCACAGCACACGGATGCCGTGGATGCTTTAAAAAGAACCCTCAGCACAGCCCCCGCATTACAGGTCCCAGATCCACTTTCCCCGTACACAATTGAGGTTGCAACTACCGACGGAACCCTTACGGCCGTGCTCCTCCAAGAACGACATAATCGATTAGGCCCCATGGCATATGCCTCACGCGTATTAGATCCAGTCGAGCAAGCATTTTCTGCCTGCGAAAGGTACCTGCTCTCAGTTTTTTGGGCAGTATAATACTTTGCCTACATTACAGGACTAAACCCCATCACCATTCTCATTGAACACACCCCAACACAGCTACTACTAGATGGTTGGCTTAAGGATGGCACAGTCAGCCAGATCCGCGCAGCCCGTTGGACCCTTCTTTTACAGGGACGAGACATAACAATTCAGAGAACCAACACCCACACTTTCCTAGCCGATAATTTACATTATGCAGGTACCCCACATGAGTGTGAAATCATCACCACTCAACATAATACAGGACCCTTTATACCTAAGTCAGCCCCCAGGAAACCAGGTACTATGCCCCAGAGACCCCAGCCCACAGACACATGTGCACCCCTGAGAATCTACGTGGATGGCTCCTCCACAGTTTTAAACGGCAAAAGAATGATCTGTTGTGGCATTTATGTAGAAGACATGCAGGGACGCGCCCTAGAAATTCTTAAAATTGCCAGGACATCTAAGCTCATAGGCAGCAGAACTGGCAGCCATTGCTTATATTGTAGATCACCCCGACTCGTTTCCAACCTAGCCGACATATATTCGGACAGTTTATATGTCTGCAACAGTTTAACCGAATTCCTACCCCTGTGGGAAACTAGAGGATTTTTTTCCGCAGACGGGAAGCCCCTACTCTCAGCCCCATTACTCCAACATATTCTGAAAATGGCAAAAGAGAGGAAATATGGAATCTTCAAAGTTCGCAGTCATCATCGTTCTTCCCCCCCAGGTAACGTTAAAGCAGATGCCCTAGCGAAGGCAGGTTCTAGACATGGTCACTTTTGGAACCCCTCCCCTGGAAAGCGCCCCAGTACACACGGTTCAGGTCTCACAGACCAACATTCAAGATTTAGCAACGGCTCAAAAGGAAGATGAGCAGCTCAGGGAAGTTTTAAAAGGCAACTTTCCAGCCCATTATGGTAAGTTTTAAAACGCGATAACCACACATGACGGTGTGATTCTAAAAGACGGCATTTATGTAGTCCCCAGCCAGGACAGGATTCAAATTATTTGTCAGTTCCATGACAATCATGGACACCAGGGCATTGAACCCACCCAAGCCCACCTCAGACCCCTCTGCTGGTGGCCTGATTTAAAAGCTGAGGTAACTCACTACATTGACAATTGCTTGATCTGAGCACAGCACAATCCGGACAGATATGCAAGAAAGGCTCAGCTAAGTCACACCTGTCCCGATAATGGCCCCTGGATGAATTTGCAAATAGATTACATAGGACCCCTACCCCCCTGCAGAAATGGTTTTAAGTATGTGTTGGTGGTCATCGACACCTTCACAAAATGGGTGGAAGCTTTTCCATCCAGAAAAAACACTACCAAAACGACAGCTAAAATCCTAACCCAGCACATCTTTACAAGATGGGGCCTCCCACGCAGTACAGAGTCCGATCAAGGCTCCCATTATACAGGACGAGTGATGAAAAACGTCCTCACAATTTTCGGAAAAAAGCAAAAGTTTCATATTGCATACCACCCTCAATCAAGCGGCATTGTAGAAAGGATGAACAGAACTCTAAAAGCCACCCTCTGAAAAATGGTGCAACAGCACAGCAGCACCTGGGACACAGTTCTCCCATTTGCATTAATGTTCATTCGAAACACAGTATCCATGGCCACAGGATACACCCTCATACCCTCATGACCGGATGCCCCATGAAAGGGACATAATATTTATTAGGACTGGATTTGGCCAGCCCCACAATCACCGCCCTCACGCATGAGAAAGCAGTACAACAAGTTATAGAGAATGTGAAGGCCGCCCAGCTTGCAACAGCCGTCAGGCTAGGAACCCGCAAGAAGCAAAGCAAGGCTTGCTTTGACAAAACGGTACACGCCACCGAGTTTGCAGTAAGGCAGAAAGTGATGCTATCCCTATACAACCCCAGTTCATTCCTTTCCCCCAAATTTTCCAGACCCTACTCCATCTCAGATAAAGTCAGCCCCTCTGTGTATAAAATCACCTATCCAAATGGCAAGTCTGCGTGGTTTCACACAAACCAGCTTAAGGCTTATGGCTCGCAGCACTACCATGCACACCACATCTCGCTTGCAGCAGCAGATGAGCACGCCCCGCCCACGAATGATGTATTCCTACCTTCCCCCAACCTGCCCAGCCCATCCTCAGACACAACTTCAACTCCACCCCCAGAGGCACGACTCCACCTCTCCCTTCCTTCAACCAGCAGCGACAGCGAAAGCGGCTGCGACAGCCCCAGCACACCACGCTACAATTACGCCCCTGCACCAGGCCCCACTCCCAGTGATTCCGAACATGATTCCAGCGACCCCTTCAAGATAACATACATTAAAGCCCCTGATGCAGACTCACCGCCCGACGATTACGGATTAAACCCTAGCAGCTCCAACCTCGACACAACATTCTGGCACCGAGACAATTCGGTCAGGCTCATCCGGAATGATGAGATGGACCCCAATTCGCCCAAGCAGCTTTAGCAAACCTACTCCAGTCAAGAGTATGGCAGCCGGGAGAAGATGATGACATAGAGTCTGACTCCCACCAAACAAATCCCTTTGCGACTCTGTTCGCTTTAGAGCAATGAGGTGTCCAGATGATGGTAAAAAGGAACCGATGGAGTGTTATAGTGTCCTTTCTGATGGAACCTGCACCACGTTTGTAATGTATGTTTGTTCGTTATTATGAATATTAAATGATGTTTGTCAATTTATCATGGGCCCACGCCACCATTCTTTTAATGCCCACTGGCAGTTAATGGAACACGTTTGTCGACAGACAAGCGATCATTGCTACCCTTCTGATTCGAAGGTAATCATAAGAGGCAGCCCCCACGACGACCACAAATTCTTACCGTTCTTGCCGGTCGCTCAGGCAGTGAAAAAACTGCACTGGTCCCCGCCTTGCCTGAGGACACCCCTCTGGTCAGCTACGCTCGGGTAGAGCACATACGGCACTGGTCACCGTCCTACCCGCGGATTCCACCTATTCTTACCCGCCGTGGCCCATTCACACCCCATTTTGGCTCTTTAAGTTCTAAACTCTTTTGTTTCTTTATGGCAACCCTTAGGTTGCTTCCAGATGCTATTTACATCCTCAAACACTAGGATGGTAGATCACACAGGCTGCAAGACGGCTCGCACTGTTGTCAGTATTTTTCTCGGATGTCTTGTCCCAAATATTTGGTTTAAAAAAAATAAAAATGAGGGGGTCACAGATGGTGACCAATTATAATGGGTGATTGGTAATAAGGGACAGACAGACGAGATCTTAAACAAGATAATAACAGAAATTATGCTTGCGTCCATAGAACTCAGGAACCTCAGAAGAAGAAAAGAAGAAGAAGAAAGAAGGAATGATTTCATAGAATTTACAGTGCAGAAGGAGGCCATTCGGCCCATCAAGTCTGCATCGGCTCTTGGAAGGAGCACCCTATCCAAGGTCCACACCTCCACCCTATCCCCATAACCCAGTAACGCCACCCAACACTAAGGGCAATTTTGGACACTAAGGGCAATTTATCATGGCCAATCCACCTGGCCCCTATTTTCGGACTTCAACAGACCCCCCAACCCCTTTAAGTGAATTAAAGTACATCCGTTTTTTTGTGTGTTTGTTTTGTTCTAATAAAGACATGTAAGACTCTGTGCTTGACTGCCAAGCCAGGGAGACCTGTGTTGCTGCTATTGTACAGTTTAAAATGTTGTAAATTATTTTGATTGCTTGAGGTTAGTTTATTTATGGCAATTAGAGAATCCAGTTTTTAAATTTTGTAATGCATGCCTAAATGTCATAGCACCCTGTAGAATTTTATAATGATGTCTGTACATAAAATAGTTTAGGTGAAAGTTGCAATTCATAAGACAGAGCAGTGTAGAGCCCGTCAGTGCTTACGGGTGCCCGGCTCGGGAGGAGAACGAAGGCGATGCGGTAAGGTGATCCTTCACGCTTCGTGTTGAGGATCACAAGGAGGGTGTGTAGCCATCTGGGATGGCCACTTCCAGAATACAAAATGGTCATTTGCAAAGATTGCAGGGAAAAATGGACACTATTAAGAAAGCAAGCAGGCACAGAGCCTGTCTGCATATTGGAGAAACAGCTCCCAGATGAGACCGAAACTATAGGCCCATTAGCATATGGATGGCCCATCTCCGGGAACAAAGGAAGATACTTAAGTAACCGATCTGGCCCCAGACCTCGCAGCGCAGTTCCCTAAACCGAAAGCAGAAAACAAAGCAGGCCAACGGCCACCTAGGACACGCCCAGTCATCAGGGCACCCACCTCTTTATTGGTCAGGTACAATGCGAATGATCAAGAAATGGCCCAATTGATTGGGGCCAAGTTCAAGGCCGACCCAAAAGCACGCGAAACCCCTTTGGGTATAAGAAGAAGGCCCCAAGAGAGAATCGCTCTCTTGGAATCGGCTCTCACAGCGGAGAGACCCTCCCACCAGCTACACCAGAAACAAGTAACTCCAAGGTCAACGCTCGCTACCAGACCGACGACCGTAGTTGTTCCCCTCTACCACTTCGACCCCAGCAGCCTCCGAACCGAACAACGGCCATTGTTCCTCTGACTGAGTGGGCGCCCGAAGCTAAGTATAGGCTTTAACACTAGTGATAGTTTAGTCTGTAGTATTTCATGCATGAGTAGATATTACTGTGTGTGTAAATAAATAGTATTGACTTTGAACTAACTAACTGGTGTACCAGCTCTTTGATCAGTATTCGGGTTTGAACCTTGTGGCGATATCGAAAGATACCTGGCGACTCTAAAGCAAACGTAATTAGAATTAAGGAAGGCGACCATATTGACCGCCATATTTAGAAACAACCAGAGTGAGCAACAAGTCTCCCCGAACAGGCGCCGGAATGTGACGACTAGGGGCTTTTCACATTTGAAGCCTCCTTGTGACAATAAGCGATTTTCATTCATTGTAAAGATCTTTCCTGTAATTGAGAGAAGACGTATTCCTCGGTCGTTGCCACATATATTTTTGGACCTCTTCTACTTCAGGGTGCTCATGTTGGCAATCCTGAAATCCTGTGGAATCTTTTCCTGATCCCAGATTCGCCAGAGATAGCTGTTAAGTTTGTTACCACGCTCTGCATTATTATACTTGCAAACCTCTGCTGGATTGCTGTCTCGGCCAGAGACTTTTCTTGTTTGGTTTAATTGATTGTCTTTATCACCTCTTATTGGGAGGAAGAAGAAACAGGCTTTCTTTCTCAGGAAATGCTCAATTTGAAGGAGAGAATCTGTTAAGATGTAGGAGATTGGCAAAGTTCTCATGCCACCTTTCCATTACAGCTATCTGATCAATTAATTCATTTCCATCAACTATTAGGATAGGAACAGATTTGAAGGGTCAAATGGCCTACTTCTGCCCCTAGTTTCTATGAGTTAAAGTTTTGGGTGATGGGCATTATACTTTCTTCAGCACACTTAAAAAACATGGATTATGCATCTCAGCTAGATATTGCAGTTGATTAGCTTTTGTCCTCCACATTCTGCATTTCCTGAAAGCATGATTGTGTTCAACATTTTTATAGGCTTTATGTTTGAGAAGATGGGAGATGTTTTCATTATTCTCATCAACCCAGTCTTGGTGATGAAACTTGCAGTATCCCAGGATGTCTACTGAAGTCTTGAAGATCTGATCATGGAGCTGTTTCCATTCATCTTCTATCACCCTTGTGGGAGGAAGCTCAAACTGCAGAGTGGTATTCGATTGTGTAGCAAGAAGGAGATGGAAACTAGAAGTGTTGTGGTTGTCACACTACAGATGGGGGGTCCACCACAGAACTAATAAAACATTTGATCTTCTACTCAAATCAAAGGCAGAGCAAATTAAACTTGTTTATTGATTTTCCGCTGTGATTTTTTAAATTCTTAATAAACCTAATTTAAAGTGTATAGCCCAGGTTGCACAGCCAAATAAAGTGTTTATTCTTCTGCAATGCAAAGACAATAAGAATAACAAGGAAAATTGTTTCCATTCGATATGTTAAAATAAGCAGGATTTCTGACCCTATACAATGTTACTATACCAGCTATTATAGGTAATACCATGATTCAGCACCCAGTGGAGACTGCTGCGCACAACAATGACATCTCAAAAAGCTGAATGGCTGCCCATAATTTACCATTTATCAGAATTAATGTAAGAAAAAAAATGTTCAATTGCCTGGGATGCACATGATGAGAGTACTGCTCCCTGCTGCTAATTCAGTTCTTGGAATAAGCCCTGGCATTTGTTAATGCATATCTATAAAGTACTAATCATAAGAATGTTTACAGAAAGAGGCCATTTGGTCCATCATGTCTGCACCAGACGGAAACGAGCCACCCAAACTAACCTCACTTTCCAGCATTTAATCTGCAGACCTACAGGTTACAGAACTTCAGGTGCATATCCATACTCCTTTTAAATTAGTTGAATGTTTCTGCCTCTATTACCCATTCAGACAGTGAGTTCCAGACCCCTACAAGCCTCCAGGTGTCCCCCCCCCCCCCACCTCACTTCCCCATTAATGCTTCTACCAGTAATTTTAAATTTATGCCACTTCGTCACTGACCTCTTTGCAAAAGTAAATAGGCTCTTCCCACCCAATCTCTCCAGGCCCCTCATGATTTTGTACGTCTCAATCAAATCTCCACTCTACCTCCTGCAGTTTGAAGGAAAACAACCCAAACCTATCCAATCTTTCCTCATGGGCAGCGCAGTGGTTAACACTGCTGGCTCACAGTGCCAAGGATTTGGGTTTCATTCCGCCTTGGGTGACTGTGTGGAGTTTGCACATTCTACCCTTGTTTGTGTGGGCTTCCTCTGGGTGTTCGGGTTTCTTCCCACTGTCCAAAGATGTGCAGGCTAAGTGGATTGGCCATGCTAAACCGCCCTTCAGTGCCCAAAGATGTTCAGATTAGGTGGGTTCTGGGGATAGTGTGGGGGAAGTGAGCCTAGCAGAGTGCCCTTTCAGAGGGTCGGTGCAGACTCGCTGGGCCAAATGGCTTCCTTCGGCGCTGTAGGGGTTCTAGTTGTTTTCTCCAACGGGAGAGACAGAACTAGGAGGCACAGTTTAAGACTAAGAGTTTAAGGTGGTGATTGGGAGAAATCTTTTTCCTCAGAGGGCCGTTAGTCTGTGGAATTCTCTTTCCCAGACACCAGTAGAGGCAGTCTCATTGAAAATTTTTAAGGCCGAGTTAGATAGATTCTTGATTGACAAGGGACTAAATGGTATAGGGAGTCAACAGAAAGGTGGAGTCAAGGCCTCACAGCAAAGGATCAGGAAAGGGAAGTGGTTTGCAGCAGCTCCAGCTTGGCACTGCTGCATCATTGGGACTTGCACATCCACAACATGGAGCTCTAACTTTGGATCAGATCTGGATCGTCAATGGAAATATAGGTCCAGGAGAGGAAAACGGCAAAAGGGAAAGTCAAGGAGCTGGAAGTTCGACAAGAGGGTGCGTCAGGGAGTGGGATGGGGATGGAGGCTCCAAGTCGGAGGTCAGGGAGAAGTGGGATGCTATAACTCGGAGGGTTGGGAGGTTGCAACAATGAGGGTTGTGGATGGGGAGAAACGACAACTCAGAGGGTTGGAGTGGAGGAGGATCTGCAGTGATCAGGAGAATAATTTGGAACAGGAGGTTCGGAAGCAAGACCAGTACTGTAAGTAGAAAAAGTTACATTTTTCTTTTATTTTTTCAAACGTATTTTATTTTAAAGAAGTTATTTCATTTACCAATGTAGGAATTTAGCAACGTAAAATATTTCAACATAAGAACTAGGAGCAGGAGTAGGCGATCTGGCCCCTCGAGCCTGCTCCACCATTCAATGAGATCATGGCTGATCTTTTGTGGACTCAGCTCCACTTTCCGGCCCGAAAACCATAACCCTTAATCCCTTTATTCTTCAAAAAACTATCTATCTTTATCTTAAAAACATTTAATGAAGGGGCCTCTACTGCTCCACTGGGCAAGGAATTCCATAGATTCACAACCCTTTGGGTGAAGAAGTTCCTCCTAAATTCAGTCCTAAATCTACTTCCCCTTATTTTGAGGCTATGCCCCTAGTTCTGCTTTCACCCGCCAGTGGAAACAACCTGCCCGCATCTATCCTATCTATTCCCTTCATAATCTTATATGTTTCTATAAGATCCCCCCTCATCCTTCTAAATTCCAACGAGTACAGTCCCAGTCTACTCAACCTCTCCTCGTAATCCAACCCCTTCAGCTCTGGGATTAACCTAGTGAATCTCCTCTGCACACCCTCCAGTGCCAGTACGTCCTTTCTCAAGTAAGGAGATCAAAACTGAACACAATACCCCAATTGTGGCCTCACTAACACCTTATACAATTGCAGCTGAACCTCCCTAGTCTTAAACTCCATACCTCTAGCAATGAAGGACAAAATTCCATTTGCCTTCTTAATCACCTGTTGCACCTGAAAACCAACTTTTTGCGACTCATGCACTAGCACACCCAGGTCTCTCTGCACAGCAGCATGTTTTAATATTTTATCATTTAAATAATAATCCCTTTTGCTGTTATTCCTACCAAAATGGATAACCTCACATTTGTCAACATTGTATTCCATCTGCCAGACCCTAGCCCATTCACTTAGCCTATCCAAATCCCTCTGCAGACTTCCAGTATCCTCTGCACTTTTTGCTTTACCACTTATCTTAGTGTCGTCTGCACACTTGGACACATTGCCCTTGGTCCCCAACTCCAAATCATCTATGTAAATTGTGAACAGTTGTGGGCCCAACACTGATCCCTGAGGGACACCACTAGCTACTGATTGCCAACCAGAGAAACACCCATTAATCCCCACTCTTTGCTTTCTATTAATTAACCAATCCTCTATCCATGCTACCACTTTCCCCTTAATGCCATGCGTCTTTATCTTATGCAACAACCTTTTGTGCGGCACCTTGTCAAAGGCTTTCTGGAAATCCAGATATACCACATCCATTGGCTCCCCGTTATCTACCGCACTGTTAATGTCCTCAAAAAATTTCACTAAATTAGTTAGGCACGACCTGCCCTTTATGAACCCATGCTGCGTCTGTCCAATGGGACAATTTCCATCCAGATGCCTCGCTATTTCTTCCTTGATGATAGATTCCAGCATCTTCCCTACGACCGAAGTTAAGCTCACTGGCCTATAATTATCCGCTTTCTGCCTACCTCCTTTTTTAAACAGTGGTGTCACGTTTGCTAATTTCCAATCTGCCGGGACCACCCCAGAGTCTAGTGAATTTTGATAAATTATCACTAGTGCATTTGCAATTTCCCTGGCCATCTCTTTTAGCACTCTGGGATGCATTCCATCAGGTCCAGGAGACTTGTCTACCTTTAGCCCCATTAGCTTAACCATCACTACCTCCTTGGTGATAACAATCCTCTCAAGGTCCTCACCTGTCATAGCCTCATTTCCATCAGTCACTGGCATGTTATTTGTGTCTTCCACTGTGAAGACCGACCCAAAAAACCTGTTCAGTTCCTCAGCCATTTCCTCATCTCCCATTATTAAATCTCCCTTCTCATCCTCTAAAGGACCAATATTTACCTTAGCCACTCTTTTTTGTTTTATGTATTTGTAGAAACTTTTACTATCTGTTTTTATACTCTGAGCAAGTTTACTCTCATAATCTATCTTACTCTTCTTTATAGCTTTTTTAGTAGCTTTTTGTTGCCCCCTAAAGATTTCCCAGTCCTCTCGTCTCCCACTGATCTTTGCTACTTTGTATGTTTTTTCCTTCAATTTGATACTCTCCCTTATTTCCTTAGATATCCACGGTCGATTTTCCCTCTTTTTACCGTCCTTCCTTTTTGTTGGTATAAACCTTTGCTAAGCACTGTGAAAAATCACTTGGAAGGTTCTCCACTGTTCCTCAACTGTTTCACTATAAAGTCTTTGCTCCCAGTCTACCTTAGCTAGTTCTTCTCTCATCCCATTGCAATCTCCTTTGTTTAAGCACAAAACACTAGTGCTTCATTTTACCTTCTCACCCTCCATCTGTATTTTAAATTCCACCATATTGTGATCGCTCCTTCCGAGATGATCCCTAACTATGAGATCCTGAATCAATCCTGTCTCATTACACAGGACCAGATCTAGGACCGCTTGTTCCCTCGTAGGTTCCATTACATACTGTTCTAGGAAACTATCGCGGATACATTCTATAAACTCCTCCTCAAGGCTGCCTTGACCGACCTGGTTAAACCAATCAACATGTAGATTAAAATCCCCCATGATAACTGCTGTACCATTTCTACATGCATCTGTTATTTCTTTGTTTATTGCCTGCCCCACCATAATGTTACTATTTCGTGGCCTATAGACTACTCCTATCAGTGACTTTTTCGCCTTACGATTCCTGATTTCCACCCAAATGGATTCAACCTTATCCTCCATAACACCGATGTCATCCCTTACTGTTGCCCGGATGTCATTCTTAAATAACAGAGCTACACCACCTCCCTTACCATCCACTCTGTCCTTCCGAAGAGTTTGATACCCTTGGATATTTAACTCCCAGTCATGACCATCCTTTAACCATGTTTCAGTAATGGCCACTAAATCATAGTCATTCACGATGATGTGTGCCATCAACTCATTTACCTTATTCCGAATACTACGAGCATTCAGGTAAAGTACACTTATGTTGGCTTTTTTACCTCTGTTCTGAATCTTAACACCTCGATCAGTAAACTCTCATAAGTTATATTTCCTCTTAACCTTTCTCCTAATTTTCCTTGTCGTCGAACCCATATCTTCCTGTAACAACCTGCCGCGTTGCTTACCATTAATGTTTTCACTTCCCGTTTTATTTATTTTAGTATTCCTGGTCCTATTCACTGAGCTCCCCTCAGTCACTGTACCTTGTACTGTCACCCTTTTTGACTGTGGCTTCTCTGCCTTACACTTTTCCCCTTATTGCCTTTTATTTCTGTCCCTGTTTTACTACCTTCCAACTTCCTGCATCGGTTCCCATCCCCCTGCCACATTAGTTTAAACTCTCCCCAAGAGCTCTAGCAAACACCCCCCCCCATAGGACATCGGTTCCAGTCCTGCCCAGGTGCAGACCGTCCGGTTTGTACTGGTCCCACCTCCCCCAGAACCGGTTCCAATCTCCCAGGAATTTGAATCCCTCCCTCTTGCACCATCTCTCAAGCCATGTATTCATCCTGTCTATCCTGACATTCCTACTCTGACTAGCTCGTGGCACTGGTAGCAATCCTGAGATTACTACCTTTGAGGTCCTACTTTTTAGTTTAACTCCTAGCTCCCTAAATTCAGCTTGTAGGACCTCGTCCCGTTTTTTACCTATATTGTTGGTGCCTATGTGCACCACGACAGCTGGCTGTTCACCCCCCCCCCCCCCCAGGATGTCCTGCAGCCGCTCCGAGACATCCTTGACCCTTGCACCAGGGAGGCAACATACCATCCTGGAGTCTCGATTGCGTCCGCAGAACCGCCTGTCTATTCCCCTTACAATTGAGTCCCCTATCACTATAGCCCTGCCATTCTTCTTCCTGCCCAGCTGCGCAGCAGAACCAGCTACGGTGCCATGAACCTGGCTGCTGCTGCCTTCCCCTGGTGAGCCATCTCCCTCAACATTATCCAAAGCGGTATATCTGTTTTGCAGGGAGATGACCGCAGACACCTGCACTGCCTTCCTACTCTTGCTCTGTCTTTTGGTCACCCATTTACTATCTCCCTCAGTACCTTTCACCTGCGGTGTGACCAACTCGCTAAACGTGCTATCCACGACGTCCTCAGCATCGCGGATGCTCCAAAGTGAGTCCATCCGTAGCTCCAGAGCCGTCAAGCGGTCTAACAGGAGCTGCAACTGGACACACCTCTTGCACGTGAAGGAGCCAGGGACAGTGTGCGTGTCCCTGAGCTCCCACATTGCACACGAGGAGCATGACACAGGTCTGAGATCTCCTGCCATGTCTTAAACCTTCGGTTAACTTCAACAATTACAATTTCCCCCAAAAAATTTAAATAAATAAATAAACAATGAAGAAAAAAATAAATAAATATACCAATGAAAAGAAACAGAAAAACAGAAACACTACTTACCAGTCACAAAATGCACTTCCTCCCCACCCTGCTTCGAATTCCCACCTAGATTCAAATTCCCAAACTCACTCTTTGCTGTCTCACTCTGGCTGTCTTCTCTCTGGCTCACTGGGAGAACTAGTGGGTATAAATGTTTTAAACATTTTTCTAATAGAGAAGGGACAGAACTGAACAACGGTTTTACCATTGATTCCTATGGGAATCAATGTTTAGCTTAAAGTTGTAATTTTCAGGAACGCAACCACAACTTAAACGAGGACTACTATATTTTCTTCTTCAACCTTTGTTGTCACTTCTGCTACTGACATCAGCTACATGGTATGACAGTGGTGATGTTTAAAATGGAATGGTGAGAACAAAAAAAGAAAAGTGATAAATGTCAATATAAATCATTGAAATTAAGAAGAGGACATCTGAACCTGAATGATATAAATTACGACCAAGTTCAAAAACAGAAAACAATTCCTCAATTTTAGAGGACCATGCATTTAAAAAATCTTTCCTTAGTTCTCAATCCTATGAAAAAGTTGAAGACAAACTTTTAGTAAACAAGTTCCAAATTATACAAATTTCATCTTGCAGTTTCAGAATGTAAAGGAGTCTCCCTCCTTTAGGAAATTATCCTGTAACCTATGAATACAAAGTTTTTCATCACTTAACTAAATGTCACTGAGAACTAATGAAACACCGGCACTGAAGAATAAAATGAACAAACATTGAAAATTATTAGCTATTAAGGCATAAAATGAAGTAAAAATATGAACAATAAAAATTTTAGTTCCTCTATTTATTGCCATGGATTATATTTTCTCCCAGTATGTACCAAATAATGTTTTGTAATCAACTACTGGAGCTGCAGGACAGCTGTACAAAAAAACATACTCCCTGACAAATTAGATACAAAGGGTGGTAATGAAACGTTCTTCCACAAATGGATCGATTGTTAATTTAAAAAAATGAAACATATATTTTTTCCAAGAGATGGAGCGAGACGGGTATATGAAGTACAGTCACAAATCAGCCATGATCTCATTGAGTAGCAAAACAGGCTCAAGGCGCTAAATGGTCTACTCTTGTTCTCCAAGTCCTTATACAAAAACACGAGTGATTTTCAATCTTTTGATTCAGCTAGCAGAGGATCCCAGACATGGCAGGAAGGACGGTAAAAAGAGGGAAAATCAACCGTGGATATCTAAGGAAATAAGGGAGAGTATCAAATTGAAGGAAAAAACTTACAAAGTAGCAAAGATCAGTGGGAGACGAGAGGACTGGGAAATCTTTAGGGGGCAACAGAAAGCTACTAAAAAAGCTATAAAGAAGAGTAAGATAGATTATGAGAGTAAACTTGCTCAGAATATAAAAACAGATAGTAAAAGTTTCTACAAATATTTAAAACAAAAAGGAGTGGCTAAGGTAAATATTGGTCCTTTGGAAGATAAGAAGGGAGATTTAATAATAGGAGACGGGGAAATGGCTGAGGAGCTGAACAGGTTTTTTGGGTCAGTCTTCACAGTGGAAGACACAAATAACATGCCAGTGACTGATGGAAATAAAGATATGATAGGCGAGGACCTTGAGATGATTGTAATCACTAAGGAGGCAGTATTGGGCAAGCTAATGGGGCTAAAGGTAGACAAGTCTCCTGGCCCTGATGGGATCCATCCCAGAGTGCTAAAAGAGATGGCTAGGGAAATTGTAAACGCACTAGTGATAATTTATCAAAATTCACTAGACTCTGGGGTGGTCCCAGAGGATTGGAAAGTAGCAAACGTGACACCACTGTTTAAAAAGGGAGGTCGGCAGAAAGCGGGTAATTATAGGCCGGCAAGCTTAACTTCGGTAGTAGGGAAAATGCTGGAATCTATCATTAAGGAGGAAATAGCGGGGCACCTGGAGGGAAATTGTCCCATTGGGCAGACGCAGTATGTGTTCATAAAGGGCAGGTCGTGCCTAACTAATTTAGTGGAATTTTTTGAGGACATTAACAGTGCGGTAGATAACGGGGAGCCAATGAATGTGGTATATCTGGATTTCCAGAAAGCCTTTGACAAGGTGCCACACAAAAATTGCTGCATAAGATAAAGATGCATGGCATTAAGGGGAAAGTAGTAGCATGGATAGAGGATTGGTTAATTAATAGAAAGCAAAGAGTGGGGATTAATGGGTGTTTCTCTGGTTGGCAATCAGTAGCTAGTGGTGTCCCTCAGGGATCAGTGTTGGGCCCACAGCTGTTCACAATTTACATAGATGATTTGGAGTTGGGGACCAAGGGCAATGTGTCCAAGTTTGCAGACGACACTAAGATAAGTGGTAAACCAAAAAGTGCAGAGGATACTGGAAGTCTGCAGAGGGATTTGGATAGGCTAAGTGAATGGGCTAGGGTCTGGCAGATGGAATACAATGTTGACAAATATGAGGTTATCCATTTTGGTAGGAATAACAGCAAAAGGGATTATTATTTAAATGATAAAATATTAAAACATACTGCTGTGCAGAGAGACCTGGGTGTGCTGGTGCATGAGTCGTAAAAAGTTGGTTTACAGGTGCAACAGGTGATTAAGAAGGCAAATGGAATTTTGTCCTTCATTGCTAGAGGGATGGAGTTTAAGACTAGGGAGGTTATGCTGCAATTGTATAAGGTGTTAGTGAGGCCACACCTGGAGTACTGTGTTCAGTTTTGGTCTCCTTACTTGAGGAAGGACGTACTGGCACTGGAGGGTGTGCAGAGGAGATTCACTAGGTTAATCCCAGAGCTGAAGGGGTTGGATTACGAGGAGAGGTTGAGTAGACTGGGACTGTACTCGTTGGACTTTAGAAGGATGAGGGGGGATCTTATGGAAACATATAAGATTATGGAGGGAATAGGTAGGATAGATGCGGGCAGGTTGTTTCCACTGGTGGGTGAAAGCAGAACTAGGGGGCATAGCCTCAAAATAAGGGGAAGTAGATTTAGGACTGAGTTTAGGAGGAACTTCTTCACCCAAAGGGTTGTGAATCTATGGAATTCCTTGCCCAGTGAAGCAATAGAAGCTCCTTCATTAAATGTTTTTAAGATAAAGATAGATAGTTTTTTGAAGAATAAAGGGATTAAGGTTATGGTGTTCGGGCCAGAAAGTGGAGCTGAGTCCACAAAAGATCAGCCATGATCTCATTGAATGGTGGAGCAGGCTCGAGGGGCCAGATGGCCTACTCCTGCTCCTAGTTCTTATGGCCTCGCCATACATGCTAAAATTCACTCGGCCAAACACAAACCCTCCTGAATAACCACTCAATCTTGAACTTAAAAGTTGATTATTCCTTTATTATGACAAAATCAACACAACTTTCATTTATATGGTGCTTTTAATGTAAGAAAACATATAAAAGGAACTGGGCATAGAGAAAAATTGACAACAATAAAGCTGAAGGAGATATTAAGACGAACACTATAAGTTTTTTGTCAGAAGGTAAGTTTTAAGTAGCATTTTTAAAGGAGGAGAAAGGTGGAAAGACAGAGATGTCTGGGAAGGGGAATCCCGAGCTTATGGCCTGGACACCGAAAGGCATGACCATCAATGGTGCAAATCATACAATAGTCTAGAGTTGAGGAACATAAAATTCTTGGAAGATTTTAGAGCTGGTTTAGGGGAGAGGGGGGTTGAGTCCATAGAGTGATTTAAACACAAGGATGACAATTTTAAATAATATGTTGGTAGACCAGAAGCCAATGAAAGTTAGCAAGCACAGGGGGTGATGGGTGAGTGAAACTTGGTGAAGGTTAGAATACAGGAAGCGCACTTAATAAGCTCAAAATAATGGAGCCTAGAAGAGGGAGGCCGACCAGGAGTACATAGGAATATTTAAGACTGGGTGTAACAAAACATGGATGAGATTATGTTAGAAGTATCATTAACTGTGAGGGACCAGTAAATAACACTCCGTGCTTTTGTATTTATATGTACAGATCTTGGTTTCCCCCCACTCAACAGTACTTAAGTGTGCAGCATGCCTGCTTGTTCACATCACCATTAACTGCAAACTGCACCAGTGAGGGCAGTATCAATCAGAAATTATTGCAACTCTTCCATTGCCAAACAGACAGATTCATAAAAATTAACACAAAGATAAAGCTGCACAATATCATGCAAAGGAAACGTTTGTTAATGACTGAGGCATTTCAAATGTAAGGAATGAAGGAGAGGAGATAATTAACTCAAGTGCCTGTTTGGAAATGTCCGGGGGAAATTCATTATACAGGCTGTTCAAGTCTTGCAGTTCTTATTCCACAACAGTTACAGTGTCACCAATGGTCTGGATGAACTCTATGAGCTTCAGACAGTTTTAAGCGATGACCATGTTACCTAGTCTGGTGGATTTTTTTTCTGAGAGGCATAACATAATTTAAAACCACAGGCTGCAAGATACATCCCTAGGTACAAGATCTCCTTGTTCCTACTTTGGGTGATCACATCTCATTATTGTTATTTCTAGCTGTATAGCCAGGAATGAGTTTCCAGGTAATAGAATCATAGAAATCTCAGTTCACAAAAGCCTATACAGTCCATGTCAGAGTTAGTTCCACCTTGAAATTATCTATTGTAACACCATTACTCATGTCTTTTTCTTCAAGGTTTTAAAAGTCGTAACTGAGACAGTTTCAATAGCAATTCCAAACATACGAAGGGTTATCAGAAAATGCAATGTATGAAATATTTTAATAACTTCACTGATTCTATTATTAATCATAACTTTATGTTCTTTGTTACTATTTAATATCTAATGGAAATAATGTTTTATTATTTTCCCTCTGAAACCCTTTCAATAACTTTTTTAATCATTCTATTAGATCTCCCTTTGTAGCAAATACAAATCCAGTCTTGTAATTCTCTCAACATGCTAAACCATCTTAAATCATCCTGGTGAGTTAATCCAACCAAATATGAAGCTTTTTGATAGCCTCAATTTTTTTATAACCAGGTATCCATGCCATGCATGATCCGCCATCTGAGATACTGTAAAATACTAGACTACCTAAATAGATAATTAAGAAATTCATGTGATGCCAATAATTGGAAATAATTATGTATGTGACTTTGTCCAATTATAGTTTATGACATTAAAGTCTAAAGTCCTGCTGTGTGTGGAATGAGACCAATGTGAAACCTGTAATGGAAGCAGAAAAAAGATACAATTGGCAAATAAATTTAGACCTTACAGTTTCAACTTTGAACGCACTCGAGATTGAAAAGCAATTTTAAAACAATAAGATTCACTGAGTCTGCCAACTATACCACAAGGTTGTCTGGCATGTGCCATAAAAAAGAGCCAATGACGATAGGACCTCCATACTGTAGTATTCTTTGAGAGGTTGTAAAAACACCTAAAAAAATAAAGCCTGGCACATTTGAGCTGCAATGTTTAGATCTTAACCCATTCGGCTGATGAGAAAGCCATGTAACTTGTCTGAACAAAATAGCATCAAATCCAAGACAAATAAACAAAACAAAAAAATAAATATATTCCAGTGTATAAAACTTCATCGCCAATCACCAAACTTATCTGATGGCAATAATGAATTACCCCACATTGCTCCAAAATCCAAACACCAAAATAAGTATTCAAATTCCCTTGAAACAGTACATGAGTGGACACATACAGGTTAGGATATGTTTTTGTAATAGTGTACCAAAACTAAAAGACTGGGAATTAAGCCAGAAATTAACGATCCTTTGTTTTCTGTGTCTATATAAAGCGAACGGACCGTCAAGCACATTCAGCGCTGACAGTCCATTGAACATGCCAAAAACATAGAAGTGAACCTTCTCGCAAGGAAACCATTGGGAATGACCCCCCCCCCCCCCCCCCCCAACGGGGCTGATACATTTGTAAAGCATTCCCAAAAAATGACACGGCGGAAACTGCAGATTGCTCGCATTTACACAAAGTCAAGCAAGGAAACTCTTCAGAAACGCAATACCGTTGAAGGTTCGGGTCACAGATTCACGAAACAAACGCTTCAGCAGATTTCTCAACGCCGACTGTCAAATGTTCATTCTGGTACCGGGCTACACAAGCACAAGGGATTTTTTTGTTGTTGTTTTCAAACAGCTGACAATAAAGCTAGAAACAATGTGCGTCTATCAAAATGCAGAAACAGAAAATGCAGTCAGCCAGTTAGGTCCCGGCTGGCAATGAAGTGAAAACTCTGTCCACTGTGCATCTTTTGGTTTTTTTTGTAATGTACAGCACGGAATTGTCCAGAGAGTACTGTTTCTCAACTGCTATTTGCGCGAAGACCGCGTACAGAAATGGGAATTTGAACATGGACTCAACAGTCCATCGGTTAATTCATCAAGTCTTACCTTTCAAAGAATCGGGTAGACCGGTGTTGGTCTCGGTTGGATGTGTTATAAACTGAACGGGGGAGTGCGGGGTCGAGGGGGGGTTGAAGAAATAAATCAAAACCATGCGCTGAAGCCCTCGTCAGGCTGCTGCTCTTATTGTCCGGCAGTGTGGCTCGCGCTGCTCGTGAGTGTCCAGCCGAGGCTCGAGCCGGTTATTGTCAGTTTGTCAGGGCGCCTTCTCGCGCCCGCCACCAGCGTCCGCTCCCGCGCGCCCACAGTGAGGAGGGCTCAGCTCCCTCTGCGAGTCCGGCCACTGAGACGGAGAGAGGTCAAGCCCCGAGACAATGCGACAACCTCCAACGTGCAGCTTTATCCAGCCGCCCTGTGTGTGAGTATTTACAACCTCAGATCCACCCTGGCTGGCTTCCTCACGTTTGTGTGTCTCTCTCTCCCTCTGACAGCTCCATCTGGCTTCCACGAACCGCATGTATTTGAATGAAGTGCAAGTGTACTGTCACTAACATGCGCAAAGGCACTGAAAAAAGGGGGACGTGTGCTTTGCAATTAAGTCGCCCGAGAGTCCCCCAATGCTTGTTACGTCAATCATTGCCTCCCACCTGGTTTATTTTTGGCAGGTCCGAGGTCCATCTATGCACAAATGCGCGCGTTGAAACCTAAAGTACTGCACCTCGGGATTGTACTGTAATTATTGTGCTGGTGTGGCGTATTAATAAAGACCATCTTTGCGGTGAAATTGGAATTGACGTTAACGAAGTAAGAGAAACAATCTCCCAAAATTAAATTATTTGAGTACCATTTTCACGCTAGTGATGCGTAAGAAAGCTTAAGGAATCGCTAAGATAGGCATATTTTAGGAAAGCTCATTAATTTGTACTCCTGTAACTTCATTATCCTTCCTATGCGAGCGAGAGAACATCCTGCCACTTTTTCGGTCGCTAAAATTCAGAAAGTAGCCTGTCGATATTCAGAAGTACTATTAAGCCCTTGGTCATTTAAAAGCGTTTGTGTGCATTTAAAAGCGTTTGACAAATCGTTTTACCAATTTCAGTAAAATGATTACACTTAGAAAAAAGTTTATTTGCATGTGTTATGCTTTGGGATGTTCTGTAGTTGGGGAAGGTGTTATATCAATAATGCTAATTCTTTCTTTATATGGTAAGGCTAGGTGTCATGGGCCATTCTAGCAATTACTCAGAATAAAAATAACAAAACCACCTTCCACCCTTTGTAGAAGAATTTTAATTTAACTAGCATCATTCGCAATCTGAAGATAGCCCAATGCACTTCACAGGCAATGAATTACTTTTGAAGTGTTGTCACTGTTGTAATCTAAATATCAAAACCCAGTTTGCACACACAATCCCACAGAAAATAATAAGATAAATGAGCAGATAATCTTTTTTAGCGATGCTGGTAAAAGGATAAATCATAGTGCAGAAGGAGGCCATTTGGCCCATCAATTCTGCACCAGCCCTCTGAAAGAGCAGCCTACCAAAGTCCACTTCCCCACGCTTTGCCTGTCCTAAACTTTGGACACTAAGGGACAATTCAGAATGGCCAATTCACATAATCTACACATCTTTGGACTGTGAGAGGAAACCAGATCACTCGAAAGAAACCCATACAGACATGGGGAGAATGTGCAAACTCCACACAGACAGTCACCTAAGATTGGAATTGAACCCTCTCTGGTGCTGTGAGGCAGCAGTGCTAACCACTGTGCCACCATGCCGCCCTCTCAATCACCAATAAATGTTGGATAGGACACCAGAAATCATCTGCTTTTCTTCAAATGGATATTTTACATCAATTACTTGAGGCAGATGGCCTCAGTTTAGCACTTCATTCAAAGTTAGTGACCTCCAACAGTGCCTTCAGTAGTCTGCTAAAGTATCAGTTTACATTATGTTCTCAAATCACTAGAGTGGGGTGGGCCCCACAACCCATGTTCTCTCTCTGAGCCAAGGCTGACGTCTATGAATTATTTCGATTTGTGCATGCTGTTACAATCCTTGGCCACACCCGGGGATGTGGGATGGGGTGGGGAGAGGGGAAGGGGGGGAGGAGAGAGAGAGAGAGTGAAAAATTTGGTTAGGGACCAATACAGCATTTTGTTTAAAATAGGTCAAGATTGAGATTGAAGACACTTGCTTTTGAAATAAAGCCACAAGATTTTGCAGATCTTGAACAAACCAAAACAACTTCACAAGTTCTGAAAGATAAAACCATTTGCAATTTGTATCTCAGTCAGGGTAAGAATGAGGTACATATGAATTAACAGCCAAACTGAGTGAATACACCACACTACAGAGTAAATGACAGATGCAACCAAGATAGTCTATGGATTTCCCCAGAATCCACCCAGATGTCAGTAAACACCAAGTCAAACAATGTTGTTGAAACTCTGTCTCAGCTTCACCTCTGACAATCTGTCCTTGAAATGTTCTCCAAATGTTGCTCTCTCTCATTCGGCTTTAAAAATCATCGATTCGTAAAATAGAATCATAGAATCTACAGTGCAGAAGGAGGCCATTCGGCCCATTAAGCCTGCACTGGCCCTTGGAATGAGCACCCTACCTAAGCCCATGCCTCCAATCTATCCCGTTAACCCAGTAACCCCACCTAACCTTTTTGCACACTAAGGGCAATTTATCATGGCCAATCTTTGGACTGTGGGAGAAAACCGGAGTACCCGGAAGAAACTCACGCAGACACGGGGAGAACGTGCAGACTCTGAACAGACAGTGACCCAAGCCGGGAATCGAACCAGGGACCCTGGAGCTGTGAAGCAACTGTGCTAACCACTGTGCTACTGCGCTTAATAATGGCCTACCTCACAGGGTTTCCATCTCACCTTTCGAGATTCCTTCTCCCTGAATTTCTGAGTACACACAGTGCTAACCTCCTAGCGTGTCCAGTCCATGGCCATGCTAAGCAAAGCACCACTGGTCCAAATGGAAACCTTTGCCCCAGCAGCCCACAGTATGGAGTGAGCCTGCTAAACACAGCTTTCTTAAATTCAGAGCCTATTTCCTTGCCCCTTCAGTTTCGCTTACTTTTTAAAAAAATATTTTTATTCAAATTTTGTACATTTTAATATTTTTACATCAACCCCCCCAACCCCTCCCCCAACCCTCTACCCCCTGATAGCAACCAGGTCCCCAAAATGTAAAACAAGCAAACCCCATCTCTGTTGGAACCCTTCACCCGCCCCTCTAAGAGCAAATTTCACCTTTTCCAAATACAGGGGCCAGATTCTCCAAGCCTCCGCGCTGCAATCGCGCTCGGGCAGAGAAGGGGCGTCAGACCCATGATCGGGTCCGATGCCTTCCCGTGATTCTCCGGGACCGGAGAATCGCTGCCAGTCGCGCACGCGCGGTCGATGCAGTGCTAGTCGGGGGTCATTGAAAGAGGCCCCCGCGGCGATTCTCCGCCATCAACTGGACAAGTTCCCGCTGGCATGGTTCAGTCATGGTTCAACCCAGCGGGCACTCGGAGTGGCGGCTGCAGACACAGCCTGGTGGGGGCGGGGGGGCCTATATTGTAGGGGCCGGCCCGCTGTGTGGGTCCGGCATGTTGCGCGGGGCCGCCGCCGCACGCATGCGCGGACCTGCGACCGGAAGTGCAGGGCCCCGTATCGGCAGCCCGGAGCTGATTGGACTACTCAGGGCCCTGCTAGTCCCCTTCAAAATGGAGAATCACTCTGGACATTCTAGAAAAATTCCAGAGTGATTTGCGTCTGTTTTCTCGCGAGTGTGGGGACATATCCTCATTATCAGAGAATTCCGCCCTGGAACTCCAGCAGGTCCCCCAGCCACTCCAAGGCACTCGGGGGAGAAGCTTACCTCCACCCCAACAGAATCCGGCAGTGAGCAATCAACGAGGCAAAGGCTAAAATCTCTGCCCCCGCTCCCATCTGCAGCACCAGCAGGTCTGACACCCCGAATATGGCCTTCAGGGGACCCGGCTCCAAATCCACATGCGAAACCTTAGACATGGTGCTGAACAATGACCCCCGATATTTCTCCAACTTTGGGCAGGACCAGAACATATGGTTATGTTTGACTGGGCCCCTCCCACACCGCTCGCAACTATCCTCCACCCCCTCAAACAACCGTCTCATCCTTGCCTTCGTTAAGTGCTTTCTCTACACCACTTTTAACTGAATCAACCCCAGCCTCGCACACGAGGTCGAGGCATTGACCCTTCGCAGTACTTTGCATCATAATTCTTCTTCCAGCCCCATCCCCAACTCTTCCTCCCACTTGGCCTTAATCCCATCTATGGACTCCTTATCCTCCTCCATAATCCTGCCACAGATCAGTGTGTTTCAAACTTTTTTTCCGGGGACCCATTTTTAGCAACCAGCCAACCTTTGGGACTCCGTTGGCTGACCATCGCGACCCACGCCGGCCGACCTTCGTGACAGTTGCCAGCTGATCGTCGTGACCCATGACAACTGACCGTTGCGACCCACCATTTTTGCTTACCTTTATTGCGACAAGTGAGCCTGCTTGGTCCTCACAATCTCACTTGTTTTGTTATTCAATGTTGCATTTCTGTATGGGTTGTTCATTAGAGGTCCTGGAGCTCACACCAGCACTGCTTTGTCCTGCTGTGGATTCTCCTGAGCCACTCTCTCCAGCAGGTTTAGTTGTGAAATCCTGACCTGTTTGTGTCTCTGGCCCTCTCTTCCTTATTACAAAACGATCCATCCTAAATTCTTCAGTCCTGTTGCTTGCTTGCTGGTAACAAAATGGAGGAATCGCAATTGCGCCCATATCAGATGATGTCAGTGTTCTCGGCACCTGACCAGCTCTCTGCCGTCACTTCAGGCAGGAAGTCTGGTACAAATTTTTTTTTAAACTCTTCTGGGTCAGCGCGCTGATATCAGGAGGAGGCGGTTGTCGGTCATTCCCACTGGGCTCCGGGCCTGCGCACTGATGTCAGGTGGAGACAGTCTTTCTCACTGGGCTCCGGGTCAGCCCACTGATGTCAGGAGGAGGCGGTCGTTCCCACTGGGCTCCGGGCCTGCGCACTGATGTCAGGTGGAGACAGTCTTTCTCACTGGGCTCCGGGCCTGTGCACTGATGTCAGGAGGAGACGGTCGTTCCCACTGGGTTCCGGGCCTGCGCACTGATGTCAGGAGGAGACGGTCGTTCCCATTGGGCTCCGGGATGGCGAAAGGAAAATGTGAGTACTCATCAATGATGTTAAGGAAGTACACGTTATGGTCAGTGGAGGGGAGGGGCCCTTTGAAATTGACACTGAGGCGCTCAAAGGGGTGGGAGGCCTTTACCAGCTGTGCTTTGTCTGGCCGATAGAAGTGTGGTTTGCACTCCGCGCAGACCTGGCAGTCCCTGGTTATGGTCCTGACCTCCTCGATGGAGTAAGGCAGGTTGCGCGCCTTGATAAAGTGGAAAAACCGGGTGACCCCCGGGTGACAGAGGTCATTGTGGAGGGCCCGAAGTTGATCTACTTGTGCGCTGGCACATGTACGGCGGGATAGGGCATCTGGAGGCTCATTGAGCTTCCCAGGTCGATACAAGATATCATAATTATAGGTAGAGAGTTCGATCCTCCACCTTAGGATCTTGTCATTCTTGATCTTGCCCCGCTGTGTGTTATTGAACATGAAGGCAACCGACCGTTGGTCAGTGAGGAGAGTGAATCGCCTGCCGGCCAGGTAATGACTCCAATGTTGCACAGTTTCCACAATGGCTTGGGCTTCCTTTTCGGCGGAGAAGTGTCGAATTTCAGAGCTCTGGAGGGTACGGGAGAAGAAAGCCACGGGCCTGCCCGCCTGGTTGAGGGTAGCAGCCAGGGCAAAGTCGGCTTACATTTGACATTGCAATGAAGTTACTGTGTAGGTGGGTGCTGTGTAGTTGAAGTCTACTTTCTGTGGGTGCTGTGTAGCTGAAGTCTACTTT